>NC_090925.1:98616561-99233061 GCF_040938575.1 Ambystoma mexicanum
GTGTGGAACTTCCCGTGCACCCCTGAAATACACGCACGCAGCCCAATCGCGTGTCGGACCACCCGCGAGCCCCTGGTATACACGCGCCCAGGCCAATCGTGTGTGAAACCACCCGCGAGCCCCTGGAATACACGCGCCCAGGCCAATCACGTGTGAAACCACCCGCGAGCCCCTGGTATACACGCGCCCAGGCCAATCGCGTGTGAAACCACCCATGAGCCCCTGGAATACACGCGCCCAGGCCAATCGCGTGTGGAACTTCCCGCGCAACCCTGAAATACACGCACGCAGCCCAATCGCGTGTGGGACCACCCGCGAGCCCCTGGTATACACGCGCCCAGGCCAATCGCGTGTGAAACCACCCGCGAGCCCCTGGTATACACGCGCCCAGGCCAATCGCGTGTGAAACCACCCGCGAGCCCCTGGAATACATGCGCCCAGGCCAATCGCGTGTGTATCTTCCCGCGCACCCCTGAAATACACGCACGCAGCCCAATCGCGTGTGGGACCACCCGCGAGCCCCTGGTATACACGCGCCCAGGCCAATCGCGTGTGTATCTTC
Organism: Ambystoma mexicanum; assembly: GCF_040938575.1. Taxonomy (NCBI): domain Eukaryota; kingdom Metazoa; phylum Chordata; class Amphibia; order Caudata; family Ambystomatidae; genus Ambystoma; species Ambystoma mexicanum. Next base: position 98,617,124 of record NC_090925.1, read on the forward strand.
CCGCGCACCCCTGAAATACACGCACGCAGCCCGATCGCGTGTGGGACCACCCGCGAGCCCCTGGTATACATGCGCCCAGGCCAATCGCGTGTGAAACCACCCGCGAGCCCCTGGAATACACGCGCCCAGGCCAATCGCGTGTGGAACTTCTCGCGCACCACTGAATTACACGCACACCCTCCCCCAGGTCGCGTGTGTTACTTCTCGCACTGGTACAGGGTTGGCGCAGCCCTTTGCGATGGTTTTGCGATCTTGATGGCTTTTCCTTGCGCGAGGGCGTTCTTGGGGGCGTAACTGGCGCTGCTGCAGGGTCGCTGCGATACTCTGCGCCACGGCTTGTTTTGGAGGATTATTCCATGAATACGATGTGCGCTGTAATGGATTTTATCGCATGCGGCTAGCGCAGACATTCGCACGGGAACACTCTGCGCCAGCCGCGTGCGATACTGTTGACTGTATTTCCATGAATCGGCCTGTATATGTGTTATTAGGATTGTTTGTTGCATTTCTATGAAGTACTAACATTTGCACACAGAATTGGTCTGTACTGTGTAAGTATATGTTGTCAACAATTGGTGCTAATTGAAATAGAATATTCAGTGCTACATTTGCGTTACAACTTACACCAATTATATTTGAGAGTTTAAATTGACCAGGTAATTCTGTGTCTGAGTGATTTTTTTTTGAGTGTGTCTTCCTTCTTTGACAAAGTACCTGGTTGTATTTTCCCATATTAGTTATTTTTTGCTTGTGGTACTTAATGAAGTAATAGTTTCTTTTACTCTCTTTGGAGGATTTGCAGTGATATCCTGTTGTATTTCTGTTTGATTTAGTTTTCTTTTACAACGTTTTACTTTTTGTGGAACAGGATATGTTTTTAGATGTGGGTGTATAGTGAACTAAGTCTATTGTATTCGAATATGTAAGGAATATCAGCGTTTACTTTACTTGCATCAAAGTTGATTAGAAATAGACCGTCAAGTGTACGTAAGCGTGATAGTGCTACATAGCTCATGCCTTCTTTAAAGACTCTATTACCAATGTCTATTAGTGCTTTGTCTAGAGTAAGACCTTGTGATTTATGAATGGTGACTGCGTATGCAAGAGTTAGAGAAAATTGTTCTCTGCGTACATACATGTCTTTGAAGAGAAGGAATTGAGCTGTTGAGCATCCTATCCTTTTTACTTCTGAAAGTTTGTCAAAGAGAATATTGACAAACTGAAATTTGTTGTCACGTGGGTATGTTTGAAAGCCAACAACTGTACCCAGTGCTCTATTAACTAGTCCCTGGTCCACGTCAGGGTTACGTTTAAGCATTACTCTGCAATTTAAGGATCATTTTAATATTTTTTCCAAACCAGCTGTGTTGGAGATTGAATTTTCTAAACTATTTAGTCTTGTTGTGGCTTGTTCACACATGGGTAGTGTCATACCATGTACGTCTAGTTTGTCTGTGGCGCTAATTTCCAATATAGGTTGCATTTCTTTTTTTAACATTGTTTCATTGAGTTGGTATTAAGGCCATACAATTGACATTTTTGTGGGCTAATTGTTCCATAATATCTGTAGCACATGCATTATCGCCATAAAGTGCATGAATGTGCCGGGTTTTCAATATTGATTGTGCTTCTTGAGATAGTATACCAACTCAAATACTTTTTAAGGTGTTGGCATAAGTGAGATCTGCAGATTGCAGCATGTTTTCTGTTAACTGGAAATGTTGCCAAAGGTTGACATTTCCTATGCTGCCAACAGTTTTACGAGTTTGTGTCCTAAGGTTTTAAAAATAGGCGCACCTTTCACTGGTGTCAATTGAAGAAGATCTCCAAAAACAATAATGTGCTTTCCTGCAAAGAGCTCTTCATAGTTTGTTTTGAGTACTTCTTGTAATCTGAGGTGAATCAAAGCCAATATTAGGTTGGAGACCATGCTCACTTCATCTATTAGTAACATTTTCATTTGTTTTAATACTCTGCCTAGTTCCATTGCAGCTTCTGTAGAAAGTTTGTAATAGTCTAATTTGTTTTGGTGTTCTACTGGCAGGAGTAGTAATCGGTGTAAGGTGACACCGCCTATGTTGTAGGCAGCTAAACCTGTGGGGGCAGTGACAACAGCTGACAGTTTGTTGTTTGTCAATTGTTGAAGGAAATTACTGATGATTTTGATTAAGAATGTTTTGTCAGAACCAGCTTCACCACTGATGTACAGTAGTATAGTTTTGAAATGTTGACAGATGCATTCTTTATTTTCATGTTGTACACCATGTGCAATTTCTTTTGTTACTTCTTGAAAAATGCTATGTTGCTCATTGTTTAGTTTTCACTGTAGTATAGTTAAGACGTCTTTATCTTCATACTGACACAAGGTGTTTTCTACTTTGGACATAGCTAATTCTGCCTCATTTGTTATTAGTGGCTCTCCCAGTGTTTCTTGGCTTCCTGTTACAGAAGGTTGACTACTGTCAGGAGTGTCCTTATCTCGTTGGGCCTGGAGTTCTTCTTCGTGTTGCTGTTCATTGTGCAACATTTTTTTGTACTGTGTAAAGTTTACATCAGTTATAGTGCTTTCATTTGCTTTGAAATCGTCTTCATATGATTCATAATTATCTAGTATTCCTTCTTCTTTTCTCCATGGTTTAAAGAGTTTTAGCAGGGACATGTAATATAGTTCTTTATGTTGAGGAGTCTTTAATGACAATTTGATATGATTAATTAAATTTCGTTTGGTAAGTTTTACTAAGCTGCCTTCACAATTAGTCACTCTGTGTTTACCTTTTTTTTCATCGGGTTTTATATTATTTTTGTATGTGAAGTTTTGGGCTATGTGGTATAGAGACATGGTTTCCAAAGTGTTACTTCTGTTCGGGTAGTATGTGTCCAGTAAATAGTTTTTTAATATGTATTGGCTGTTGGGATCATGTTTGGCTATTGTTTCTATATCTTCATATGATTTTAGAACTCTTTTTCTAGATTTAGCCGGACCAAGACTTAGACATACTATATTCTCAGATTTTCCATACAAAGCAGCACCAGTTAAACGATCTGCTGCTTCATAGGAGCCACATTCTCTATGGGAGAGCATTTTTATGCCCAAACTGTATAATTTCTGAGACAGTGTTTTGTCTGATGACAGGTCATTCCAGAGGTCTTGGAGCTCTGTTTTTTCTGCTTGTGTTAAGTATGCTGTAACATATCGTGCAACTGCAGTGGAATTGTCTGCAATGTACTGCACATCTATGTTTGCATTCCATAAGTGGGCAATCATTGCATTGTAATCATTGATATATTTTTCTTCTTCTGTTCTTTTTATGTAATTTGTATTTTTAGGTGATTTACCTTTAACACTATGGCCCTCATTACAACTCAGGCGTTAAGGGTTAACGCCACCGTTAACCCTTAACGCCTGATTCTGATTTTAACGCCTGCTTTTAGCAGCCGTTAAAATCCATGGCGCTAATCCACCATGATGCTAATTACGCCACCGTAATTTACGGTGGCGTAATTTGAGCCTTCCCCACTCCCATTATGCCCTATGGGGCAAAAATGGGAATGGGGAAGGGATAATGGGAAATGGGGATTTACCGCCCCACTCACTTTGGAATGGGGCGGTAAATCCGCCATCCACCATGGTGTAAACGTAGTTTACACCATGGTGGTAAAGTTGGTGTACTTAGCACCAAGTTGTAATGACCTCCTATGTCTAACTGAAGACATGAAGTTTTTCACTTGACCTGTTTTTGTAACTGGTCTAGGGAAACCAAAGCGGCATTTGGTGTAGTATTTCCCTTTGTTTTTGTATTTGCGACGACAATATTTGCCACATTTGTGTCTTTGAAATTGTAAAATTTTTAGGTCTACAGTTTTTGTGTTACTTTTATAAAAAGTTCTACGGCAACATACACACACATGGTTTGGTATTTCAGCAGATGTACTTTTAAATTTCAGTATTTCTTTTTTGTATGTGTGTAGTAGAAGGTTGCCATGCATAGAATTGTTGCTCATTTGCTTTAAAGCTATTTCATTCTGTAAGTGGCTTTCACTTCCAAAATATTTTTTCTGGATATAGTCTATTTCTTCAAGAAGGTCTTTTGCTGTACCATGTAGAAGAATGTTATTTAAATTGGCTAGTGCTTAAGCAGGACTTTAAGAAGATCACTATTTGTTGCTTCTGATGGAATTTCACAAGTGACATATTTCTCAATAAACTGTAAAACAGGGCATCACTGTCTTGATCAAATTTAGGAGCGTCTGTAATCCATAAAAGCATGTGGATATGTGGTGCTCCTCTGGCTTGGTATTCTTTGCCCCAAAAGAAGTGTTGCACTTCTCCGAGGGGAGGAACAGTTTTATTACAAATAAAGTGTAGCATAGCAATGAAGCGATGGTGAAAATAGCTTGAAACATTAACAGGATCTAGAGAACAAAGTTCTCCAGGTGTTAGTATATCTATGTTTGTTTTGTTTTTGTTTGATATGCGTAGGAATATTGCATCCCATGTATATTCTGCACAACTTAATGTAACAAACCAAGTGGGTGGGCCAAGGTTTCTTATCATACAACGTACATCTCCATGATGTTGAAACCAGTACTCTTTAGTACCACGCATATTTGCTAATAGATTTGTAATATTTGGTTGTAAAACCTCATCTTTTGTTGCACTTTTTGTAATAATTGTGTAGCTGACATATTTTGAAAGTGGGATCCTGATTTTAATGTGTGTGCAACTCCGTAACATAAAGTTGCTAGTTCACTTTCAAAGAGTAGGTGGAATATGTATTCCACATTTTGTCTAAATCTGGGATCTTCAGAATACATCCGTAATGAGCAGTATTCTGATGCTGTTATTTGAATAGGTCTATCATCGTACCTTCCTCCTATGCCAGTAGGAAAGAGTAGAGGAAAAGCACATGCTTCTATACTTTTTTCCCATATGCTGATTGGTGATCCTTTTGTTTGATGCATTTGGTACGTTTCTAGTGCATCTTCTACGGTGTCAATAGAGTGCAATGGGTGAATTGTATAATGGTCTAAAGTATTGGATATTGTAGCAGGATCTAGGAGCTCAAATTGACCAGCTTCTTGTGTCTCTTGAATTATTTCAGTGATATCCTTCAAGTTTTCTTCAATATTAATTTATTTGTAGTAATCATTATTGTCTTTTAGATATTGCAAGGCTTGTCTAACTTTATGTAAATCTACCAGTTGTTGCCAAATTTTTTTGTCTTTTGTAGGTACACCATTAACTAAGATAATTAAAGATTGCTCCATTGGACGTTGCACTCCTAGAGTGTGCACATTTTCTTTTAGATCCAATGGTAAATACACTACTTTTCCCCGAATACCTTTCACTAATTCAGAGGGAGGTAGTTTTGCTGTTTTTGGTTGAAGGCGTATTATTGCTTGAAATGGGTGCACTGTTTGTATTATGATGCTATCATGTAAATTGAGTTGTTGTAGGGGTTTTGGTAGTGGAAATAATTCCAAATTATTTGTGATAGCACATGAAGGAGTTTGGTTTTTGTCAAGTTTTGTAGTTCAGTAACTGCAAAGTATTAAGGGGTCAGTTATTTCGTATTTGTTTTCTGCTATAAGGTAGAGAGCTAATTCAAATCTTTTAGAATCTTCATTGTCTTATACTTTGTATGTTAGGTCTACAGTTTTTGTGTTACTTTTATAAAAAGTTCTACGGCAACATACACACACATGGTTTGGTATTTCAGCAGATGTACTTTTAAATTTCAGTATTTCTTTTTTGTATGTGTGTAGTAGAAGGTTGCCATGCATAGAATTGTTGCTCATTTGCTTTAAAGCTATTTCATTCTGTAAGTGGCTTTCACTTCCAAAATATTTTTTCTGGATATAGTCTATTTCTTCAAGAAGGTCTTTTGCTGTACCATGTAGAAGAATGTTATTTAAATTGGCTAGTGCTTAAGCAGGACTTTTAGCATAGTACAGTTTATAGACTAGATTTCTTATAGTTGAATGATGTGTTGATATCATTTTGATATAATGGAAGGTGGTTTTGCAAGTAGGTCCTGAAATGCAGGCCAATGAATGTCCTTGTAGTCCTGTGTAGTTGCGCACTGGACAGGTATCCATATTTTGCAGTAGTTTAATTTTGATTTTGTCTTTGCCTTTCACATATTGATTGAGGAATTGGCGTAAAGACTTGAAAGATTTTTTGGGAATGTTAAACATTGACGTGCATGGCCATTTGTATACTAGACGTTCTGATTCAGTTGAATGGAGAGGTAAAGTTTTCTGTGGATATTTTTGTAAGCAGTATTTCTTGTTCCATTATGGTATTATTAACTTTTTCATAACCTTGTCCACTGCTATGTATGGCAATTGTATTTGTTAGCTTTTGTTTGTATGCTTCTTCATTAAAGTATGGTTCTGTGCTCGTAGTGTGACTCCATTCACTTCCACAGATACCTAAGAAGTTATTTCTGTTGGCATTTCGTTTATTGAGAAGTCTTTTTTGTAATTTAGTCATTAGATGTGTTAGTGGTTTCATTTTGTTTAACACTAAAATAAATAACTTTCTTTTGAGAAGGATTGCACTGTCTATCAACGCTTCTAAAAGGAAGGACTCTGTGACGGAACATTTTTGCTAAAATCCTTTTTTTGGTGTGCTTACTTTGCACTATATGAAGATTTATAGGAGCAGTTTTATCTGTAGTGGTAACTAATTTTTTGTTAATTGTTTTCTGGTTAGTTTTACATTTTGATAGAGTAGGCAAAGTTTCTGTAGTTGAAGCTTGTTTTGTTTCGCTAAATGACTGTATTAGCTGTTTTGTTTTAACTTTTTTTACAAATTCTGCTAGAGATGGATGCTTGTTTTGGACACTTCTATTTTCATTTGCTCTGCTTCTCCATTGCATTCTACGGACTTGATTTTTGGTAGGCATTATTAAGGGTCTGTTGAAAAAAATAAAGAAGGTATGGGTTGGGGTGTTCTTAATGTATGTGTGCTGTGTGAATGAGTGCCTGAGTAAGATGATAAAGATGCATGTAATGGTGTGTGATTGTGCATTGGGCAACTACAACTAGTTGGGATGGGTATTCTTGAATGTATGTCCTACTAAACTGGGGTTCAGATGACAGTAGAAAGTAAGCTAGTGGTGTGGAGAAGTCGAAATAGTAAATCTAATGCTATACAATTAGAACAGTTGTTTGTTCTATAATATCAAAATTCCAGGGGCTGAGTTGGGCCTTTTTTGTGTCGAAAAATATGAAATTGTGTGCCATTCTACCTGTAAATCTCTGTTTAAGAAATGGGGATTAATAGACAGAATGGTGCACAATCTCTATTTTTAGGCACAGAAATAGCATGAATTAACCTTTCAGCGTGTTTGAATAATAGTACAAATAATGTGGTGGTATTCAACCTACTTTTATTCTGAAACGAGCAGGTTTCTTCTTAGTTGTTTTTTTTTGTACTTCAAATTCGGCTGCTTCTTTTCAGAAGAATGGTCTTCACTGCAATTGTAAAGGAAACAAATTAGTAATTGTGTTTGTATATAGCACTGTTTTTAATTTAGACATTGATTTTTTTAATTGACATTGACCCTCGGCGCCTTCCTCAAAATCATGAAAACTATCTTATTCACATAGGATGCGTCGCACCAGTTGAATACATATCATATGTTCTTAATGCATAAACTGTATTGTAATGACTAACTGTACCAACCAAAATATCATTTGTATGCCTTGTAGAATTCATAATGTACCACTGAATACCACTATTTCTGTAACTAAGCTCTTGTAAGTAACAGCACCTCAATGTCATGGGCTGCTTGCGCACTATATAAATATAAGTAAATACATTTTTATGTTTTTGTACAAGTATTGTTGTTTGATATTTGAACATACTGTGTACATGCAATTTTGTTCGAGTATGTTAAGTCTTCATATTGTACTTTAAATATGTTAGTTCAACATGCTTTGAAAATGTGCGTGTAAAAAGAAATTAAATAGCAGATAGGTTTGGAAGTGACAGTTGATTTTAGGAGATGGAAAAAATGACAGTAAATTCATTTTATAGATTATACAAGCTAAAAGTCAGTTAATCTGTTTATATGAATCTATAAGAATTGTACATGTACTATACAGAAAATATGCATACCTGTAGTTTGTGTTCATGTATATGGATATGCATGGAGCTGCAAGTAAACATCTTGGAGACTTGTAAAGTACATTTGAAGTGCTGATCTATGCTGATCCAGTTAGATGTATAGGTCTTGGATGTGATTGGTGGATGTTCATGTGACTTCTTAGCTATATCCAATTTGGGAATGGCACAGAAAGTGAAATGGAAATGGTAGAAGGACTGTCCATGTTACGATATGTCCGTGGACATGGCGGTAGTCCGCGGACATCGGGGGTTACATCCAGGGATTTTGGGTTGGGGAGCCATGCAAATGAGAATGAGCAGAGAAAGGGATTGGTCAGGAAAGTCTAGTGGGTGTGTTGTGCCAGGAGAGAGTTTCTCAGATACTCTTTTTGCTGTGAGAAGAACACATAGCTATGGCTGTGTGTTTCAGAAAACAGATTGTTCGGATTTTGGGAGACTCATGGATACATTGGTTGAAGGTGCATGCAGAAAGCTGTGGAGTAGCTGTAGATCTTGGATTCCCACATGTGGAAGTGCACTGGCATGTAGTACGTGGTATGAAGTGGTTGACTTGCTACCTCTCTGTGCTACTTTGGAGACAGAGCAACATCCAGACATAATTGTAATTCATTGTGGAGGGAACAGTTTAGGACATGTGTCTGGAATTTCTTTGCAATTTGCAATGAAAGAAGGACTTGGGAAGGTCATGGACATGTTTCCAAATTCTCAAGTAATTTTTTCACGGATTGCGCAGAGACAAATGTGGCTTCGTTCTTCTTCATTTGGTCCACAAATGGAGAAAGCAAGGCGCAATGTCAATAAGGCTGTTTGTGCCTTTCTAAGAGATTTTGGCATGTCCTCTTTTCACAATGAAAATATTGTGTTTCGTAGTACATACATTTTTCGCAGAGATGGAGTCCATCTTACTTATGCCTGCAATCAGATTTTTCTGTCGAAATGTACAAAATGTATTGTGACCTTTTTTGGAATTACAGCATCCATTTTGTAGTAGGTGTTGAGCATTTCAAATTTTTCAAACACAAACAAACACCACCAAAAGGCTCTTTTCAGAGTCACCACTTCCTCCCAGATAAAACTGCAATAGTTATGATAGGGCACCACTCCAAAATTTTAGATGTTCGCGGCCTGTCCGTGGACTTCTAAAAAATACACACGGCCCTGCTTCATTTATTTTCACTTCTATTTTTTAAATGTGAAAGGCGGCTCTGAAAAGAGCCTTTTTTTATTTTTGTTGTTTTATATTTTTGTGGGTTTTTTATACATGACACACTAGAAGAGGAGGGGAAAGGAGGGTAAGAGGGGGGACACCAACCTCGGGATAAGAAAGGTCGAGCTGAGAGAGGAAGATGTAGAGTGGGTTTTACTTGGGTAGTGAGCAGATCTTCTCGTGCTCTGAGACGATAGCCTCAAAAGCACTAGGAAGTCTCTCCTCCCTGCAAGTACTGCATCGCAGTACATACACACAACTGTGACCCTCGAAAGGTAAGGGTCATCAGTATTGCATATGGCCTGTGAGGCAGCTTGAGGAATACGCTGTCCCACAGGAGTGTTCCTTGTGGTGACAGGATTGGAAACGGAGGATGAAGTAGAGGAAGTCAACCTGCTACGCTCCTCGCAAGGTACAACCTTGTGATTGGCCCCAGTGTGAAATGACTTTAGGTGTCGCTTCATGGTAGTTGTCCCAAAGCTGTATGACCAGGCCTCCCGCGACTGAGTACCATTTTGCACTTGTTGCAGGTGACTTGGTTCGCACGCGCCTTAGGACCATTACCACGAATGGTAAATAACCGCCACACCAAAGACTCACGCCAAGTGCTGGTAGTAGGGACTTCCACTACCTCATTCTCGTCATCCTCTTCATTCTCCTGTGCATCCTCACTCATGTTCCCCTCTTCAGGCCCTTGGGGAGGTGGTGGTGGTGGAGGGGGTGGGGGTGGTGCTGAGGCAGATGCCTCATCATGTGGCATGAGTGGAGCCATGGAAGCCATCAGCTTGGAGATGAAAATCTGCAAATTGGCAGCAAAATTCGCTGTGTTCTGAAGGATAGCCAGAAACACAATGAGAATGAGCTCTAGGGCGTGGTCTTTTATAGGGGTGCTTGTGTGCCGTTCGTGGCCATGCGCACAGTCCGCGGACAGATCGAACAGAAAAAAGGGTTCAAAAAGTCACAAAAAGTATGTAGAAACACAGGATTACTATGTGAGACTTGTTCTATTGTGAGCTTTTATTGAAAAATATTGTAGATTACTTGAAAGTGTAGTTTTAAATTGTTCGGTGACACGAACAGTGTTCACATTCAGAACATATGCTCATCATGGGCACGGTCACATGATATGTTCGCGAGCATGTTCGCGAAGGGAGCGGGTGTCCACAGGACACCAAATGCACTGAAACTGTTTTGAGGATGCGCGTTGGTGTTCTACGGACACTGTTCGGTTCCTGAAGTGATTAAAAGTGCGTCACAAGTGAAACAAACAGTTACGGACAGGTGTTTGTTCTTAGAACAGTTTCAACTTGCCTGTGAACAATACGGACATGCATAGCGTCCTAAGGACACCCCCATTTTGTTTATTTACGAACTTCCCAGGACACTTGATGTGTTCTTAGAACAGTTTCAACCTGCCTACGAAGAGTATGGATAGGTATAGTGTCCTCAGGACACCCCCATTTTGTTTATTTACGAACATTTTAGGACACAGCCTGTGCTCTTAGAACAGTTTCAACTTGCCTGTGAACAATACGGACAGGCATAGCGTCCTCAGGACACCCCCCATTTTGTTTATTTACGAACATCCCAGGACACTTGATGTGTTCTTAGAACAGTTTCAATCTGTCTTCGAACAGTAAGGCAGGTATAGTGTCCTCAGGACACCCCCATTTCGTTTATTTACAAACATTTCAGGACACAGCCTGTGTTCTTAGAACAGTTTCAACTTGCCTGCGAACAATATGGACAGGCATAGCGTCCTCAGCACACCCCCATTTTGTTTCTTTACGAACATTTCAGGACACTGCGTGTGTTCTTAGAATAGTTTCAACTTGCATGTAAACATTACGGACAGATATAGTGTCCTTAGGACGCTCCCATTTACATTTCTTTACGGACATTCCGGACACTAGCGCTGTCCGCGGACACCGGAACTACTTTTTTAAAAAAAGACAAGAAATGAATTAGGACACAGTATAATAATTTTACTTTATTTTACATGGATGTTACATTTATGACAGAGAAGGTGAGGCAGAAACTGAAACAAAAATAGGAGAATTGGGGGTTTCAATAGGATTTATATGAGGTGAAGAAGGGATGGAAGTCTCATCAAAACATTTTGGTTCATGGGGAGGGTTTGGGGATAATTGAGTGGGATATGGTGAGGGGGGACAGGTACATGTGGGACAATGGTATGTAGTTGTTTGTTTCAAGTGATCCTCCACAGTTTTTTAAATTATTAAAATTTGCCAAGAGTAGGTCATATTTTTCTTCTATGTGCTGAAGAGTCTTATCCAATTCTGCTTTTTCTTTAGTATTTTCAATTTTGGTATGGTCTGTACAAAAAAATATATATATGTTAAATGTATATAAAATAATATTTATTAATTGGTTTATATAGTAAAGTGTCTATCCTTAGGTTCACTATCTTCTGACATTTCCTCACGTGGGAAATGCTCCTCTAGCCACTCCAGAGTATTAGACATTTCTGTGAGAAAAAAAACATAATATCATTTTCTTTGTATCTAATACAGAAAGTTTACAAATATATGAGTAAAATGCAGTACACTTACTAGCTTCTGGTAAGGTCTGTTCTGAGTGGTCTGTAGATCTGCTGTTGCTCTTAGTTGTGGAGTTTCTGTGAGGTAATCATGTTCGAAGACTATCTTTCTTCTTTGGTATATTCCATTTTAGAACATATTGTATTTAAATGAATGGTTAGTGTGTTATATATATGGGTTGTGTGTTATATATATGGGTTACAATTCTTATTTATTACTATATATAATGTGTATGCGTTCTGGTTTGTGAATTTGTAAAATGTTCATATGTTATGATATAACAATTAAACATACCCCCCAGACTTTTTGGGTAGTGGTGCTGTTGTCCGCATCTGTCCGCGGACATTAAAAGAGTTCTCAACATTATAATAAGAATGCCTTATAGAGAAATTTCATGAAAAGTAAATTCATACGTGATGTCATCAGTGATGTCATCAATGACATGTGTGATGTCATCTTTGATGTCGTGGGTGCTAGTTTTAGCAGTGCACGGTGGTGGCGCGAGTTATGGTTGCTTAGCTTACCATAACTGGCGAATTTCAGGGGGTTTTCGCTTTACTTGGAACCATAATATCCCTTTAACAAAGTTGTTTCATTGAATATATATATATATATATATATATATATATATATATATATATATATATATATATACAGATATATATTATATATATATATATATATATATATATATATATATATATATATATATATATATATATATATGTCAAAAATGGTTGGTTTGTGGCTTGGACAAACATTGGTATATGGGAAGTGAAATACATATGAGAGGTGAAAGGTGAAATGCGCGTGGGAGGAGAATGGGAGCCATATGGGAGGCAAATGGACTTTAGAGGCAGAAGTGAAGGGAGGTAGAATTCCAGAAGTCTCCAAATTGTTGCTATATGAAGAGGTGAGACAGGCATTTCTGTTACTCTCTTATGAATAGTGCTAAAGTGTTATTTCATGAGTGGCTGTGTAAACAAGCCACCCTTGCTGCTAAAAATGATTCTGTCAATTAAATTATTAATCAGACTCAGGATAAGCTTGCAGGCATAGTTAAAGAGTTCAACTCAATCAATACAGTGGGGGATGCCGACAAAGAAGTTAACTACCCAACACAATTCCTCAACTTACTCGACCCCTGGGAATGCCACCACATCACCTTCGACTGAAAGTTGGGTCACCCAGCATGCTGTTTCGCAATCTCAACCAACCTAGGATGTGTAATGGCACAAGGCTATGCACAAAAAATAGCTGCACAACTTAATTGAAGCAACAGTGTTGACTTGGAAGGGAAAAGGTGAAGATATTTTCATCCCCCGCTTGCCACTCCTTCTGACAGACATGCTGTTCAGTTTCAAGCACCTACAGTTCCCGGTCAGACTGGCATTCGGTATCACGATCAACGAAGCACAGGGCCATTCAATCAGGTGCACTGGTATCAACTTGGAATCTCCATGTTTCTCCCGCAGGCAGATATATGTTGCGTGCTCTAGTGTGATTTCCCCAAATCAATTGTATATATTTGCTCCAACTGGAAAAACAATACATGTTGTTTATAAACAAGCCTTACAATGAACATGTACTTTGGTTATAATAAACTTTAGGTGCATCGTTGTTGGCACCATCAACATTACGTCACCCATCATGTTGCTCAGGAATCTCCATGTTGTTCACATGTACAGTTATACGTTTCAGAGTGAGTTTTTAAGAAGCACAACAAATTGTGTTGTGTAGTCTATATTAGAAAACATTTTTAAAATATGAAATAATTGAAAAACGTACTTAATTTTTCTTTTCATCTTTCTTATGGAGCCTTTTCGAAAAGCATGAAGTTACCTTAAGGTATTTCTAACAAATACTACCTATGAAAAAATGATATCCCGAGCAAAGCTGGGTATATAAGCTAGTGTTATAATATAGCACAAGAGAAGGTAAATGTCCCACCTTTCGCCTGGCTGCCTCCCAGTCTTGCAGGAGTACATTTTCTCATAACTCCTTTTTTACATCTTTTGTACTCACCAATTTGTATTACTTCCACTTGCTGGTGGTCCCATTCCGGTAAGAATTTGCACCCTTCATTATACCATTGTATTATCTTTTGGCCTTATTTCGCATAGGAATTTTATATATTCGGGTTCCACAGCGCAACTACATGAGCCTTCAAAAAGAAAGCACCAATTTTCAAACACGCTTTGGCCGCAATATCAGGCTCCCATAATTCCTATTGTACAACGCTATTTGGGGTGACATGAGGGAGACCAGTTCATCTTTTCACAGTTTTATTTTGTAATACCTCTAATTGTGTACAATTGATGTGACCGCAGATTTCGCTACCATATAAAACCATCAAACCCACCTTGGCCCTATACTCTTCTAGACATTTTTAAAAATGCAAACCCCAAATTTATGGTAACATCTTATTAAACATCCCATCCGAAAGTGTGGCTTTCCTGATCGTATATTCCATGTGTGTTGCCCATTTCCTGTTTGTAGCGAACGTAAGGCCAAGAAAGCAGTATGTAACCATTTTTACCTTTCCCAAAAATCATTATTTTGGTTTCATTCATATTTAGTTTTAGTCAATGTTTTGAGAAATATTTATCTGCATCTCTGCAAGCCGCCAGAGTCAGATCAAGCAGGGCAGTGTTATCAGTGTATAAAAGTGAACCATATAAAATCTTCTGAATGCACAGCATAAACACAGTTTTACCTCTAGTGAGGGGGTACAAATCTGCAAAGAATAAGACAAATAAAATTGGTGCCGGCGAGTAACCTTGCTTTACTCCTTTATTTGTCATAAAGACTTCGGAAAAGATGCCCTATTTTGTGCATCACACTGCTGCATACGTATTGGTATAGCCAGCGTGCATGAGATGTAAAAGGCTTAGGTTCATTTTTGCCAGTTTCTTCCAGAGTATGTCCCAGTAAATTGAATCAAATGCCTTCTCCACATCTAAGTAACCTACATATAATGTACCCCCCTCTAACCAAACAATATTTTTCAATTAGCGTATTCATTAGAAAACAGTCCTCAACTGTGGAAAAAAAAATCTTTCTGAATACTGATTGTGCTATATTCAACACATTGTTACGGAGGGCCCAGTGCAAGTCTATTCATGAGGCTTTTATTGAAAATCTTACTTGCTGTGTCCACATGTGAGATCGGGCGGTAGCATTGCTGGTCATCAATTGAGCCCTTTTGAAAAATAGGGATGATAAAGCTGCTGCTCCATGTCATTGGTGTGGTGCCCACCCAGGAGATCGCATTAAAAAGACGAGGCAGGATAAATGCCCACCAGTTAGGGCACCACTTACAAATATCTGAGCAAAGGGCATCCGGACCTGCCGCTTTCCCGAAAGACATACGTTTGAAATGTCTCCTTCGGTAAAAACAGCATCATTGTCAATACTAATCATGGGTGATTAGGTGTATTGGCTTTATCCTGACCTGGGTTGAAGAAAACTCCTGGAAGCGAGTTATCCAACTATCTGGCATGATAAGACCTCCCTTTGTCTCCCTTGGGTGTTCGAAGCCCTTAACCACTTACGCCCAGAATCATTTACAGTCTTTCGTACGGGTGACCTTCTTCATCAAGTCCCATTGCTTGATTGCATAATCCTTCCTTTTCTTCATCGACAGTTTTTTAGAACCCCCAAAGTCATAATACCTTCATTAATTGCTTTGTTTGGTGACCTTTTTACCTCTCTATATTCTTTATCGAACCAGGGGGCATCCCTATAGCTGTTGGTCTTTAGTTGACCCTGGTTGCGATTTTGGGAAATACAAATTGTCCTTAGTGTTTCAATCAGGGATGCATAGTTTTTGAGCCTTGTATTCTCTTTGCTGATTTTCCTCCATGTTTTTATCATGAACTTAACTTCTTGAAATGGAGTTACAAACCCAGTGGCATAGCACAAAATGTGCCCCCCGAACTACGAGCCATGCAGAGGACCCTGTCCCCCCAGCTCAGCAACAAGTTATGGGTTCCACCACACCATGTACCAGTCTGCACTGGCATGCTTGTGCAATACACACACTCATGCTGCTGCAGGGGCATGCCACAATTGCACTAGGAGGCACTATGTGTTTTAATGTATTATGCAGCACACCTTCTGAAACAAATTGACTAAAAAGCTAGAGCATATGCAATTGTTTGTTAGGGTAATACCCAGCACTGGCCTGAGAGCCGCCAGCACGTCGGGCAATGAAACAAAAATGCACCCCACCGGACAATGCCGATGCCAGGAGGGGGCACCAATTGTTTGTTTAACCCCCCATTTCTGTGGTGGAGCGGGGAGTTAATCACTGCAATAGGGCGTCGATGCTAATGCATTAGTGCCCTGTTGTTATGAAAAACTCCTCACTCCCGCGCCTAAGCGGGGAGATAATCACTGCAATAGGACACCGATGCGAAAGCATCAGTACCCTATTGTAATGTAAAGCACATGGCTCCCGCCCTGGAATGCCTGGCGCCAGCATGAGAGCGAGTCGCATTTTATTATAATAGGGTGCTTGCCACACCTTCTCCCACCACACAAGACCTTGAAAGACTCCCCCCCGAGCAGGCGTGGTGGGGGGCTAATGTGGCACCATGGGTAGCGGCCCATCCTGCCTGGGACTAAAGCAGGCCCTGGTAACATCAATCCAAAAATCCAATACATGCAAGTCACCAACAGTGCACAGGAACTTTAATGATCTAATTCATGTAATACTTTGCTTTTATAAATGCCATGCCACAATGAACACATGTCCAAGTAGCTGAACATTGTAAACCAGTATAGACATGTAATAAACATATTACAGTAAAACATGCCATGCTACATTAAGACATACCTAGACGTGCAAAACCCAAATGCCAGTCTATCCAGGTAATTATTGTTAGCAGGACAGCTTTATCAGAAATCTCAGTTAAAAAACAATGTCAAGCCAAAGTAAGAAATGACTGGACTGACTACAACACAATGCCTGTCAAGACAGTAATAACACATATCATGCCTGCTTAGACTGGACATGAATGACCATTATGATTTAGCGCTCATCTGATACTACCCTATTCCCCCACACATTCCCTCTCCTTCCCACCCTCTATCCCAACCCAAAACTACCTCAATGCCCCTCTTCCTCGTCCCAGAGCTTATGTATGAGGCACCTTGCCCCCTGAGTAAGTACTGGGATGAGGCAGAGTGTGACTAGGAGTAATGAAGATTACATGTAACTAAGCCAGGCATTACCTCCATGTCCCTTTACCTCATCCCAGTACTTCTGTATGAGGTAACTTGCCTCATACACAAGTACTGGGACGAGGAAGAGTAGGAATATGAGTAATGAGAATTACCAATAAGTACTGCAGGCATTAAACACAAGCACACACTCCATTCACTCCATTCAACATAAACCATACACTCACACACATGCAGACCCAGCCACCCGTACATTTACATGTACACCCTTTCACAATACACTTGCACATGCAAACTCAGGCAGCCACCCACGCATCATGCACATATACATGTACACACACAAACACACATTTAAACAAAACACATTTTCTCACCTTTTGAATCTGTTGGTCCAGAGAACAAGGCCTTCAGATTCCTGCAGCTGCCAGGAACGCTTGTTCATGTGCAGAGGATCCAGAGACCTCCATGTCATGGGGTTTCGGGGTGCCCTATGATTTAATAAAAGAAACAGTTTCTTTTTGAAGTCACACTGACTTTCTAACAACATTATTTCCGTTACAGAAATAGTTTTGTATGGAAATAAGGTCTTTATAAAGGCAGAGTGACTTCAAAAATAAACTATTTTTTTTAAGTCATATGCCCCCCCCCCTCCACCTTTGAGAAGTGGGCCGCTGAGTCCAAGTGACTACACAGGACTTTATGGTCCACCAAGTCAAAGGCAGCTGAAAGGTCTAGTAGGAGGAGAAGTGCTCATTTTCTCTCATCTCTTAGTGAATCTATTTGGGTCTTTAAGACGATAAGGACTGTCTCTGTGCCATGTTGTGGTCGGAAACCAGATTGGTGAGCGCCTAAGAGTAGGTTCACCTCAAGGAAGTTCTGAATTTGGGTGTATGCTACCTTATCTAAGATTTTTTGTAGAAATGGCACCGTGGTGATAGGCCTGTAGTTGGTGGGTATGCTAGGGTCCAGTGTTTGTTTTTTCAGAAGAGGGAGTACAGAGGATTCCTTTAGATTGCGCAGGATGGTGCCAGTAGTGAAGGCGACGTTAATAGGTTTAGTGATGAAAGAAGCTAGATCTCTAGCAGCGTCCTTGATCAGTTGTGCTGGGCATTGGTCACCTTTGCAATTGGATGGTTTAAGCGCAATAATCATTTTCTCTAACTCCATAACTGAGACCTTAGAGAAGTTAAATTGGGTATGTTCTTTGGGTTTAGACTTCAGTGTTTTGTTCGGGGGAGTTTGACTTTGAGCTGATAGTAAAGCTTTCTTTAGAGCTATTTTGTTTTGGAGATTGGCCCCTTTGTTAGTAAGTGCCAACTGGATGTCAGTACACCAAGTTTTATCTTTAATAGAGTAATCCTGTACTACAATTGGGGTTTCCAATTCTTTTAGAATGGAGAAGAGCTCCTTCATGCTAGAGTTCAGATGCTTTTTGGGTTTGCTATTCCTAGGTTTTAGCGGAGCAATACTGTCTAGAGCAGTAGTCATGGCATTGTTATATTCTTCCACTAGTAGGCCTGGGTCTGTATGGTCTGGTAGGGAGTTAAGATTGGGTAGGATATAGGGTAAGATATTGTCAGCTGTGATATTTTTCTTATTTCTAGTTAAAGTAGGTAAGGCGGGTGGCGGTATTGGTGCAGTAGGTCTTTTAGTATTGCGAGTAAAGGAGATTAGCTGATGGTCAGTCCATATTTGGGGGAAATGGATGTGATGGAGAGGTTGCAATTGTGACTGGCAATCCAGTCGAGCATTCTCCCTTTGGTATGGGGGCATGTATTCACATCCTGAGTGAAACCTAATTCTGTCAGGATGTTAGTTACGGAGGTAGCCTGGTTATCATTAGTATCATAATTCCTAGGTCAAAATCTCCTAGCACTAGGGTTTGGGAGGAGTTTTTTAACTTCTCTGAGATAATAGTAGTTATGTCTTCATTAAAGGTACTGATCGGGCCTGGGGGTCTGTAAAAGAGATGGATGTTTAGCATTTGGGAGTTGGTGGTAGGTAGTTTAATGGATAGTGACTCACAGGATTTTAGGTTAGGTGTTGAGGTATTTCTCAGAGAGATTAGTTTTGGCGATACTAATCCTCCACCTCGTGAATCTAGTCTGTCAGTACTAAGGATGGTGTAGGACTGCTAGCGTTAGTGCTGGGCCTGCTGCCTCGTGGATCCAAGAGTCTGTGATGGCGATAAAGTCAAGGTCATTTTCCAAGATGGTCTCTGCAATGTCTGTAGCATGGGCGACTAAAGATCTAGCATTAATTAATGTGCCTCTGAGGTCAGGTTCTGACTGTGGCATTAGTCGTGGGTTAGGGGTGGCATGGGGGTTAGAGGTGGTCTTGCTTCTTTTAGAGCTCTTTTAGAGCGAGGCTTGGGACAAGCAAATGGAGTGATTTCCATTGGGTGATGTATTTTAAGTCAAAGGTGATCTAAGTTAACATTATATTTATTGAAGGGTTTAAATATTTTGGGTAATCGTGCACAGAGTCTGAGATTTCTCTGTGCTGTGTTGCATGGGGATTTAATAATAGGTTGCATAGAAGAGGCTCCTACGTTCTATGGGGTAGTACAGAGGGCATGGTGATATAAGCAGTGGTAATAAGTAAAACTGTCAGGTTAATGATTACGGCCAGATTGACAAATGGAAGTACAACGTGTTTGAGGCAAGTTAAGCAGAGAGCGGACTAGGCAGGTCAAGTTACAACATACTGCTAAATGCAACAATCAAATGGGCATCATAAGGCTAAATGCAACAATCAAATAGTGGGCAGCATAATGCTAAATGCAACAATCAAATAGTGGGTACCATAAGGCTAAATGCACCAATCAAATAGTGGGCAGCATAATGCTAAATGCAACAATCAAATAGTGGGTACCATAAGGCTAAATGCACCAATCAAATAGCGGGCAGCATAATGCTAAATGCAACAATCAAATAGTGGGTTACATAAGGCTAAATGCAAAACTCAAATATTGGGTAACATAAGGCTAAATGTGACAATCAAATAGTGGGTAACATTAGGCTGAATGCACCAATCAAATAGTGGGTAACATAAGGCTAAATGTGACAATCAAATAGTGGGTAACATAAGGATGAATGCACCAATCAAATAGTGGGTACCATAAGGCTAAATGCAACAATCAAATAGTGGGCATCATAATGCTAAATGCAACAATCAAATAGTGGGTTACATAAGGCTGAATGCAAAACTCAAATATTGGGTAACATAAGGCTAAATGTGACAATCAAATAGTGGGTAACATAAGGCTGAATGCACCAATCAAATAGTGGGTAACATAAGGCTGAATGCACCAATCAAATAGTGGGTAACATAAGGCTGAATGCACCAATCAAATAGTGGGTAACATAAGGCTGAATGCACCAATCAAATAGTGGGCATCATAAGGCTATATGCGACAATCAAATGGTGGGGAGCATAAGGCTAAGTGCAACACTCAAATGGTGGTCAACCTAAGGCTAAATGCAGCAAACAAATGGTGGGCAGCATGAGGGCTGAGTGCAGCAGTCAGATGGGGAGCCACCTAGGGATATGTCATAGGCAGTTAGAAAAAGGATGCAATTTGAAACAATGAGCAGTTAATATAGATTACGTGAGTGATGGATCAGCAAGCACAGGCAGAGAGCATAGTCAAAACGCTGTTTGGGCGGAATAGGATGAGGCTAGATGCGATAATATGTGAACGGGTAGTGGGTAACAAAAGTAAGTTAAGTTACAAGGTTGCTGTAGTACTTACATCAGGTAATAGATGCATGCCCATAGGGTAAAGTATGAATAAACGAGGCACCTCACGTCTGTTAGTGGCGAACAGGGGCAAACAGGGGTATTGGAATTGTTATGGCCTGCCGGTGGATGTTGTCAATTTAAATAATAATTCAAATCCGGCGGCGGCGCACGTTGCTTAGCAATGCTGAGGACGCTGAGCCTCGCTTTCAGGCCGCATCGCGCCCGACATTTTGGATTTAGTAATGTCGGCACGTGCGGACCTGATTTAAGGTGCAGGCTGAGATATATGTGCTGTTGGGGCACGCACACGGGAGGCACACTGACCCTGATGGGTGGGGCGCACAGGCCTTCGGTGATCTACTGGTTCTGGGGGGTGGGGGCACACAGGCCCTCGGTGATCTGTTGGTCCTGGTGGCTGGGATGGAGGGGGGATCCAGCCCTCCCGCTCCAAGGAGATGTTCAATGTGAGGGGCAAACAGGGGTATTGGCCTTGTTATGGCCTTTGGATGGCCGGCTCTTCCGCCTGCAGGCGGAGGTTGGCAATTTAAATAATAATTCAAATCCGGCAGTGGCACGTGTTGCTTAGCAATGCTGAGGACGCGGAGCCTCGTTTTCAGGCCGCATCGCGCCCGACATTTTGGCTTTAGTAATGTTGGCATGTGCGGACCTGATTTAAGGTGCAGGCTGAGATATATGTGCTGTTAGGGCACGCACACGAGAGGCACAAGGGCCCTGATGGGCCTGGTGGCTGACAGGTGGATTTGAATACAATTCAAATGTACATGTTTACTCATATAGGCGATTTTTATGTTGCACACGTGAATTGTTTATTCATTGTTTTTGCTCACAGGTCGACGAATGATCAAAGAGGTGGCTGAAGAATAATTATGTTTTTGTAAATATAGATGAATCCATAAACAAACATAGCTGATATATTAAGATGGGAGCCTTACTATGTTTTTATGATTTAGCTATCATTCATTCAGTAGATGTGTTTTTTTTGTTTGTTGGTGCTCTTTTCTTGTCTCTGTGTGCATTTAGATATCACATTGGAAAAATGTACTGCAGTGTCAAATGCAAATTGACAAATGTCAGTGTCTGTTCCAAAATGCATAACTGAAGTTAATTTCACAATGGAAATTGAACCCTTGATTCGAAAAAGGAGTTTCACACATTTGTCTTAAAATGGTTAGTGATATAAAAGATTGACAATTACATGGTCAATATTATTTCAACAGTTTGGGCATTTTATTTTGTTTGATAGACAATCAGGTTTGAAATCAATAAACTAGTAAATAGTAGATGTTTCCTATCTTGATGAATTCTTATTCTTTCTTAAAGCTTTTTTTAGTTCTGTATTTTTTAGACTGTATATAACAGGATTGCAAAGAGGAGCAATAGCAATATATGCCAAAGAAGATATCTTGTTGTCTGACAATGTTGATGCCGGTCTGAAATAGGTAGAAAAGACAGTCCCATAAACAACCAAAACAACAGTCAGGTGAGAGGCACATGTGGAGAAGGCCTTGCGACGTCCCGTGACAGACTGTATTTTGAGGATGGATGAGATGATCTTGATGTAAGATGTGATGATTAAAATAAATGTAAGCCATGTACACCTAGCACCAATGATGTAGGTCATTAATTCGATAGGTCGAGTGCTGCTGCACGAGAGCTTCATCAGGACTGTCATATCACAGAAGAAGTGGTTGATTTTGTGGCTCTCACAGAAGGAGATCTTTGACATTGCTATGGTGTGGCCAATTGGTCCTAAGAGTCCCATTACCCAGCTGGCAGACGCAAGCCACATACACACAGAGTTATTCACAATAGTCGTGTAACGTAGTGGATGGCAGATGGCGATGTAGCGGTCATACGACATGACTGCGAGAAGGTCAAATTCTACTGCAACCATGGCCATATAAAAGTGCATCTGTGTCAGGCATTGAGGTAATGAAATCCATGTGCCCTCCTGGAAGAAGCCGGCCAGCATCCGTGGGAATATTACTTTGGTAAGAGAAATATCAATGAAGGACAAATTTGTGAGAAAGAAATACATCAGAGTCTTCAGCTGTGAGTTAGAATAAACTGTAGCAATGATTAAAAGATTTCCCACACATGTTACTAGGCATACCATTAAAAATGCTGCAAAAAGGGGTCCTTGCATCGTCGGAAGTTCGGAAAACCCCAAAATTAGGAAATAGCCAGAGGAGTTCAGATTTTCTCCTTTCATTTATTGAATGATGTAGGCAGGTTACATTTTTTTAAATATTTTTTAATGCTGAAAATTGAATAACAAAGAATGCATTGAAACACAATGAATGCTTAGTAAAACAGAAGAAACCATAACTGCTGCAACAGTGCTTAAAATCACTTATGTCCATAAGGGAAAACAAAACTGTCTGATAAATAATGATCATCACACAATTAAATTAAGGTATATCATCTGTATTATGATGGGTGTTGTACCACAAGTGTTGCCATTTTTAATACTATATGTATTAAATGTCAATGTTTTAGAATGTCATATTCCTCAATTTATTTCAAGGATGAACCGTGTTTGGGAGGATTTTATGAGTCACCATGAAAAGAATTAACAGTGAAGTCTAAATTAATGTAGCTGTGTGTCGTACCTTGAACACTGCTCAACCATGAGCAATTTTCCAAAGAAATGCAGAAACGTTATGGAAAGGTACCCCTACTATAGACAATAAAGATAACTTCTCACTAGCTTCGCTTAAATATAAAAAAGCCATTGACAGGCCAAAAAGGAACATTATAATGACCGTATCACCAATGAAAAATCAGGAACTAAACAACTCTTTAATATCTTGAAAGAGTTAGAATCGACTGCCCCACCCCCTCATATCTGCACCAAAGATATCTGCTGGTGTACCAACATATACAATGCATTACAAGACAGAATCACCATGCTTCAAAGCAAAATAGAATCCAGAAAACTCAATTTATCGAATGCTTCATATACTCCCAATCCCATCACACCTGACAAAAACACACACAACCAATTTAACTTCTCACCCCTCTCGACTAAAGAAGTTGAAAATATCATCATGAAATTAAAACCACCTAACTGCCAGGGAGATGTCTGACTTGAGCCCGTCATTAAAGAGGCTGCTAAAGAACTCACCCCTTTTATTGCAGCCATCATTAATGCATCATTTAAATCTAGTACTGTACCTAATAACCTAAAAGATTCCTGCGTACTCCCGCTACTAAAAAAGCCCATTTTAGACCCCAATAATCCTGCAAACGATCAACCCATCACTCAGTAACTTTTCTAAAAAAAAATCTGGATCGATCACCATATGTGCAGATACAACATCACCTGGAATCTAATAATAGACAATCTGGATTCAGACCCAGACATGGACTGAAACTGCACTGACTGACTTTAAGACTCAAATCCAATCCCTCAAAGATAAAGGCAAACTCGCCCTGCTCCTCCTTCTTGACCTGTCGTCGCCGTTTGACCTTGTTAACCATAAAACCCTGTACAGCCACCTTACATCGGCGGCACACTTCTCAGGCGACACAAATGCCTGGATTAAGTCTTTCCTCAACAACAAATCCATAAGAGTCTTTGCACCGTCAGCTCCCGCTGAAACAACACCAGTAACATGTGGTGTTCCCCAAGGCTCTTGTGTGTCACCAACCCTTTACAATGTGTTCTACAAACTAACGTTTGATGACCTTGACTATTTGGGTGTCACCTACATGGATTACGCTGATGACACCCAAATACTCAGTTTAGTTTAAACTTCAACATTCCTACCAGTCCGACCAAAACTGCCCAAACAAACTGCTTTAAGTTCCCTTGCTTCAACCTACAAAAAGCAGGAGGGACCAGTTTTCCATTCCTTGCAGCCAAAAGTAGGAATGCTCTCCCCATCACGCTAAGAACAGAACTGGCATACCACCTTTTCAGAAAAAATAGTAAAGTCTGGCTATTGGAGCAAGATCGCTGTTAATCCCATAAACATTGTGTAACTCTCTACTGATTATGTAAGTGTGTGTGTGATTGGTTTTGAGGGCCAGATCACTGAATGTGTGGCTCGCAGCAATTTACACTTTGTGTCATTTTCCTCGCTTGGGTTGCACATTTGTATTTCTAGCCGAGTCTACCAACTGTGCCAGCACTTAGGATAGTGGGTTGGCATCCCAAATGCTAGTGAGTAAACCCCCCAGGATAACCTGGAGAACAGGAACCATGGTCAAGTGTCCATATGTAGGCCAGCAACAGGGTGTGTGGTTATAGGCTGTGCCTTACTATAAGATTGGAACCGGCCATGGCATCCCCTTAAAAAGTAGCAGGGCCATGTTCATCCACCACCCTATTTAAAAAGTTCAGTATGATACAAATCTTTGGGGATGCATTAAGTAACGTTTATTTTATGATGATGGAACGCACAACTGCGGCCGTTCCTACCACATCTAACGTTATTTTTAATCCAGCTCCAACCAAGTTATGCTTTTTAGTAGGCATTCAGATTGTTGGGGTGTTGCTCTTGGTTGGGGGGGCGCACCAGAAGCACCTGATTTAGCATAGGACACCTGGGATTACAGTATGAGGCATGCAGGCAGCCTGTTAGCTAAGGGGAGGTGCATTGAATATTTATGACATAACTTACCTTTATTCTGTGATTGTCATAAAAGCATCATTGCATCCATAAAACAATCAAAACATCACGATAGAAAGATACAAATTAAATCATACAAGTTCATCCAATTAATTTAAGCTTCACACACACTGCACTGATTAATTGGATCTCATTTCATAGACATGGCCTCCTTGATCATGACTATTTTGCTCTTCTTAGCCATGCCAAGTGGACACATTTCACAATGTAGAAAACAGCATTTCATTCTCTAGCATTCTTACACAATTCCATTGCTGCATGTGTGCTCCTAATATGCCTCAGCCTGAACAAGGGGAAGAGGCACTGCTTTCTCAAATCTACATAAGCAGAGCAAAAGATGAATACATGGATAAGTATCTCCTCCAACTCTCCACACATCTGGCACTTAGGGTAACTTGAAACATTCCATTTAGCATTTAAGCAGTTTTTTGCAATTGAATATAAAGTGCTTGCGCATACCCTGGTCTGGCCACATTTCAGTAAGCCGCATAACCTGCTGCTGGTTTTACGTTGAAATATTGATAGCCCTTATTTAGCTTCATGCAATCCAGTTGCATTGAACTATAACTGTACTTGTGGCTTACTTGCTGGACTAAATCCTTGGCACTAGTGCTCAGGGATTCTGGACAGCTCCATTACTGTGTCAAACGTAATCTTAAACACTTGTTATGCACAAATCTAAACCAAGGGAGTGATTGTGCGCCATTGATAGACAGCGTGCATTCCTGGGCAAGACGATGGGCAACATTCAAAGTCTGGTGGTAACCGTGCTGGTAAAACAGGCAGGTTGCCGCCGGACTTGCTAATTTTAACGGCACCTGGCTTGCCAGAAACACCAGTGCAATACAACCAGGCACCGATAAATGGTAAATCCCCATTCCCATTTCAGTCCCACAGGACTCAATGGGAGTGGGGACCACGGAAGCACTGGCACCATTAATAACGTTCCCAGTGCTTCCTTGAAAGTCTGCCTACCGTGGCACATAAATTCTGGCAGGCAGACTTTTAGTGTGCCAGTCTGGGAACACCGGTGCTGGTAGCCTTTTCTGCACCATTGTTACCGGACCGGCACACTTGTAATGAGGCCCGATATCTAGATAGATTTGGGTTCGTCCAGATACGTGCCAAATACAGCAAAGTTTTTATTCTTATGGTGGAAGCAATGGGGTGCATATTGTATTCCCATCTGATGGAATCCATGGGCACACCCAGAGGAAGCATCAGGAGGACTCTTAAGAAGTTATTTTCAGTCACACTTGTGTGCCCCCAAAATTCCCTGCTGTATAGAGACGCTTATTGTGCTTGTGCGCTGTATAATTGGAGAGGTGGGAGAAATTGCTCCTCTGCCATGGGTGTTAAAAAACCTCCTGGTGCCTCCAGAATAATTGTCCAAGGTTACTGTTGCTGTAAGACGATGACTGGTCCATCCAAGGCACTCCGTGAATCTTATCCCCAGATAATCGTATTCCATTACCTGTTCCAAATGAAGCCTATCAAATTCAATATATAATTTAGGGCGTTTTGCAAGGTTGTGCCTGAACACCATAGATTTCCTTTTGCCTATGTTTAACTCAAGGCGCATTTCTTTACATTTTCTATGAAAAATAGCTCAATTATGCCTGAGGCCCTCAGGTGAAGTGGACAGCATCACTGCGTCATCCGTGAATAACAACGCAGGGAACCTGTCCTGGATCAGAACACTCGGCTACTAATACTTCTATAATCTCATTAATATAGAGACAGAATAGGAGGGGCATCAGGAGGCACCCTTGCCGAACCCCCCTTTCGACATTCAAAGGCTCTGTCAGCCCAGGCCCCTAGAGTACTGTAGCCGTGTTGTTTGTGTACAGAGACCTGATATTTCATAACACATAACTCGGTGCACCCTTTGCTGAAAGAAGACCCACAGTAATCTTTGTGGAACACAATCAAAACCTGTGTGTTGGTCAAGGAATATTGCATAGACTTTGACCCGGCCAAGCCTGTAGCACTGATCCACTAAAATCCAGCCTGCCAATGATTAATAGCATTGCTGTCACTGAGCCATTTGTGTAAACGTGCAAGCAGCACCTTTTCAAATACTTTTCACCGCAGAATCTAATGGAAATAGGTCTATAGTTTCCAGAATAGATCCTATCACCTTTTTTGTAGATTGGAACAATTTCGGCCTCTCTCCACGTTGTCGGAATATCACCAGTTTGAAGGATTTCATTGAAGAAACGACAAAAACTAGATTGGAATCTCGTCCTTGTAGAGGTCGATAGGAATTGTACCTGGACCTGGGGCTTTTCCAGCAGCCAGGACCCTAATTGCAACTTCAACATCCCCACCATTACCAATACATGAATTCCCTCAGCTGAGCCGTTATCTTTATGTAAGTACTTCTCCTCTATATTGCCCTGTGTATCCCTATATAGTTCACCAAAGTGGGACTGTCGTTATGGGGCGCAACCTGAGGAGGCGTATGGAGCTCTGTCACACTTCCCTTCAATTGGGTGGTGTCAAAGTGGAAAGGAATGAAGCATTACTGGGGATTGTGTTTTCCCACCCGAGAAATTGGCAATGGTCTCTGTGAGAGCTGATTAACTTTCAGAAATACTCAAGGGGCAGCTTGAACCATGAGTGCTTGAGAGCTTGAGTGCTTTAGTAGCTGCTGCATCTGATAAAAGACCAAGCGCACCTTAATGGGTGGATGCACTTGTGAAAGAGCCCAAGAACCTTAATGGGCGTCGTCACCTTGTAAAGGAGCTGATAACCAAATTGTGTGGTTGTGCCCTATGAAGGACCCCAAGAACCTTAGTGGGAGTCTGGGCCCTCTAAAAGAGCCTGATATCCTGGATGGGTGGCTGTGCCATGTGGAAAAGCGTATACACATTAGTGGGTGGCTTCACCCTGTGAAAGGGCTGAGAATCTTAGTGGGTGGCTCCACCCTGTGAAATTACCTGCACATCTCAATGGCTAGCTATGCCCTAGGAAAGAACCCACAACCCTAAGTGGGGGGCATCTATCATGTAGGAGAACATAAGAACTGTAGAACAGTTGTGTGATCAGGATGTGCTCACTTTATTTGCTCTATATTCAATTGCACATGTAAGACAGCAGCCAGTCTAGACCCCTCAATTGCAGTACTCTTCATGTCCTACTGAAACAAACCATGAAGCCACGTTGCTCCTCTTTTGATTGTCTGGCCTGTGCTGGTTGACAAATCGTTGACATCATCGTGGCTGGTTTCTTAGCTGTAGGTGATGACATTCAGTACTCTTATGCAATGAAGTGCTTGTTGATTTTAATAAATGTCAATTGTTCATCCTACAGCTCTGTTCTTAGGGACATTAGCTCTGGCTGCACTACAAACTCTCAAGACTTTACTCTGTTAAGGGAAGACGTAATGATTCCACAGCAACTTGCAATTGTCTCTGGCTAGACAGAAAACTTACTGAACTAATACAGTGATGGGTCACCGTCCCCTTGCAGGAGTTAACAGTCCATTAGTTTGACATCTCGCATCTGTGCAGCTGATTGGTCTGCTGTTTATTTGACTGGTCTGTTGTTAAGATTCCCAAGCCAAGGAGGCGAACGTCTCACAAATTCTCCCACGGAGCCGTCAGCAGGATTAATTATGTACTCCTTGTTGATGCGAACATGTTTCAGCTTGACATGTCCCAAGTTGGGTTTTTTAATACGTTTATTTTCATATTTTTCATAAACACAACAACTAATTATATAAAGTGGAAAACAATAGGGGGAAGATCACACACAAACCACATACACACGCACAACACCCATAACCCCAAACCCATAGACACACAGAGCGGGTCATTCTGAGTTGGGCCGTAAGCCCTTACTGCCCTATTCCGAGATCCCTTAGCAGGTCCCAGCAGGAGCGGCTGGTCTTACCAGCCATTTTTTGCGGGACCCGTTAAGGGACCCTGGAGCAAATAACGGGCCCAGCAATTTGCGGACCCGTTATTAGCGCCTTCCCCATTCCCATTGAGCCCTATGGGGAATGGTTTACTGAATGGGGACTTACCGGGTCCGCATAGGTCGGAATTTCCCGGTAAATCCCCATTCAGTGAGACCGGACCTGGGTTTGGAGGCAGCCATGGCGCTCATAGCGCCATGGCTACCTCCAAACTCGTAATGACTCGTAATGACCCCCAGAATCTCATAACTCAAGATATTTCTAAGTCATATCATGCAGAGGAAACAAAAAACTCACAAACATAGACAAAAAGAGCAACAGGTACACCCAATGTCACGTATTGTTGCCCAGATGTGTTGAATGTGTTCGTCCTTACATTATTTTGTAAGCATTGCAGCAAAGCATCCATGCTGATTTGCACACAACATCATCCTAGTGATGCTTACTACAAAGCATCCTCCCCTTAGACATGCAGATGGAAATTGGACAGTTTCATATTGTAACGTGTCCACAAAGCGGGCTGTCAGTTACACAATGTTTAATCCAACTATCCCTGGACCACCCCACAGTGTTGAAAGCAGTTTGCTCACCAGATGTACCACATCAGCATCATTTTCTAATGCACTGTTTCTCACCACGGTGGTTAGGTTGAGTAATACACCAGAAAGGAACCTCTCTAAGGAATACTCTGTGATGGCTAAACCACTGGGAGGCCTCCACACAGGTTGTAGCATGGAGCAGACATTAGACAGCATCTGCCACTGATGCAGTGTTACAAATTCCCCATCTGGGGCTCTACTGTGAGTGTTGCAGTAACCTGTGATGGCATTGCACTGCTCACATAGCCTGGGCCTTGTGTGTAAAGTAGAGTTTCAAACAGTGGCTACTGAGGCCTTCAGTTTATGCAGTGAAGTGTTGGAACACTTGCAGATTTTGCATGTTAAGTCCAGCTGATTTTCTGTCCCTCAGCAGGCGCTTGATTACTGATGAAGCATGGCACCAGAAGTGAACAGTGATGAAGGGGATGTGCAAAGCATGGCACAAGCATTGTGCGGCCAAGGCATACGACAGCAAGGGCATTTGACCCATTCTCTGCTGCACCATAGCCCACATGTACACTACTGGACAAAGCCCCTATCCTTCCACCGCCTCCACCTTCTCCCAGATGTCAACTCCTCTGTGGCTTTTATCCTGTAAACATTTAATGTAAACAATAGCAGGGTACCACATTGCACACACCTGGTGCCCTAAATTATTTCGATACCCTTCTTGGCTGCTGTCGAAAGGAAGGCCTTTCAACATTCAAGTCTGGTATCTGTGGTGAAGTATACTTTTGACCCGCAGACCCTCTAGCATCTTGCCTACTGTCAGCATTTCCTCATTGCGCAATTTGTGTGCTGCTTTCTAAAAGTTATCCTGGGACTTCCCAGTTTTGAATGGCTTTTAGCATGAGGTGCCAGAATCCAGGGTATTCCATAAAAAATCAGGTCAAGTAATCTATTTTAGCCATGCTAGAATCAGGCACTGTCTGTCATGGTACCTGTGGTATTTTAGATCATGCTCTAACACGTCTATATCACTACCCTGACTCAATTGGGGTTCAATACTGTGCAACAATGGGGTAGAGGGATTAGGGCGTTTTGTCCCTCTCCCAAGCACTGATAAACATTGTATTATTTGCATCAGTAGTCATGCAGGCTGGTGGATGTAAGTTGTTTTTGTGATGATATTATTGATGTACCTTAGATATTGTGACTTCTTCCCATGTCTGTTCAAGGTACCACAGCATATGGGGCCGGTGACAATTCGAGTATTGCCCAGCAATGGTGCACAGCAGAGTGGTGATTTCTAAACCTGAAGCTCCACCCAGCACTACCACTAGTGCAGCAGTGTTCCAGTCATGAACGTGATGTGACTTGTGCAAAGTCCTTTTCCTATTACGTTAGCAGGGGGCCAAGGGCAGGCTGTACTCTTTGGGAATGTGTGAACCCGCAAAGAAGCCTCCAAACAACAATAGCATTGTGGTACCAACATAAATTGAGCATCCAAAATGTGTTCTTATAAAATATAGATAGGTTTGTGTTTAAAGGTTTTTATTGGCATTTACAATTGACATTAATAACACAAAGATTCTTGACCACCCAAACCCCCCCCGTTGCATATAACGAAAATCCTAACAAAACAAAATATTAGAAGTCTTTTAATTACCCCCACCCCAAAGTGTCCCAAACCCTCACCCATGTAGTTTAACCATACAACAGGGCATACAATCATTTAACACCACACCTCAGACCTCATATTCAATAATCTGGACAAGATATGGTGTAACAATTACCAAGCAAATGAGAGCCTGGTTGGGGTTGTCATCTGCAGGGTATAATAATCCATCCAGTAATATCGCCCATTCTGTTGTGTGCGTCAGGTTCGTGTCCATGTGTGACGCTTCCAACCAAGTCAGCACTGCCAGTTCAGCAGATCCCTTGACCAATCTATTATTGCAGGGCATGCATGATTAAACTAAACCATCCCCATATTTCTTTTAGCTAAGTTCATTGCCAAATCTACCATTTTATTCAGTTGTCTCAAGCGATTGCTTCTTTGAAACCGCCCCAACAGGCACATTAATGGTCTTCTCTTAGCCCCAATGCCCTGGATCTTAACCACCACAGATTCCCAAAACATCATCAATGTCCTGGGTCTTAACCACCACAGATTCCAAAAACATCATCAATGTCCTGGATCTTAACCACCACAGATTCCCAAAACATCATCAATTCAGATCGCTCAAGTGCATGGGAAGAGGGGAGAGGAAAGTGCATGGGGGGAAGGGAGAGGGGAAAGTACAGTACATGGGAAAGTGGAATAAATAAGATAAATAAAAACAAATAAAACAGCCAGTTAGTGGCAAGTGCAAGGAAGTACAGACAAAAGTGCTGGTAGTGGGACTGTAGGGATACAGAAAAACGGTCCCCAGGTGCAGGGGTTGGCAGGGAGGCAGTGCAGGTGGGCGATTGACGGGGCCTGGGCCAGAGATCAGAAAAGGGTGGCCAGGTAACCAGTGCAATTTCAGTCAGGAAATTCAGCAGGGGAGGAAAGGAGATAAAGCAGAAGCAAAGAGGAAGGTTGTGAGGTGCTTCCGGGAACCGGAGATGGTTCTCCTCGAGTTTCAGGGAGGCAGGAAGGCTGTTCCAGAGAGAGGCCCCTGCCGAAGAGAGTGATCTGCCACCAACTCGTTGCTTGGAGAAGCGACTGACCCAGAGAGGTTGGAGGCAGATGAGCAAAGAGCTCAAGAAGGAAGATATTTAGGAAGAGAGAGTTGAAGGTATTGCGGTCCCAGACCCCAGAGGGCTTTGTGTACAATTTAGAGGGTTTTGAACTTAATCCTCGCAGCCACTGGGAGCCAGTGCAGAGATTTCAGTCCTGGAGAGATACGGTCCCTGAGCTTGAGGCCAAGGACAAGTCTTGCAGTCCTGTTCTGGAGTTGCAGAGGGCGGAGAGTGGAGGCAGGCAGATTTAGATAGAGGCTGTTACAATAGTCCAGCTTAGAGAGGACCAGGGCTCTGGAGACAGTGAGCTTCTGGGGGAAGGAGAGGAAAGGAAGAATACCTCTAAGGAGGTGCAGCTGGTAGTGTGACTTCTTAGAGACGTCAGAGATGTGAGGGGAGAAGGAAAGTGCAGAGTCGAAGATGACCTCAAGGTTTTTAGCCTTGCAGGTGGGAGTGGGAGGAGGGCCAAGAGAGGCCGGCCAGAGAGCTGCAGGGAAGGAAGGAGTGGGTGTGCCGATGAGTAGAATCTCAGTCTTACTGGCATTAAGGCAGAGGTCGTTGGCGGCACACCATTCCTAGATGGCAGACAGACTGTCAAAGATTAGGGAAGGAGAGGAGGAGGAGGCAGAGGGTAGCCTGAAAATGAGCTGGGTATCATCCACATAGCAATGAAAGTTGGGACAGAGAGCGATGATGCAGTGGGCAAGGAATGCCAGGTTGAACAGCCAGGGCGAGAGGTTGGATCCCTGGGGGACACCCCAGGTAGAGAAAAAGATTTCGGAGAGGAAGGACCCAAGTTGGACCTGGGAGGGTCGGTCAGAGAGGAAAGAGGTCAGCCACGCCAGAGCCTGACCAGTGATGCCCAGGTTATCACGGAGATGGTTAAGCAGGATGGCATGGTTGACAGTGTCAAAGGCAGAAGAGAGATCAAGCAGGATGAGAACGGATGAGGTGTTAGGGTCAAGGTTGGTGAGCAGGTCTTCACAGATGTTCAGGAGAGCAGTTTCTGTGCTTCTGGCAGCTCTGAAGCCAGACTGATGTCATGAAGAAAGCCAACCGATTC
This sequence comes from Ambystoma mexicanum, assembly GCF_040938575.1. Classification (NCBI taxonomy): domain Eukaryota; kingdom Metazoa; phylum Chordata; class Amphibia; order Caudata; family Ambystomatidae; genus Ambystoma; species Ambystoma mexicanum. The sequence goes on from NC_090925.1 coordinate 98,650,869, forward strand.
AGTGTGGAGATTGAGCTGGGAGATGGCCAGTTTCTCCAGGAGCTTGCCCAGGAAGGGAGTGATGGAGATTGGGCGATAGTTAGCCGGGCAGGAGGGGTCGGCAGAGGGTTTCTTAAGAAGAGGGTGCACAAGGGAGCGCTTCAGGGGGGAAGGGAAGACTCCAGTGGCGAAGTAGTGATTGCAGAAATCAGCCAGGGCAGGAATGCTATATTCAACCCAGTTTTTTTCAAAAAGGCTCTCATTCCTTTGTTAAACTCTTTATTTCCTTAGAATTAGATGCTTTGCATTTAACCATCAATGCCTTCAAAAATGTGTTGCAAAGTTCCCCTCTTTTCCGCGATAGGATCTATCACCAGCATAATGTCTCCCAGGTGGTGTACTCCATGCACTTTGTACCAAATCATATACAACTGCCATGCTCTTTAAGTTGTCTACACTTCCAATCAAAAAACAAATTTACAAGGTGTGCTATGTAACCCAACCCACTCAACCTAACCAATAAAACCAAACATAGTTCTCGACAGCCTATATCCAAATGGACACAGACAATCCTCATGGGCATTTTGGAATCCTTTTACTCTCTTCCAACAGTTCCTCTCCAGGATGTTATGTCTCTGCAGAAATGACCCAGTGTTGTCCCCTTCCACTGGATGATTTATGTTGAGCTGCCTAGTTTTACTTTGGGCACCCTAACCATCCATTGCTTCAGAGTTGGAGTCTACTTATGTGGCATGTCCCTGCTGTTGCAACCAAGCCGTTGCTTCTTCTTGGGCTGTGATGATTAACACTGTGCGACAGTTACAGATTTTAAATATTCCCGGGAACAAGAGTTTGTATAGCTGTGCCTCCTTTAATGCAGCCTTGACTTTTTCATATGATCATCTTAAAACATGCACTTTCCAGGTATAGTCTGGGAAGACTTGCAAAGATTTGTTGCCACCACAAAATCAACCCCTTTTCATGTATGACACAGTATCTTTTCTTTTTCTCTTTAATTCGTGATCCTGGCAAGAATTACGCAGGTAGGTGCGCCCGGTACAGGATTTCTGTATATGGCATGGTGAACCCTAGGGCACAGTGAGTTCTCTTTACAACGAAACCTTGCAATAATTTACCTAGACCTACCGAATGTAAAAATATGTTTTAATGTACTCAGTCAGGTCTCTCCCCTCGTCACCCTTCCGATAGACCAACAATCTGTATATTGTTCCGTTTCACTCTATATTCCACATCTTCTGTTTTATCCTCCAACATACTCATGCGTTGCTGCCTCTGTCTTATTTGGACTTCAAAGGTTTTTGTCAAAGTATTGACATGCACAATATTTTGACGATGATCATTGAATTTTTCCGATAGATTGTAAATGTCTTGACACAAATGACATTCTCAATGCAGATATTGCTTCCAAGACCATTTGTGTGAATTCATTTTGTTCGTGCAGGGACAAGAGTGGTCGTCTCCAGCCTCTGAATCTACTTTGGCGATGGAGGCTTTTTAGATGGTGGCCCCAAGTGCGTGAACAGATCCATGTGAGTCTGTTTATGCTGGCACCCTGTATTACAGTTTGGGTAGTCTATACCTCTATCAATACACTTCACGAGACCAACAGGATAGCAAAAAACTAATCAATACATCGGTAGCACCGCTTTCCAGGAAGCAGTGGCTAGTTACTGTTCATTCCATCAGGCATATGTGTTTCCAGAATATATGTACACCTCAAACAGGGCCACAACACCTTCAGTGCCCTACTTCTATCGTCAATCTAATATATAATCTGTGCCCCTCTAATTAGCGACCATGGAAGATTCCTCAACATGTTCTCTGTCTAATAGGAAGGATCCTCTCAATATGGGCAGCCAATCTACCATGGAGGATCCATGCCAGTATACGTTACTTGAAAGTATTTACACTCGATGAAGCGTGTCCTTCCAGCTATGATTCCTTTTCTCAGCAACACCTGCCAGCACAGGCAATTCGCGCTAAGCCTGAAAATATTTCTGCTCCTAACCGTGTTGCAGTGTGTGTGCACACTTTGTCACAGCAATCTTCCCAGAAGTCCTATTCCCGTCACTCTGAATACACATCTCCTACTTCACTGCAATCCCATCCTCATGGTCATCTTGTCTGTCTGTGTAATGGATTTCAATGGTGGGGCGAGAGGCTCCTATTCCGCGCATCAAAATACCTAGAGACAGACTACACAAGTCTCAGACTCTCGTTCTGATTCTCCACCAGACGTTCATCCAACTTATTTTCCAATATGGTCTTGCCTAGATTGGCAGGGCAACACATTTTATTACCAGATCAGCAAGTCGGACAAGAGCCAAGCGTACTTAAACCTGCGTGCATTTGGCTTGCATGCAATGACCATTATAGATACAAAAAAATTTGCCAAAAACACTAAACCATCCCAAAGCAAATGCACTGAAAATACACAGGTCAATGCACATATACATATGTACTGTATGAATGCAAGGTGGGAGACAGATTAAAGCAGAAATGCAGTAATTAATTAAAAAAAACATGTCTTCAAACATTTCTTTTAAAGTAGGGAATGGTGTTCTAACTGTGTAAATTGTCCAAGTTACAAAGGTCAGGGCATGGAACCTCAAAATCCTTTTTAGGGACCTCTAGACCATTCATCTCTCTGGCCTATTCATTAGTAGTGGCTTGAAGGCCTCAAGCTGGTCTTCTTTTTGCTTTTCCAGTGGATAGAGATGGGATTTCATGTGGCAAATGGTTTGACTAGATCTGAGTACCGCTGCCTATAGCACTGTTCACGGGTGGCTTGAAGAGCATGATGGTGTCCGGTTTCAGGTGGCAGTGACCTCCGGTGTAGCAGCGCAATCACTTGATGACTGAACCGAAGTTCAATAAAACTAGGTGATTCGGCCATGACGGTTTGAAAGTGGAAAGTAGGTCTGAACATTTGGGGGTCCGCGGAAAATGGCATCCACTACATGGCTTCATTGGATTATTTGAATGGCTCCACGCAGTGACGCGTAGCTTGGAATGCAGGCTATGGGGAAGTTAGTTTGTATCATAAGGTCAATGGTAGTTCAGTGTTGTCTCAATCGGCTTGATGCTAGCCGAATCAGGAAATGTTGGGTTCCGTAACCTGCATTGCTGAATCTAGCACCTTTGGGCGGGCAGTGCTTTGGGTCCTTTTACAGGGCTTCTTGAGGGGAAATGATACTTGCCCTGTTTTTCCCAGTCCAGGTAAATAAATCAAAGCTGCTTGTAGAGCCAGGCACTGTCCTGCACAGCATTCCTGTGCAGTAACATTCTGTCAGGTAAGCTTTCCTTCAACCATTCATCTCTTGTCCCTAAGAAGTGGTAAAAGAGGAAAATGTCAACTTCCCAGGAAATCTTGTTTTCACCTTAAGCAAAGAACCTTGAGCAACTGTAGATAAAACAATACTTCTGCTTGTTTCTTCTTCGGTTACACGGTCACTCCAAAAGAGATTCACTGATTGGGGGGGGGGGGGTTGGTTCACCCCCTTTATAGTCAAATCCTAACAGGAGATTGGTGCTTTTCAAAGGCCAATCTATAGCTCTATTACATATATTGCCTGATATGCTGTGACCTTGATTTTCAGGCAGACAGAGTGATGGGGTTAAGAGTGAAATGATAAACACTCAGAACTAAGATAGCCAAAGTACTCTTCTTTTAGGTTTCTGGCCATATGCGCCAACAGAAGGGATTTTCTGTTGTTCCAACATTTTCCCTACATAGCAGAATCTGAACAATTTCTTTCTCATAATGGCAAGAATGTTAGATCATGTGGTAGTCATAAAGGCTTTTAATGGAACACCTATTGAGTTGGTCTGAAACATGTGTTAATTCCATCACGCTAAATAGTGCTTACCAGTCACTGCTGTCCCTCCTAGGACCCACAATAAACCTGAGAATGAGTGTGCACTGCAGGGATAATACAGTAATTATAGAACAGGCTGAATCGCACTAGTACTGGGAGGATATTCAGACAGCATGCCTTGGCATCCTGCAATGTTATGTCATATGTTATGAAGGCCTTTGAATAAGGCATTTGGTGCAGGTCCTGAGGGAGCACTAGCTCACTGCCAGTTCCCTATCCCAGTGGGAGGCCACATTTGTTTGCTGTCAATCAAATGAGCGAGATGTCATTTACTACATATATTCCATTACTCCTGAAGACCATCCTACCAGTCACTGCTGTCCCTCCTAGGACCCACAATAAACCTGAGAGTGAGTGTGCACTGCAGGGATAATACAGTAATTATAGAACAGGCCGAATCGCCCTAGTACTGGGAGGATATTCAGACAGCATGCCTTGGCATCCTGCAATGTTATGTCATATGTTATGAAGGCCTTTGAATAAGGCATTTGGTGCAGGTCCTGAGGGAGCACTAGCTCACTGCCAGTTCCCTATCCCAGTGGGAGGCTACATTTGTTTGCTGTCAATCAAATGAACGAGATGTCATTTACTACATATATTCCATTACTCCTGAAGACCATCCTACTTCAAATTCAAAAGTCAGCGGAAACAACTATCCACTGATCGAACCCACACTGCAAGGGCCTTGTGGATGCACAATGTACAGGGAGCTGAGTAGAGCTGGCAAGCAGTAGAGTAGGACGCCCTGATGGTCCCTAGAAGACCACTCTAGTGGTTCTGTAATCACCAATAATGTTTATCTAGTAGCAGAAGAACAGTAGAACCTGGGCCAGACCCGACCTGCACCAGACTCTCAGCCAATCGTGGCTTTGCATCAAACCATAAAATGATCTGCCAGCTTTACCCGCCTGGAGATGGTGCTCAATCAGAGTGGAAAACACTGCAACACACTCAGGGCCCCACTGAAGCTGCACTCTGCTAAGTGGATGATAGGATCAAATTGAATTAATGGTATCAGGTGTTTGGACTGTGAGTGTGTAATGAAAAAATCTCTGCTCCTAAGGAGTACAAGGATGAGCATTGGCTACACAGCCCACTCAGCACCATACTACTACTAAACCAGCAGTGATCCCAATCATAGTTGGAAAAAAGACACCGACTGAACAAAAAATACACCCTTTGCAAGGGTGTAAAATACAGAGCGTGTAGAGAATAGTCGTGAGCAGGAGAAATCAAGCAAGCAATTGCAGCATTGTCACTGTTCAAGTACATGTCTTTTCATGAAAAGGTGCAAAAGGGGGCTTAAAAGTAACCAGGCTGCCAGAGAGTGCATCAGGGGACAACCGCTTTTTGTAGTACCTTGTTTTTGAGCTTGGGTTGTTTGACAGCATTGCACTGGGCCTCTCTGCATTGTCCTTGTGGTTGAAATCGTTCTGAGATGTGTTGAGTTGCATTGATCCACTTCTCGAGTCGGCTTGGCGTCTGCTTCGAGGTGGCAACTTTCGATGCAATGCAGTTCAGAGATGCAGTAAGTCTGAGCCTTCTACAGCGGTGAGCTGGTGTTCGAGCTGAAGAGGAAATGAGCGCTGGGGGTGCAAACCAGTTTGAAGATGAAAGCAGTGGTTCAAAGATGTGAAAAAGGGCCAAATGCAGCTATGTAGCTCCTTTGATGGTCTGACGGTGTCAAGGTAGGTCAAAGAAGTGAATCAACGAAACAGGGAACCAGGATGTATTGGGTTAAATCAGGCTGATGTCAGTTCCATCAGATTGATATCAGTTCCAATCCAGTGACTCCAGACCGTTACATTCTTGTGTTGTGCGCTTCGACTCCTGGGAGTATGGCTGCTCCTACAGGGGATCCTTGATCGCTAGTGAGGAGCTGGTTAGCAGTTCAGCTGGCAGAGGGACAGACCTTGGTTTAAACAGCAGCCAAACCCCCACTTTGAACTTGGAATGGTCAGGGGAGTGTTCCTCTACCTTGAATGCTGACTATATTCCCTCATTGTTGGAGGACATAGGAATGGACTGCACTCACAAAATAGGTCCAAATAATTATCTGTGTCTTCTTTGAAAGTCCACAGAAGATTCAAAGAAGGAGTGGGATACCACTTCATTATAAATATGAAAGGTCACAGGCGATTGGACATGAACAAGCTTTTGGAAGGGGTCCAATCCCTGTCACTGTTACAAGCGACCCTTGTCTTCTGGGAAAATATATAGAGGATCTTGTTCCACAGGAAATGGATGTGCCAGGAAGGAAAACATGCCCACAGAAAAGCAAGATGGTTGAAACCTTTCTCAGGGCAACTTCTCACTCACTGGCATCCCTAACAGTATCCCCGTCCAATGCATCACATCAAAGTCCCTTTGGTGTGAGGCTGGACTATGTGTTGTGGGTTCCCTGTAGATCTCCTGCTAAGAGCTGCTGTGGCCTAAGGTAGGATCTACCCTCCCTACCTGGTAATCAAAGGAGGCCGGCATCCTTATTTTTGTGTCACTGGTGGAGACAGCCAGGCTGCCATGAAGATACTTCACAGTCACATAGCTGGTCTGTTCTCAAATAGTTGAAACTTGAATGATATCAACTATGTGACCTGCGACTTTAATAATTGTGGACGCTTATCAGTCACCACACCATTACCAAATACACACCATAACCAGGTACAGATCATTCTTATAGTTTACCCTGGCACTAAACAGACAAGGTAACACTTACTACATTACGGATCAAAGATGTAGAAGTTAAGATGCAGTTTCTGTCTATAGTGACTTTGGGTCACAGCAGGTGTTAGGAATGCACACTTGACCTTTGCAGCTTCCTCGTGCCACTGATGATCAAGTGCTGCAGTTGTCAGGATAGGACAAGAGCAGATCTATACTCATTGCTTTTAGCATACAGCTTTATATTAATTTAAGTAAAACAAAAACTAGGGGTTTAGACACTTTCAAGATGTTTTCTGTCATAGAGCAGGATTTTTTATAGAGAGCAGGGCGCACTCTGACATACCTGGTAAAAGTTATCACCTGATCATTAAGGTGGTTGACAAATATTGCAACTAATTCAAAACTCAGAAATCCATGCATTTCACCTTTCAGCATACCAATTATGAACTTCTTCCACTTCTCTTCGTGGGCTGGCGAGTGTTAATGGACATATGAATCAATAACGTGCTCATGCTTCTTAATTTAATAAGTGGCATTTTTCCTGTTTATTGTATGTGCCAGAACCGACTTCCTGCAATGTCCCGGTCAAAACATTGTCATTTTCCGATACTTTGCCCAGCTGACAAGTGCATAGAACGCAAAGCAAGTGGCAGTGTCCCTGTGACATGGTCAGCATTTGCTCATCTTCTGGTCTTGTGCAATGCTACCAAGTGCACAACATGAAAAGAAGGGACACGCATGCGCTACTCTCACGCGAATCAGGGGAATAATGCAACAAAAAAAAGGGACACATGTGCACGATTGTGCAGTGTCCGTCAAGGGCATAACGCATAATAAAGGGCTGACATTCCCAAATATGCAATGCCCAAGCGCATAATGGTTAACTGTCTAGTGTTAATCAAGCATGTCCACATTCACTCACATGTGTAAATCACCCGCACATTGTCATCATGGACGTGAGATAAATGCACTAGTGACTAGTGCATGCCGCCACTTGAATGGAAACACATTTTGTGAATCTGCCACTATGCCGCTATCAAAGTTTACAAAAGCAAATTGATTGAAGAGCAAATGATCCTATCAAGACGCCTTATGCATTGGGAGACTCGTGCACGTACCTGTCAAAGCGAACAAAGGGAGGCTGCACAGGTCTAAAACTTTATAAGCCCTGTTAGTTTTAGCAGAGGGCCTGTTAGAGTAAATTCGGAGATGCCAACGATAGGAAGTCTCCAAAGGAAGAGTGAAATACAATCTTGTAATTTGTTTGGCAAGTTCTGAGAGAGGAGAGGAGACATGGCCATGTAAACAAGAGATCGGGTGTGAATCAGTAAATCACTTGTGAGGAGAGCTTCCTTCTGGATCCTCCTTCACTTTCACGGTTATATAAGCCAACCTTGCACCAGAATCGCCTCCAAGGACATGATCCACAGAGACGGGAATGGAAAATGCTGTTGCTCTCTAGCAAAACTTTAGCAATTACATGCTGGATCCTCATTAAAGGTTGCACATGTCCCCTTAAGTGCTAAATATTCTGAAGTGGCCAAAAGGCCAAAGGTCGGTCTGTCTATAAGGAGTAGTTTCTGGCAGGTATGTGACCGGCATTGGTCAATGTCTCAAACAGTGCCACAGTGTCCGAAGGGCATCCCTTGAGTGTTGACTTGGTCCACCCAAGTTTAACTTTGCTTGCTAGCTTTGACTGCCCACATGCCTGTTATTCCTTTAGGTGTTTGACACTTGTTAGCAAGAGTGGCTAAAAGTTACCATATTTCTCATTACACAGGACAGAGTGTATGTCTGTCCTACTAGGACCTTCCATTAAAAAATGGAAGATAAGGAAGAAATGCATGCCTTATGTTCTCCACCCCATCTCTAGTCCATCCTAATACTAAGTTTGGATATTTTGTTTACTCACCTCTCATATTGACAGAAGAGTTTGCCTATTTTGAGTGAAGCACTACTATGCCATGCGGCGTGAAACTGTGTCTCATTTGACTTGTCACCATGTGTGTTCTGTGCACTGAGATCTATGACCTGTTTCACAAACTTTCTTTCTGTGGCTCGTCACTGCTTTTCTTCTCTATTTTTCGTTCAGGTCATCTTCTATTAAGTCTATTTTTAAGGTCCACTCTGAGCAGCATTGGTGCACTCACCATCTATGGTGAGGTCTTCATAATACACACACATTACGGCTCATTTATTTTTGAAGTCCCCGCAGCGTGATTGAAGTTGCAGAAGACTGGTGTAAAGTTGTTACACATATCTTAACACCTCCATTCACACTGCAGGGCACATTCATTGTTTTTGAATTTGGGATGCAGGATGCAACGGAAGTTACGTTTCAGCCGCCCTTTTACCCTCCAACTGAAAAACAACTTGGGTATACACCTGTATGATATTCTCATGGTGGTGTTAAACCAATGATTTTCTTTTTATTTATTGAAGATTTTATGGTGCCTATACAGTAGGAAGTGTTTCTAGGCGCCACATGACAAAAGGGGGGGGGGACAGAGGAGGATAAAAAACAGCAATAATGGTCCCACTAGGACATAAAACATTCAGATCGTGCAAGTGCAGCAACATGCAGTGCAGAGGGGGTGGTGGAGGGGCATGGCAAGGTGAAGGTGAGGGGAGGGACCGGGGGAATACCGGAAGGAAGGGGGCGCCAGGGGCTAGTTAAGTTCTAAGGGGGGCCTGGGTAGCAAGTGCTAGGGGAGGGCTGGAGGTCAAGTAGAAGGGGGATGGGGTGAGGATCAGGTAGTGCACGGAGTGGGGGGGTGGACCAGACTCAGTAGTCTGATCAGGGAAGAGTGCCCGCCTGAAGGCAAGTGCAGGGTGCTGAGGCAGACTGGTCGAGCGGGGAGGCAGGTCCCTGTGTGATTCAGAAGGGACCAGGCACACAGGCGTATCAACGGAGGGCCATTAGCAAAGAAGGGGGAGAGGGAAGGAGGAGGAGCACAGGAAGATCTTGAGAAGCTTCCAGAACTTAAGGAGAACTGGCTGACGCAGGTAGTCCATTCCAGAGGGAGGTTCCTGCCGAAGAAGGGGCTCTTGCCCCCACTCTCTACTGGGAGAAACGTCTGACCTGCAGAGAGTTAGAGCTGGAGGACTGAAGGATTCTAGCAGGGTGGTATTTAGTGAGAGAAATTTGAATGTAGCACAGTCCCAGGCACCCGCGGATGATGCAGATGGTCTTGAGTTCGATCCTTGCATTTACTGGGAGCGAATGGAGAGCTTTTATGGCTGGAGAGATGCGGTCCCTGGGCTTGAGGCCAAGGATAAGGCTTGGAGTCCTATTCTGGATTAGTTCAAGAGGATGAAGAGATGAAAGGGGTAGATCAAGCAAGAGGATGTTACAGTTGTCCAGCCTAGAGAGACCCGAGCTCTAGAGGCATTGAGTTTCTGGGGGATGGTGAGGAAAGGGAGAATGACTCTGAGGAGGTGAAGCGGAAAGTGAGCCTTCTTGGCAAGGTCAGCAATATGAGGTGAGAAGGAGATAGAGGAGTTGAAGATGACCCCCAGGTTGTTTGCCTTACAAGACGGTGAGGGAAGGGTGCCCAAGAATTGGGGCAGAGATAAGAGGGAAGGAAGAGGGGAGTACCAATGAGAATAATCTTGGTTGTACTGGCATTAAGACACACATCTTTAGCTGCACACCATGCCTGAATGGCAGTCAGGCAGTCGGGAATTACAGAGAAAGGAGTGAAGGTAGAGTAGAGAAGGTTAAAGGAGAGCTGAGTGTCATCTGCATAAAACTGGAAGTGAGGAAAGAAGGTGGAGATCAGGTGGGCAAGAGGAGCATGTTAAATATTAAGAAGTCACAGCAATAGTATAGAACCCTGAGGGACGCTGCAGGTAGAGAGTGAGATAGAGGACAGTAAAGTGCCCATTTGAACGTGGGAGAGTGCATCTGAATGGAAACAGGTCAGCCAAGCCTTTACCAGGTATTCAATGACCAGCATATCACAGAGTCGGTTAAGGAGGGTAGTATGATTGAACATGTTGAAGGCAGAGGATAGATCAAGGAGGCTGAGAACAGAGGGAGAGTTGGAGTCAATGTTTGAGAGCAAGTCTTCACAAGTCTTCAGGAGAGCAGTTTCCGTGCCTCTGGTGGGTCTGAAGCCAGACTGGTGATCATGAAGACAGCAACAGATTCAGTGTGATGGATTGGTTGGAAGATTACCAACTTCTCCAGAAGTTTTTCCAGGAAAGGGGTAGTGGAGATAGGGTGGAAGTTCGCCGGGCAGGTAGGGTCTGAAGATGGCTTTTTTTAGGAGAGGATGCACAAGGGAGTGCTTAAGATGTGATAGGAAGGAGCCAGTGGCAAAAGAGTGATTGCAGAACTCAGCCAGAGAGGGAGTGGGGGTGGCAATATTGTCCATGATAGTTCTAGAGGAGCTGGGAAGCACCTGTTTGGAGGAGACTTTCATAGTGCAAACACTCTTGGTGGCCTCCTCTGGTAATATCGGAAAGAAGGAGGAGAGTAGGAGGGATGTAGGGAGAGGGGCCAACAGAGGCCTATGTGCAGCTGGATGGGGGTAGGGGAGAGTGAGGACAGGATGTCATGAGTTTTTTTGTTAAGAAGTCGGAGACCAAATCCATGCAGGCGGCCTGGGAAAGAAGAGCAGAAGTAGAGACTTCAGGAGGATTAGCAAGTTCCTTACAGATTTTGAAACGTTCAGTCATGTTATTGGTGGCCTCAGAGATGCAGGCTTGAATATGGGTTGCTTCTTGGACTGGATGGAAAGTCTGTAATACCTTTGGAGCATGCGACTGGCAGGTTTGTCAGAGGATGTGCGCAAAACCAGCCATTTCTGTTCTGCAACTCTGCATTTGCTTTTCAGCGAGGCTAGGGTTGGAATCATACCAACTGTTGCACTTGGAGGCAGGCTTCATGCGGATACTCATGGCAGGGGCAAGGATGTCAAGGGTGGTGGAGATGGAGAGGTGAAGGTTAGCAAGGGCCGAGTCAGAGTAAGAATCAATAGCAAGGGTGAAGGGGAAGGAGGCTGGCAATGCGGGCAGAGGCTTAGCCTGGGAGCCCAGGAGCCTCAGGTGAGAGGATTGAAGAGAATGATCAGACCAAGATAGAGGTGTACTGAGAGGGTTAGAGATAGAGAGGTCAACAGAGATGAGTGCATCCAGGGTGTGCCCAGTTGTGTGAGTGGCTCCAGAGGGAACAATGGTGAGGGTACAAGAGTCACAGAGGCTGCGGAAGGATACAGACGCATCTGGAGTGTCAAGATGGTTATTGAAGTCTTGGTGGAGGAGAAGCTTAGAAGTAGAAGTCAGGAGATATGATTAGAGGTCGAACCATTCAAAATTCAGATAGGAAAAGGGCGACTGGCCCAGGGTTCCTGTCGATAGTACAAGAGTGATAGAAAAGGTAGAAGAGATGCAAAGCTTGAAGACAAGACATTCAAAGGAGGAATAGGATTGGATAGGTAGGCTAAAGGTAGGGATCCATTCAGGGAATACAAGGGCCACTCCGCCTTCTGACCAGTTAGGTTTGGACTTAGAGAGGATCTTGTAGACCTCACGAAGAAGACCATCAACAATTAAGACAGAGCTTGCATTGAACTACTTCGCGGGGAGCACAAGGACATCAAGGTCAGGTAAGGTAGCTAAGTGAAGCTGGTTGCCTCCTTTAACGGTTTTCTGAGGAGGGGTACAGGGACAAGGTACCACCACTGGGGGATGTGGGAGGTAGAGGGGGTGGAGAAGAAGGAGTGGCAGGGCAAGGAATAAAGTTAATGAGAGATGGTAGACACCTATCTAGAAGGAGGAGGTGGGGCTGAGGGCCGCGGGCCATGATAGTGTCATTCAGGCAGACATTGATGATGCACCTGAATGATGGGAAGTGTGCCAAGAGCACTTCCCATCTGGTGCCACCATTAATGGGTGAAGAAGATAAAGGGAAGAGCACAGAAACCATATGGGGAGTCCATAGGTCATGTTTTTTACACCAGCAAAAAGCAGGCAGATTACATTATGTGTACATGGCAGGCAGTGTATGTTCAGCACAAAAGAGAGGCATAATGAAGCTCCCACAATCAGCTCCCACTTCTCTTTTGCACTGAGCTGCTTTTGCTAGTGAGTGCAAATAAATATTGCTGGCAATCCTTTCTGCTGTGCTCATGCAATATAGGAATATTTAGGGGAAAACATCAAACCATGTGCAAGATTCCACTATCATCGCTCAGAAGATATAAGCATCTGCAGGGTGTAACAATCAGGTCCATCATTGGGCTTTCTTGTCATGAGGAAAACGCATTCTTCTGTAAAAATCTTGCGTCTTCATTTCATCTCTGCTGACTTAAGAAGCGGCCACGTTGTAGCATATTTGGGGAAAGTGCTGGATATTGCGCCAGGCTCCAGGGTAAAGGACATCCACTGGCAGCAATGTTGTATCTGCCCTTGTAACAATACATGCAAAAATCATAAATGTTGTTCGTGTAGAAAGCTACAGCATTCATAGTCAATGAAACTATCCACACTGAGGCCTGCCCCAATGAGAAGGTCAGTAGTACTGGATCCTGGCAAAGTATTTACTCATGGGTGCAATGGGTTCTGTGGTGCTGCCATTTTGCAAATGCACAGCAATTCATTCAAGGAAACATACAGTTTTCATCAGTAACTCGTGTTTGCTTTTTATAACCTAATAATTGCTATCCGGCTAGAATTGAAGCACAGTGACTTGGTACCTGCTACTAACATGAATGTGTCTGCTGCAAAGAAATGTGTTCAGTGTAAAGATTCACATGTCCAAATTCCAGCGATACAAATACATTATAGCTACATGACTTGACGACTGAATTACTTGAACAGAGACTAGGGAAACTCTCTGCAGATGCTTGTGAATTGACATTTCTGGATGTGTTATTCTAGTAGCCGCACAAGTGAAAACGCAAGGAGTATATCTTGATGCTTCTCTTACAATGAAGCCTCACTCAAATAATGTTGTTTCCACCACTTCTTACTTTTTAAAAATGATTGTGTCGTATTCAACCTTACAAGAGAACTGTGCCTGTCTTGCTGGTGCCATTGTGGGAACAAAAATTGATTACTGTGACAGTCTCTTGTTTGGCAACTTGCTTGCAATTTAACAAAGCTCCAAACAATCCAACATAGCACAGTTTGATAGTGCATGAAATTAAGCTCAGAGATCATGTTACAGAAGCTTGCCATGCTTTACACTGGTTACCAGTAAGAGAACATCTGTACTTTAGGGTTCTTGTTCTTGCCCATAAATGTTTGTACGGGAAATAGCCTTCCTATCTTAAATAAAGGATAACCCTAAGATCCTGTGCCCACACGCTACACTAATATTCTGTCCACTCCTCGAGCCAAATACAAAAGAGGAGGTAGATTGGCCTTTGACCCAGCGGCACTCCACCTCTGGAATCATCTCCCATTAGATCTGCGGGAGATATACACCTTGCCGATATTTAAGGAGGTGCTACCGATGCACTTGTCCAAATGAAGCTATTTCATGGATGGACTGCAGGTTCTGTTATTGGATCCTTAGCTCGTAGGTCCTTTTGTTATGTGTGTTTTTTGGTGTTGATTCTGTTTGACTTTTTTTGTATCTATGTACTTATCGGCCTTGGCGTGTTATAAATGCATAAACATAAACGTATACTGTTCCCGCTGTTCCCGCTGTGACGCCAGCCTCCTACCTAAAAGTGACAGAAGATGACAGATCCAAAAGCGAGAAAAAACATCAAATATTAGTCTCAAGAAGCATGTGCAGAACTGTCCATCTCTTTAAATCTACTGTAATATTGTTTGGGTCATTTTTGGCTCCACAATATTTGCATAATATTTTCCACCATATTTACTGAACCCGCTTAAACTGCAGAATGAGCCACCATGGCTGCAATCCACTTCTACATCACCTTAATCCAACTCACTACTAGACCCTTTCAAAGTCAAATCCATACAAACTAGACTGGAAACTTTCTCTCGAAACTGCAACGTCCCCATGGTACTCATGCAAACAACGTCATCACGGCTTCTTCTTTCTCCTCTCTACTCTCCTGCACATCCTCCCCTTACCTTGGACATGAGAAAGAGGTCCAGGTGCTGATCACCCAAGTGCCCCACAAGCAGAAACCTCTCATTCACTCCACAAATGATGTTACTACATGATACTGTGATCCCTCATTTCACATCAGGTCCAGCGTTTGAAGAAGCAGCACAGAGAACAATACCAAATCCCTTTCAGCAGGGTCCCAATTGTCACTATGAGGGTGGAACAGGTATTGACCAGGAAGACCAAGTTCTTCCTACCCTAAGGGAAAGAACAAAGCAATAAAGGCATTATCAAAGCAAACAACAATGGATTATATATCGTTATGTATTCAAACAGTAAAAAGGTACACACACCCGATATTAATACAAATTCAAATATGAAACACAAAGTAACATACATGGGCATAGTTTTAGAAGGGGGGCAAGGGTGCTTGTCAACCCAACTTTCATGGCACACCATTGGGTCCCCTTCATTTAGCAGAGACCCCTTTCATTTCGATGTCATGTTCCCCCCAACATTTTCAACAACGTTACTCCACTGCACACATATTCTATATGACTACCTATCCAACCTTTGCACTGATGTAACCTGCCTATATTGAAGTGAGAATTACAGATGAATGCAAGCGATTCCTGTGGTAATGCCGAGGGAAGCCCCAAAAGAAAAGTGCCCACAATTATATTTGGAGGTGGGAACGGGGTGATGTCATATCAGCTTATAGGTGGCGTGTGGGAAACAGAACCACATGTGTAGTTACTTGGGAGATCATGTTCCATTGAGCCGCAACGTGAATGCAAGGCGTAAAAGCGTTGATTGTGGATCATTTTCATTTGGCGGAGAGGAGGAGCGGAACGCATCTTGCATTTCTGTCGCATTCTTACCCTTCACCATACAAATGCTCCAGGATCTGCAGCGGCATGGATTTTCATGCCCGTGCAAATGATGGTGATCCATATTGGGTCTGTCTGCTTTATGCATTAGAATAAAGCAAACAAACGGCAAAGGGATCCATTGTACACGCGTCCTGCCATGAGAACATGGCAAGCTTTACTGTTGCTTAAACCTACTTAAGGTATGATTTGAACTCACTGGGGAATTTTAAACATCCTTTTTCTCTGTGTTAACATTGTTTTCGATATGTTTTGAAGACTATATTATTTTAACATGTGAATTTTTTATGGTGGGCCCACTGAAAATAAATAATATAATATAATGCTTGATTGAGTAACTTTAGCCTTCAGTTTTGCACTCCGTAATGCAAAGTGAGTAAAAGCTGCCTGACGTGCTGGCATGCCAGGCAGCCTTTAATTTTGATTCTATTTTGGCACAGCCTGCAATCGGATAGTAGGATGAACCGAACTAAGGTCCTGGTTACCAATGTTACCAATGGATCCTATCCACTAGATAAACCAGTCCAGTCTCCAAATGGGATAAGTAGACTGAGGTGGACTGAGGGACAGAAAGTGGTCTTTCTAAGAAGTCAGTTTCTGCTGTCTTGGAGGCAATTTAGGTTAGTGTACCCCAATATTTCACAGCCATACATCCCAGACACCACTGCCGTGCCTCTATAGATAGTCACCATATGTTGAGGTGAGTGTTGCCTGATGTGTTTGGCAAATCGGAAAAACATCCTCCCAGAGAGCTGTCTATTTTTTGTCACAGATTTTGCTGGATGATCCTCCCAGGTCAATTTCTAATGTACAATTAGGCCTGGGTAGTCAGATGTATTGCAGACCTCCAGTGGATGCCTATTAAATCAATCCTTGGGGTGGGCTTACACTTCCCTGAAATGCACATTACTTGGCACTTCTGTGGATTCACTCTAAGCCCCCTGGCCATCATGCATGCAATGTACCCCTCAGCCAGCATTTGAAGTGATTTTGGTGTGGCTGCGATTAAAACCACGTCCAACTGCCTAACTTAATACAAGTAATTTCCTGCCATCAGGCATGAGGACGTCTGCCTTTAAGGCAAGCAATTGCCTTCTAAGTCAAGTTAGATAGGAGGGGGGCCAACACACACCCTGCACGACCCCTTTACCCACATGTATTTCTTTGCTCAGCTCCCCTTTCATGCCAAATGAACCTTCACCTTGGAATTTTCATGAAGGGCCATCATCATTCGCAAAAGGGGCCGTGGCACACCCATTTCGCTCAATGCCCTCCACAGGCAGTACTGTCCACATAGTAAAAGTCAGAGCTCAACTCCATAAAGGCCACATATGCAGGAATAGCCAGGATTTTGACATATTAAGGCGGGAACAATTAAATATTCAGACCCTGAAAAATAACGGCAGCCCCTGACTTGAATACAAGTTGTGCGTCCAGCAACCCTTTGTTGTCCTCCATCCACTCCTTAGCAGGATTCTTGCAAACAACTGTGATGAGCATTTAGTAGCGTCACATGGATCTGTGAATTTTCCTTTTAAATATAGGAACTATTATACCAGTACGCCAGCTCAAAGACAACTCATTTGTGGTGATTACTGTAGAAAATGTGCACTAAAACTGGTCATTATTTCAGGCTTTCTTAAAAAGATATAATTGCGGACAACATTATTCCCTGTTGATTTGTGAGGCATTTGCCTTAATATCACATAGTTCACCTCGTCCATGGAAAGGGCACCCAGCAACTCCATAGTCCCAGTTCTCCTGGCTCTGAAATATATGGTTAATCAGTTCCACAGCGATACAAAGCCTGGAAATGGTCTTCCCACACCTTTCCTGTAATGTGAATCTCTG
Source organism: Ambystoma mexicanum (assembly GCF_040938575.1). Taxonomy (NCBI): domain Eukaryota; kingdom Metazoa; phylum Chordata; class Amphibia; order Caudata; family Ambystomatidae; genus Ambystoma; species Ambystoma mexicanum. The sequence continues at coordinate 98,668,184 of NC_090925.1, forward strand.
GAAACTCCTTTACTCCAAAATCCAATCTTTATTGTTCCTTGACATGATTGACCACAAATCCTTGCTGTTGTTTTGACCACCCGTGACAGGGATACTGTCCCACCACTCATTCGCAATGTCCTCCTTTCTACGAGATGGAGCTTCTTCGAAGATATCTCATATTACTCACATTTAGAGAAAGAGCTCCTTGGAGCTCGTTCCATTTATCAGTTGCGGTGAACAATCATGAGGACATTGTGGGGTTTGCCTTGAGAGAGGGTCTCAGGCAGTTTGTGGGTGAGTTCGACATCTAATGCATCCCTCTGTGAGAAGCACTACAAATCAGGTACATAGACATGCACAAATAACAGGGGCTTTCCAGGAGGGCTTATTTAGGTTGTAATGATGTAATATATTTCAAAGGCTTCATTCCGTCGATGTCTGAGGAACTGGAGAATTAACAAGAAAGCTTGTAAATAAGACACATAAATGAGTTTGTTAGCCTGAATAAGGTATCAATTTGTAGTTTCTTTTGGATCGACACTCTACTCAATCCTTTCTTACCACGATACAAGCAAACTGAACTTAAAAAAAAGAAAGATACCACAATGTGCCACACAGAAACTATTGGAAAAACAACCTTTTTTAGCAAGTGCACAAGGCAAGATCTGATACCAAAGGAACTGACCGTCAAAAACCCTCTGGCTACAAATTACAACACACAATTCTCACAACAAACATGCATCAGGACATCAGAAAGACTATCAATCATCCTGTTTGCAACAACCACAGAATAATAAGACAAGAACGGATGAAAATTATTCTCGACAACGAGGCCCTGCACACAGATAAATGGAACTAACTCCAAGTGTCTACACAAAGTCTCCTAGAACCTTTTCTAAACAACAAGAGGAAGAAGCTTGGATCATTGAGGCAGAGAGTGAGAAACACTGCAGCAGCTCTCACCATGTGGGGACAAAGAAAGGAGACAAGACCCAATCACATGACTGTGTTGCCAATCTCACATATTACACCCCAACACCAGCAGAAAACTAAGTGCTGTTCACGGGGCTCACATTCTGCCCTTCTAAACCAATTGACAATACACAACTGTGCAGTCATCTTGAGACCCTCTTCAGATGACTACGATTGAGACGATATGCCCCAAGGAGGCGGCTGTCACTGTCGGTAACAGCCCACCTCCGAAGTTAAGTCCATAAGTCCATAAGCATATCAAGGGTTCCTTAGTCAGGTTGGCAGTGTCATTACCAATATTGTCGGACAGCCACAGAAAGTTATATCGCTTTAGCACCCACACGAACATTACATATGGATGAGGATAAATGCATTTAAACATTACCTTTATTCAGTCCTGCAATGTTGTGTCTGCATCAGTATCCTGTCTTCACCTCTTATGATATAGAGTGAAAGAGGCGCAAACGTGGGTGCCACTGGTAGTCACATACAATCCAGAGTTGGAAGCTCTTTGCAAGATTGCTAAGGAATTCCAACACCTCCTGTAACAAGATGAAAGTCTTAGAGAGGTTTTCTCAGCGATGCCCCTTCTTGCTTCCAGACAGCCAATCTGACGGGAATGATGGTACGAAGAAAACTACACTCAAATAGCCCACACTATGGAACTGTGCCTTGCAGAATCAACATATGTCTTTCTTGCCCACATATCAACATTGTGTACACAATCAAGATGCCACATACCCAAATATGGGTTTTGATACAAATACACCAAACCAGGCTCCTCAAGCCATGGGACTAAAACATAACAGGTTATGTCTCCCCTCTTTTGGCCTCATCGAGGCAAAAGCCTGATATGTGGATGATTGCACCATCATTTCTTCCAAAGCCGTACACCTGCATCCAACTAACAGTGCACCTGCCCCACTATCCACTGGGAGACGAAGAATTCACACCAGACTGCCTCCAATCCAGCCCCATCTGCCCTCAAAATGTCATAACTCAAACGCTTCCCATAGACTTGTCAGGGTCCCTTTCTCAAGTCAAACCCCACCCTTTCCACATGATTGTGATGCAACACAATCCTGATATGCAATATGATACACACTGACCACACTGGGCTACACAAGTCATAGGCCTAACACATAACTGGTCCCCTCTGACCTGGTATGTGGATGATTGAACCACCACTAGTCTTGCAAAGGGACAGGCCTGACACCCCTAGTTTCAACTTGACTACACCTACTATGACCGACACTAACCAAGCCCCTCCTTCTTTCCTGAGAGCACACTAACAGGGATGGGTATTTCTTTTCTTTTCCTTCTCTTCAGTTACACTGACCACCTGCCCTATTTAACACTCTTCTGTTTACACCTTGAAACCTGCAATGTGTGGGGGAGATCAACATATAATGCATGCCTCCCTCAGTAAAACTACATATCAGGTACACAGAGGCACAGATAACAGGTCTTTCCTGGAGGGGCTATGCAAACTGTGATGCAGTATGTCTTCCAAGGCTTCATTCCATCCCTGCCTGAGGAAGTGGTAAAATCTCACAAAATCTCACAAAGAAGCAAAACAAGAAATCATGTTAGCGTAAATAAGGTATTGACTCTTGGCAAACATGTTACAAGCAAACTGCACCTATGTATATATTTCTTTCCAGCTAACAAGGGCCGAAGAGGTCAACTAAGTTGCATTTTCCTGATATGCGTTGATACTTCTTTAAAGTGGGACATCGAGGTAGTGACGGTTACCACAGACTCCTCCCTTCTGGGGTGTGGAGAGACGTTGCATCACCTCAAAGTATTTGGACTGTGGATACCTCAGGACAGGCAGTTTCATATCATTTCTCTGGAAATCCTGGCTGTGTTCCTGGTGCTCAGAGCTTTTCAACCATCTATCACCAACAGGGTAGTCCGTATTCACACAGACAATTCTGTGGCGATGTTTTACATCAACAAGCAAGGCGGCACCAAGTACCTCTCCTTGTGGACCTGGCCATACAAATTTTGGACTGGGACATTCAGCACAAGGTCTGGCTCCAGGCTGTACACATCCTGGGTCATATCAATGTAACTGCAGACTCACTCAGCCGTCGGTCGGCTGCCAGTAACGTGGGAAATGAACAGCAATGTCCTCTCCAACATTTTCAACCAATGGGGCACTCCAGAGGTGGACGTCTTCTACAAACAGGAAACTCCCTCTTCATACAACCTGTGATGGGCTCGAAGTGTCCTCCCTGGGGGATGCCCTCAAGATTCTGTGGGACAACTTGAAGGCTTATGCCTTCCCTCCATTGCCACTGATTCATCGGTCACTCTGCAAGCTCAGGACTGCATCAAACTACACTCTCCTGTTCATAGCTCCTTGGTGGCCAGCCAGATTCTGTTTTTCGGAACTTCCGTATCTGTCGATTCTTCCCCCGATCAAACTGTGCCCGCCATTTGTTTTCCTCTAGACTAATTGGAATAGGATGACCAGCACATGATGCATTATTGCACAATGAGCCGGATGGTAATGTGTGACGCTGTCTGACCAAAAAAGACCAAAAAAGAAAGTGACTCCACTTTAGTAAAAAGTAAGTTGAGAGAGTGAAAGTGAGCGTCCTCCAAAAAGGCCGTTATAACTCCACAAAGAAAGTCAATAATGGACACACCCCAGCAGGGAATGAGACCAGGACCAAGTGCGGGTGAGATATATAAGGCTTTTTCTAAATCAATATAGGGCATGCAAAGGACTCTGCAAACTCCCAGAGCGCTATTTATGATAATAGCAAAGGTAGTATTATTTATTACATAAATATGTCATGAATTAGATAAGCTATAGGGGGCACATAAGCATGGGGATTGGGTGGTGAAGACTAGCTACTATGTACAATGTAGGTACGACGATCCATGATTGGTGGAGATCCACGTGGTGGCATCAACGGGTGCTTGGGTCAGCTGGGCTCAATCAGGGTGGAGTATCAGGTCACAAGCTTTCCATGTGGATGCATTGCTGGTGCACTAACATTTTTGCCCTTGTGGCTATGTACTCGCATTCATCACTACTTTCTGTGTCAGTTTAGCCTGTAAAGCCTACAACTCATTAATCTAATACCATAAAAGAGACAGAGAGAAACAGTATATAACTCTGAGCATCCCCAATGCATCATTGTAAAATTGCTGGTACAAAGGACCCAGTATCATGACTCCAGGTGTCTTATCAGGGGGCACGGCTTAGGGTACCTTCAACACTTTGGTTTGTTAGATGTGGTGAGAGACAGCTTTACGATATGTTAGTACAAGAGTGAATGGGTTTATAGTCAAATGTCGGAAAAAAAAACTCGAATAGCAAAACATTCGAAAAAAAAATGTTGAATTCAAAAATGTCGAAATTACATACTTATAATAGAAAAAGTCATTAATTCGAAAATAAAATGTCGAAAAAAAAATTGAAAAACCAATGCTAAAATAACAATGTAAAATGTCACAAATAGTAACTTTTTCCCCCCCAACCGCCCTTCCCAAACGCCTACCCCAACCCCCCCTCCTCCCCATCCCCCCACCCCCCATGGATATACCTTTAATTATTTTAAAAAAAAATAATTAAATATTTATTGCACTACCTTTTAATCAAATGTTTATAGTAGATAAAAAAAATATATTTTAAAAAAAAAGTTTCTATAGCTATAACTAACTATATACCAATTCTACTCTTTAATACCATATTGATATATTATAACAGTTTCCTTATATTAACATTCATTCGAAAAAAAATTGAAAAAAATCGTTTTTTTTTTTCGACATTATTATTTTCGAATAAATATTTTCGACATTTTGACTTTCGAAAATATTGCATTCGAAAATATGACTGGACACCGGGTGAATGACTACCTCTGTGGTCAGTCGAGGGTGGGGTGAACCAAGGTACCATTGGGTCAGAGGGGCACATGGCTGGCACCTCAAAAGGCGGCGGGCGGCGGGGCTGTGTTGTTCCAGGGCATGGCGGTACAGGGTGATTTTATGGTGGCATCAGGTGTCAGGGGGAGAAGGGGAATACTTGGTATGGGCTAAACAGGAATGCGGGGAGGTGTAGCTGTATTATTCTAACATCAGTGAGCCATGGGCCTTCAAGCCTCAGCCGGGCCTTGGAGTGTGAGTCTAGAAAATGCCCTTCCATAGCATAGACGGTATATTATGTTGGCCTAAAACCAACCGCATCATATATCTAGCCTCGTCAGTACAGACTCATCAGCAAAACCATAGAGCGTCCATTTTGTACGGAATACAATTCGCCATTTTGGCAATTTTCGCTTTTCTTACTTTTCTATTTAAACTGCTTTGCTGTAAGTGAATTCTATTTCGTTTTTCTCATGCACAGAGCAAGGCCACAAGTTGCATGTTGAAAAACTAGCCCAGACAGCCCAGACAGCAATGCCCCGGTTCCCTCCCTCACAAGTCCTTGGAAGTAAGCAGAAGGCATTTAATCATTACGCAGGTGCCAGCTAGTCTCGCTGGAGCAGCAGAAACTGTAGAAATAAACAGTTAATGGCTTGAATTATGCTCTCTTCTGCGGCCCCCCTTCACTGAGCCCCTGTCTATCGAGCTGACCTCTAGCCCACAAATAGAAACTTGAAGATAGTGAGGCCTGGAATGTGTCTCCCCCCTGAACGCAGATTGCTTGTAAGAACAAGAGCATTATGTTCCCTAAAACAAAGAATGGTGTCTGCATCTTTGCAAATTGCAACTGTTGATGAATAAATGACTGAAGGGTGTCATATTCGTCATATTTGTCAATCATCGAACCATTGCAAAGAAAGATACATTATGGGCGGTTTTGGATGTGTCACGACTGATAATATGATGGTCATTTTGTATATATGTAACTAATGTAAAATGCTTGAACTCTTGCGTCCCATGAGGTCTGGGTGACACACGTTGTGGGCCGTGAGACCCAGTCGGCCGACTGAGACTATTTGCTTTGCAATAAACCCTAGATTTCGGGAATCGAACCTTGTATCTGACATATCAGTTTGTGTGTGGTGATTGTGCCTTGTTTCCATACGCGAGGGTCTCCTAGGGGCCCCATCAAGATGGCACCCGAATAGGGACCCTCCCCCACTTGCTCCATCGTGTACGTTGTAATTTAAGGAAGGCGAGAGAAAAAACGAAGCAAGGACCAGACGGTCGAGCCGGGATCGAGAGGTGTTCGGGGCGCCCCTGTGAAAGTGATGAGAGACTCCTTTGCAGATCTGTACACAACTGATCCCTGATTGACGTGTCCGGCAAGAGAGCAAGAAGGCGAGGGTCCTGAAACGAGGCAGAGTGAGCCAAGTTACGCAGACACGACGATCCTTGGTTGCGTCAGTATACAGACGAATTGCGTCTTGAAAGATGACTTGGTTGATCAGGTGAGTCGTGCACCGATTCAGATAACCCTGATATTGGTTGAGTGTTGCTCTTGCAAGATCAAACGCCCAGGGTAAGTTACGAAAAAGTTTAAAACATGCCTGGGAATTTTTATTCCTGCTTAGTGGGATTTTTCCGCTGTGGTAGACAAACTTTGGAAACTGGGCAGGCTGCGCCACCCGTAGGGTCACCAGCGTAATAGATGTATGTGAAATATGGAATAGGGCAATAATGTTTTGTGAAATTTGGCATAGGCAAACCAGAGAAGAAGAAGATTTGCAATGGCCTAAAAATGGGAGTTATGAGATGGCGCATATAGATTATTTGGAATCAGTATTGCTGCGAAAAAAGCACGCCCAGCGACATTTGACGTCATTAGAGACTGGAGGAAGGAAGCTATTATCCGCTTGAGAAGCAGGGAGAAACATGCACGCAGGCATAAATCTAGAGAAGAAAGAGCGCAAGAACAGGACGAAAAAGAATGGGATGAGCAAATAAGACAGACAGATAGATGTGTCAAGATAGGTATAGACAGAATATATCCCCAACAAGAATTGCATGCATCAGACAAATTAATCAATAAGATATTAAACAAAAAGAGACAAGAGCGTCCCAAAAATAAGACTGACACAATTCCGTTAGTGCCCATTGCACAGCCCATCCCTGTTGTCCAGCCTCCATTACAGCTGCAGCCACCACTCCCCCTTCCAGTTGTTCCATCTGCACCAGCCCCTCCCCTCCATGCAATTTCACTCCCCCCTCCACCTACCGAACTTGAATCCACTGCAACCAGAGAAGAGAGTATGGGAAGATCGCAGACGGCACAAAGTGAGTGTGCTAGAATAACCCGTAGTGCGGTCAGCAAGGAGAGAAAGAAGGAATTGAAAGAACAGGCAGAAATTTATATAGACAGAGACGATGAGACATCAACGTTGGATTCGATGTATGATTATAGGAAGCTTAGTGAAAACCAGGTATTGTTGGAATGCATGGGAGAATATTTAATGGAGAGATGGAAGCAATTAATTGGAATGGTGCCACCGCAGAAGTTGCGGGACATGAATGCATTTGCACGTTTGAGAGAAAGAGATTCAGCAATGAAGGAACATGTGGATAGGCTTTAGTTTAGAACTGAAATGTTTTCTATGCCTGGGTTTAGGAACAAAGACATAAGGAGAGGGAGGCAAGAGGCGGTACCATTTGTACAACAGCAAATTTTTCGCCCGTCAAAACAGGCTAGCGAGGAAATGAAAATATGTACACGAGAGGTGCTTAGATGGATCACAGATGCTAGCATTCCTACAATGGAAGTGCATGAAATATTTGATCAGTATACATTAGCAATGCAAAGAAAGGCACTGCAGGTGATGGTTGAATATTTACAGGATAAATATATAGATAATAAGCAAATTTGTTCATCTCAATGAATGGCAGTGTATAAGAGAGCATTTACACGAGAGACAGGAGAAACTGCCTTATCCCTTGATCTGGCAATATTGCTACATATGAGGGAGGGAGAAGGAAAAGCGAGTGCGATATTTCACATGAGGGAAGTTCCACCTACTTTTGTGCTGAAAGTAGAAATTCCTACAGTAGGTGATCAACCAGCACAGGTAACAGAAGCGCATTATACAGCACAATATGTACATGTCCCTTTTTCCAGACAAGGGGAGAATAACATAAAACATACGATCCCTGATTTGAGAAAAAATCAGACAGGATTCTATAATGAAATAGAGTCCTATTTGAAATCGTCCATTTTTACTATGAACGATATTGACCTAATATTCCCAGTAATTTTACCAGCAGATATATGGAAACAGATACGAAAAGTAGATGGTCAGGATAGTTTCGGTGACACATGGGAGGGTTTAGCAAAAGAGGATACAGACAGGAAAGCAGGCGAGAAACCATCATCAAATATGGCAGCATTACCAGCACGGATAATACAGAAATTGAAAGTTATAGTTCCAGAAAAGAGAATTGTAGGGGACAAACTAACTGCATGTGTACAAGGCAAAGATGAGTTGGCTACAGACTACTTCAATAAATTTGAGGAAGTATTTACAGATTTTAGTGGGCAAGATTTAAGTACGGAGGCGGGAAAAAGACTATTTGTAGATAAATATGTGAGGGGATTAATACCTCCAATCCAAAATTTGATAATGACATCTGAAAGTGCATGGCAAGCAAAATCACTGAGTGAGGTATTACACATCGCCCAGTACTAGGAAAACAGAGTGAATACAGAGAAAGAAAAAGAAGTAAGAGACAGAGTTCATTTAAAAACAAGGGTGTTACTGCAGCAGGTAGAGGGTCATAATAGAGCAAGGGGAAATGCACAGGGGAGAGGAAGTAAATCAAACATGCATGGAGGTCCTCTGGGATTAAATCAGTGTGCATACTGTAGGGGAGAGGCTCAGTGGCAAGCACAATGTCCGCACTTGCAAAATAGAAATGGGTTTGGTCCAAGAAGACAGAACAGAGGACGCCAAGGAACATATGGACAGGATAGGAATAATAGTATGCAGCAAAACCAGAATAATCTAGGAGATAGCCACCAGAATTAGAACGGAAACAGGAATCAGAATCAGCACAACGGGGGTGGGGATGGGAATATTTTTGATACTCAACCAAATACATACTATTCTGGTGACTACACATCAGATGACGTATTGTTGCCCCGTTAGGACAGCCCAAAGCAGGGGTTGGAACCAGTGTCTATTCCCGTTGACCAGAAAGGACCCTACTTAGAAATGAAAGTTGGGAATAGAGAGCACAGTTTTCTTGTAGACACAGGTGCACAAAAGTGCTCAATAGACCACCACTTGGTTCCAGAAATACCACTGTCAGGGCAAAAGAATGTTTCAGTAGGGTTCGCAGGCACCCCAGTAATTAATCCTGTGTCCCAATCAGTACCAGTACACTAGGGCCGTTCACAGAATATTGTCAACTTCTGCTGACACAGAATTGTGGAGAAAATCTATTAGGTTTAAACTTATTGAAGAAACTAAGTGCAATTATTCATTATACTCCTGATGGAGTGTTTTTGACAATATCACCACAGAATATACCAGTGTCCGATATCCTGTCCAAACCACTGCCGGGAGAGTTAAGTGAGGTACCAACTTGTATATGGGCAATCAATGACAATGATGTGGGGTGTTTGAAGATAGAGCCGGTGAAAATTGTTTTGAAAGAAGGCGTAACATTGCCACGTATTCCGCAGTATAAGAATTCGGTTGAAGGCGAGAAAGCATTGAAAAGTATTGTCTCGGATTTGGTAAAAAGAAATGTGATTGAAGAGATTACAGGTAGCACTTATAATAGCCCCATTATCCCAGTGTATAAGAAAGGAGGTAATGAAATACTGTTGCGTTTCATAATTGATTTACGCGCATTGAAAAAAGTGGTTGATCCTCAGTTCCCATTGGTCCCAAACGTCACTACAATTTTGACAATGATACCTGCTTCGGCTGCATATATTAGTGTAGTAGACCTTAAAAATGCATTTTATAGCATTCCAGTACACCAGGATAGCAGATATTGATTTGCTTTCACGTAAGGGGGGCAGTCATTTACATTAACACGAATTCCACAAGGTTACACTGAGAGTCCAAGCATTTATAGCAGAGCATTAAAAGAACAGTTAGACATTCTAGAACTACCGACGGGTTGCGTATTATTGCAATACATAGATGATCTGTTAATTGCTGCTGATACAGAGGAGATTTGTAAAAACAGTACTGTTATGTTGTTGTCACATTTAGCAGAACATGGCCATAAAGTGAGTTTGAAAAAATTCCAATATTTTCGAAAGGAGGTGGCTTATTTGGACTACCTACTTTCGAAAGAGGGGAGAAGACTGATACCGGAAAGAATACAGAGTATCTCTTGTATGCCTATTCCAAAAACTCAGAAAGGAGTTAGAGCCATAATAGGCATGGCTTCCTATTGCCGCCAATGGATAGCGAATTTTGCAATGATTGTGAAGCCGATGGTGGCATTGACAAAAAAGGATGTTGTGCTGCCTTTGCCATGGAGTGAAGAATGCCAGAATGCATTTGATCTGCTCAAAACTGCGTTGTGCTCTGCCCCAGTTCTGGGCACACCAAATTATGAAAACGTTTTTAGATTATTTGTGCATGAGAATGAAGGCTGCGCGCTGGCTGTTTTAACACAGGAACAAGGAGGAAGAAATAGACTATGCGGTTATTTTTCTTTCGTGCTGGACCCTGTAGCATGCGCTTTGCCGCTTTGTTTGCGAGCTGTTGCAACGGCTGCTGCGTCAGTGAAACAAAATGAAGGAATGGTGCTGGTACACACCTTCATTTTGATGGTGCCAAATGCAATAGACGTTGTCTTAAACAGAACGCAGACGCAATACCTCACATCTGCTAGATTGACTAGATATGAAATTGTCTTGTTCGCACCAAACATTCAAATTTTGAGGTGTTGCGCTTTGAATCCTGCAGAATTAATGCCACTGCCCAGGGGAGAAATAGGTGAGAATGAGAATGAATCACCGCCCCATGATTGTTTAATGGTTACTGAAGAGGAAACAAAAGAAAGAGTTGATTTAACAGACACCCCACAGAAAGAGCCAGATGGAAAACTGTTTTGTGACGGCTCCTGTTTTAAATTACCTGATGGCACATCAACTGCTGCCTATGCCATTACGACACAAAAAAGTATTTTAGAAAGCAAAAGAATCCCCTACAACTCTGCACAAGCCGCGGAGATAATAGCGTTAACCAGAGCATGTGAAATTTCTGAAAATCTGAAGGTAAACATATATACTGACAGTCAGTATGCCTTTGGGGTGGTACATACTTTTGGTCGACTCTGGGCTGAGAGGGGTTTCCTAACATCACATGGAACTAGGATTCAACATGGCCCTTTGATAGTGCGATTGCTGTCTGCACTTAGGTGTCCGAAGCGACTGGCGATAATGAAATGCGAGGCGCATAAAAAAGTAACATGCAAAGTGGGAGAAGGAAACGAATTTGCAGACAAAATTGCAAAACAAACTGCCACTGACTTAAGCACCAAAATTTTGACAATACAGTCAGAGGAAGTGTCCTGCATGATAGAAAATGGGATTGCTACAGCTGAGGGCTCTGCAGAATTAGACTTGGAAGGTTGCTGGGTGTACAAAAAGAGTAGAAATTGGATGTTGCCCAACTCCTATGTAACTGCAATGGTCACCATGGCCCACAGTCCCACGCATATTTGTGCAAAGAAAATGATTCAACATTTGGCTACAGTATGGCAGAACACGCACATAAGAAATGATGCGGAAAGGCTAGTGCAAAATTGTATAACGTGTTTGCAACACAATGTTGGAAAAGGAACAGCTACTCCAACAGGTAGTTTTGGCCCCCCCTCCATGCCATTTGAGGTAATCCATTTTGATTTTATAGAAATGGAAAGGTGTCAGAACCTAAAATACATTCTGGTGGTAGTGTGTGCGTTCAGTAAATGGGTGGAAGCATATCCACTGAAGGATTGTACAGCTATGAGCACTGCTAAAGTGATGTTAAAAGAGTATTTTTCCTGATTCGGTCTGCCCCGGGCCATATGATCAGACACCGGCCCGCATTTTGTTGCCGCCGTAATATTACAGATTTGCACAGGTCTTCAGATTGCTAAAAGATTCCATTGCACCAGACATCCGATGAATGCGGGTCTTGTTGAACGCCAGAACGGCATATTGAAGAGTAAAATCAGTAAAATGTGCGCATGGAACAAGTTGAGATGGACGGACGCTTTGCCTTAGCTTTGTTGTGCATGCGCACATCTGTGCAAGCAAGGACTGGACTCTCCCCCTATGAAATTGTGATGGGGCGGCCCGTTAATGTTTGGGGTGCACCACAGCCCAGGTGGTTAAATGAAGTAGAATATCCTGTGCTAAGTACATACTGTTACATTTTAATACAGAAGCTTCTTTTGATTCATCAGCAGGTGCAGGAGGCTCTTCCTGTCAGATCTACTGGTCCGGAACATTCTCTGCAACCAGGCGACTGGATCCTGATAAAGAACTTCGAAAGAAAGTCATCGCTTGCACCAAGATGGCGTGGGCCCTATCAAGTTCTTTTGGCAACACAGACAGGAAGGCGTGGATACATGCCACGCAAACTAAAAGAATTCCAGCACCATTGAAAGAACTGCCTGATCCAGATGACAAGGAAAAGACAGCTGCCTCCGAATCGAAGGAAATCGTTGCCAGTTCTTTGCCACAAATTCTGTCTGAATTTGAGACAAAGCCTGGAAAGATTGCTACAGAGGAGGAAGGGCTAAGAGTGCGCGAACCTCACCCAGCACAACCTGCATCGCTGCAGGTTCACACGAAACCTGCATCATCACTTTGGCGCCCACCATCTCTCGCTGCGCCGCAGGCTGGCTATGAGCCTGAATCCAGAAGTTCACAAGCACTATTTGATGATCACTCAGTACCTGTAGCAATGCGGTACAACCTACGTTCTCAAAATCGGAAGTGATCAGATCTTCGTTTCATTTCTTTTCTTTGTTGCCTCTATTTCCCATCACGGATGAAGTGGGAACCGGAGGCCTAGGGGAGAGAGGCGTGGGGGTTGTGCAAATCTGACATCTCTGGAATGCGGCTCCCCAGTGCTTTGGAAAACAACAAAAAAAATCCATGTGTTGATCACCCCGTGCAAACGAGCGGGGCTCATATGGTACAAAGGCAATTGATGTTTGCTCTGGAGTCTTTTGAGCAATGTGCAGAAGCACAATAATCTTGCCTAACGTTTAGCAATCCAGGCTGCCAAGAACTGGCCTAAACACTTTGTTAAACATTTCCGAACTTACTGGTATTTCAACGAGTGCAGCGGTGAAAGGTATTCGTGACGAACATTGTTGGAGAAGAAGAATCAAGAAGATGCCTGTACCTGCTTCTGCCCCCTCCTGCACCAATGCTGATAATGTAGTGAATATAGAGACTGTAAAATTGCTGAAAAAGAATTACCGTAAAAGATGTATGCTAATCATCACAATAATCATGTGCGTTATGAGTATACTAGCACCAATAACAATAGTCCTGGTATTATGGTATTTAGAAGAGATAGTTTTTACCTATTAGATTGTTGGGTGTGTACCCATATACCGCAGCATAGGGGAAAGGGAATAGGCTGGTATGTGCAGCCATTGCCGTTAAGTTCTGCATGTTACGCGTCCCTAAGTGCACTATATTATGGGAAATGGAATAAGAGTGAAACGGGTCGATTAGATAGGACAAACATAGACAAATTTGAAGCAGTAGTAATGAAACCTGTAGGTTGCTCTATATTTTGCAAAGCAAGACCGATAACACCAGTAGTAATGCCACAAGATAGATTATATGTGCCATATAAATCATATGTAATCAGGTTTCATATGAACCAAGAAGGAAATAAAGATACAGTGCCCCCCTCATATACAATAAATTACAGTCCTCGCACTGTTCCATTTTGCTTGAAAAAGAGAGGCTCCTATTCAGTAGAGACATTCACCTCATGTATGAACATTGCAATCCGAGAGATAGAGAGAGAGAGAGAGAGAGAGAGAGAGAGAGAGAGAGAGAGAGAGAGAGCGAGAGAGGAAGAACCAGTATATGTAGGTGATCCTGTCTATTTCATGTGTGGGGAAAAAGCTTATCCCTGGTTGCCGAGAAATTGGGGAGGTACTTGTTACTTAGGGATTCTATTTCCGGGGTATTTCTTTCAAAAACATCAGACATAGCAAAATTATCTCGAACAAGGTTGCGGTGAGATGAGGAAGGAGGATTAATCGCAGAAGATATAGCAGAATCATTCATACCATTTTGGGGTCAAGCAATAAATTCATATAACATAAGACAACTGTCCAAAATTTTTGAGAAAACAATAAATGGAACAACGGATATATTGTATAATATTGCATAATATGAGTCTAGAGGAAAAAGCAATCAGACTAATGACACTTCAAAATAGGATGGCTCTTGACATAATTTTGGCTGATCGTGGAGGAGTTTGTAAAATAGTGGGGTCATCGTGTTGCGTATTTGTAAGTGACTACTCCCCCACGATTTTTCAAGAAATAAAAAAATTACACGTCCTGAGCACTGAACTCCATCCTCCAGAAGGTAGTTGGGAATGAGACATAGGGCCTCATTACACGGTAGGCGTTAAGGGTTTACCGGTACTGGTAAGGGCACCGGTACCGGTAAACCCTTACCACCTTACTACGAGTTCCCTTTGCGGGACCCGACCTTAATGGCTGGTTTTACCAGCCGTTAAAGTAGGGTGCCGCAAAGGGACCTTGGTGCTAATAACGGTACCGCAATTTGCGGTACCGTAATTAGCGCCTTCCCCATACCCATTGAGCCCTATGGGGGCAAAAATGGGAATGGGGAAGTGCCTTGGTGAATAGGGAATTACCGCCCCCGCTCACCTTGGAGTAGGGCGGTAATTCCGCCATCCACCAAGGCGGACACAGTAAAATACCGGCGGCAACCATGGCGCGAATAGCGCCATGGTTACCGCCTACCGTGTAATGAGGCCCATAAGCTCCTGGTTTTGGGGATTATTACGCTCATGGGGATGGAACTTGGTTGCAATTCTAGCAGCAGTGCTCAGAGTTTTCTGAACATGTTGTTGTTGCATACACTGTCTACCAATAATTTGCACTGAAGTAAGTGATGAATGCATACACATGGTGACCCAGAAAAGAACTCCCGGATTGAATTCAAACACAAATCATGAAATGAAAACAGTGAAAGAATTCATGTCAATTAATGTTGAGGATAATGATGACGATAGCAGTATGCAGAGTTCAGACTCAGATACATGGTGAGGAAGACGCAATGTTTGGTTGATGCACTTGGCTTACGGCCAAGAGGAGGGTTTGTGAGTCTAGAAAATGCCCTTCCATAGCATAGATGGTATATTATGTTGGCCTAAAACCAACCGCATCATATATCTAGCATCGTCAGAACAGAATCATCAGCATAACCATAGAGCGTCCATTTTGTATGGAATAGAATTCACCATTTTGGTAATTTTCGCTTTTCTTGCTTTTCTGTTTAAACTGCTTTGCTGTAAGTGAATTCTATTTTGTTTTGCTCATGCACAGAGCAAGGCCTCAAGTTGCATGTTGAAAAAGTAGCCCAGACAGCCCAGACAGCAATGCCCCGGTTCCCTCCCTCACAAGTCCTTGGAAGTAAGCAGAAGGCATTTAATCACTACGCAGGTGCCAGCTAGTCTCGCAGGAGCGGCAGAAAATGTAGAAATAAACAGTTAATGGCTTGAATTATGCTCTCTTCTGCGGCCCCCCTTCACTGAGCCCCTGTGTATCGAGCTGACCTCTAGCCCACGAATAGAAACTTGAAGATAGTTAGGCCTGGAATGTGTCTCCCCCCTGAACGCAGATTGCTTGTAAGAACAAGAGCATTATGTTCCCTAAAACAAAGAATGGTGCCTGCATCTTTGCAAATTGCAACTGTTGCTGAATGAATGTCTTAAGGGTGTCATATTCGTCATAATTGTCAATCATCAAACCATTGCAAAGAAAGATACATTATGGGCGGTTTTGGATGTGTCACGACTGATAATAGGATGGTCATTTTGTATATATGTAACTGATGTAAAATGCTTGATCTCTTGCGTCCCATGAGGTCTGGGTGACACACGTTGCGGGCCGTAAGACCCAGTCGGCCGACTGAGACTATTTGCTTTGCAATAAACCCTAGATTTCGGGAATCGAACCTTGTATCGGGCATATCAGTTTGTGTGTGGTGATTGTGCCTTGTTTCCATACGCGAGGGTCCCCTAGGGGCCCCAATAGGAGGGGGGGAAGGTGGGAGTTGAATGCGCAGCTCGCTAGCAGGAGGGGGAGATGGCCTTGTAATTTCTCACGGGTCTACATTTATCACGTAGCAGGCGCATCATTATAGAGATGGAGAACTGAGGCATGGCAGTACAATTGCATGTCTACAGATATGCATTCATCTATGGATATATCGTGGACACTATTCATCTTACACTTCTTTGTGGTTCATAAGTACTGTGTTTACAGAATCAATAGAAGAGTATTTGTAGACATCACATCATTTGCAGTTCTTCATTTCGTTGTGGGGACGCATGGGGAAAGCTAGCATGGGGCGTGTGGCAGAACGAGATTGGTGTGTACGTACAAATTACAATGTTATCTTTATAAAAGGACTAATGTACATTCTTGAGTTACAATTACTACAAACAACATTCCATTTGCCAACGGGTGGGGTGTGATACTTTAAATGGCTGGTATATGTTACAACACTAAGGATTTTGTGCATTGCCTTGTGAATATTGTGCACCAGCAATAACCTTTGGTCAGTGTCAATAGGTTTCGATTAGGCATATGTTGGACAACTTTGCAAGTAGGAGCATGAAGGATTACATCCACAGTTGACACTGCCCCCATAAAATTTAGTTGGAGGTGAGTTGCCAACAAGTATAATCAATCAAAGATGTATACACACAAGTGTTCTGTGTCAAAGAAATTAAGAGGTTGGAGTGTAATATGTGTTTGTTTGGCTTTTAGATTTGTGCCAGAAGACATCTTTCACCTGATGATGTTATTGGGTTAGGCTATATTGAAGATCTATCCATATCCTCAAGAAGGTCGAGAAATATTAGGCTAATTGTAAAAAAGCCACGTTGTTACGACGAAAACATATGTAGCGTGTGTTAATAAGCTGAGGTGCTATTAAATCTTAATACATACTGGCAGTTGAGATAGGTGTAATGAAATGATACACTGTGATGTGTGTTTTACAAAGGATCTTGAATGCCTGTTTTTTGTGTGTACATTTATCATTTGATGTGTATGAATGGGAATGTTTAGGTATGATGGAATGAATCTGATGATGTTGAGTGTATATAGATTTACGTGCTCTATGATCAAACAGTGTTAATAATTAGAACATCTTTTTTGAACTAATTTAATTTTCAGAAAATTATTGTTTATATGTTGTTAATAATATTTCTCTAACCTCGCCTACCAAGATCATATTTTGTATATTTAACTAAATTCTAACTAGAAGGGAAGAAAGTGGACTCTCTTCCTAAGGGGACATGGCTTTACCATGCTTAATGGGAGGTGTAAGGGGATATCCCAGGCAAATTCCCCAGATGTACTGAGATGAGAGCATTTACACTTAATTACTGCTATATGCAAGCACTTCTTTACACTTATTGTGAGTCTTACTCTTGAACACAGAGAAGAAAGTGATCCTTATCCAATCATTATTACCTATCACTCTTCCACCAATGTAAACTCGGCGGACATGGCTCTGCACCAATGAAGGTACTAATTGCATCACACGGAACCCACAAGATAAGATGGCCCAGTGCTTTGCAAAGGAAAGTCCTGGGTTTATTGACAGCCATCAAATGAGAGGGACATTGCTTTCCAGCTCTCTGCCAGGGAAATTGATATATTGCCTGGGATTCTTCATGAACAAGAGACAGTATCATCCTTGATAAGAAAAAAGCTTTAAGAAGTCGGTTTCAGAAAACTGCCCATTCTAACATTGAGCTTTACTTGGTTGATGGACACTGTAAAAACCCTTAACAACGGTATAGACGATGGTTGCGTGCATATAGGAACCAAGTGAAGATCAATTGTTGGAGAAATCTTACTGAGAACATAATCAATAATAATAGGGGGGAATTTTGGAAAGTGGTAACCTTTCACCCTTGCATACATAAAACAAAGGTAGGTGCTTCCAATGACACTTAGGAAGATTTTACAACACTTTGGGGCTCATTGCGTGTTTGGCAGTGCAGGAAAAAAGTAGAGGTAATTCAGTTTACCTCCATTTTTCCTACGGATGGTAACTCGGCTGATTTTCAAAGATAACAGTGGAGAGTTCCAGTTGTTCACCGTAAGCAGTACCTCCAGTAGTTATACTGCGTCTCAATGTGGTAGTATCAATAATTGTTTTTGTTGGTCATCCGTCAGATTAACCGCTGGAACACCGACACACTCGTAATAGGAGCCTTACTCTGGGAAAGAACATGGAGGACATAAAGGAAATGTTGTGGGCTTGAGAAAAGTACCATTTAAAGTATAATGCAGACGATATTATCCATTGCATAAAGAAATCAGAGATTCCAGAGCTCCAGGACCAGATGAAATCTGTAAAACATTATTTATATGCAATCCTAACAGATGGGGTGCGGATGTCTATGCACTTTTTCTTGCCATTAGTGACACTGGAAGCATTGTGGAGTCTTGGAATAAGAGCAATAGTGGTGCCTGTCTATAAACGAGGTACACTAAATTCCCCATTAGCTACCGCATCCTTAGCCATGTTAGATGCACCACCAAAAATATTTTCCATAATTCTTCTGGCGGAATTAATGGTAGAGTAGAAAATTGCTCTACCATTTAATCAATCAGGATTCTGTAAAGCCTGCTCTACCACAGATACCCACCCTAATGCTACTCATTACCATTTTTGACAGCGTGTGTGGACGACAGTGCCGCTTTCAACACTATTAACCCTGTCACCCCGTGGAAGAAACTTGATTCATGGGGCCAAACGAGAGGGCTACTGAACATTATCAGCGGCCTTTATCAAAAAACATTGGTAACTGCACCCATTAGCATGACTACGGCTTGAAACACGACTGTATTTTAGCCTCACCATGGCTGACCTATCGGGATGTCTTGAAGCAGCTTTTTATGATCCCCACAAACTGGGAGGCACTCAAATTGCTTTACTGGTACTGAGAAATGTATTCTGAGAGGACGGCAAACTTTAATAAATTATCTGTCAGTGTTTGCACTGCACATGATATAAGAATTAATCTGGGCAACACCAGAATCATGTGATTTCGGCCAGGCAGAAATAAAACCATTGAGTAATTTCTCTGGACACTTTTGGGAGTCCCAGTATGATGTGATATGGCATTTATAAAGCACCTACACACAAGGCACGACAAGGCAAAGGAGTGGGAACAGAGGGAAGACAGAGACAACGATTTTACTAGGCCAGGTGACATTGAGATTGTGCAAGTGCAGGGGAGCGGGGAAGGGAAAGGTGGGAGGGGAAAGGAGGATGGGGCAGTGCAGTACATAGGATAACAGTAAAATAAACAAAAAACAATAAATACTATAAATACGAAGTGCCCACAAGTACAGGGGTAAGTGCAGACAACCGGTGTCAGGTAGAGGGCTGTAGGGATACAGAGACAGCCACTGGATGCAGTGGGCTGCCAGGGGGCAGTACAGGTGTGCAACTGGCAGGGAGGGGAACTGGGCCCGAGATCAGTGGGTAGCCAGGTGACCAGTGCAGTTTCAGTTTCCTTCAGGAGTTCAGCAGAGGAGAGGAGGAGAGAAAACAGAAGCAAAGATGAGGTTCTTGAGGTGCTTCCGCAACCGGAGATGGATCTCCTCAGGCAGGGAGGCTGTTCCAGAGGGAGGCCCCAGTCGAAGAAAGAGATCTACCTCTGTCAGGGTAGCCAATCCAAGTTGCCCACGTGGTGTAGACGATGAATTCGACCCTGCAATGTGACCCTGTGTCTGGATAAAACAAACCGGCACCAGGGATCTATTACTTGGAAGAATGGACCCAGACGCAATGCCAAAGAACCTCTTCTTCAAAGGAGACGATCTTCCAGGTAACCCCTTGTTTTACAATCAATCAACACCAAGAAATACTGCAGGGATTCTGTCACAACAAACAAACAAGAGGTCTTAGTATTTACAGAAAACCCAGAAGGAATGCACAGACATGAATTTAGGAGTAAGGACAGACACTCTTACCATAGGAGTAATGGTCTTCCAAAAAGATGCAAGTGCTCCCTGCAAGACCACCAGGTGCAGAGGTGACTAGGACTGTTCCCGCCGGCACGCGGACGCCTGGGGGCAGGAAGTCCAGTAGGGAACACCCGACGGCACGAGGACGCTCCCCCCTTCACCCTACATGAATACTCCTGCAGTCTCTAGTTCGTTTTAGGGCGAGGAGAGGGGAAGAGCACCAGCGGTCTTTTCGGGACACTTGCAAGAGCGTGGATCCAGGAAGGCAATCCAAAGAAGTCCGAATCGGCAACACGGGGTCTTTCCGAGGACAGAGCATGAAGCAAAAGGCAGTCCAGGAGGAGTCCGGGTCGGCAACAGGGGACTTTTCCGATGACACAACGTGAAGCAAAGGCAGTCCAAATGGAGTCCGGGTCGGCAACAGGGGATCCTTCCAATGATAGAACGTGAGACCAAGGTAAAGCAAAAGACAGTTCCGGGAGGTCAGCCAGGGGAAGGACTAAGGCAGAACAAGAGAGGAACAGGTAGGTGTCATGATCTCTGCTTCCAAAATATCAGGACTTGCCCAACTCCCTTGGAAGCAGACCCATAACCCCGGTTCCGAGTGCCAGCCAGTCCCAATTGGGACCTTTTGGACCCTGTCCTGGCGCCAGTGGCGTCAGGCTCATAAAGATGCCCAGTCCCAGCGCTGGAAGCGCCGGGCTCATAATGCTTGGGTGGACTTACCTGCAGCAGACCATGCTGCTTACTGACCTGCCAGTTGAACCCCTGATCCTCTTCTGTTTGGGACTACTTTTCCTGTTGGGTGGGGCAGGAGCCACTCCCTAGGTTCAGAACACTGGAACTCTTCTGGAAAGCAGGAACTCTTTTCTTACATAGGCGTGGCTGTGGAAGGAGACACCTAAGCAATGCAGGAGGCTATTTAAACCACACCCGATGGATGAATCTTGCTTCGCGTTATTCTGCATTCTCTGCAGCAGAACGCTCATCGTGTCTTCTGCTTCTGATCCTGGGCCTAAGGGAACAAAGGCTTACCATCCTGGAATCCAGTCTTCAGCAGCACCTGTAAAGACAAAGAAAGAACAGGTTAGCACTACGGTCTTCAGTGGCAGCCCATCTCTTACCTGGTCCATCGGCTGTCACCAACGCCTCGCGCTGCATTCCGGCATCTGAAAGACAAAGGCTTACCTACTCTTTGCATGCTCCGGAGGTCTTCGCACTGCATTTCGGCATCTGAAAGACAAAAGCTTACCAGCTCTTCGCACGCTCCGGAGGCCTTCGGCGCTGCATCCCGCATCTGAAAGACAAAAGAAGGTGCGTTTAAAGACATTGGGCAACTTTATTACTCACGTGCCATTACTCCTTCCCACGCCGAATCCAGTGGGTATTCCAGCACCCTTCAGCTTCTCTAAAGCTCCGAACTTGTACCTGCAAGATAAAAGGGACAGTTAGTGCGCATCGTGAAGCAGGCTACAAGCGCTTACTTACGTGCTTCCAGGCGCTTCTATTCCTCACGCGGGTTCGATCCTCAACTCTCATCAGCCCGCCAATCGCCATCGCCGGAACCCTGCAAAACAAGAGATATCATTACAAAAGACTTTTAAGACATTTGAAGTGCCCAGAAGAGGCCTGCACCCTTATCCAGTGAAGAAACTGGTTACGGCACCCTGCCCCGAGGCAGATGGAGAGCTCGGCGTTAACTTACCTAAGGTGAGGGTGTTAACCTTTGGGGTTCTACAGGAGAAGAGAAAGGGAAGAGGAGAGAGGCACCCAATAACCCCAGTTCATTAATCCCATATTTTCTATCTGCAGACATCTTACTCTTCGAGTCAGACATACTGTGCACAGAGGTCCAGCCCAAAGAGCCAACCGTGTGTTACACATCACCTTTAAAGATACGGCATTCACCCAGTCAAGACCGGCGCCTCTGCGGGAATCAGGTGAGCGTTACAGAACGCAAAGCCTATCGCAAAACTCCCACCCAGGCGCTATGGAAACCTCAGATACCGACCAGCTAGCCCAGTTACTTGGGGAACTAAGAGCAGAAGTGCATGCAGCCCATCAGGAAACGAATGCTCTAAGAAGGGAACTGATTATTTCCAAGGAGCGAACAGACGATCTCGCTAGACAATTGCTACAGTCACAAGCCGGACAAACTACGTTACCCGCATCAGGGGCAAATCTTCCTTCAACATCCTCTACGAACCCAGTGCAGATCAACCTACCTGGGAATGTACCTCTGGCTCCGCCCGAACGATTTTCTGGTGACCCAAAGAGGTTTGCAGTATTTATTAATCAGTGCCGGTTGCACTTCTTATGCCGGCCAGCAGCCTTTCCAACTGATCAAGCTAAGGTAGCTTTCGTGCTTTCGTACCTTAGTGGCAATGCGGCAGACTGGTCGATCCCTCTAGTTAATCAAGATGATCCGGAGAAAACAGCTGCAATTATGCCTCTATTGCGGAAACTCGGGGCACTTTCTTCGAGACTGTCCGGTGAAACCAGCCAAGAAGGTAGTAGGAGCTGCAGTTACCAGGGTCACAAACTCTGAGCAGGGAAACAACCTCGCCCGACAAGAATAGAGGTCCTCATGCCGAGCGTTAAAACCAGTTCCGTGACCTCGCATTTCGTGATACCTATGGTCCTCATTAGCCCTGAACATCCGGATCGATTACATGCGATTGAAGCTTACGTCGACAGCGGTGCCATCGGCAATTATGTGGATCATGAAATGGTTTTGAGGATGAATCTGACTCTTTGTCCAAAGGCTGTAAAGGACGTCATTACTACGGTGGATGGTACGGAGATAGCCTCCGGACCAGTAACGCATACCACCCAAGAAGTGACGCTAGTAAGTCAAGATGGACACCATGAGAAGATCGTGTTCGATGTGATCAAGGCCCCTCAGTTCCAGATTATTCTAGGAATTCCTTGGTTAGAGAAGCACAATCCTCAGATCGATTGGCGAGCAAGAACGGTTCAGTTTCCAGAATGTGTCTCTACTTGTCACCCTCGACCTCGTGTTGCACTGGCAGCAATTTCCTCGGAGGCTCCCCAGTTACCTCCTGAATACCTAGAATTCCAAGATGTTTTCCGGAAGGATCAGGCTAACTCTCTACCTCCTCATAGGTCTTATGACTGCCAGATAGACCTGGTACCTGGATCTACTCCTCCTTGTAGTAGAATTTATGCCCTCGCCGAGCCTGAGAATCTTCACCTCCGACAATACCTGGATCAATACCTAGCAAATGGGTTTATTCGTCCTTCCAAGTCCCCTGCTTCCTCAGCTTTGTTCTTCGTTCCAAAAAAAGAAGGGGACCTTAGAACTTGTATAGATTATCGCGCCCTGAACCAGATCACCAATAAGAATAGATATCCGTTACCTTTGATCCCTCAACTCCTGGACCAAGTCAGAAAAGCATGCATATATACAAAGCTGGATCTTAGAGGAGCCTACCACTTGGTACGAGTAAAAGAGGGCGATGAATGGAAGACTGCCTTCCGCACCAAGTATGGGCTATTTGAATATCAGGTCATGCCCTTCGGACTTTGCAATGCCCCGGCCGCCTTTCAATATTTTATGAACGATGTCCTCAGAGAGCTCATAGATGTGTGTGTTGTTCTTTACATTGACGACATCCTTGTTTATTCTTCATCGGAAACTGAACATCGGAAACACGTGAAAATGGTCCTCGAGAGATTGCGTCAACACAAACTTTTCGCTAAGTTGGAAAAATGTGTTTTCAACGTGACTGAAGTTGAATTCTTGGGATTCATATTATCACCTAGCGGAGTGCGTATGGATTCAAAGAAGGTCGATGCAATTCTCAAATGGCCATCGCCATCCTCCGTAAAAGGTGTTCAAAGCATGTTAGGCTTCGCTAACTTTTACCGCAGGTTTATCCCCGAATTCTCTCGAATAGTCCAGCCCATCACCGCCTTGTTAAAGAAAAACAAACGTTTTGAATGGTCTACCGAGGCGGAACAAGCTTTCCAGAATTTGAAGACTAGATTTATCTCTGCACCGATCCTAAAACATCCTCACCCACAACTCCCCTACATCGTTGAAACTGATGCTTCGAGCCTTGCCATGGGGGCAGTTCTATCACAAAAGGACCCAGTAACCAATCAGTTGCATCCCGTGGCATTTTGGTCCCGCAAATTCTCACCTCCTGAAATCAATTACACTATTACTGATAAGGAACTTCTAGCTATCAAGTCCGCCTTTAAGGCTTGGCGGCATTATCTTCTGGGGGCCCGACACACTGTTACTGTGATTACAGATCACCGAAACCTGCAATATTTGAAAACCGCAAATGCTCAATCCTCTAGGCAACTCCGTTGGGCACTATTCTTTGCCGAGTTTGACTTCATAATTACCTATCGACCTGGTACAAAAAACGGTAAAGCTGATGCCCTTTCTCGGATGGGAGTGGAAGAACATTTGATCAATCCTAAACCTGTACCTATCATTCCCGAACAAAGAATTCTAGGTGTAATCGCCACACAATCCATAGAGGGAGTTAAGGATAAAGCCAGGCTACTGGTAACTCCAGCAGACATACAGAATTGGCATCTGCAGGGAAAGGACTTTACGGTGAAGGACAACCTATTATATTTCCAAGAACGGTTATACCTGCCCAGCACAGATTTACAGAAAAAGGTCATCTCTTCTTATCACGATTCTTTAATGGAAGGACATCCCGGTATGACCAAGACCTCGGAAAAGATCAAGCGCTACTTCTGGTGGCCGTCTTGGAAAAAAGATATCAGAGACTTTATAATGTCCTGTGGAGTATGCGCCCAAAACAAGAGTCAAAAGGAAAAACCAGCCGGCCTCTTACGCCCTATTGACATCCCGCCTCGCCCTTGGCATACTCTTTCTATGGACTTCATCACCGATCTACCTCCATGCTCCGGGTACAATACGATCCTAGTAATCGTGGACCTATTCTCCAAGATGGCGCATTTCATTCCACTCAAAGGCTTAGCAACAGCAGCAACTCTGGCCCGAGAATTTCTCGAAAACATCGTCCGACTGCACGGTTTTCCTTCAGTTCTAATTTCGGATCGAGGTAGTCAATTTATTTCTCATTTTTGGCGAAGTTGCTGTCGGTCGGCTCAAATTGATGTGAGACATTCGACCAGCCACCACCCTCAAACCGACGGACAAACCGAGAGGACCAATCAAACTCTGGAACAGTATTTGCGCTGCATGCTACAACAAACTGAAAAAACTTGGAAAGATATCCTTTGGATAGCCGAATATGCCTACAATAACTCTGTCCACTCGGGAACTGGGAAGACCCCGTTTTTTCTTTTATACGGTAGTCACCCTCGAACCTCGGAGTTGGATCCACTCCAAGATCTTGGAACACCAGCAGTAGACCACCTGCATTCTACAATCACCCAAGCCTTTAAGGAAGCCGTTTCTCACCTTCAAAGGGCTAAAGAACAATACAAGAAAGGAGCAGACCAACATCGGAGGGAAGCCCCCCAATATCAAGTAGGAGATCAAGTCTGGTTATCCACCAAATATCTGCCTCTAAAAGGACCACGCACATTCAACCCAAGATACCTTGGTCCCTATTCCATCACTACCATAGTAAATCCAGTAGCGGTCAAGTTGGACTTGCCCCCTCACATGAAGATACATCCGGTCTTCCACGTCTCTCTATTAAAACCCGTGCAACCTCAAACCCGACTAACTACATCTCCAAAACCTATTCTAGTTGATGGAGAACTCGAGTTTGAAGTCAAAAGCATCCTGGATTCCAAGATCTCCAAATCTAAACTATTTTACCTGATTGACTGGAAAGGCTACGGTCCCCAAGAAAGATCCTGGGAACCTGCAGAATATGTCCACGCGCCTTGTCTAATCAAAAGATTTCATCGAACATTTCCTAACAAGCCCAAACCCCCGGAGAAGCCCGGTTTGGGAGGGGCCTTGAGGGGGGGTGCTGTCATGATCTCTGCTTCCAAAAGATCAGGACTTGCCCGACTCCCTTGGAAGCAGACCCATAACCCCGGTTCCGAGTGCCAGCCAGTCCCAATTGGGACCTTTTGGACCCTGTCCTGGCACCAGTGGCACCAGGCTCATAAAGATGCCCAGTCCCAGCGCTGGAAGCGCCGGGCTCATAATGCTTGGGTGGACTTACCTGCAGCAGACCATGCTGCTTACTTACCTGCCAGTTGAACCCCTGATCCTCTTCTGTTTGGGACTACTTTTCCTGTTGGGTGGGGCAGGAGCCACTCCCTAGGTTCAGAACACTGGAACTCTTCTGGAAAGCAGGAACTCTTTTCTTACCTAGGCGTGGTTGTGGAAGGAGACACCTAAGCACTACAGGAGGCTATTTAAACCACACCCGATGGATGAATCTTGCTTTGCGTTATTCTGCATTCTCTGCAGCAGAACGCTCATCGTGTCTTCTGCTTCTGATCCTGGGCCTAAGGGAACAAAGGCTTACCATCCTGGAATCCAGTCTTCAGCAGCACCTGTAAAGACAAAGAAAGAACAGGTTAGCACTACGGTCTTCAGTGGCAGCGCATCTCTTACCTGGTCCATCGGCTGTCACCAACGCCTCGCGCTGCATTCCGGCATCTGAAAGACAAAGGCTTACCTACTCTTTGCATGCTCCGGAGGTCTTCGCACTGCATTCCGGCATCTGAAAGACAAAAGCTTACCAGCTCTTCGCACGCTCCGGAGGCCTTCGGCGCTGCATCCCGCATCTGAAAGACAAAAGAAGGTGCGTTTAAAGACATTGGGCAACTTTATTACTCACGTGCCATTACTCCTTCCCACGCCGAATCCAGTGGGTATTCCAGCACCCTTCAGCTTCTCTAAAGCTCCGAACTTGTACCTGCAAGATAAAAGGGACAGTTAGTGCGCATCGTGAAGCAGGCTACAAGCGCTTACTTACGTGCTTCCAGGCGCTTCTATTCCTCACGCGGGTTCGATCCTCAACTCTCATCAGCCCGCCATCCGCCATCGCCGGAACCCTGCAAAACAAGAGATATCATTACAAAAGACTTTTAAGACATTTGAAGTGCCCAGAACTTACCGTTCGTGCAGTTAACGACGGACAGCAGTCCTCTGAGGTCAAGAGGCCTGCACCCTTATCCAGTGAAGAAACTGGTTACGGCACCCTGCCCCGAGGCAGATGGAGAGCTCGGCGTTCACTTACCTAAGGTGAGGGTGTTAACCTTTGGGGTTCTACAGGAGAAGAGAAAGGGAAGAGGAGAGAGGCACCCAATAACCCCAGTTCATTAATCCCATATTTTCTATCTGCAGACATCTTACTCTTCGAGTCAGACATACAGTGCACAGAGGTCCAGCCCAAAGAGCCAACTGTGTGTTACACATCACCTTTGAAGATACGGCATTCACCCAGTCAAGACCAGCGCCTCTGCGGGAATCAGGTGAGCGTTACAGTAGGTAAGGAACGGGGAGAGAGCACTCAAGGGAGGACGTGGAGTCAAAACAACAAACACAGAAGGGCTAGGAACTTGGCAAGGAACACCAGGAAAAGCGAGATAACAACAGGTTACAATATCCAAGATACGTAGCGTACTTCAGCAAATTCAGAAGCAACGAACAACTCAGACGGCATAGTTTTATCAAGCCGAAGTCACATGACCTAGCGTGCGTCTGATGTATGGATTCGGCGTGCTTGCCCCAATCGCCATGGCAACCGCCAACGCGACCAAGCCGAAGGGTAAGCCTTCCGATATTCGGTGCGACAGGACGTTGACCTTTGTTTTGCGGAATGGTATGGAAAATAAAGCCGTAACAGTGGGGTATGGTGTAACGGGCGCATTCTAGCATGTCTCTGTTGTTTATGTGATGGGGACGGCATTTGTCCTTTGTAATTCTGGCCACACCCAACCTGATTCCTGACAACCACCAACTCGTTGCTTGGAGAAGCAACTAACCCTGGGGGAGTTGGAGGCGGATGAGCAAAGGGCTCAAGAAGGAAGATATTTAGGAAGAGAGAGTCGAAGGGATTGAGGCCCAAGGCTCCGGAAGGCCTTGTGGAAAATGCAGAGGGTTTTGAACGTAATCCTTGCAGCCACTGGGAGCCAATGCAGAGATTTCAGTCCTGGTGAGATACGATCCCTGGGCTTTAGGCAAAGGACAAGTCTTGCAGTCCTGTTTTGGATGAGTTGCAAAGGGCGGAGAGTAGAGGCAGGCAGATTTAGAAAGACACTGTTGCAATAGTCCAGCCTAGAGAGACCCAGGGCTCTGGAGACAGTGAGCTTCTGGGGGAAGGATTGGAAAGGAAGAATACATCTGTACACTGCTACCGGTTGAGTACCTATTATGTGAGTTCAATATTCGCACTGCAAATGTGATGTTAGGCATCCAGTATGCTATGTACTTTTGGAAAATGGCCAAGCTTAGTGAAAAGCCCTGGCTGACCTCCGTTCAGCTAGAAACTAAAACATTGAGGTTCAATAAGGATTCAATATGTACAAACGTGTGGAAAATGGGTGCACACTGGGAAACCGGGCTTGGTTTAAGTCTGACTGACCTCTCTCGCACTAAAAATAAAACATTGCTAAAAGAACACGTCACGCAACTTGACAAAGAGCAACATGAAGGGTCATGCTGATTTGTCCGGGACACTATATCCATTACTTTCCCAACTCGTTTCTCTGTGAAGCATACATGAGGATTATTGGTCCTAGGGTAGCCTTGAATAGGGCAATTTGCATGTGTAGACTGTGCACGCTAGCTGACATTGAGTTGGTTAGACATGTATGTGTAATGCTCACCTGGTATCTTACGACCTCGAACCCTTCACAGGAGGCTATTCGACTGGGGACTAGGCCTGAAACACAGGATTGGTAGAGTTTACCTCCGTATTGTCTCTGTGTGCTTGAACCCCTTCATCCCCGGGGTCCAACCCTTCCCTTTGATCCACAGCTCACCTTGTTTCTTGGATAGTGTGCTCTCCGTCCTGCTTTCAGCGCAGGGGCGCGTTGATTGATGCGGGCTCGATGCTGCCTAGTTACTTCACTGGCAAGAGTTCGACAGGTAAGTATAATGAGTCTTTTGAACAGTTCTCTAACTTCGTTCCTTTCCTTCCTTAGATGATGGCCGACGTCCGGGGATGGTGGCGTGCTGCTGAGATGAGTAGCGCTGAAGGTGAGTGAGAGCGCGATGCGCAATGCAACCCTTTCGTATTTGCATTGAACTGAGTTATTTTCCTGTGTCTTTTAGGTGCCGCAATGTTTTCAGCGTGTATGCCAGTTATGAAGAACAAATGCGGTGGGTAAGCGCGGTATGCAGCGCCTCTAGATGTTTCCACGCTAACCTGGAGTGTCTTTTCCCTCTTGCAGATGGATGAGAAGTTCCGGAGACAGAGTTCCCCCAGAGCGGCTGGGATTCAGGTAAGCGTTTGAAGCTCGTACAGTATTTAAAAATAAGCGAAGATTTGCAGAATGCTTACTAATGCCTTTTTTCTGTTCTTTTCCCTTTTCCTTAGGAAGCGGCGTGCCGGGATGGGAATGACACCGCCGAAGATGCCCGCAGAACAGAAGGAGCGAAGAATGAGGGGAAGATGCGCCGCAAGGTAAGACTGTTCCTAACGGTGTTCTTGTTCTTGCAGGAGCTAAGCACAGAAGAAAGATGCATGCCTACTGGAGACCGATCCGAACACGGTGAGTGTCACGCTGCAGGTGCAAAAAACTCAGCCTGGGTGTGGCTTAAATAGTCTCTGGGTATCCCAGGTGTCTCTGGGCTGAACCACACCCAAAAGACTAGACCACACATGCAGTTCTGGGAACCGAAATATGTGAGGGCATCCATCTTGTCCCCACCAATGCACTACAAGTCCAATCCCCAATGTTATCCTATGGGAGTGAGTGAGTCTGGTGCCACAAGCACCAAGTCTGAGTCCAAGTGGGTCTTTGGAGGGATGGAGAGGCCCTTGAGGGCCATGTAGATGATCGTAGCCTGGCTCCAGCCTGACATCTTGGAGGACTAGGGATATGAGGGGCAGGAATCATGACAGCACTCCCCCCCAAGGCCCCTCTCAAGGTGGCTCTTCTGTCTGGTCCTGGTTTGGTTGGATGGTTTTGATGAAATCGTCTAAGCAAGCGAGGTGCATGGATGTACTCACAAGGCTCCCATGTCCTGTCTTGTGGACCATACCCCTTACAGTCTACTAAGTAGTATCATTTGGATCTGACATACTTTGAATCTAGGATGTCCTTGACTTCGAATTCTGGCTCCCCGGCGACTACTACTGGCTGCGGTGGCGTTGCTACCCGGGTCCCAGGTTGAACAGGTTTAAGGAGAGACACGTGGAACAAATCTGCATGTTTGACGGCAAAGCTAGTCTGACCGCCACAGGATTTATCACGGAGTAAAGGAAGGGAAGTTCGGGCTCCTTTAATGGACACGTGTTTAGACGCCAGCCAGACTTTGTCTCCCACTTGGTAGTTGGGGGCCTTTTGCTCGGTGTTGATCAGCAAACTTCTTTTGGCGATTCTTAGCTTGAAGTAGGTGTTCAGCTGCCCTTTTAAAGGTTTGAGAAATGGTTGTGTGCAAGGTTTTAACTGCTGGAATTTCCAGGGTTGTAGGAACGTCCAACTCAGAAGTACGTCGGTGCCTGCCATACATGGTATAAAATGGTGCCTGCCCAGTTCTGGTGTGTAGGGAATTATTATAAGCATATTCAGCTATCCATAATAGGTTGAACCAGCTTCCTTCAGCTTGGTGTAACATGCAACGCAGATACTGCTCGAGCGTCTGATTTGTCCTCGCAGTTTGACCATCCGTTTGGGGATGGTGACTGGTGGATAGCCGGATGTCGATCTGGGCCATAGAGCAGCATTTTCTCCAGAAGTTAGATACAAATTGAGTACCTCGGTCTGAGACCAAAACTGAAGGAAACCCATGGAGCCGTACGATGCCTTCAAGAAATACCTTTGCCAGAGTGGAAGCATTTGGGAGCCCCTTAAGAGGAATGAAGTGTGCTATTTTTGAAAATATGTCCACGACCACAAGAATAGTGTTAAACCCTTGACTGGGTGGTAAGTTAGTAATAAAATCGGGGGTCAACGTGTGCCAGGGTGCTGGTGGAATTTCCAATGGTTGTAATGTCCCAGCCGGTTTCTGCTTGGATGACTTGTTTTGAGCACACACTCCACAAGATAGGATGAATTGGATAATGTCTTTACGCCACGTGGGCCACCAATAATTTCGTTTTACCTTGGCTAGGGTTTTAGCGATTCCAGGGTGGCCCAGTTATTTCCGGTGGTCAGTTATTATGGTGATTGTGTGTCTGGCGCCCAAGAGGTAGTGCCGCCATGCCTTAAAGGCTGACTTAATGGCCAGGAGTTCTTTGTCTGTGATAGTGTAATTGAGTTCAAGGGGTGTGAATTTACGCGACCAGAAGGCAACAGGGTGTAACTGGCCCGTTTCGGGGTCCTTTTGTGAGAGGACGGCTCCCATAGCCATGCTTGAGGCATCCGTTTCCACCAAGTATGGGAGATCAGGGCGAGGGTGGCGTAAGATTGGGGCAGATGTGAATCTTGGTTTGAGTTCCTGGAAAGCCTCCTCGGCTTCTGTTGTCCACTGGAACTTTGATATTGGGAGTCTGGTTCCACAAACGCCAAGTCTGACTCCAAGTGGGTCTTTGGAGGGATGGAGAGGCCCTTGAGGGCCATGTAGGTGATCGTGGCCTGGCTCCAGCCTGACATCTTGGAGAGCTGGGGACATGAGGGGCAGGAATCATGACAGCATGTCAGAAATTAACCAACCAAAGTAATAGGGCTGTTAGAGCAGATGGGGGGAATGCGAGCACTGGCCTGGCTCAGACACCCGTTCGAACATGATATTGGAGAGAAATACTGAAAAGATTCTGAGAAAAAATCAAGACTCTATTTATGGTCACTGAAACTCCCATGAATTGCAAGCTCGACTGCTTGAAGTAAGCTAATATTTGTATGTATTGTGTATTTTAATGATTTTGAAAATAGAGAATTATTTCAGTAATTTTATTTTATTGGACAATCATCACACTGTTCTAAAAAGCCATTAATTTCAAGCTACTGTGCTGCACGGTTCCTGAGACTCTGCAGCCACTCTACATCACTTGTAATCCTGTTGGAGGAATATTTGTAGATCCTCAAAGTGCTCTCATTGACAAGATACTTATTTGCATTATCATTGTCATTATCATTGTCATTATTGCATTGTCAACTGATTGCAACACAAATCTCTCAGTCTGATATTTCATTGTTTTCGGTTGCAGAATCAGTCCTTGCTGTGGGATATTTGACCACCTTGGGCCAGATTACAGAAACATTGCACCAGTGCAAATACAAAGTTGCCCGATATAAGTACTAGGGCAAAGTTGTCCCTATTTCTAAAATTACTGGGCCATATTAGAAAACCATTGCACTATGAAAAGTGCAGTTAGGCATGCTATACGCAACCGTGAAAAATATGCCCTATTGTAAACATGATACATTTCCAGTTCATTTTTAAACCAGGGAAAGTGTGCCCTAGTGCTGATACCATTCCATATTAGCACTAGGGCATAGTTTGTCTTATTAACATGCCATGGTGCAATGTTTTTTTAATATGTCTCAGAGGTTTTAGAAATAGGGCAAACTTTGCCCTGGTGCTAATACTGTGCAACTTTGCAACTTTGAAATGTTTCTGTAATCTAGCCCCATATACATCTTGGGTGATGGCGAGGAACATAGAACATAAGGGTCAGTAGTGAACGCCCATTAATATCTGCTTCTACATTTGCTATCACCTCAGGATATGATGATCTATAAACAATGCACTGACTTGGCACACGCTTCAATGGTCATTCTCCCACCACTTCTTTAAAGACATGACTGTGAGAAGCGACAAGAACACATGATCATGCATACTCCCCTTCAGAGCAACAGTCTTCCTTCTCAGTGGCAATGCACTCATCTACTAACTCCACCCCCATGACATCATCAAAGGGTTGGGGAAGAAGTGCAGGGAGATGGGGTAAGGAGGAATGGTGCTTTGCAGATTGAAACGTCCTCACAATGTTCCAAATGCAGTCATTAACATGGGTTATTCACTACATATTGAGCATACTGTCATTAAAAATCATGTGTGCATCTTATACAATTAAAACACACATGTTTACTAATATGGGCAATTTGTGTGTTCCACTCATGAATTGTATATTCTTTATTTATGTTATGTTTCACACGTCCATAAACAAACATATCTGAAATGCTAACATAAGCCCATTAATATATTTTCATAATTTAGCTGTAATTCTTTCTGTAGATGTGGCTTTTGTTAGTTTATGTTCCTTTCTTGCATCTTTTGGATGCATTTATGTCTCACATTTGGAAACATGTACTCTAGTCTCAAATACAAGTTACTAAAATCTAGGGTCTGTACCAATATAGAACATCCAACTCAATTTCACAATCAAAATTGAACCCTTTGTTAAAAAAAGAAGTTTTATACATTTGTCTTTATATAGTTTGCGCTCGAAAATATAGACTGATAGGCATTCAATATTGTTTAATCAGTTTGGACATCAGCATTGATTTGATAGTAAATTAGGTTTAAAATCAATCAACTAGTAAATAGTAGACATTTCTTATCTTCTATAATGAATTCTTATTCTTTCTTAAAGCTTTTTTTAGCTCTGTATTTTTTAGACTGTATATAACCGGATTACAAACTGGAGCAATAGCGATATATGCCAAAGAAGATATCTTGTTGTCTGAAAATGTTGATGCTGGTCTCAAATAGGTAGCAAAGATAGACCCATAAACAACAAAAACAACAGTCAGGTGAGAGGCACATGTAGAGAAGGCCTTGCGACGTCCCGTGACAGACTGGATTTTCAGGATGGATGAGATGATGTTGATGTAAGATGTGATGATTAAAACAAAGGACATCATTGTAAATAAGGTACCCAAGATGTAGGTCAGTAATTCAATAGTGAGCGTGCTGCTACACGAGAGCTTCATCAGGACTGTCATATCACAGAAGTAGTGGTTGATTGTGTGGCTCTCACAGAACGAGATCTTTGACATTTCTAAGGTGTGACCAATTGGTTCTATGAGTCCCATTGCCCAGCATGCAGCAACCAGCCACACACACAAAGAGTGATTCATAATAGTCATGTAACGTAGTGGATGGCAGATGGCGATGTAGCGGTCATAAGCCATGACTGTGAGTAGGTGAAGTTCTACTACCATCATGGTCAAAAATAAGTGCATCTGTGTCACACATTGAGTGAATGAAACCCATGTGCCCCCCTGGAAGAAGCCGGCCAGCATTGGTGCAAATATGACTGTGGTGAGACAAATGTCAACGAAGGACAAATTTGTGAGAAAAAAATACATTGGAGTCTGCAGCTGTGAGTTAGAGTAAACTGTAGCAATGATTAAAAGATTTCCCACCCAAGTTACTAAGTATATCATTACAAAAGCACCAAAAAGGGGTACTTGCATCTTCGGAAGATCGGAAAACCCCAAAATTAGGAAAAATCCAGAGGAGTTCTGATTTTCTTCTTTCATTCATCCAGTTATAGAGTCAACTTAGATTTTTTTTTGTTTTAATACTGCAAATTGTAGAACAGAAAATACATTGAAACACAATGTTTGGTTATAAGAACAGTAGAAAGCATAATTGTTTCAACAGTATTTCACATCACTATTTTTCACAAAGGAAATAAAACTGTCTTATACAAAATTATCAACTTACAATGACATGAATTAATTTGCATTACGCTGGGCTTGTACCAGAATATTGCCATTTTGTAATACTATATGCATAAAGTGTAAGTGTTTTCCTCAATTAATTTCAGGGATGAACAGTGCCTGTGGAGTTTTGGTCTTGCCACCATGAAAAGAGATAATAGTGAAGACGTTTAGTTATGTGTCGTGCCTTAATCAATGCTCATCCAAGACAATGGCTGGTGCCTGTAGGCATACTCATATTGACTACATCATTTATTCAGTGGGCCAGATAAATGCATGTGTGGCTCTTGGAAATGTACACTTTTTGCCACTATACTCGCTTGGGTTGCACATTGCTTTTGTAGCAGAGTCTGCTAACTTTGCAGGTTTGTACTTAGCATATGTCATTGAGATTCCTACTTCCAGTGAGCAACACCCCCAGGATACCCTTAGTATGTGTTAAGAAAGGAAGAAGGCAATGAAATGGCAAGGGAAATGTGCACGGAATCGCACAGTGAACAACTTTGAATCTAACAACGTGCATACAATACCCAAGACTTGTGTATACTAAAACCCAGGAGTGCAAATAGAGTGAAACAATAATACCAATACATGTAAAGGGATGTGGGGTAAGCACTTAGAACCTCCTTATGACTGAAAGGAAAGTCGCCAAACTCCTTACCCACTATGCTATTCCAGATACTGACAGCGCTAAACCCACGTAGAGGGCAAGCAAGGACAGGATCTGTGAGCTGACACTCAGGATGATACTGAATAAGGAACTTAGAAACAGTACTCACGAGGACCGGAAAGACCACTTGAATGTCAGTAGACCCACGAACCCAGTTGATCAAACAGGGACCCAGAAGGCTATAACAGCAATGGGTGGATGATAACTAAATACATAAGACCCAAGTCAAGGGGCAAGTAGGAATTGTGATTATAGAATAGTGAGGAAAACAAAAGGCATTCACACAGGGACTAGTTACAACAGCACCCCAAACGTAATAATCAATGGGAAATAAATGCAGAAGTGCAATGGAAAACATGGAATGGATCCCAATAGAAAGTAAGGATTAGGAGCAGGGAAAATGATATCACAAAAGGAAACCTGTCCCACCCATCCAAGGAGAAAAGGCAGGAAGCTAAATCTATAAAGGGAAAGACTAATGCATCAAGTTTTTCAGTAGCAAAGGACAGCATCAAAGAAACAGAGAACACAGGCAAATTGGGCAGCATCAAAGGGTAAAGCACAGAGAAAGGCTGCCTGCAGACAGAGGAAGACAGAAAGGGAAATCCAGAAAGCAGAAATCAATTAAGCACATAATTCCGAAATCCAGGGCAGAGGAACAAGAAACAGGAACTAGGGACTAGGCACAAAAGCTAGGAACAAGGAACAAGGGACCAGTCACAACAGGAACACTGCAACAATGACCAGTGCTGGACTAAAGCAAACTGAGGCTATTAAAGCTGCTTAACGTCTACACCCATCAGGTGTGCCGCCTGCTGCACCTGCAGCCACAGGTGTTGCCTATCCTCCACCCAACCTTGTCCTGCAAGGGAGGAGGTGAAGCAGTGAGCCAGGCATTCTGGGAAGCATAGTCATTAAAGTAGCATGCTGGCTGCCAAAAACCTGCAATGGATCCGGAAGGGAAGTAACTTGGAAAATAAGGTTTTAGCGCTCCCAATTCATCACAGCACTGTAGCATAAGTTTCGGAGGAAATGTCCAGTAGGGAATAAACCCCAAAACATGCCCCCAAGTGACGGGAACGGGAGCGAAGGGAGCGAACCGTGACAGTATGTGGAAGAATGGTCATGTGACCATAAATTGTCCATTGGTGGTGTGGTTATAGCATGTGCCTTATTATACGATTGGCAGTGGCTATGGCATCCTCCTAAACAGCAGCTATGGTTCATCAGCTGTGCTATCAGCATTAAGACAGGTCCTATTTCAGCATATTTTGAACAAGCAGCAAGTTCATCAACCACCCTGTTTAAAGGTTCAGTGTCACACAAATCACTGGAATGCATTTAGTGTCAAAGTTTTTTTAATGATAATGGGAAGCTTAACTGCGGGTGTGCCTCACACAACCTGTGATCACCATATCCAATACTTCCAACGCTAAATTGTATTCACCACCAAGTCATCTTTTCTAATGAACATGACGTTTTCTGCGTATTTCTCCTGCAGGGGGCACCAGCAGCACTTGACTTAGATTAGGACACTACGAAATTACAAAATGAGGCACGTAAAGATCTAATGCCTTTATTGCAGGCAGTCTATTAGACGAGGGGAGCTGGCTTGCATCTAGCCGCTGGGCAGCCTGTGAGGCGTATGAAGCTCCATGACCTTTCCCCTTCAGTAGGGTGTTGTGAAAGTGGATAGGAATCAGGCATTAATTCGGTTGGTTCTGTTCAAACTGGGACACTCCCATCCGAGAGATTGGCAATGGTCTTTGTGAGAGCTGAAGAATGTTGGGAAATGCTGTGTGGGAGAACTTGAATACTTTTGTAGCTGATGTATTCAATGAAAGAGCGTGAGCACCTTAATGGCTGGCTGCATCTGTGAAAAAGTCCCCAGGAACCTTAATTGGTGACTTCACCTTATAAAGGAGCTGAAAACCTCATTGTATCGCTGTCCCCTGTGAAAAAGCCCAATAGCCTCAGTGGCTGTCTACACCCTGTGAACAAGCCCAATAACCTTAGAGGGAGGGTTGGCCCGACAAAAGGCCCTGATAAACGGAGTGGGTGGCGCCAGCAGTTACACAAAGTTTAATCCGTCTATCCATGGATCAGCTCACAACGTTGAAAGCAGTTTCCTCCCTAGCTGTGCCAGATCATTTTCTAAGGCTATGCCTCTCACCATGTTGGTCAGGTTGAGTTATAGACCAGAAAGGAACCTCTCAAAGTGATGCATTGTGATGGCTAAACCGCTTGATGGCCTTCACAAAAGTTGTAGCATGTAGCAGACATTAGACAGCATCTGCCACTGATGCATTTTTAGCAATTCCACATCTGGAGCTCTGCTGTGAGTGTTGCCATAATCGGTGATGGCATCATGTTGCTCACATAGCCTGTCCATTGTGTGTAGATTTTCAAACAGTGGCTACTGAGGCCTTCTATCAGTGAAGTTTTAAACCACTTGCCATTTTTGCATGATAAGCCAATCTGAGGTTGGAGCTGATTTTCTGGGCCTCACTAGACATTTCTTTCTCAGGCTCTCAATTGCTGATAAAGCATGCAACCAGAAGGGCCCATTAGTGAAGGGGAGGTGCAAAGCATGCATGGGACATGCATTGTGTTGCCAAAACATAAGACTGCAAGGGCTTTTGATCCATTGTCTGATGCACCACAGCTCCCATGCGAAATACTAGACAATAGCCAGTGTCCTTCTGCCTCCTCCACCTTCTCCCAGATGTCAACTCCTCAGTGGATTTTATCCTGTAAACCTTTGAAATACAAAATTGCATGGTGACAAATTGCACACAACTGCGGCCACGCAAAATTATTCTGATATCCCTGTTGGCTGTTGGAGGAAGGAAAGGCCTTCCAATGTTTTAGTCTAGTCCAGATGTCCTGTGGTGAAGTTGCCTTTTAACCCAGCAGAATCTCTAGCATCCGCCCTACTCTTACCATTTCCTAATTGCACAATTCATGTACCGATTTTTGAGAGAAGACACGTCATCCTGGGACTTTCCTATAATGGGCCAGAATCAAGGTATCCCATAGAAAAGCAGGTCAAGAGATCTACTGTAGCTATGCTGGAATCTAGCTGGACAGACTGTTATGGAACATGTGCTATTTTAGACCATGATTTTACAGATCCATAACACTGGTGTGACTCAATGTGGGATCATAGCTATGCACCACTAGGTTAGAGGGTTCACGGCCCCACTCCCAAGCACTTACATATTTGTATTATTTTCAGGGGTAATTAGCCTAAGTACCCGGCTTTGCCCGGGATGTCCATTCTCAGATTTTATTTCATATTCCATCGAAAAAGATGAACAAATATTGCTGTTTGTTACAAAGGTAAGACGCGATAAATGTTCATTTCACTAATTAATTGTACACCAAAAGTTAATTTATCTCCGATTAAAATTCTCAAATCAATATCATATGTGTATGATTACTCTGATTATTTGCAGTTTTTTTTTAGCAGTGGTGGCCATTGTTGCTGCACACACTGCAAATAATCAGAGTAAGCACACAATATGATATTCATGTGACAAATGAATGTGGAGGTAAATAAAAATGCGGTGTTCAATTAATTAGTGAAATTGACGTTGAGTTTAATGAAAAGAAAGACACACTCATTCGCTCCTAAAATTGAAAACAAAAAAAACATAAAAGCAGTTTAACACAGACAGTGTGATGATGAGTACTTTCTACAAATGACCTGTACATGGCACACGAAACACCACAAAACATGTCTCAGGAACAAAATAACCTATCGAGTTAGAAATAGTTGCATTAATTCGGCAATGAAATAAAGAATAATCCATGAAAAACTCATGATGTCAGACCTCATCGTTGATGAGGAGTTATGTCCCCAAGATAAATGCCACTTACAAACCCAAAATCAAACACAACTTGGTTTTATATACATAGATTATGCAGAGTGGTGGATGTAAGCTGCTTGTGTGATGATATTATTGATGTACATCAGATATTTTGCCTTCTTCCCATGTCTATGCAGGGTACCACAGCATATGGGGCCGGTGACAATCTGACTATTTTGCAGCAATACAACAGTAGATAGTGGTGATTTCTAAACCTTAAATTCCATTCAGCACTACCACAGAATACATGATCACACCCACAACCAGTAAAAGACAAAACACCACATTCCATGGCCTACCAAACTGGAAAATCGACGGGAACCTTTGAAAGTGGTTAAAACCTTGTATAAAAAATAGACAACAAATTAACTCTTCAGTCAATGCAGGAGTAAAGAAGTGGTTCTTCCACCTACAACAAACGGATACTAACTTTCTTCACCTTCCCACATAGAACACTCACTGTCATCTCTCTTGTCATGTCAAGAATAGACTACGCCAGCCACATCTATCTAAGAATGCCAGACTACCTTACCAAAAAACTACAACAAATACAGAATACAGAAGCAAGACAACTCCTCAGACTCACTAAGAGAGAATGCATCACATCAACACTGAGAAACCCAAACTGGCTACTAGTCAAAAAATGAATCTACTACAAAAACACACAGAGCAATCCACAGCCAAGGAACGGAATTCATACAGAAGAAAGTGCCCATCTCAAAACCAAACTGAACACTAAGGTCCAGCAACAACATTTGCCTCGAACCAAAACAATGCTCAAAGCAGACATTTGGCGGATCAGCATTCTCCTGCATCCCGGCAAAACTTTGGAATTCAATGGTGTTCTAACTGTCTAATGTGTCCAAGTTAGGTGGACAGCAGGGGTCACAGCAACAAGGCATGTAGTCGCACTTTGTCTGAGCTCCATCCAGGACCAAAAATAGCCTTCATTTATATAGAAAAATGGTGAACTAAGACTGCATAAAATGATATCTGGCAACCCCTCACACCCTTGTGATCTGGAAAAAATGTCAACCTGGACACCGGCATTATTTTTGAACTGGCTACTAATTGGGCACGTCTGACGCAGTCTACACCATGCAATTCCTGAATAACTAGTG
The DNA here is from genome assembly GCF_040938575.1 of Ambystoma mexicanum. Classification (NCBI taxonomy): domain Eukaryota; kingdom Metazoa; phylum Chordata; class Amphibia; order Caudata; family Ambystomatidae; genus Ambystoma; species Ambystoma mexicanum. The sequence goes on from NC_090925.1 coordinate 98,708,701, forward strand.
GCTGGCTGCACAATCAGGAGGCACTGACAGAGAGCACCAGGCCGCATCCGTGCATCTAGGGGCACACATTGGTAGCGGTGGATTTAGGGACAGCTGCCTGCGCGGCCCAGCGAATGATGGAGCGCTGCCACCAACTTTGGTCATGATAAACTGATGGACCTACCGGTGACCATCTGAATGAGTTGGCTGGCAAGTCGCATGCTCAGAAAATGGAAACGCACCAGGTGGGGGGTGCAAAGCCAGCAGCACAGCTGACAGTGTATTTCAGATGGAGCTGGTGAATATTAGGGGTGCTGTGGGCTGGGCAAACACCCCAATTTTGATTACAGCCCCATAAACCTCACACTATCACCTCAAGGGGTGGGAGGAGTAATTCCCATGCACACATCTTGCTGTGGATTCCTAGTGGGGCTTGAACTTTTAGTGACTCTCAAAACCTGTCTTCTGGCCCACAGAGGCTGCAGTTCAATCTGTGGACACTTTGACATTTTACCAGAGGATTACTGACACCATGTAGAGGTACAGACCCACCGAACTTTACCACAATACTGCAAACACCTCAAAAGGACCACTTATAACCTAAACGGAGGGGAAGCATCTCATAGCCAATTGCATAGTAAGTATACACTACCATTGTGGAAACCGCACGCTAGTGTGGAGTGACAACGCAGTGGTAACATCAATAGTTTCATGATGGCTAAAGAAAAACAAAAGAAGATGAGCACCCAAGCCAAAGTGGAGGAATATGCTATGTCCCTGCAGGCCACCCCAAACTGACTATGCATGAAGCCGCTGACAAGCGAGCAACAGGGTCTCACTAGACATTTCAGCAACAGAACAGAATGGCTTGACTCACACAGATGTTATTCCAGCCATAAATAGCTCAAGAATGGTATGGGAATCTAAGATCTATACGGTGGGATAGACGTGGCACTACTCCGCCAGGATATTCACAAAATATTCTTGAGGATGGGTGTGGTGGAACAGAGGGTATCAGACACTGATCCATTAAATGCCCACTATCAGACATCCTTGGCCAGACCAAAGTCCTGGAGGGGGTGGAGGATGCTGAGGGTAGGGCCAATAGAAGTAACCTGAGCATATTTGGGATGCCAGAGAGAGCAGAAGGCCCCTCCATGAAGATGTTCTTGGACAAATGTTGTTTTGTAATTGTAGACCCTTTGGGCCTCTCCAATTTATTTCAGTAGAACGGCAACACTGAGTACCAAGAAAGCCTCTACCTCTTAGTGGCCCTCCATGTGCAATAGTCAGCAAACTACTCAATTATTGCGACCGCATTGCTATACCACAAGCAGCCTGAAGAAAAAGCCCACTTGTACATAATAGTGCCATGGTCAACATATTCCTGGATTTCACAAGGTTGGTGCAAAAAATTGAGGCAGTCTTTCGAGACGGTCACAAAGAAACTGCAATCCTGGGAGAACAAATATGCATTATTCTTTATGGAAAACCTTAATATCTTCCATGAGGGCAAAGCACACTTTTTGGAAATACACAAGATGCCTGGAATGAGATCGACACACACCTCACAGCACCCTGAGCACATGAACTCCGAAGACCATGGACCGATCTGAAAAATATCCATCAGAGGAAGAACCATCAATGTCTGGAGAAAAGGCAGTCCTGGATGACCACGAAATGACAGCCTGAAGAAATAAACAGTTTAACTGGAGCATGGTGACCATGGGAATATAACAATAGGCCGACATGCAGAGTGTTAATGAAAGATTGCAGCCGTGCAAGGAAATGACCGACCAGGGACATGGTACAGCACCACACGTATGCATATAGTACTGGTGCAATGATGGAAGCTGGGACAGGTAGACTGGCGCTTCCTACAGAAGTCAAAAACAACCTGATAGGCAGAATCATATGCAGTACCCTTTGGGAACACCACACACAATTAAGACTAAAAGTGAAAGTACAAATTCACCTTTGGTACACGACTGTACTATACAGTAAAGTGGTAGCGATGGCTGAGCAGCCAGACTTATCTCAAGAGTAAAGTGAGCAGTATCAGAAGTTACACAAAGGACAGCAATTGCTATGGTTCAAGCAAACACTGACTTAAGGTTTCTGAGTAAAAGAATACACATTTATTTACACCATCAGTTATAAAAGGGAGGGAAAGACAAGGATATTCAAAATGAAGGAGCACCAACAAGTAAATAGGCAGGGCAATCTTAAAAGGCTTATTACAACTAGGATTCAAATCAATAGGCCTAGGCCAATGTTAATGGTTCAGAGTCTTTGCAACGGATCACACAGTTCAGAGTAGTTTGCGCTTAAGTCTTTGCCAAGAGTTCGAAACGAAGTTGGTCGGAAGAAAAGTTATTTAAAAGAGTAGAGAAGGACAAGCCCTAGGATTGGCAAAAGATTGCAAACACTTTCACCACAGACGGACGGAACGAACGACCAGATTTGAACAGTGCCTTAGTAGAAGAAGAATGCTGTAGCTGAGGCAGAAGTTTCTGGCAGGTCCTGCAGGCTCACAGTTCCTGAAGCGACTGTCGGACTGACAAGAAAGAGGAAGACTGGAGGGTCCTGCACTGCCCAGGGAAGAAACCAGCAGCAGAGCAAAGCGATGAATAAAAGGGGTGCTCCTTAAAACCCAAACAGGGTCCGGTCCTCCTGGCTATCCGTTCACTGCAGCGATGCACAGCAAATTCGACCAGGGGAGGGAGGCCTTGCTTGCTGTTTGGCAAACTGGTTGGTCCCACCAGCTCAAGGGAAGAAGATTCCTTCCAGAACTTCTCTGTCATCGAAGTTTAGGAGATTCAGACCTGCAGCAGGGCTTCACTGGGAGGTTCAGTAGTTGCAGTTATCCTCTTCCTTTAGCTTCTCTCGATCCAGTGGTGACTCTGCCTTCCAAGTCCCAGAGACCTGCTTTTTATGCAGTTTTCCCCCATTCACACAGCCTGGCTGTCAATCAAACAGCAGGTTGGCAGGACAGTCACCTAGCCCATCAAACACAAGTGTGACTTGGGTCTCCAAGGAGACCCTGTGCAGGGGGCCTAAAACCCCTCCCTCACATCCTGTCTATCATGACTCTCAGGTGGCTAAGGATGGCTTCTGTGCAGAATCCCACCAAAGGACGGCGAACAAAGAAACCAAACCTGGTTTGGCACGCAGAGTAAAACACGAGAAAGACCTTTACAAAAAGAAATGGCGAATAAACCCAGCCGGAACCAAATAAAATTAAAAGGGGTTCAGCGGATTAAAGTTCGAGGCTACTAACATAGCCTAAAACAGTACCAAGGCTATTTTCATAGTTCATGGTAGGACAAAATGGTAGATACCACTGCCACCAGCCAAATCTTAAAGAAAGGGTAATGTTCCATTAGAGACAGATAAAAAGGGATAACTATTAACCCGTTCCAGTACTCTATGGAAGATAGTTTGTACTGGTTCTGTGAATACAAAAAGACTAATAAAGTCAATGGCAACTTTACATGTTCTGGGAGACTGTAGTCAGTCCCAGAAAATGTAGTTTAAAGTGGGAAGTCTGAAAAAGACAACCCTGTGTCATTGCATTAAAGGTGCTGTGTGACACACAGTAAAAAGATGATGCCTATGGAGTAGGTGAGGCTCCACAGTCTATGAACACAACAATGTAAAACACTCAGCAAAACACATGTAAGAGTTAGAAAAAGGGCCCACACTCTTACCAGGTGAAAAATGACACTGAGATATCATTCTCAGGTTAGTCTATGGAAAATGCATTGTAATGTGCAACTAATACCACAACTGACAATGGCTGTGATGTCCTCAACATGCATGACCCCTAATGGTAATGGACATGGTGACAAGCTCAAACGGGGGTGTTCCTGAATTATTACAAATAGAATTTCTTCAGGAAACTCATTTTCAGGGGCACAACTGCAACTTCTTCTCCTTACTCCTTGGTGCACCATGCAGGCTGCACACAGGGCTCAAGAGGGGTGATGATACTGCTGAGGAAGAACTCACTGTGGTCAATAACCAAAATAGTAAAAGATAACACGGTCTGCTTTCAAATGATCGTGGGGATATTTCAGGGTGAGACAAATGGGTCTCCTTAACATATATGCACCGCCCCAGCAACAAGTGAACATGTTACACAAGATACAAGAATTACTGACAACACACACAATTAACACAATTAACACATGGAAGTCATGGATCACTTGTGGGATTGATTCACCAATAGAACAGGCAAGAGCAGGGGGCAAGCAAAAATGTCCACCTTCATACATGCAGAGGGGCCTGGTGGATCCATGGCGCGACCTGCATCAGGACCGCAATGAATACTCCTTTCACTCAGGCAGGCATCTCTCAATGTCTCGACCTAGATCATTTTGTTTATTCCCACTGGCTCTGAACACAGATTGACAGATGCAAGGTTCTTAGCCCGGGGTATTGCACTCCCCCATTCTGCTGCATATACGTAACAAAACACCCAATCATTCAAAGGCGAGAATGGAGCCTGTACCCATGCTATTTAACGCACCACAAATCACGGATGCCATTCACTTGACTACTACAGAATGATTTGATGTTAACACTGAGGCCGCAACTAACTCAACGATCCTGTCGGAGGGGTAGAGGGCTGATTTACGTGGAGAAAGGATATTGCTACTTTATTCAGGCAACAGACACCCCCACTGTTCCCTAGGAATGGTTAGGGGTGCTCTACTCTGCTTTGAATGCTGTCTATCTACCCATCATTGTTGAAGGACTTTGGAATGGACTGCACTCCCAATAGAGGTCCAGTGAATTCCTCTTGTCTTCTTAAAATTCCATAGGTGAATCAAAGGAGTGGAAGATTAAATGTCACATGGGATTGGACTGATGCAACCTTGCTGTAAGGGATTGAATCCCTGTCACTGTAGTAAGTGACCCTTGCCTTCCTGCAACATATCCAGTGGACCTTGTTCCACAGGGAATGGATGGGAGGAAAGAGAGCCTATAGAAATGTAGGATAGTAAACACCTTTCTCAAAGCCACTTTTCACACTCTGGCTACCTTAGCTTTGTACCCTTCAAATGTCTGCACTTCAAAGGCCCTTCGGTGTAAGGCTGGCCTTTATTGCTTGGGTTACCTGCAGATCTCCTGCTGAGTGCGCCTGTGGGTTCTTACTCTTCCTTCCAGGGAATCAAAGTATGCCAGCATCATTTTTATTGTCTCACGTGTTGAAGTGGAGTGGAGACAGCCAGAATGCCATGAATATACTTCACTGTCACATAGCTGGTTTGGTCTCACAGAGTTGATTCTGGTATAATATCAACTACGTGACCTGTGGCATTAATAATCGTGTGAGTTTATCATCACCACACCATTACCAGGTAGAGATTATCCTTATAGTTTAACCTGCCACCAAAGAGATAATGCAACAATTATTACATGTTGGATCAGAGGTTTAGAAGTTAAAGTGCAGCCTCTGTGTGCGGTTACTTTGGGCCACAGCAGTTGTTAGGAACGCTGCACATTTGCCACTTGAACCTGCCCTGTGCCACTGATGATCAGGTGCTGCAGTTGTCAGTATACTGGTGCTGAAAGGGCAGGCACATCTATGCCCAATTCCTTTAGAATGCAACTTTTTGAAAGAAGCAGTGTGATTAACAGACACCCTTTCAGAAACAAAATTACACAAATGATTTTAGGTTTACAGATTCTTGCAAGACTCACACTCTGTCACAGAGCATCATTTTTTTAGAGAGCAGGTTGCACTATGACAAACATGGTAAAAGGTATCCCCCACTTGTTAGGGCGACTGATAAAATATTACATCACCAACAAGTGAAATGCATGGCTGTCCATGATTCCATAAATTGCATTTTTTGCATGTGTGAGTTTTGCGTTGTGTCGCAACATTTGTCAGACATGCACGAAAAATAAATTGTGTTCAGACTGAACATAATTGTGAACTCCTGTCCTTTCTGGTGGGCTGACCAGTGTTAAATGGACATATACAACCTGCTCCTGCTTCATAATTTAATACATGACATTGTTGCCTGTTTGCCACATTAACTTTATACGCCAGAATCGACTCCTTGCAGTGTCCATGTGAAATCATTGTCATTGTCCGATACTTCATGCAGAAAAGAAGTATACATACAGCAGATTAAGTGTCATGCCTTTCTCTGCCAGTGGCATGGTCAACATTGTTCATCTTCTGGCCTTGTGCATGGCTACCAAGTGCAGAACATAAAAAATAAGTGACAGGCATATCCGATTGTCCAATGCTAAATTATTGCATAATGGGAAAATAAGGACAAGCTTGCCCGACTATCAAGTGTTAAACATGTTCATAGTGAGCGAATATGGGGAACATATATGTGAATGGCCAGTGTTCCACAAGTGCATAATGGGAGGGGAACGGTGTCTGTCTGTGCAGTATCAATCAAGTGCATAATGTATAAATAAGGGGTGAGCAATCTCAATTATTCTGTGTTAATCTATTGCATAAGAGGCAAGCACGCCAGCTTGTGCACTCACATATGTAAATCACCTGCACATTGTCGTCGGAGAAGTGGGATAGATGCATAGGCGCTAGTCCATGCAATCACTTGAATGGAAACACATTTTGTGAATCTCCAATTTGCATTTTGTGACACTATGCTGCTATCAATGTTTAAGGAAAATACACATTATTTGAGGAGCAAACCATCATATGTAGAGGCCATATGCATTTGAAGACTGGTCCACTTACCTCTTAAAGCAAACAGCAGGGCAGTGATTTACATGAGAACATCTTGCTTCCGTCTAGCAAAATTGTGAAAGGCTATACAGGCCTAAAACTTCAAAAGCACTGTTATTTTTACCAGAGGTTCTGTTAGAGTAAATGCAATGATGCCAACGATTGGCAGAGTGAAAAAAACATGTGCATGTTGCTACAATTTGTTTGGTAATTTCGAAGAGAGGAGACATGGACATATAAACAACAGATCAGTGGCAAATCAGTAAATCACTTTTGAGGAGAGCTTGCGTCTGGATCCTCCTTCACTGTCACGTTTATATAAGCCAGCCTTGCACCAGCATCGCCTCCAAGGACATGATCCACAGAGACGGGCATGGAAAATGCAGCTGCTCTCAGACAAAGCATTAGCAATTAAATGCTGGATCCTCATTAAACGTTGTACATGTCCCCTTAAGTGCTAAATATTCTGAAGTTGGCAAAAGGCCAAGGGTGGGTCTATAAGGAGTCGTTTCTGGCAGGTATGAGACAGGCATTGGTCAATGTCTCAAAAAGTCCCACAGTGTCCAAAGGATATCCCTGGAGTGTTGACTTGGTCAAGTTTGCACTACCCACATTCCTGTCATTCCTTTAAGTAGTTGGAACTGGTTAACAAGGGTGGCTAAAAGTGACCATCATTCTCATCATACAGGAGAGAGACTAGTTTTGTTCTATGAGGACGTTCCGTAGAATAATGGACGAGCAGGAACAAAGGTGGTTGTGTCTTCGCCGTCACATCTCATATTGGCAGAATGCATTGCCTAGTTTCAGGGAAGCACTGGTCCATGCAACCTTGAACTTTCACTCGATTGACTTGTCACCATGTGTGTTCTGGTCACTGAGATCTATGACCTGTGGTACCACTTCTTCCCAACTCTCGACTCACAGTACACCAATATCTTTATTTAGTCATTTAAAACCGCCACACAATCTCTAAAAGCTGTGGTAGAACCTCAAAAATCAAAATATCTCACCAAATTGCCTCCTTCAAACATGCCAAAATCACACTCAAATATAAATCAGTGTATTCAGAACTGTTGAAGTGTCTCATATACATAGCATGTTATTATGAACACGAATAGAAACATGCACACAAACTGTTCATTAGAAACATTAACTTTAAATCCCAAGAATTATTTGCGTCATCGTCCGACATGACATGTCATGTTTCTTTCTGTTCCTCGTGCTCTAAATGCAGAACATTCATCTGGGGCTGGAATGACGTATTTAATCCCGTACATGAAGGCTCAAACACTCTATACTATATTACACAAGAGATTAGCATAGTAATCTTGTTTCCATCTGCAACACAACTAACATGAACAATTAGTACCCAAAACATTGTGTTGCAATCGATGTGGCAATAATCTTCCCAAACCTAGCTCTCAATACCTTATAAATGTGAGGAAGGGCAAGAGCATATCTTTGCCTGAACTACGACAAAACAGAGCTCCTCATCTTAGGATATTCACAATGCCTAAAAACTTGGACCCAGACTACTCCTCTGTCTCCATGTAAAAAACTGTGCCTGAGCCATCATCATCATCCCACCTGCAAAAGCACAATTATTAGTGTGTCAAAATATCATAAATCACATTTCCAAACTCCATTTACTTCAAAACGAACCAGTCCACACTGTCTATTAATCTATAAAGTCCATCTGTGGGAAAAAACTGTTAAACATAACTTTTACTATTAACTATCCCTTCACTACTGTACACTCCTAATAGAGGCCACGACTCCCAACCTCATCCGGTGCACACAGACTCATCACATTCATCATGAAATAGCTACAGGCCTCACATCACTACTACTATAACAACTAATAACCCTAACCAGAACAAACAAACCAATGTGTCTTCATTGCTGCTCCTCCTGTCAGCACCAACTTAAAACAATAGTACCTCTGGGGACACAGCCCTCTTCCCACTGGTCTCTTGACCAGCCCATCTTGATTAATCCTGCAAGTACTCCTCAATTCGTCAGATGTCCTTTCATTGTCTCCCATTTATTCTTAAAATAGCACCATCCTCACAGGCACTGCTGCACCCTCCTCATTCCGGCACTTCCTTTCCTTCCTGCTCTGATTACGGTGCGCCACCACCGATGCTCCTCATGTCGCAACTGTGCCGACTCTGAACCACTCCGTTGGCTTGTCCCATGGCACCAATCAGAAAGTGCTTCCCTTCATTTACGTCGCTTGGACGTGAAGGAACACACGGCCGTAACATGACGATGTTGACACGTCGTAAGGTTCTTTCTTCAGCGGTTCAGCTCCCTTCCTATACTATAACACAAATCAGTCCACATTGCCTATTCCATTAAAAGTCCACCTATGGGAAGAATATCCTTAAATATCAAAATAACATCGTACTAACCTGCACATTTCATATTCCTCCCAAAAAACACTGGTGGAACAAAAACTTGTTAAAGATAACCTTTATTACTGAGCCAACCACCATGGTGCCCCAATTCACGTGCTACCTCACAAAGGCCACAACCACCATACCCATTCAACATGCACCACTCCAGTAATAATGTGTCTCATCGATAACAGGCCTCACATGACACAACAAATGGCACACATATTATTGCTAATAATGTCACAGCCCCCTACAGATACACGTTATTAGTCCCCACAACTCCTGGCTTCCTTACCTCTTTATTGGTATGAACGCAGCCATCCACCGCCTCCTTCGTTTTGAAATAGGAATTAACCGCATTGCATAGATGGAGGCATAGATGCGCTGACTCCTCCCTTACAGCCATTGTTTTTCCATCTTCCATATTCTACTGCTTCTCTTTCGCCCGCGCCATCAAATGAACAGAACCCCTCACTGTGACAACACTATACGCAGTCAATCAAAATTCTCCAGTGGTCGCCGGGGAAAAACCCGCAACGTAACACGTTGCGCAACAACAGAGAGGTTCTTTCCTCAGTAGCTCAGTTCCTTGTGAGCTTCGAGTATGGAACAACTCCAACGGTGACGCTCTCCTCACAGCATCACCGACACCTCAGGCTCACTGTCTGATGTCATCACTGTATGCAAACTATTGACATGGGCAGAGCTCCCAGCTCCAACGGCTGCCATCTCAGCTGGAACTTCGCCGCCCTCAGAGCTCTCTCAGCAGGCCCCTTTCTCTCCTGCTAAGCGCCGCTGCACCCATCTCACATTCTCTGGTGCAGCCAGGGCACTGTCAGCGCAACAAAGCCCTCTGCTTAGTGTCAGTCACTGACCCCTGGTGCTGGCTAGCAGCAGCTCAAAGTCTCTCACTCACACAGCGCCCTACGGCATCTTCTCGGTCCCAGACAGAGACCTTTGCCTTCTCAACCACAGGTGAGAATTTAATCCGTGTTCACCTAATGCCTTTACTGCTCCACACCATGAGCTCCCAGGCCCCAATACCATGTTGTGCTTTCTCCTCAGCAATTCACATCATGTCTCCTGATCATCATTGTCCATAACCTGATCACTGATAGCAGGCCACCTGGCCCCAGGCCCTAGCGCCGTTCACTACATCCTGCGCCTGCAGCCTTTGTGCTGGGCCCTTCTGCGCCTACTGACAATAAGTGCTGCTGCCCCTACCTGAGATAATCTTTTTCAGTTGGGGGGACAGTTCATGTGCCATCCTTAGTGCTGTACCCCCAGCTCAGTCAGCATCCTTGTGGCCATTGTAAAGATGGGTTCCTGGCCAATGATGACTCTGACATCCTGGGATGTACTAGTGGCATCTTTAATATGTTCCTTGTACATTACATCAAGTACATCAGGTCAGGTACATATAAGTTGAGGGCAACATGCACCGGCACCCTCTCTCAGGGGGTCTAAATCTCCAACTGACTCTCACAGAACACATTCAAATATCAACATTCTCTCAGGCTGCATTCTCTGTTACTCACTCCAACATTCCATGCATTCTACTCAGAGTCCAGGGGAAGCTTAGTACAATGTTATTTTGATGTACAGAGTATGTTTAATGATTTTATTCCCAAAGGTGGAATTTTAATGCAATAGGCAATGTGAACTGATTAGTGTTATAGTATGTGGAATACGGAAATATAGAAATGTGATTCATGGAATATGCTGCACTAATATTTTGCTTTGCAGGTGGAACTACTGTTCTTTTTGACAACTAAAATGTTTAGTTAGAGTTTGAATAGAAATGTTGTGTTCTCATAAAACTCTGAGTTCCCAGTGATGACTCTGACCACAGGTGATGTTCCAGTTACTTCTTTATTGAAGTTCTTCCGGTACATTGTATTAAGTTTAACTTGTCAAGTCCATCTGAGCTCCGAGCAACATACACCGGCATCCTCTCAGGTAGGCTACAGCACTCCAACTCTCTCACTCAGAACTCTCAACCATACAACAACATTCTCACAGGCATTCTATGTCACTCATCCAACATTCCACTTATACTTACAAAAGCAGCATAGGTACCAAATCACTACATATCTTCCCTCCTTAGAGAACACAAATAACACCTACCAGAACCAAGTACACACTCACAACACACACATAAACCACACGCACACCATCTCCTGTGTGTGCATAACTACCAAACTCTAACCACAACAACTGCACATGCTGAAAACGTCCAACAAGAATGCTACCAAAACACATTCCAACCGTGCCCTTCCACTTTTCTACACAGTGGAGAAAGGACACCAACCACTGAAAATTGCACCACTACAATATCCTTTCACGACCTCAGGCACCTCAACTTCTCTACACTTCTGCACAACTTGCACCGCCCAACCAACTTCACATCCACTACTCCCCTCACAGCCACACCAAACACACAGCTCCAAGCTGTGCACCCACATATTTCTAAGAACCAGGCTGGGCATTCCAAACCCCCGAGTGAAACGACACAAAACAACATACGGTACTGTGAAGCCACCCCAATCGTTACCTGTGTTCCCTGAAACCACACTGTCAATCACAACCACAACAGATGTGAGGAAGCATCATCATTAGACCCACCACAACACAACACACTTCTTGCACCCAAGCAACAACAATCACCATAATTTCACAAAAACCTCTTGGACACAAACAGCATAAAACACCACACTACTACTAAATAAATTCATTGCACACTACATCCACACACTGCAATAACATGTCACTACACAGTCCACAGTGCTCCCAGCATCCATTCCAAAAGAGCAGCGCTGAAACAAGTTTAAAAGTATAATGCCAGATTAACCTCTCGGTGGATAACACCCCCAGCTATCATTGCAGATGTCTTAGGTTGTGTAGGATCTCAGCTGGTTCAGTTCTTGCTGATGCTCCCAACATGAGAAGCTCTTATAATGAAGGCAGGTAGCATAGTTTCCTGGTGGCGGTGGTCCTACTCTTCCATTTTGCTCCAGGTGACTGATGTGTATCTGCTCTGAGTGACTGCTGCCCCGAAACAAGATTCAACACATCTTGTATAGGCTCTTTTTACTTCCACCTTCGTTTCACCAACTGATTTGGTATCTTTTTGCTTCTCGGTTGTTTCATGGTATGTGATTGGCTGTTGTATGTTCTGTATACTCTCACAGCCTCTGAGTGGAAATTCAAGTCTTTAAAGGGCCATGTCTCCATCTAAATACCAAGTCCCACGATTCACATAGGGCTTCAGGGCCGTTCCTCACAGCATCTCCGCCCCATCCACTGTTTCCACTCCTCTGGCAGTTCCAGTCCCTAATAAGTGCTTTGCATGCCAATGCTGAAGGGTAACTAGAGCGACAGCCCAAATAGTGGAAGGATTTAGGGCTTGAGCAAATTATGAAGCAGGCGCGGCGTCCTGCCACATATATTTTTTATTGACTCACATTAATTCGTGTAAATCTTTTACAACATATAACCAATTTATTTGGTTGGGACTTCCATTCGTCCACCCATACACATCCTCTCCAAAGATGACTCAATATCTGCTTGTATAACTATGCAAATACACGTGCAGTTTTCAAGGTCTGAACACACAGCATTTATCACATTAGCCGGTAGACACTTTCTTTTCTTGAATCCATCGTTTTTAGAAATATGTTATCATTGTACATTTAGCCTATAAAGTAGTGCATAAACATCTAACAATGCATTTGACACATACCGTGGTGTATATACATATCACACGTTTTTTCATGAACAATTCTTTGTACCCATGTGAGTGACATTATAAACAATTCACATAATCACATACATAAAAGAATATATGAGTTCCTGCAACTTCTCCTAGCTGATATTGAATTTTTCATTGCTGACAGAAGTATGTTGAATATATAACTTCTCACATGACCTTTTTGGGGGTCAACTGCCATACAAAAAAGTTGACCAAACCTTTGTTCTGCATCAGGATAAGAGTCACTAGGTTCTGTAAGGACTGCTAGGTACTAAAAGTGCTGCGTCCAGTGACGCTTCAGCTCTAGATGAAACTGCCTTCTTCTGGGCCATAGATAAGGTCTCCGTAGAGGAGGGACATACAAATCCATAAAATTAGTGTAGAAATAATCAGTGCTGCACCTGCAATATTTCTGGGGAGTGTCTTAAAAACAGTTAAAAAGGAGATAATTATTCCCATTGTTGCGCGGTCAGTGCACCACTAACGTTGTCTGTGTTTCTCTTGTAGGCACCTAAGGGTGTGGGCTATCATTTGATCATGGTGCCAATGTCACAAAACCATGTATCCCTCTTGGATATGGGGTTTCCCAGAAAATTATGTGATACAATTTAGAAACTGTGGAGTCTGAACCATTATTGCGGGTATGGAGCTGGTTCTATCTATTTGAGCTGTTTAATAGTACTGCAGCTCATTTACCTGCACTATTTTGGCTAATACGTTATCAAAATGCGAAAAAAAAGTCCCTTGGTTATCAATGTTGGGGAATGGTGGTGCTTGTCTGTGGATAGCAGTGGCTTTTTTTCCTTCTGTTAGCGTAATGTGCTGCACAACCTGCAATTGTTGGAACTCCGTGTTAGGTAGGAATTTGTGCACATTGTTTTAGCTTGGGCAGGAGGCATAGGTGTAGGGGGGTGGGAGGCAGCAGGGAAGGAAGTGAGTGGGAGGGATTGGGTATATGTGAGGGTTATGATTTAGGTTGAGTTGCACCCAGTCTCTGGTGCTTCGTAATGGAGAACTCTTACCTTTGCGAGTTCAAGTCTCACCGCATAAACGGCTTCCATCTGAGAAAGTCAGGAACTTTTGCTGCCGGCTACCTGCCACGTCGGCAGATGGAGCTGTGTCGCTCTTAACGGACAGAAGTGCAGAATCAGTGTTTCTACTATATCGGTAGAGCTCATGCGTACTGGCATAGTGTACCATTGCCATAGTAACTCTCAGCGGTACATGTGCGCTTTGTTTTGTTTGAAGATATCGCATACCCTCGGTTATGAGGGGTGTCTGATGTAGAAAAGTGCTCATCCTAGGGTAGGTGAGCAGACGGATCATGTGCGAACACAGTCTCTAGTGTTCAGAATATGCGGCAAAATGTCACGGAAGCTAGATTGTGAACATGCTGTATATTATTGAGGCCCTGATCCATGTAGCATGGACAGTCCAACTCGACTCAGTGTGTCTTAGGAAGGACCATAGATTCCCATTGTGCAATGTTGTTTAGTAAAGGAATGTGGTCGAGGCTTGGACTGGGATCGCTATGCTGAAGATTTGCTCCACATTGGCCTCCAGCTGTATTAGGCTGGTGCAGCTGTACTACATTTCTGGCTGTAGTTCATATTTTGTAAGTAGTGTTGTGCAGGTAGCATGCTCAGCTAGGGCATTGAGTTGCCAAGTGTCATGGGCAGAGCGGTGGATGTATAAATGGTGTTGTAAACCCGACATGCTCAACTGTGGCATTTAGTTGCCAAGTGTAAAGGGCAGAGATGTGGCTGTATAAACTCTAAGAAACTAGGTCTTGCCCAAGTGGTACATTTAGTTCAAATTAAAGGGTGTAGAGCCCCATGCATAGAAGGGTCATTCAATTGAAAGGGCCTGTTGGTTGAGCTTCATTCAGGTCTCTCCTGGTGGATTTAAGCCTACAAATCCACCAGGCTTCCTTATGATTAAGGGAGCGTGACACATTAGTGGTGTTCATTACACTGTCAATTATCCACCAGAGCATATCGTCAGGACCATGTTGCAATTACATATAGTGTAAGACTAAAGAAGCAGTATGTATTTTACAGCGGATACGCAATCTATGTTCTCCGATTGTTTTATTAACTGGCCTCTGTGTTTGCCCTACATAGTGTAAGCCACACCGCCATTCTATCACATAGATTACGTTTGTAGTTTTGCAATTTGAGAAGTGGTGAACTTCTCACTCTTTGTCATCCACCCTGAATGATTTGATTTCTTCATAAGTTTAAAAACTGTGGATGTTCCACAAGGGTGATGCCCACTGATTTCTCTCATGTTCCACAGCTCTGTTCTCATTGTCTTTTTGATCAGCCTAGCATGTATTAAGACTACCTTTAAGTTTTTGGCGTGTTTCAAAGCCATTCCTGGCAGTGGTTCTTCTGGTAGACTTAACTGGACCAGCGTCCATCATTTTTTGATTAGCCCTTTGAGTTGTGTGGTGTCTGGACCGAACGTTGTGACACATGTGATCATGTTTTCTTCCGTCTCGTGAGTTTTGTGTTGGAGTAGAACCTCTCTAGTTGTACATAAAGGTCTCTTCCTTTTTTTTTTTAGATTTCCTTGGATACCCTTGTGCTTTTAGTCTTCTTTGTAGATCTGCAGAGTGTTGACTATATTTTTCTGTGTCTGTGCAATTTCTTCTTACTCGCTAGAATTGTCCATAGGGTAGGTTATCCCTTAGATTTTTGGGGTGATAACTTCTGTTTAGGTCGGTATCTTTTTTGAAAAGGGTACATTTTAATTTGCCGTTTTGTGACCGGATGATTAAATCAAAAGTTAATATCAGAATTGCTTTTATTCATTGTGAACTTGAGTCTGAGAGTTGATCCAGGTAAAGAATTCTTCCAGAGTTTCATTGTCCCTTTTCCAAATAAAAATAATATTGTTGATGTATCAACGCCACTGTGTGATCTTACCTGTGAATGGATTCAAGAGTTTCAGGACAAAGGAATGCCCATATTCAGCCATGTATATAATAGCCATACTTGGAGCAAATGAGGGCCCCATGGCAGTACCACAGGTTTGCTGAAAGAATTAATCATCAAACATAAAGAAAAATGTGTTAACACTAGTTCCAGTAAATCCACAATCAAATTGATGGGAATTCGTCTTTGGGTCATATGATACATTAAATGGTGCCTAATACATTCCACGGCCGCATTTTGGGGTATGCTTTTATAAAGGCTCTTAATACCCATAGTTACTAGAATTTCTTCATTTTTCTTGAAGGGTGTGTTTTCATAGACCATGATCATTGTCATGGTGTCCCTTAAATATGATAGTGTCCGTTGGCTGAGAGATTTTCTAAAAAAGTCCACCAATGTACACAGTGATTCTAGGATAGACCCACACCCTCAGATAATGGGTCTTCCAGGGGAGTTTGCTGCGTCTTTGTGAATCTTAGGGAGGGCATAAAAGGTTGGAATCTGCCCTCTGAAATATTAGGGAAAATGTCTTCCTTTTCTGAAATCCAATTATGCTCGAGGGCGAACCGTGTAATGTCCTTGATTTTCATCTTTATCTCTGGTTTGGGATCTTTCTTTAGTATTTTGAAGTTTGTTCCTTCATTCAGGAGGTCCATTACCATCCCTTTGTATTGATTGACATTCTGGATTACAATTCCCCCGCCTTTGTCTGCCATTTTGATTACTATCTCCTTGTTCACTGCAATTTTTTTCAAAGCGCTCCGATCCTCAGTTGTCAAGTTATGTTGCAGATTTTTTTGGTCCTCCTGTGCTTTCTTCATCTCTTGTTTGATAAATTTGTTTAATGTAATGATCAGAGGGGGGTACTTCATTTTCCGTTGGGGATGAGTTTGATTTTACTCTTGGCCCTGGGTCCTCTCCTGATGTGCTGTCGTTAGTATCTTTGAAATGGGATTAAAGGCAAATCTTTCTGAAGAAATTAGACAGTCATTGGTCAAGTTTGAACCAATTGATCGGGTTGGTAGGGACAATGGATAGTCCTTTCGATAGTACTGATTTTTCTTCCTTTGCCAATGCTGACATGCTTCAATACTGGCCCCAACTGGCACACATGATCATTATGCGAAGGCTTGTATGCCACACCAGTGTTCAGTAGTGGTCTGTCTTCCTAAAAATGTGTGTATTTTCCATGAAGGTATCATCTTTCATTCAGAACACCCATATCTGGTAAAGCAGAAATGGTTCTTCTGTGGCCAGCCCTAGCGTTCTAGTGTGTTTGTTTGTTAATTTGTCATGTCCCTGCTGGCGTCCACACTTCCATGTTTGACTGGCAATTGCAGGTACTATTCTAGCCATTTGTGGCCTCAGATTCGTCATAGCGTCCCCAGGCTCCATGGTCATCGCTGACATAGTGGCTTCACCCCCGGTTCTCTGTGTGTGGACAGAAAGTTTTCTTCGTGGCTCAAGGAGAAGTAGTAGAGGCTACCACAATGACCAGGAGCATGAAGGCATATCTGACCTGAATTGCAGAGGGCTTAATGACTAGGAGATTGGCTCTGTGGCTATCACTGTGATGGCCTCCATGTAGCATATGGCACTGGTGGAAAAGCTCTGGTGGAAAAAACCCTGGTAGCCTGGCTACAGATTGCACTCTATGTCTTTGGTTGGTTGTAGACCCTGCCTTAATCACACTCCTCACTAAGGATACAGGAGTTGCTTGGATTCATACATATAACATTGACTCCTTACCTGTACACCATCCCTATAAACTTTTGAATCTTCAGTTTGTACCCAAAAGAGCCACCCCCACCAAATAAAAACATAACTGCCAGCCTTTTGGGTATAGTTTTTGATTTGTCAACCAAGATGAAACATTAGCGTTGGGGCCAGACAACAAACACGTCAAAATGCGTCTTGCCAAGTTGAACTTTGTGACTTCCAAGAATGCAATGACTTGATTTGAAAGGATGGGTGAAATTGGAGAATTCCCTACCTGGGGAAGAAAGGGATGACATATCTAACCTTAACACTCACTTGAAATATGGTATTGATGAAACCTGCTTATATTGAAGTTAGTGTTACAGATCAATGCAAGTGAAGCCCCAAAAGAAATGTGCCCACAATTATATTTGGAGGGTGGAAAGGAGTGATGTCATTTTGGTTTATAGGTGGGGCAGGGGAAAGAGGAACACATGTGTAGACAGTTGGGGAGCTCATGTTCCACTGAACCGTATTATGAATGCAAGGTGTAAAAGCCTTGAGTAAGGCTTTAATACCTTGTATTCCCTGTGTGGCTCATTTTCAAGGATATGTATGGCAGACAGGTGGGACAGAATGTATCTTGCGTTCTGCCGCTCCCTTCCCTCTGGCATACAAATGCTACAGGATCTGTACCAGCATGGATTTTCACACTGGCGCAAATCTTGGGGATCTGTATGGTGACCAACTGCTTTATGCACCAGCATACCGTAGACAGTCTGCATTGGGATCACTTGTACACGCTTGCTGCCATGCCAGCATGATGAGCAGCACTCATAATCAAAAGTAAACACTGCCTGGAATGTCATCATGCCAGGCATCGTCTACCCACTTTGCAATGCGCAGTACAAATGTGAAGGGCAAAAGGTGGCGTATACGCATGTATGCTGCCAAATTACTCAATTATTTATTCAGTCAATATATGTCTGATGCCTCCACCTACTGATGTCACGATGTCACCTCTGCCATTCAGTCCAGGAGAGTGTGGAGTCATGTGGGGCCACCAGAGTGGCAGTGTCAGATGGAGAAATCCAGGTTTCAATGATAGAAAGAAGGTCTACAGGAGGAGAGCTGGAGTGAAAGTATTCAGTGATGAAGGACATTTTGTTGTTTGTTTGTTTGTTCATTTGAAAAGCACGCCAGACCCAAGGGTATCAGGGCGCAGAAGCAAAATGAATATGTTTAGCTTGATTACAGTGCTGTACATATATCTAAATGTATATACAGAGGCGGTAGTACAAGGCACATATACAAGGCGAGTGCAACTAACAGCAATTTACAAAATGTACACAGGGGGATGGAGTACAAGGTACAAATACATGGCAAGTGCAACTAACATCAATTTACAAAATGTAAATAGGTGGGATGGAGTCGAACAGCGGCTCCAGGTCAAGGGGTGGGGTAGGGCGGATAGATATGCAGGATTGACTTAGAAGTCTGTTGCATACAGATTGAGCATTCCAGAGTGCAACGTGCAGTTGATGAGGTAGGTAGAGTAGGGAAGTTAACTCTGAGAGGAAGAGAGGTGATGTGGATAGGTTTTAGAGGAGGTATGGCTATCTTGTTGGCTTTGTTTCATGGAAGGAGGTGGAAGAGAAATGGAGTAGTGGGAGTTTCAAGTTGTGACTTTTATAATAGGAATAGGAAAGGAGGAAGTAGTAGCGTGATTGGAGAAAGCACAGGGAGAGGTGAGTAGGAGGATCAGCAGGAAGTGCATTATAGATGAGTAGCACCATGTGGAGAAACAGGACAGTAATTAGGGAGCTTGGGGTGCTCAAAGGTGCAACAGGGAGAAAGGCAAACAGAAAGGCTCATAGGCTACACAGCGTAATCTTTTAAGGCATGAATATATGGTTTAATCAACTAAGAATATTTGAAATGACCAAGTGGCACGCATTGATGGATGCCACCAAGAACAATGATAGCTGAACCTTTTGGAATATTGTTACATCAGGCAAGGAAGTTAACAGTAATGTTGTTCTGGGAAGCAACACAGAAAGGGTCTTTTATGGGCACTTTTCCTAATTATACAAAGAGGAGAAGCCTTCCTTGATTAACCCCATTGGTATGACTGAGCATGATGTACACACCGAAGAGTATGCCCTGTTAATATTCACTTTGAGTGAGATTAAATAACCTTTCCTTAGCCTAAAACATCAGCAAAGGCTCTGATCCTGAGGAAATACCTAATACATTTTTTAAGGCAAGGCAGAAATTAAGATCTGGGCACCAGTTTTTCGCCGCCTTTTTAACGATGTGGTTGCTGAGTCCATGGTACACACAATCTTGGAACAGTGCGGAAATCGTACCACTTTAAAAAGAAGGGCGGTATAGAAGATCCTACCAATTACAGGCCCATATCAATGCTCGATACAGTTGGCCTACCCAATACTTTGGTTCCCATGAGGTGATTCAAGGACCCCCTGGAGGCTGCTGGTTTCCCCACCACACATCTTGGGTTGTGGCTCCTACCTTGTGGTGACCAGTCCATATGCACAACACAAGGAGGTTTGCAGGCAACATGTTCCTCTGAAGGCCTGTCTGATCCCTGAGCAGGGTGCTGCACAGAGCTGTGCAAGCAATTGAAGGGGGTGCAGTATTGAAGGACCTTGGAAGAATGCCTAGAACATGAGTGTACTCTTGCGGGAAAACTGGGATGGGGAGTAAATAACAGTTTGTGTTATTGTGCGGTGTATTGATTGATTGATAGTTTATTTATGTCGTGCTTGTACACATGTGTGTATGAGTGAAACAATATTTTTTGATTAGTAGCGAGGTGGAGCTCTCCCACCACAGGGAAATATGATATCATAAATAGAGTAAAAATGAAGAATTGATGTGAAATAGCTCATCTATAAATGAGGAAAGACAGTGCTTTATTTGAGGTGATGGTCCTGAGTGGAAAGGACCAGGTATGCCTCTGTCCTAGAGTGAATGAGACGTGAGCAGGGTTTAGAGCCCTCGTCTCGAGAGAAAGGAGAGAGAGGAAGGGTCTACACCATCATGAAGTAAGACACATACAACAGACATAAAGTTCAAAGTAAAATACTTTATTACATCTAATGTCAGGATGGTAGAAGGCCGACATTGCCCTATGCTAAGGTGGGATTTCCCTACCTGACCTAACTAAGGAAAGTCTGAGTAAAAGATTTCAACTTAAACATCCCTCCATGTCCAAAACCTATGCTTGCCCTCACAACGAAAGCTAACCAATGTTTACAGATGTCAAAACCAACAGAAATAGTGTTCAGCTCAAAGTTCTGATCCTCTTCTATCTTGCAGATTTCTCTCAGGTCCCCTTCCCCAAGTATACCAAAGCATCATGCAAAAGTCTCAAGATGACCTTTCTGCAGTTTGTTCCCAAGACCACGCTCTGTAGCTCCTCAATTCTCAGGGTTCCATTCTCCAAGACTTTATCTTCGTTATTACATATTTCAATATGTACCGCTCACTGGTTTAGGCGCAGTTGTCAGACCAAATGGTCCACCCATCACAGGTCACTCAAACAGGATCCCTTGGCTTTGTTTCTTTGATGTGATGACTATTCAATCTTCTAGCTTATGCTTATCAGCCTCTAGGCTCTGCCATCATTTGTTACACATCCTTTCCAGACTTTTAGGCCTTGCCGCTCTGCATTCATTCATAAAGGTTCAGTTGAGGGTGTTTTACTCACAGCCACTTTCTTATGCCTCTCTGTCACCCTTGTGCCCTGTTCTGTAACTGGTTTTCGTTTCGGTTATTAACGTTAATTGCTGGGGTTTATTCAATTCCTCCCCTAGAATGCTTAATTGCAGAATTCCATTCTATTCAGTGCTCAATAAGCATTCATGACGCTTAATTATAAATTTCTGTTTTTTTGCAGTTTGCCATATGCATTGGTTTCGCTGTATTCCTTTCATTTTGGTATTCCATAAGTATTAGTTTCATTTAGTTTTAAAGTTCAACTTAGTTCAGTGTTCATTAAGCTGTGCTTTGCTTAATTTTCAGAGTTCCATTAAGTTCCTTTAGTTTGGCATTCAATGAGCCTTGTTTCATGGAAATCTTAATGTTTCATTTAGTTCGATATTCAAGAAACGTTATTTTGTGTAATGTATTAAAGTTCCATTTAGTTCAGTATTCAATAACATTTTAGGAGCACTCCGTTATTCACGTGTCTTCCTCTGTCACTCATCGGCTTGTGGTGTCGCCTTCTCACGTGATCCGCTTGCCTGCTGCAGTCTTTCTCTGCACCCCAGCTCCCGGAGTGCCGCTTTCTGGATGTGGACAGCATCCCTCCTTCTTAGGGTTTACCCCCAGATCCTTCTACCGGGCACAGTTCAGCCCAGTATCCAAATACTTACATGGCCCCCTGTCTATGGGCAGTGTCTCCTGGGAAGGTTGTTCCTCTGTAGTATGGTCCCCTGCTCGTCTTTCCCACACAGACCTCCCAGCTGCTCCTCTCTATTGTGCATTCTTCTCTCTTTATACACCTGCAGCCCCTTGACAGGCTGCAGGTGTG
Organism: Ambystoma mexicanum; assembly: GCF_040938575.1. NCBI lineage: Eukaryota > Metazoa > Chordata > Amphibia > Caudata > Ambystomatidae > Ambystoma > Ambystoma mexicanum. The sequence goes on from NC_090925.1 coordinate 98,730,746, forward strand.
GATCTCTAAAGAAACGTGCATAGCCACAATTAAAGGGACATGCCTGACCCTTCCATCTCTATGTGGGCCTCTTCCTCGTCCCAGTAATAAAGTGGTGAAAGTGTGGTGTTCATTACTCTCAGTTGCCTCTTCTTCCTCCCAGTACTAGAGTGGTGAAAGAGTGTGGTGTTCATTATTTTCAGTTACCTCTTCCTTGTCTCAATACTTTCAAGTGTCAGATGTGGGGAAATTAGGGGAGCTGTCTTATATCAGCCCATGAAGGTCAGGGTAGGGATAGGATGGTTGTCAATAGGGAAAGGCGAATACCATGTTTCGCCCAAGGGCACCCCACTTCCAATCATCAAGGACCCTCCACCAAGGTGATCCTCCCTTGCTTACCCACCCCAGGGTCAGGATCCAAAAGTGATGGCTTTTTCCTGGCCACCCGCGCAGATGATCCAAGGGGAGTAGGATTAAGAATACCCTCAGGTTTCTCACAGTTAGTACTTGAGTATATTGTAGTGTTTGGTGCAGGGCAGTGGTAGCCCAGTGTATTGAGGTATTTTGAGGGGTTGGGGGTTTGATTTTTGTTGTGTGTATAAACATTGGTTTTGTTGGTGTGTTGTGGCCTTTGAGCAAAATGCTGCAGTATCAGTGTTTTTTTTTGAGTTTTTTGTTTTAAATAAGGTTGTATTGCCGGAGGAATTGTTCTATGTGATAATATCACTGCAAAAATGTCGCCATACAAGAATGGCGCTGTTTTTTTGTGGCAATAATACCATATGGAACCTGCAGGGGACAACCCAGCACGACATGGATCATGACAAGTTGATGAAGACACTGCCCTCCCTCACGGCAGGAGCAGGAAAGTGGACATATACCCTGGAAAAACAGACACCAGGGATCACGTTAGCTGTAGTGCACATTAATAGTGTGTTTACCTCACTATTAGGGAATCAAGCAGATGAGATATTGAAGAAGGTGGGGTACCGATGGGTGCAGTTTAGCAGTGACACACATGATGGCACAGCCTTTAACAACTGTCGAGCGCATGTGTTGAAGGCATTGCGGGACGCATACCCAAAAGCACCTGACATAAATTCCATTATGGCTTGCAGATAATGACACTGCACTCTACATCCACCAGATTCAGGAGATCTGGTGGATTAGAGACAGGTGAAGGATGGGATAAGAATGTAGCTGTCTTCTATAACATGTTGTGCAGGGGTCTCCCTACAGAGGTGATCACTGAGTTAGATAAAGTAGTCGAGGCAAAGGGATGGCACGAAATGTTGGCAAACATAGTGCTTTTTTGTAGGAAAAGGCAATACAAGAAGAAAGAGAAAGCAGAGCAAGCATAGAGGGCAGAAGCTAAATTAGTCTAGAAAAAGATAGCTAAATTCAGCATGAAAGAGGCAGTGAATCTAACACAACAGAAGGGTACCAGGTACAGAACACCCTGGAGGGATGGACATAAGGGCCAGGAGATGGCAGATGGGTAACAGGATGCTTTCAGAGCGGAATGGGCAGTTAACAAAGGCGTAGAGGGAATGGATGGGGAGGAGTGAGACTCAAGTTTGGAGGACAATGTTGATCTTGTGCCAAGATAGCACATTCTGTGCTAGAATGCAGAAGCAGGCCACCTCTGTTTTATAATGCCCTAGTGAACCAATGCTTAAGCTCACCTACCACCCACCATTTCAAATTCAGCCCCCAGTTATAACATATGTCCCAGGCCCCATGCATGCCTCGGGACCCATGCAGGCCCCATGCTCCAGGTAAACACAGGCTATTCAATACTCAGCACCCAATGTCGCACAGACAGAAATGCAGCAGACACCACACAGGATAAAAAACACTTGCCACAGGGCACAGAAACGCATTACACCGGAGCAAGTGTCTTAAAGCATGAATTCTGTTCCACTTCTGAGCACAAATGCCTATCCCCAATAGGTCAGCCCACAGAGCTCTGACATGCCCAGTACTGTCAATCACTTCTGACCCAGTATAGAGGAACCCCTGGGTAAGAATGAGGATACAAGACTGAGCATTTAGTTTTATGGTTGACACAGGAGCGACCAAGTTCTGTGTAAGGGGAGGAATGTTTCCCTTGTCAGATACAAATATTGACACGCAGGGATTCTCTGGGGCAATTGTGTCGGTTCTTTTCAATGAAGATTTACCAATCACTGTAGGCACACAGCAGTTGTCAGTATCCTTATTTTATTCGAAAGATACCCCAGCTACCCTTCTGGGTAGGAATCTCCTGAATAAACTGAATATGACCATTTCATTCACCAAGGAAAGTATAGGGTGTTCAACACCAGGTATATACCATGCTAGAGCTGCAGCAATAACACAAGCACCAGATAGCGACTGCACTATGCAGGGTGTGCACCTACATCCAGATGTGTTTCTCTACATAGTAATGGTATTTTTAGTATGGGTGCCCACGATTCAGGACAAGACAGTGCACATATACCTGACACATTTCTGTTCAGGCCAGCTATCCCCAGGAAAGGGGCCCGGGTACAAATATCACATTAGATTTGGAAGCAGTGATACAAAGGCAGAAATGGTAATACTGTCATGTATAGACAAGGATGAGGCAGGGTGGCACACAGTTCTTTGCACAGATCCAACCTAGCCACTGAGAGAGGTGTCAGATGAACAGCTGCTCAAAGATGCTGACGACACAGGAGAGACAGCGTTTGAAATGTGCATACCCTGCCAGATAATAATAGCAGGGCCATGAGCAGGCTGTTTTGTTGTTCTTTGTGAGGAGAAGCAGGGGTTTTCACCTGTCCAGCCCAGCAGTTCTTGCAGCCCAGCACCTGGGGCTCATAAAGCTGACATCCAGCCCATGAAACAGAGCAGAGCGGGGACATTAACGTGCTGTTTTATTGCTCTTTGCAAGAAGGAGGAGGAGGGGTTTTCACCTGACCAGCCCAGCAGTTCTCGCATCCCAGCACCTGGGGCTCATAATGTTGACATCCAACCACAACGTGGAGCAGAGCGGTGCCGTGAGTGGGCTGTTTTGCTGTTTGGCTGTCATAGCTGCAGCTGCCCGTCTTTGTTAATTCACTGCTTGTGATTTCTACTTCTCATGCCGTTGCAACTTTATAGTAAAGCTCAGTCTCACAGTCTCCTGCAGCCCAGCACAGCTTTAGCAGTCCCTACGCTCTGTATATACAGAAAACGGTGCCACTGAGAGCATGCATTTGGATTACGTGGGCACACAGATACTGGTGTTGGGAAGGAGGCAGCCCCGTCCCACCCCAGGAGCTTTAAAGTAAGGCGAGATTAATTCGAGCCACTGTGATGAGCCAGGGAGGAGGGGTAGCAGTGAGAGTGTTGCCTCCCCATCCAGTGGACCCCATGTTAATATAACCAATTATAGATTAACTAAATGGTGTGGCCCAAGGTGTGGGCGGCATCGCTATGTTGCATAAAAATTATTCATCCTAGGTAGAAGGGAAGGCATGCATGGTAAATGCAGCATTGATTGCACTAGGCCCAAATCCATAAGGCCACAGACATCTCCAGTCATGCCCGAGCTCCCATGAAGACAGTTTGCACCCACACCCACTACACTGTCTATTCTTTGTTCCAAAAGTCTTGCAAAGTTGTGTTTTTCACTCCAGAGGAATGTGCCCTACACGGCCGCGATCAGAGACCAGTGCATGTTGTGCATGTTAGCTTACACTGGCCAAAGTATAACCCGGCCCATTACCAGGTGACCACGAATTACAGCCCATATAACTGACTAAACACTAAAATGCCTGAATTCCATGGCACCAGGTACCCTTTGACGACCAACCCCAAAGTAAAAAGTCCTGAAATGTTCAAAGAGGATGGACAGGGCATATCGTTGAAGCAACAGATGTGTGATTTGTATTGCGAGGTGCTGGGAGGGATGAATTATAGCTAAAAAAAGGGTGGAGACCTTGGAGCTTGAGGAATACTGTTTGGCAGTGTGGCGTCATTTGGGCCCCCCCTCACACATTCAGCACAATGCGGACCACTTGCTCGTGCAATAGCGGGGGACACCTCCATTGCCCGTATGTTAACATGAGCACCAAACAGGGCTATTGCGGGGGACACTTGGCTTCCATTTTGTGTTCCCTCGACTCCATCTTTGGACTAGGCCTCAGTTCGATAATATGAGAAGGCTTCTCTCCCCTCGGCAGCGCAGCGCACACCGCACTCATGGCCCCCACCTTTTCCCACTCTGTCTGAAAGCCCGTTCTCACTGATGCGTCGGGGATAATTTAAACAAATATACTACTGTAGCATCTCACTCTTTCTCTGAGATCATTGTCCTGTGTGTGAACCGGCCTGAATCCTGTCTTGTAACTCTTCCATCTCCATAAACCTGCCAGTGCCCTCTTGCCCCCGCTGTTGGAAAATTACTGCCACTATAACCCTGTGCCCTCCTAATGTATTCTCTTGATGTACCAGAAGTGTGGCCCTGCTGTGAAGCCCACCCCAGAGTGCCCCCTACTAAAATCAGACCGCTGTCACCATATATTCCACCCTAGAACTAACAAATGTCAGTGGGCCTCATTCCGACTTTGGAGGTAACCAGGCTGCTATTTGCGGCATAGCTGCCTCCAAAATCGTTCCGACCCCGCCCTGGTGAATGGAGTAATTACCAGTCCATTCCAAGGTTGAGGGACCGGTAATTCCCCATTCACCAGGGCCCTTCCCCATTCCCATTTGAGCCCCCATAGGGCTCAATGGGAATGGGGAAGGCGCTAATAACGGTACCGTAAATTACGGTACCGTTATTAGCACTAAAGTCCTTTTGTGGGTCCCGTCCTTAACGCCCGCTAAAAGCAGGTGTTAAGGAAGGACCCGCAAAGGGAACTCGTAGTAGGGTGGTAAGGGTTTAACGGCACCCGTCTCATTACCGGTGACCGTTAACCCTTACCGCCCTACCCGGAATGAGGCCCAGTGTGTCCCACAATCTCTTTGATGCGCATAGGCCTGCCCTATTTATTTATTCATTTATTTATTTGTATTGCGCCGGTAGCTCTTGAGCTTCGGGTGCAGAGACAAGAACACGAGGATGAATGACAAACAAAGAGCACGTAGCACGAGACATTAGAACTGCATAGATATGTGGGCAGGTTGTATTGTATTTATTACTTAAAGATGGGGGTTTTCAGTTGTTTGCGAAAGTGTTGGTAATTGGCTTCCATCCTTAACTGGCCAGGGAGGTTGTTCCAAAGACCTGCTGCAGTTATGGGGATGGATTTACCTGCTCCGTTTTTAAGTCTGAAAGGAGCTACCACAATCAGTCCTTGTTTTGTAGATCTTAGCTCTCTGGCAGGTTTGTATGGAATGATTTTAGCTTTCAGGGATGCAGGGGCTTTGCCAAAAATGCATCTATGCGTGAGCGTGAGGGACTTAATTGGACTCTCTCTTCAATTTTTAGCCAGTGAAGTTCTTTCCTGGCTTCGCTGATGTGCAGATTCCTGTTTTTTTGCGTAATGATTCTCACTGCATTGTTTTGCAGAACTTGGTAGCTGTGGTAGCAATATTTGTTGGATCCTAGAATTAGGGCATTGCCATAGTCTAGGCGAGATAGGATGGTAGCTCTTGCGACCGTGGCGCTGTTTTCCTCAGATAAGTAGGGTCTTATGACTTTTAGTAAGCAGAGATGGTATGAGCACGTTTCTTTAACGTAAAGGGTTTGGGCATCTGATCCCAGGGATGCTTCTAGCATCATCCCCAGGGTTTTTATCTTGTTTAGGACCTTGATTTGGGAATTTTTGAGGGTGAGGGTGTTGTATGCATGGTGGAGCTTAGATCTGACTAGATTGGAGCCAAAGATCATAAGCTCTGTTTTATTGCCGTTTAGGCACATCCAATTTTGGTCCATCCATTGCTCTACCGCTTTGTAAACTAGGTTTAGCTTTTTGTTCTCCTTTTGATGGTCTCCACTTAGTTCAATTACCAGCTGAGTGTCGTCAGCGTAAATTGGTAAAGAACGTGTTGATGTTATAAAGGACTATGCAGAGAAACCTAAGGTATATGTTAAACAGGAGTGGGGACATGCTGGCGCCCTGTGGAACTCCACAGGTGATTTATTTTTCTACTGAGAATAGATTTCCGCAGTGAACTCTAGATGTTCTGTTTTGTGAGAAAGACTTGATCCAGCTTATTGCTTCATCTGTGATACAAATGGAGGTGTGCCCTGATGTCTGTAGTTCTGGGGTCTACTTATTGAATGCAGTAGGCCTAGATTTATTCTGTCATGTCACATAGATGCAAATACATTCTGGATGTTCTGGATGTAGTAGTACTCGTGAAATTGAGAATGCAGACAAAAATAGATATAGAGGGTACAGCTTTTGTTTTATTTCTTAGTCATGCATTTGTAATCTTTTTATGATTTTTTGTAAAGGTCCAATACACTAAGGATAGTTTATTCTTAGTATTCAGAAGTCCTTAATGTAACTGAGTTGGCAACTGAATTGAGTGTATACAAAGCTAAAACAAAGTAGTGCTTTAAGATCAATGTGTAACCACCATATATAGTGACAAGTGATAGTACAAGTACAAAATACAACCAAACAGAAAGCGGTAAATGGTATAGCAATTGGTTGTATGTAGCCAGGCTGAAGGGTGACCTAACAGGTGGTCGACATCTGGATCTGAATCAAGAAGTTGGAACAAGTTAGGAGGACCAAGTAGAACTTAATAGGGTGCTGGTCCTTAGACATTTCGACAAGATGCCTTCATCCTGGGCCTGGAGTAGGTCTCCCTGGGGGGTAGTATTGCTGGGCGGAACCTTGAATTGCTGGTTCACGGGTGTGGAGCAGGGTATGTATTAGCACTTGCTTGTAAGGTGCAGCATCAGGCTGCTGTAGGCTGCCCCAATGTACTCATGGTAAGGAGTCGCTGGAGGTAGATGCTGGCGGTGAAGTTAGCACCTGCTAAAGGTATGGGGGGCAGAAGGTGGAGTGGGAGCTGGGTACCCAATGTTGATCACCAATGGCCGCTTTCCTGGAAACAAAGTCTGGAACAAGTTGGATGATTTCCTGTGAAGCCGCATCATCTGAGCAGCTTGCTGTTTTTTTTAGAGCTGTCTTGAGTAGGTTGTGATCTAATAGGTCGAAGGCAGCGCCTAGGTCCAAGAGTACGAGCAAGCCGGCTTTCCCTGATCAATGATGTTGAGCATCTTAGTCGGTAGATCCAGCATAGCTGTTTCTGTGCTATGCGCTGGTCGAATACCAGACTGTTGGTGGTGGTGGAGGAGGTCTGAGCTTTCTACGTGTTCTTGGAGCTGTGTGGTGGCAATCTTCTCCATGATTTTAAATATAAATTTGCAGTTGGTTATGGGCCTTAGATTGTTTGGGTCCCTAGGGTCTAGATTAGTTTTTTTAACTAATGGAGTGACTGTTACCCTTTTTATACTTTTAGGCACGATTTGATCGTGGAAAGATGTGTTTATCACTTTAGTTAAGGCTGGTGCAAAAATGTCATGGTGCTCTAAGATGATGTTTTCTAGGAGTATGTTTTTGGCGCAGGTGGTGGGTTTCATGGATGACAGGGCTTTTATCATGTCGTTGACAGTGATGGACTTGAACCTAAATTGAATCATCTGGAGATTAAGTTCCTCTGGTAAGTCTTGAGTGGGTGATTTGGTTGCCGCTTGGGATTTGGCTATAATATCCCTGGCCTTTTCGATTTTGTTAAAACATGCTATCTGAGTTGCGTCACATTCTTCTGGGGTGGGCGAGAATGAAGGGGTGATGCCTTTTGGTTTATCAATGGATTTCAATATATTGAAAAGTTTGCTGGTGGAGTTGGCTGCCTCTGAAATCTGTTTGTCATAGTAGTTCTTTTTTGCCTCAATTATCTTTTCTTTATAGGTTTTCTCACTAGTTTTCCAGAGTGTTTTCTTGTTGGGCGTGGGTTCTTTTCTCCACTCATTTTCCCTTTTTCTTTTGAGTTTTTTCTGTTCGAGGAGTTCCTCTCTGAACCACTGTTTTTGTCCTTAGGCCTAGAGGTTTTAGTTAGGAGTGGAGCTTCTAGGTGGACTAAGGCCTGTAGGTGACTAAGTAAGTTGGATAGGGTGGCCTCGCATGTGTCTCATTTTTTCCCTGTGTTTCAAAGGTATCTAGACATTGCATCAGATGCTCTTTGCTGATGTTTTTATAATTCCGCAGTGATTTTTTAACAGGGACGTTGGGAAGTTTGGGAAGCGGGGAGATATGGAAGGTCACGCTGTAGTTGTCCAACCATATGCATGGGTCAGTTTTATAGTCTTGGGATATGAGGTTGTTGGTAACAACCCAATCTAATAGATGACCATTGTCCATGGTGGGCTCAGTGTTCATCACTTGATAGTCAATGTTATTCAAGTTTCTGCAATTTAATGGCCTCTTTGTCTTTGGGGTCTCCCCGCCACTGATTGAGGTCACCTAGGAGTAGGGTGGCGGTGTTGGGTCCTTCGATCATATTGAGTTGGTGTGTTATTTCTTCATTATAGTTGGGCATGGATGTAGGAGGTCTGTTAACAAATATTAGGTTGAGGCTACTATTATTGGTTGGGAGGGGTTTAAGGTGGAGGATTTCAGTACGTACCATTACATTGTATTTTAGTCAGGAACAGTTGAATGGTGTCTTTGGCAATAACAGCTACACCACCACCTTGTCCTGATTCTCTGTTGGTGTAGTATATGGTGTAGCCCTCAGGGACCGCTAGGTCACAAGTGGGGCTGACGGGTTCTTTTAGCCAGGTCTCTGTGATACACATGATATTTATATTTTCCACAGCTATCTTATCATGAACACTGATGGCGTGTTTGTTGAGGGAGCGGGTGTTGAGGAGACAGATCTTTAGATCTGGGGGACTTATTGATGAAAGTCTGTGATGTACTTTTTTTCACGTCTCTTAATTGCAAGTGTTTCTGTGGTAGTTGTTTTTGTGTCAGGGCTGATTCTGTCAGGGATTGAGTCACAAGCTGCTTTGGCAAGCTTTGTGTTTTGGTAGTTACACATGATGGTGGCAACTATGTCAAAGAATAGATGCCCATGGTTGTTTTTTTAATTAGCTGTGGTTCCTGGGCAGCGTGGTGTGCACCGGATGCTGTGGACGGCGAGGAACGGCGCAAGACCGGCTTGGCCCAGAAGCACCGGCTGAAGCGCCTGATGTCCCTTTAAGAGGGATGTTGGTGCTTCTGGGAGTTGAAGTCCCAATATGTCTTTTAGCCAATGGCAGAGGCTGGAACAGCCTTCTACTCACGTGAGCTGTATTAAAGAGTAGGTTAATGTGCGCCGCGAAGCGGCTGGCGTTTGCCTAAGCAACTGTACAGCTCGGAGCCCCAGAGTCATCTGAGCATTCGACCTGAGTTTCGGAGGCTCTCAAAGAACTTGCGCTAGTAGGGACTCACAGGTGAGTTGTATGAGAGCGTCTAATAGCTAACAGTGCTTGAGCTGAATTTAACACTTAGAGGTTCGCACAGAAGGTTTTCTTCAAAACAGGTCAAAGTGTCAGCAAAAACTATCCGCTAGGCACCGCAGTCCCTGTTGGAGTTGCAGTTTCTATGGCTATCAGTAAAGCAATTGTTACAGAGCAGTCATTCGTTGCTTCATTCACACAAAAGGTATCAGGTGGGCAAACAGCAAGTTAGTACTTCTGAAAATAAAAGCAGTTTTAACCCCTGCAGTGACTAGCACTGTACCTCCCACCTTGATTGCTAAGCAATGATAACCTATGACTAAGGTTATCACACCAACCAAGACCCCTAAACCCGGTACCCCATATAAGTCCTAATGAATGATGTTATGATTATATGTATGCAATTTATAGGTTTGTAAGATTTACTCAAAGGTATACTAATGATTATTGTTTATTGTGTGTCTAGTGGTAGTTTCTCATGCTAGCTCCTGGACGCTGGCAGCCGAACCATGTTATGTTCACCCTCCCGCCAACTGGGCAACCAATCCGGACAAAGCAGCACCTACTCGAACATATGTATCTATATTGTCTATCCAATCCTGCGCTGGTCTAGTACCCTATGTTAGTTTCGTCATCTATGACGCTGTTTTACTTTATATTGTCATGTAATTGTAATGTTTGCCAGAGCGCTCTTGAGGCAGCAGAGTTCTCTGGATGCCAACTTTATGTAAAGCAACTAAACCTGGCAACCTGTTCTCTTAGTCTCATTCCCCATTGGGGTGTCTTATATTTTTTGGATTTGCTTGTATAAGTCGGGGAGTGAGCCTTTACAATACCTTGGTGTTCGTTTAGCAGGAAACACCAAATAGTATGAGTAGGCTGAGAAAGCAAGTCTTCTATTCGAAATAAACAGCATTGCGATTCTTAAATAAGCTACATCACATGGTAATGAGGCGATTACATCTGCACTGACAATTTATAATATGAAAGCCAAAGAAGCATCAAAATATAGTTCTAGGGGTTTACACAATGTGCAAAAATTGAGACGACAGAACATACATTCTAAGATAAGTTGGCTTATCTCCCATTGAGCACATCTAATGCTATTTCAATAAGTGATGCCTTTTCTTTGAGGTCTTTTACTGGGTAAGATTATGGTCCTCACCTGGCCTGGGAAATTAAAGGGACACTATCCGCGACCTCCTGTCCCAGGAAGGAGGTTGTGTTTGCCCTGGCGTATACCTGTGAACAAGTATTCAAGAGCCCTGCGCTTCTCACACTTGTGATGCAATCCTTATCATATGGCAGCTAACACAAAGGTAATTCTCAAAACAGCACATTGCACTGTTTTGCAAGGGAACGCTATTTCAAATTGCAGTAACTTAGCCCTTGCTAGCTCTTATAAGTGTTGTAAAATGAGCTTTGGATTTGACTAGACAAGATGTCTCCTGCACATTTTACCTGAAATTAAGGATTGGTATCTTTCTGGTACCATATAACGAATATGCAAGGCAGGCACAAGTTTGTAATCCCTGCCCTGTATGTTCCTTGGAGAGAGACTCAATCGAGCATTTCCTCTTTTTCTGCCCAAAATACATTCACGCTCCAGGGCATTTTCATTGTTTTTGAATTTGGGGTGCAGGGACAGAACGGAGGTTACATTTCAGCCTTCCTTCAAAAACAACTTGGGTATACGCCCGCATGAGATTTTCATGGTGGCGTAATACCAATGATTTCCTATGTAATGTCCTAGCTTTTTACACCAGCAAAAAGCAGCCGGATTACATCATGCGTATATGGCAGGCGGTATTTGTTAATTTTGCATTGCGGACCGCAAAAGAGAGGTGGGAAGCCGCTTCCACTGTCACTTTACACTTCTCTTTTGCATTCTGCAGCGCAAATGAGGATAATTGCCGGGTGGGACCTCTTTGCTGGTAAGTGCACACATAAGCAGTGCAATTAAGCTCATGATTATGAGCTACAATATATTTATTGATTTGGGGATTTCCTTTGAATTTGCAATATCGTCTCCCATCCCAGAATCCGCTGGCTCATGCCATGCGCACCCAAAGAAGTGAATACAGTCAAACCATGTGCATCTTTGCTGTATCATCACTCAGAAGATAAAAGCATCTGCAGGGTGTGACCATCAGGCCTATCATTGGGCTCTATGGTTTTTAGGACCCTTCATTCTTCTGCAAACATCATCCCTCTTCATTCCATCTCCTCTGATTTAAGAAGTGGCCACGTTGTATGTGTCCACACTAGGGCTAGACACTTTACTGATCTAAGAGCCGTCTCAGCATATTTGGGGAAAGTGTTGGATAGTGGGTCAGGACTCCAGTATAAATTACATCCACCATCAGCGATGATGTGTACGCCACTGTAACAACAGTGTACGAGTTCAAAAATATAGCCATAAATCAGAACTCTTGTTTGTGCAGAAGGATACAGCATTCATAGGCAATGAAGCCATCCGCACCTGAGGCCTGCCCCAATGAGAAGGTCAGTAGTACTGGATCCTGGCACAGTATTTACTCATGGGTAACTCATCAGTAACTCATGTTCATGTCTTATATCATAACAATTCTTCTCTCCCTAGAAGTGGAGGACAGTGGTGCCTGCTACTAAGATTCATTTGTCTCCTGCTGCTAAGAAATGTGATCAGCCTAAAGGTTCACACCTCCAAATACCAGTGATCAAAATACATTATAACTGCATGTTTACATTAGACGAAGGACCAATGTGGAATAACAGCAACATGTTTCAGTGCTTCGATGTTTGTATGATTTTGCATATATCGAACAGGAATTAGAAAGCAGTGTTTCTATAAGAGGGATCATCCAGTCAGAAAGTGTCAAAGAGAAGGAAGGGGAAAAATTGAGTATCAAAGCACCCTAATATTTAAATAGCAGTATATAACCCATTGGCGAACCTCAGAACACATGGCCCAAAATAGTCTCCAGTGTTTTCATTTGCATGTCGGGATTCCTGGGGGTATAGCACCAGCACGCTTTGTCCCACAGTCTCAGAGTCAGGGGTGAAGCTCTGAGAATGCTCCATGTCCCAAAACACAGTCACATGGATACATCTCACAGCTTGCTATTTGGAATTCTTCCAGGCAAATATCACAGCGCATGTCTAAGCTCTTCATCTCTCAGCCACTCCTTCATGGATAAAGTTTCCGGCGCGCTTCTTGGCTCCAGATCTAGTTTCAGGCATATATGGTACTAAAGCAAAATCCTTGTAATACAATGCCAGACTAACTTCTGGGGGGATAACGCCACAGCTATTGTTGTTGATGTCTTAGGCTGTGCAGGATCTTAGCTGGTTCAGGTCTTGCTGATCCTCTCAACATGAAAAGCTCTTATAAGGAAGGCAGGCAGCATAGTTAGCCCAGGTGTGCTCCCCAGTCAGGTTATGTCTCCTGGAGGTGGTGGCTGTGGTGCTATTCTTCCATTCTGCTCCAGTTGACTGCTGTGCATCTGCTCTGGGTGACTGCTGCCCAGAAACAAGATTCTACACATCTTCTAAGGCTCTTTTTACTTGCACCTTTGCGTCATCAACTGATTTGGTAGCTGTTTGCTTCTCAGTTGTTTCATGCTCTGTGATTAGCTGTTTCATGTTATGTATACTCGCACAGTCTCTGATTGGATATTCAAGTCTTTAAAGGGTCCGTCTACATCTAAAGATCAAGTCCCTCACAGTCTCTCGCCCCCAGCACTGTTCCCACTCTGGCAGTTCCAGTCCCTAATAACTGTTTTGCATACCAAGGCTGACATGTTTCATGACTGGCCCCAGCTGACACACAGGATCATGAGGAGAAGGCCAGTATGCCACACCAATGTTCAGTAATGATCCACCTTGCTCTACACTCTGTGTAGGTTTCCACAAGAGTACCCTCTGGCATACAGATCCCCCCATTTCTGGTAAATCGGGGTTTGTTCTTCTGTGGCCACACTTGGAGTTGTTAATTGGTCGGGTCCCTTCTAGCCTCCACAGCCCCCTGTTGGACTGGCAATTGCAGGTACTATTGTAGCCAGATCTGGCCTCAGCTTCGGCAGGGTGTCCCCAGGCTCCATGGTCATCTCTGACATGAAGACTTGAGCCCCAATTCTATGTGTGTTGTCAGAAGCTTTCTTCCATAGATAGACTGCATATTTATCTACGCTGTTGGGCTCAAGGAGAAGGGGTAAAGACTGCCGCAATGACCAGGAGCATGAAGGTATATCTGACCTGAATGGCAGAGGGCTTAATGACTAGGAGAGTGACTCTGTGGCTTTCACCATGATGGCCTCCATGTAGCACATGGCTCTGCTGGAAAACCTCTTGTAGTATGGAAAAAATGGAGCAGTTTGTATACCCTGATTTAATCACACACCTCTCCAAGGGCTAAATGATTTGCTGGGATTCTTTCTTAATCCTTTAAGTACATGTTGTATTGCCTTGTGCTACAGTGGCTTCTTTTCTACCCTAATTAACATTTGAATCTTCAGTTTCTTACCCAGAAGAGTCAGCCCCACCAAACAAAAAACATCACTGCCAGTGTTTTGGGTATGTGTTTTGATTTGTCATCCAAGATGAATCATTAGCGTTGGGGCCAGACAACAAACAAACAGAAATGTGTTTTGCAAGTGTTGAATTAGGCGTACATGTGGTGACTCTGCTGTGGAACATTTGCCAGTAATTGCCATTTTCTGCGTGTACATGACTCTCACCCCAACTCTCTGCACTTGCAATCATGTGTGTACGCCATCCCTTGCTTTACCAGATCCCCTGATCATAAAGCACTGGACTGATTGTCTCCCAAGAGTGCAATGACTTGATTTGAAAGGGTGGATGAAATTGAAGCATTCCCTACCAGGGAAAGAATTGTAAGTTTGGTTGAAGAATCTGCTGCCTCCACCATTCCACCCAGGGTGCGGAATCCGTCATTGGGTGCAAAGCTTGCAATGGGAGTGTGCACTTTTCAGCCAATTCACAGGACTGAAATAGTCATGCCATCTGATCTGCTAAAATAGCGAGCATTTCAGGTAATCAGTGCATGCAAACATTTTGGGCCACAAAAGTGCCCTAAATATTCCTTGGCCTGCTGCCAACATCACCACAACCCAAAAAATGATTTGCTCAGAACCCAGCGACTTTGTGGAAACTATTAGTCAATCACCTTGTCTTTAAGATCACAGCATTTTACTACATCTCTACTCCAAACTTGCACAGTGGTGCTGGTAGTAGGGTTGCTGGAGGTGCTGCAACACCCCCCTGAATCTTCAAAGACATTTGACAGCTGACAGAACTGTCTGCAAATGGTGCAGGGTACACAAATTATTTCAATGTGTAAAAGAGGCAGTATTACACATTCCTTAACAGAAGTAGGTGGAAAATAAGGTTGATAGTCTGTTTTTGTTAACCCCCCCACTTTCAACAGTCGCCAGTAAAAGATATTGTTACAGAATAATTGTAAACTGAACATAGGCATTTGTATGGAAAGGTGGGGTGCTAATTTCGTATTGATACCACATCAACTGAATGGGATGTCACACTGAAATTTGCAAGAGAAAAAGGAAATTGCACACCCTATGCTTTGAACGAGAAATCTAATTTCATATAGCAATTGAAAGCTCCAATGGCTTGTCACTATGTTGAATAATCTTATGGGGTGCTGGGGAAAAAAACGGTAGACCCTGGTATCATAGGTCAGTGAAACTATGAAAAGAATGGTGTTCCCATTATCATTTTGTTGACAATTGAAGAATTAGCTGCATCATTAGTCATTGGACTGACTAATTACAGCAGAAAGTTCATTGAGGGCTACGCAGAGATCACCAGACCCCTGATTCATCTCCTGAAGGGGGGGGGTCAAGTGGGAATGGGGTCCAGAACAAGCCGAGGCGGTAAAACAACTCAAGAGAAGCCTCTCACAAGCGCCTTGCCTAGCTTACCCTGTCAGAAACAAGGAGTTCTTCCTGGAGACGGGGTTCTCTAATACGTGCTTGACGGCAGTATTATACCAAAAGCATGACAAGGTCAATAAAGTAATCTCCTATGCGAGCAAAACTTTATCCTCTGTGGAGGAAAAATTCAACGATTGTGAGAAGGCACTCCTGGCAACGGTGTGGGCATTAAAGAATCACCGCCCGTTTATCCATGGGGAACACATCATAGTGGAGACTCCACACCAGCCTCTGCAATATCTCCAAAGTGACAGAATCTGGGCCGGAAATGTGAGTAATTCCCGAATTACTTCCTGGATTCTGTCAATGCAATGCTTTCCTGTGGAGGTCAGATATGGCCAAAACAAGAAGAGTCCCCTCACGCAAGGTCTGGCTGACTTGCATGATTGTGCCAGAGAAAACTGTCTCGAGGACGAAAGTCTAAAAATCAAGGACAACACGGAGGCATACCTTAATTCCCCACACAAAGTCTTTGAAGAGGACAAGTGTGAGGGAATGCCCACTGTCTATGTGGATGGATGCTCGTACCATGTTGACAACGACGGGGAGAAAGAACTGGTGGCTGGCGTAGGGAATGCATGGGTGAAGGAGTTCCCAGAACCCTCCGCTGGATACAAAATTGGTCCCCGAAGTAGTCAGGTGGCAGAATTGATGGCTGTGCATCAGGCCATCCTCACAGCTGTCCAGCATCAACTCCACGAACTGGTCATAATCACAGATTCGGTTTATGTACGGAACGGGTTCGTGGAGCACCTGGTTAATTGGAAAACCAGAGGCATGTTATGTGCTAATAACAAACCCTTGAAACATGGGAAGTTGATCCAAAACATTGATGATCTGGTCACCTCGAATGAGATGACCATCTATTGGAAAAAGATCAAGGGTCATTCCAAAGTAGAGGGACCAGACAAAACTGGAAATGACTTAGCTGATCAGCTGGCCAAAACCGGGGCCATCCAAGGGGATCTAATAGAAATAGAGTCCCTGTTGGGGGAAATCCAGGTCACTGCTATCACTAGGTCCCAGACAAATGCTCACAATGATCTGTCAACTGCCCAATGGAGCAAGGAGACCCCTGATGCTGATTTGATTACCGCTCAGAAGGGGGATCCAATAATTGGTAAATTTTACCAACACATTGAGGACCCTGAGAACTTTCCCCTGACGGATACCGATTACAACGGGAAAGAGGACCTTAGAGTGTTGATGAAATGTCCAAAAATGTTCCGGATCCAAGACGGTTTGTTGGTAAGGAAATCCAAAGCTGGCCACGATCAGTGGGTGGTTCCTACCTCATTCCGAAGCCTGATGTTAAGTCACGCCCATGATGCAGCCACTGTCGGTCATAGGGGGTTTCACACAACACTGTAAATCTTAAGAGAGGTTGCATACTGGCCACACATGGGCCAGGACCTCAACCAATACTTGAAGGGTTGTCTTGTGTGTGCACAATTTCAGCCAAAATCCCTCACACACCGGGCGCCTCTCCAAAAGAGGGGGATGACACTGCCATGGTCAGATTTACAAATCGACTTCGTAGGCCCTGTGATTCGCTCGTCTAGAGGAAATAAGTACATGTTGACTGTGACATGCTTGTTTACCAAGTGGGTGGAATGTCTCCCAGCCCCAAATTGCAAGGCAGAAACAGCAGCTGCCCTGATGATTAACCACATCTTTTCCTGTTTTGGTCTACCTCAAAGGATTGAGTCAGACAGAGGTAGCCACTTCACCAGTGAAGTAATGACAAAGATGTGGGAGATACTGGGGGTCAAGAGAAAGCTACACATTGTTTACAGGCCAGCTTCTTCTGGAGCAGTAGAGAGATACAACCGAACCATTGTGAGCATATTAAAGAAGTTTGTGGCAGATTCTGGGCCAAGTTGGGATATCCGATTACCTCTGGTCCTAATGGCCATCAGATCTACCCCTTCATCTGCAACCAAAATGTCACCATTTGAGTTGATGACTGGACGCAAGATGGTGCTTCCTCAGCATTTGCTCTACAGAACCCAATAGCAAACGTTGATAAATGCCTCCACAACTCATGAGTATGTGGAGAATTTAAGGAAACACCTTCAGCATGCTTTTGCCTATGCTCAGCGGAATCTAGAAAGATCAGCTGAGAGTATGAAGACCCACTATGACCTGAAAACTTCCAGGAAGGAATATCAGGTGGGGGACCGGGTCTATCTATACAATTTCCAAAGGAACCAGGCCAAGCAGCGAAAATTTTTGCCTACATGGAAGGGACCCTATGAGATTATAGACAAGATCTCCCCTGTGGCCTACAAGATCCGTATCCCCAAAGGCGGTTTGGCAGAGGGGGAAGACAAGTGGGTCCACATAAACCAGTTGAAGTGATGCCATCCCAGTCACACTTTGCAGCAACTGGAGGAGTCCTCGGTAATCCCAGAGGGTACCGCTCCAGAGTAATTCAATTCCAACCCTAAAAGATCCTACCTATAGCCTATCAAATTCTGTGTTTCTCAAGTTTATGTGTTCCTGTCTCTTAATTTAAAAAAAATGTGCCGGTTCATATCTGTTGAGTTCTAAAATATATATGCCACCCCACTATATCAATGGTGGGGGAGAAATGTCCATGAATAGGTATTGCCGCTCTTCCTTTGTCGTCCTAGGAGAAAGAAAACCTGGAGACTGGCCAAGGAGGACGATCCGGAGACCGGGAGCAGAGACGCAAGGGGCCCAGTGTACCGCCCAATACTCCCATCAGGACCGGCGAGGAGAACCGACTGATCCACCCCTGATGGAGGAAAGGATGCTGAACTTTGTCATCTGCGGAATTGGAAGAAGATGATGCGGACCTCCGAGCATGTGGGTCAACATCCTTAGCACCGGACATCCCCTCGACTCAATCCAAGTGCAGTCGGGCGGGGGGGTTTGTTGGGTGTTCTGACCCACGTTTGGACTATTATGCTACAACATTTGGTGCAGTGGGCTTAGGAAATCCAAGATGGCTGAAAAAGCCCACATGTGCTCCAGAATCTATGAAAACCGCGCAGTTTGTGCGCACACCAAAATGGTCGCCTGACTTGCCACCCCCCGGTGCGGGTGTGCTGGGTCAGAAGAGCCATGAGTGAAATGGGCTGCCAAAGAGAAAAACAGCAGTGCCTGTTCGCTAGAAAGCACTTTAAAAATCACCCTTTGTTTCTCTGAAGGCAAGCTCAGAATGCCCATTTCAAACATTGCAGAATATCCAACAATCTCACTGAACACCAGCAGACATTTGACAGAATAAAGTCTTGTGGGCATACAAAATCTGGAAAGAGGATGAGCCTAAAATAATGTTCATAGCAAAACTGGCTGAGCTGTGGATTTCAGCAGTTTAAGTAAATTTGGACTGAAAGACACTAAAAATCTAAATGATTAAAAGAAATGAGTGACCTACTTTTGAGTGTCACATAGGTTTCAATTGTTTAAATGTCATAGTTTTAAACTTAGAATCAGCATTCTAGCTGCATGTGTAAAAATTGTTAGTTTATTTGAATGCAGAAAACTGGGTAACTAGAAGTGACATTAGCTGGGGCCTGGCTTAAGGAACTGAATTCTGCCTGACATCTACCCCCACAGGAGTTAAAACCTGCTCAGCCACTCTTCCCCTTGCCAAAAGGAGTTGTCACCTCTCTGATTAGATTAGGGGTGGAGCAGCTACAGGGAGTTGAACAAAGGCCTGTCCTGGGCCCAGGCAGATGGTTTATTAGGGTAGTCGTAAATGGCTTCCTTTTGAACAATGGGCCTTCCAGGGCCCAGGCAGATGGTTTATTAGGGGGACCGTAAAATAGCTTCCTCTTGGCAGAAGCTGGGAGGGGTAGGGTCTCTGAGCTTGGCAGAAACTGGATAAACTGGTTTCTACACCATGTGACCTGGGAAACCACACCCCTTTGGGGCCAGAACATAAATCTAAAAAGATGGATCATTCATAGAGCGGACTTGTGAACATTTTATAAGTGATATCATTATTCTTGTGATTTTTCTGTGCACATTTGAAGACGTGTTAGGACCCGGTGGTATGTTCAGGGGGGTTTTTAGCGGAAAAGAGGATATTACTCTAAATGTATGTATGTTAAAAATCTGACACTCCACCACCTAATGCCCACATGCTTTGCAAACATTTGTGTAAATGCGGGGACAAATCCAATATTGGTAACCCGACCAAAAAGTGAAATATGTTGCCATTTTTGAACCCAAGCCCCCAGGAAGAGCATAGTTTGAACAGGGTATACCTCATGTGATATGTGATGGGTGCATGTAATTTCAAACCACTGTGTATCTATGAAATATGTCTTTAGGTCAAATATAGATTGTGTGTAATTTGACAGGGGAGTGTCCTTTCTGCAAGCCATTAAATGACATCGCTCTGACACTCCACTTCTTTTCCCCAATCACGAGAGAAAGGAAAGCTTGACCAATGGGCAGTTGAGAGAGGGGCTGGCTAGTGATGCTGCACACACACCCACTTTCAAAAGACATAAAAAGAGCCACTGGAAGCTAGAGAGGAGATTCTATTCCACCTGCTGCGGGACGCTCTGCCGGGAAAATCCATACTTTACCTCCATCAACCTCCAGAGAGCCAACATAGAGACTTCAATCTATCCACCTTCAGAGACCAAGACTTTACTTCAGAATTTGTAGCAGAGAGGTCAACTACAAGCTAAATCCCTCTTTAGCAGGCCTCAAATCATTGCCACTATTCACAGCCAGGCGAGCTGTTTGAATTCTTTGCAAGAACGCTTGCCATTTGCCAGAGGGCAGTGTTGTATCCAGAGAGAGACCAGCTGAACCGGAGACCGCTGTATCCGGACCCACAGACCTGATCAGAACCAGAGACCCAGACCAGCAGAGTAGAGCTGACCCAGACGCTGTGCGCAGAAACCGTCTGTGGCGAGTGAAGAAAACCTGTTGACCAGATCCGTGGCGAGGCCCATTCCTTTTAAAATTATATTGTGAGTACCTAGCAGAACTGTGCAGAACCAATCTCTTAGTTAAATAATATAATTCAATCTATTTTAATCTAACCAGAACTGCCTCCTAACTGTCACCTGTCATTTGCAAAGCTGTCACTTGTCATTTTCTAGCTGCAAGCTGTAACCTGTCGCTTTGAACTTTTAAAATTTCAAATCCGAAAAACTACCTTTATTTAATCGTCCGTATCTCCGGAACCGTTTGGGCTAGGAACTTGGTTTAACTTTCCCCTGAAAGCTTAGAATCTCAGCTTTTCAACAAGCCTTTTCAACTGTCTTCCTACTCCTCATACTTTTGCCGTAATCACGATTCTCGCACTCGCGAATTTTACCGCGATTTGCAATTTGGTTAAAAATCCAGCCACTTGTGAAAACAGCAGCTTCATTGCTTTCCTTTGCCAAAAATTCGTTTAACCTGCTAGTTACTCCTAGATCCTTGCTAAAGTGAGCCTGAACTCATCCCAAGTATATTTCACTCACCCTGAACCTCCTAAAGGGAATTAAAACCATTTTCAGGATATTTCTCACTGCATTGTCACCATATTCAAAGCATTTTGCCTGTGTTTCAAAACTCCTATCTGTTGTATAAGCTGCTGGGGGGGAATTGAACTGAATTCTATTTGATTGCATTCCTAAGAACTGTGTCATCTTCATCTCCTTACAGTGCATAAAAGGGGGGGTGAATTGTCCAAGAAAGTGATTACATTGTCTTTAGCTGAAATCCTATCAAGTTATTTTCTGTACTGCATTTCATTCCACATTGCATCCATTTGAAACCATAAAAGTATTGTTGCTATCGTATCCATCTTATAACCACTCATCATTGATTATAAAGAAGTGTGCTAGTGCCGGTCTATCCATTATTGATTACTGCTCAGATTAAGTGTGATATTCAATTATTAATTTATTATAAAGTGTGATATATATATATATATTGTTTAAATTATCAAATAAACCGTTTAAACTTGCAAAACAGAACTACTTCGTGGCTCAGTGGGGTCAGGGGGATTCCAAGAGAGGGGTGTTATATAGGGGTAATCCAGAATGCATGAACTGGACGTAAAGATATATCAATAAGGGTTTCCATTCAGTATCCCAGACTAGGCATTGACTTAGCTGTAGTGTTGAATTGAATCCTCTTACAACATCATACTGAACTGAGCGGCATTTAATGACTTGAGGTTTTGGATGGGTGCAAGAGTGATGAGGGGCTGCTATAAATGTTTTTAATAGTGAAAGGGCCTCTGGTATTCCCAGCCAGGGGCAAGGATTGTCTGGATATGAAGAATGTTGATCTCTGCTAAGCATTGTGCCGTTCCACCAGCACGTCTAGGGCTTCTGGCCTATTCATTGCACAGTTCCCACATTTTCTATTCGGGCTAGAATGACTCGAATACTATGGACCTGTTACTTATTACTAGGGTTGCTAAACGAGCCAGTAACAACATATTTCAGAGAGCATGATAGGCTCAATTCCACAATATGGTGATTCCCAGTAGAGAATGGCATACTTATTCTTTATTGAAACAGTGCTCACTCTTCTCAGAGTTGTTGTTATACTTATAATGGTGGTTTCGAGAGGGAGCCAAAGGACTGAAGGAAAACAATGTTTGAACAGCTACAATCCTCCTTATGGGCATGTATGATGGACACTGGTTGACGGTGTGAGATACTTAGATTTCTGCAGTCAACAACCTGGCATGGTGGTCTTACTCCGGTATGTTTCATGGCATCTCTATGTAACATAAGTGACAAGTGATTGACATTTCCCCAAACCTGCCAGCATGTGAAAGGCACCAGCCTATTTTGATATCATCAGATATTTATATAGAATAGACATGTATCTTACCAATAGCGCTACGACAGAGCCAGTCACAATTTAGATTGATGTTACATCTATGGTTCTGCCAGGAATGCCAGCCATGCATGAAATATACCTGTCTGTTAATGCAGCAGCTACAGAGATCTAGGTTTAACAATACGGTTTCAATCGTGATGAGATTGCGTGGTGGGTTAATGTGTCTGCTGCAGAAATATGTGTTTAAAATGCAGGCCATGTATTGGAATCCCTGCTGAGTCAACCAAACATTCTACTTTTCAACAGAGTTATTTTACCTGTAGTGCGGTAGAGCCCACACTTCGCAGCAGTAAGTGATTTATTGGAAAAGTATGCTACTTTTTTTATCAATACTTCTATATCTTTAAAGGGATTCAAGGGTGTTTCTCGTTAGTATGGCTATACTCTTTAATGGACAGTACTGACACTTCTCAGTGGGACTGATGTGCAGATTATGCAAAAATTGGATTGTACAGCAAATGCTGGCAGGATATACCACGCCAAATCCCTTTCCACCTTCTCCCACCACACCCCCACCAAAATCAAACACCTGGCTTTATGCTTTTTCTTCAACCTGGCAACCACTGTGTTAGCCAAACAGATGTACAACGTTTTGACCAATCAAGTTGGCTTAATCTTGTGGGCTGTAGTGTGCATTTCTGGTTGGTGTGACTCTACCTCAAGTTGGAATCACTAGGAAACTCATCATTAGGCCCCTGTGCAGTGATTTCGGGTATGCCACCCATCATTACAGCCAGTACACCATTTTCAGCCAGATGCACTATTTTCCATAACACTATACTCCACTTTTCAGGGTGGATGTTTATCTATTGAAAGAGCAGAATCAGCACTTTTTAGCATGATTGCTATAGTTTCCACGAGCAGGACATGCACAATTTAGCCTGTCTGCTACATATTTAAAGGTACCAGACCTTTTTAGGAGAGCTGCTTTACTTTTTATAGTACACAACTTGCACTTGTTTAAATCTTCCTATAAAGGTCAATGGGCCTCATTACGACCCTGGCAGTAAGGCAACAACGGCGCAGGTAGTGCTACCAGCGCCATTGTTGTCTCGCCGCCTCATTACGAGATCTGCTTGCTGGGCTGCCCTGTACGCCTGGTCAGACCAAACGTGCAGAGCGGCACCCACTAGCAGAACAGCATGCTAACAACGGCCCCAGCATTAACAAGACCATTGTTAGCATCCTCCCCATTCCCATTGAGCCCAATAGGGGCTCAATGGGAATGGGGATGTACCGGGTCCGGGTCCCGCAAATGGGAATTTCCGGCCCGCAAAAGTCAATTTTTGATTTGTATTAATGTAATAAAATGATGCTGGTAACTCCATCTCTGATCAGATTCCCTTTTCATAAGCTCTGTGCCTAAAGCCCAGTGTGCACTTGTGTCCTGTTGCATCCGTATCCTGATCTGCAGCACCTGTTCTACCACTTGATGACATTCTTTCAATACATGTCATGTTATTTAATCAAAAAGGTTGGATAAACACTTCACTATGCCTACTCTGACGAGGATTTCCCTGGTTAAAATAAACTAAAGGAAATACTCTGACAAAAGCTTTCTGTCCTTCATAATTGTGTACACACCAACCCAATAAAGAATTATATGGCAGTTTAACAACAACAAATACAACAATATAGGCCACATCATAATAGCTGCTTCTTCTGAAAACCTGGGTGAATTCACCTTTGCCAGATTTAATATGGTCTTTCTTTAAATGTTCAAAAAGTATAAGGAAAACCTGTATCATAACAAAAAGGTTCCACTACAGTCATTTGCCCAATCCAACTTTATAACACAAAGTTTCAATTTGGATTCCAAATATAGTTCACAATTCTTTAACAACACTTGCCTCTGTCTACTTGTAGTCAAGGTCTTGAGACTTGTCATCAACAATGAATAGTTCATAACTTCATAAATTTAAAGCCACTGTCTTTGTCGGGATCTTTTATCACCACTTTAGCTTCAGTATTGCTTTATAAAAACATACTTCCATTAAGCACAATTTAAAACTTAATTTTTTTCAGTAGAAATCTTATTGTCAAGGGATTCTGGCACCACTTCAACTTTGTCATGGGTTTACCCCACCACAGTACTTTATGAGCTTTTACTTGGCTTACTCTTATGTCAGGTTTACATCTTCTAGAACAATGGTATACTGTCCTGCCAGCCAAGAAAAACCACTGAAGTTCACTATACAGGTATACTCTCCCGCCCGCACAGAACCAATTGCAACAAAGTTCCAAGACTTAGTATACTACCATGCCAGGCCCAACTACTACTCCAAGTATCTCTGTGAAAAGGGTCAACTTCAAATATTTTAGCTGGAAGACAATTTAAGATTTAGAATTCTTTCTAGTGGACACAATAATCATACTGGTTCTATTTGGTGCATCTATATGTTTGCCACACGCAAGGCAGGCTATGCGTCCTTCCTCGTTAACCTTGTGTACCAGAATGGCAACCCTCCTGACAATCTTCTTCCACCTTTGTATGATTAACCAAATGCTGATTACACCTCTTCCTCTTCTTCACATTTCTTTGGCTTTGGCAATGTGGGTTCAGGACATTCTCTACATCTGGACACTATTGCTCATACACTTTGTTATGTTTGTATATCCTCTCTTCACTTAGCTAACCCAGGGTGTTTGTCAAGTGCTTTGATGTAGGTCCCATTTGGCTTTGGCAATGATGGTTTGGGTTCCCATCTTTATATACTGCTCCTTTGTGTGGTTGGTTGTTCCTTTCACCCACTATATAGCAATCACCTCCTTCAGATGGAATCTTTGGGGTTTCTGTCTGCCAACTGCTTTTGTTTATATCAGCTTGGTATTTGTAAATGTCAGTTATCGATTTCACATTAAGTCGATATTCATGCAACGAGTAACCACAGAGCACTCTGAGGTCACAAGTCACAGTGAACTCACCAGTGAAGTGCAGGTCAATGTACTTCACTGCTCCCAGCCCATCTCATTCTCTTCTCTGATGCAGCATGGTGAATTCTTCTGCACAGCCTCACACGCCTCAGAGACCTTTCGGCTTCCCCAGCGTTCTGGGGCTAGCCTGAAACCATTGAAAGCTGAACATTGGAGAAAGTCACAAGCACGTGCGCTTAACACTTCGCCACCTCTGCAACTAAGAACTCTCCCCATATTTCGGTGCCCACCTGCCACAGTGGAACGCTGTTTGTTGGGGAAAGTTAGATACAGATCCACTTTCCAATGCGCAACCTTTGCAGCTGAAATCTCTAAACCACACGCCTCTCTAAGGACCAGCATCAGCTTCTGTCGCCACTATGGCCCATCTTCCTGGTTTTTCCATGATTTCTGTTCCTGCTTCGTGGAGAGTGTAAAACTCCTCTGCTGATTACTGCTACTACTGCTCTCCTGCTGTCGCTGCTTCGGCCCTCTCACCTTCATCCACTTAATCTAATGGCTTGCACCTGAGGGGGCCTTTTATGCCTCTCAGCAACTCTCAGGTGTGAGTCATAAATCTCAATGGGCTGTACTCTGCAACCATGTGCCTCTATAGCGCGCTTCTTTGTCCCAGTACTCTGATGATGGGGACTTCAAGTCCCAACCCAGAATTCTCAAAGTTAGTTCTTTTAAAAGATTACATTTTACAATAAGATTGGGCTCTTGGGGAAAGTTACCTAAGGGAGTATGCCATTCCTCCTGACCACCCCCATGTGATCCTCCCAGCTAACACCACCTACAGGGTCAGGATCAGAAAGTGTCTGCCTTTCCCTGACCACATGGGAAGGGTTCCAGGCCGGGTTTTCTGAGGAAATCATCTCTGATTGATTACAGCTTGCATCTAGAGCCAGCTCAATGCTGTGTCATGCCTCGCAGAGCCAGTCACCTGCTCGCCTAGAATGGACTGCTCATCACCTGACACAGATTCAAAACACTGGATTGTCCCTCACTGACTTCATCCAGCAGTTACACATACAACTTTTCCTGGCTGAAACTCAAACAGTTGCTATGTGGAACTACACACTAGAGTATCAGGTTCATGGCTATGAACCTCGACCCTCGACTCGAATAACAGAAGCATAACTCACCAACCTTGCCCAGAGGTTACAACCCTTATTTGAAGCAGCTCGACCCCAAACTGATCCTGGTGAGCACCTCAACCTGCATTACACAAACCCTGCCTTCAAACCGCGCTGAGCCACTGTCGTCGTCCCAGCTCAACGCCAGCTTGCTGCTTGCATCAACATGAATTGCTGCATCCAAACTGGGTTCGAACCGCTCATATTACTGCTCAAAGCATGGTTTGAGAACTGCAATGAAAGTACTATTGACTGATTACTACCCGTGGTCCATTTATTTGAGACCTAGAGACTGGTCAGGCCACTTTGAACCCTTTTTGCTCACAAGAACATATCCTTTTTGAAAACATTGCAGCTTTTACTTGCCTTTCACCCCTGATTCCTTACCAAGAGTACTGCTTCTTGATATCCCTTCTTATTCTGTGTTCATTCCTCAATGGTGGATTTTGTGTAGTGTTTTAAAGTTATCTATTATTGCATGTGGTCTGATTATTTTTATTTTTTTATTTTATTTGTTTGGTTTATATAAACCTTTACAAAATATTAAAAACACAATATGAAAAGCTCATTGTACAAAAACATAGCAGAAGAAATGAACAGTTCAGATCATATTGAATGAGACATAACTTTTCACTAAGTACACACCACAATTACATGCATAATAACATAAGCTAACCAAAATAATACATAAAATCATAACGGACGAAAAACAAAAAAACACGTAACATATCACCCGAACCAAAGAAATGTTTACACTCACTTAAGATCACTATTAAACATGTTTTTTAAAATTGAATTCAGTTATAATAAGTTAAAAAAGAGCACAAACGTTTCTCAAAAATGTTGCAACCCTGATGTTTAGGTTGCCATTGCTATTATGTAGCATTGTCATCCAGATAAATTCCCTGTCAACATCAGCCGTGTTTGATACATACTGACCAAAATATAAGAGCCTTTTGGCCTTAAGTGTCAGACACACCAGCAGGATATGCTGTGAACGCTCAACCATCCCTTCTACACAACAGAACCTACACCATGTCCAAATACCTAACATAGGCGATCTAATAGAGTAAATCTGGTTGTAGCAATGACATTAAACCTGAAGTGCATAAAATCATTTCGAGTTCTTTTACTAGGATATTTAGATAAATAGGTTTCCATAGCCGGCAGCCATTTATTCAGTGCACACACTTGATGGTACAGTTCTGATTTCATAATTATATTTTTAGTGTGTAACCAATCAAAACCCATAACACTTTCTTTAACCCGTGAGGGTTTATTCATAAGTGAGGTTACCGACATACCTAGAAATGTCAAGGTCTTTAATGACTCCGAATTTAATACTTGTATAAAAGGATTTTCAGTGTCCTGCCCAACGCAAAAGTACAGTGATATAACTTTGGTTGACTTAACTTATAACTTACATTTTCTCCACAACATTCATCTTTTCCAAGTTGCCCAAGCCAAAAGAGAGTTTAAACCAAGTTCATAGTTAATTAGTTCAAATGGAATGCATTTCGGTAAGAAGTACAGAACTGATTTCCAAATATAACTCTCAATGGCAGACCAGTCCCCCTCACCAAATTTAGATTCTATAGCACACATTTGTCGGATAGCAATATCCAGTTTAAGTCTAAGTTGTGTCCTAAACAAGGGTCTAGAATTGGTGCCAGATATGTCAAAGCCCAAGTATTTAAACACCGGCCGCGCTTTAAGACGGTTGTTACCACATGACCAGGTATACGTATTAAACTTCTTATTTATTCTTCCCAAACGAGCTAGTGCCTGTTTATGCCTGTTATGTGCCTGTTTCTGCCGTCTGCCAGACGCCCTGTTCAGCACAATCTGCACCCATACAAGGTAATTTATATATTGCCTCTTCACCTCATCTAAAACGCGCTCTTGCACATATTTACCGAGACTATACGCGCATTTATAATGACGGACAAACTCTGCTCTCACTTTGGATGTTGATTACTGATATTACTTGCACAGCGTATTACCGTTCGTACGTTATTTATCTGATGGCTGCCAAACGTTCGTGCATTGCCACTTTAACTCACTGCGCGAACATCTGTCTGCTCATAACCGATAACAACATTAATATATCTACCTGAAGCTTGCCCAACCCTGTCCGTATTTGTAAACACTATCGAGACCTCATCTGTTCTGATGCACTCTGCCTGATACCAGCCTCATGCTGCCACAATGGTATTAGCGCACTCAAATTGTCTAAACTTGTCTGACTCGACCCCCCTAGTGAATTGCATCTAGATTGACAAAATCCACCTTATTTTTGACTATTACAGTGAACTACATGCAGATTGCCCATAACATGCTTTATTTTGATCACTCTTGCGAATTGCATCTAAACTATACTTGTACTACTGCATGTATACTGTCTGGTACTAACCATATTTGTTCACAAGAGTACTAGCGCATTTAGACTGCCTGAAACTTTGTTTTTGTCTGAAACTAGCCATATCTGTCCACAAGAGTACCAGCGCATTTAGACTGCTTGAAACTTTGTTTTTGCCTAATACTAGCCATATCTGTCCACTAGAGTAATGTTAGGCAGAAACCTGTGCAGTTCCCTTAGGGACCACTGCAAAAGGCTTAAGACTACAGGTGTTGGCAGTAAACCAATTGGTAGCAGTCTGTACCACCCAGATTTACCTCGTAGCTGTGGCTGAGCAGTCAGACTTCTCTCAAGAAGAGTTAGACAGTATGTAGAGTATACATATTAGGTACCAAAATACAGTAGCACAAGCAAACTTTGACCAGAGCTTTGGTATAAAAGTATATAATTATTTATTTAAAAACACACTTGAAAAAAAACACACTAGCACTAATATGGCAAGCAAGTTCAAACAAAGCCACTATCAATATATATACATCCCTGATTACTTATTGAACAAGTCTTAGTTAAAACACCACTTATTTGCAGACAGAGGTGAGCGCTTAACCTAAGATGACACTCCAATAAGTTAGTTAAAAAGGGAGGGAAAAGGCAGAATTAGGAAAGCACACAATACCAACACTTTTAAAAGAACCACAGCAAGTCAGGAAAGGCAGAGTCTACTGTAGAGCAAGAAAGTTCATAGGCCAGGCCCATTCTTGGAGAGAGCAAGGCAGAATGTGTCCAAGATCACACAGTTGAATTATACTTTAAAAGTCTTTGCAGATAGTTCAAAAAGGGTTGGATCAGTTCAGAGAAAGTTAGTTAACAGGTAGTTAACAGGTCCCAGGTCACCACAGGATAGAGAGTCAAGGATTTACGGGACACCTTGAAAAGTCTGTTGCAAGGGAGACCAGGCGGGACTCAGTACCTGAAATGGTGAGGAAGCTCCAGCGGGGGCAGTTGTTCCTGGCAGCGGGTGTAAGCCGATGCTTCGTCCAGGGGAAGAGAAGATCTTGACGTGAAGGAAAGCTGGAGGTCGTTGCACTGCCAGGGAAGAAACCAGCCGCAGAGTTTCCCGGTTAAAAGGTACTACCCTTTTATTCCTGGTAGTGGTGAAGCGTGGCTATCTGGCCGCCGGGGTGCTTGGCACAGGTGATTCGTCCACGAGACGATCCAGGAAGGCAAAAGGAGGGTGAACTGGTTAACCCCACAAGTTCAAAGGAAGAAGACTCTCCAGGATGAAGATCTTCTCTGTCATCGGGAAGTGGTGAGGAGGTTCAGCAGGTCTCCACCGGTCGTATCGTTGTTGCAGGTAGGCTCAGCTTCTCCCTCTTCTTTTGGTCCTGTGGCGACTTCTGAAGTTCTAGTCCCCAAAGCCTTGCTTTTATGCAGAAAACCCCCATTCATCAGTCCTAGCTGTCACTCAAACATGCTAAGTGGTGAGCCGGGCGGATCACCACTGGGCCAATCACACAAGAGTGCGACTTGAGTTGCTGAGGCAACTCAGTCCAGGGTGCCTAAACCCCCCTCCCACACATCCTGTAGACCACGATAGAGTCCACCACTTTTGGAGGCTTCTGTGCAGAAGCCTTCCAAAAGTGGAACAAAGGGCTCGACTCGGGTTGGAGTTACAGAGGCGAACACAAATGCCATTTTAAAACTGAGTCCTGGCAAAAAGACCCAACAGGGGAATAAATATTAAATAACTAACCCAGCAGTATCTTTAACATTGCACCAAAAAAGTGGTGCGTTTAAAATTAATGGGAAAATCCCATAGGAAATATTCCGGTGGAATATTTCGCGTGGTAACCACTGCCACCAGCCAGAAACTCAACGAGGGGGGACTGCACAGTGCCCCCTCGAAAAACAGACCCATGGGCAATCTAATTGCCCCTACCAGTACTTCCACAATATGATGGTTTGTACTGGTTCTGTTCACAATTAAGACTAGTAAAGACAATGGTGACTTTACATGCCCTGGGAGACAGTCGTCAGTCCCAGGGTATGGAGTCTATGTTTGGGGGTCACTATGACAACCCTGTGTTACTGCACTGAGCGTGCTCTGTAACACACTTACCAAAAACACATGAAACCCTATGGAGTAGAAGACCCCGTAGCCCATTAAACACATTACAAAGTCAAAGGATATCTCAAATCATGTCTAAGAGTGGGCGAAAAAGAGTCTCACTCTTAGCAGGAGAAGAAAATAAACCCCAAAAATCCAGCAAAGCTGCTGGGGGACTCACTAGGGAAATTAGCCTATACAGAGAATTCTCCCTAACAAGTACTAGCGCATTTAGACTGCTTGAAACTTTGTTTTTGCCTATTACTAGCCATATTTGTCCACAAGAGTACTAGTGCATTTAGACTGCTTGAAACTTTGTTTTTGCCTAATACTAGCCATATTTGTCCACAAGAGTACAAGTGCATCTAGACTGCTTGAAACTTTGTTTTTGCCTATTACTAGCCATATTACTAGCCATATTTGTCCACGAGAGTACAAGTGCATCTAGACTGCTTGAAACGTTGTTTTTGCCTATTACTAGCCATATTTGTCCACAAGAGTACTAGCGCATTTAGACTGCTTGAAACTTTATTTTTGCCTAATACTAGCCATATTTGTCCACAAGAGTACAAGTGCATCTAGACTGCTTGAAACTTTGTTTTTGCCTGATATTAGCCATATTTGTCCATAAGAATCCTGGCGGACTTCGATTGCTTGTACCTCTGTCTCAGCAATTGCCTTGACCAACTATTCCTGCTTGCAACAGCTTTCTAATAGTTATTATTGATCTATGCTAGTCCACAATAGCAAATGTATCTGTTTTTACAGCTGCATTAGCATCTAGACAACGTCCTTTTGACTTTAACAACTTAGTCACATCTTGACTGTATGTAATTAGCTATCACCATCCTACTCGTGACTTTATTAGCAAAGCATTGAGACTGAATCTGATACTGTCTCAGAAACTCGCCTCTGCATACCTAACCTCATAACTTATAGCATGCCCCAGGTTTCAGTTAACTAGCAGCCTTCTTGGCTCACCTAGAATTGCTCATTACCACCAGGATGCCCACTCATAGCCTGTACAAACACCTATCAGGGACCCTTCCTAAAATAGCTAGGCCAACGTTTTGCATTGCCTCTGCCTTCATATTAGCACTACTGTCTAACAGTCTGCTTATTAAAACCAGTGACATGTCGCTCGCCTGCACTGCTCGTCTTAACATTCCTCTCTACCCTACATCACTAGACACACAAAAGTACAAAACTAGCCAACACCAAGAATATTCATCCACACAGCTAGCATGCAGTACTACTGACAGAAACCTAAGATTGTGTGGCCGCCTCTCCAAACTATATGAACTATCGGCAAAAAAAATGGAACAATTAAACCTCCCAAAAAAATGTCCACCCCAGAAAGCACCCAAGGAGTCCATCTCCAGCCCTTCTAATCATAAAAGACCAACATTGAACCGTACTAAACAGAAGGCCAAAGATAGCCCTAGCATAGCCCACACACCAGACAACCACCAGCCTAACCTCAAAGGAGCCCTCATAAATGTTAGGACCCTAGTTGCCCATGCAACTGAAATCTATGACATTCTATTAACAGACAATTTAGACTTCCTGGCCATCTCAGGATCTTGGCTACATGATGCAGCAGGCCCTGCCCTATCGCTAGCAGTCCCCGAAAATTACACTATCCTGCGAGAAGATAGACAAACCTCTCGAGGTGGAGGAATAGCAATAATAGCCAAGACTAATCTAAACTTGAGAATTGTGACAGCACCAACCATGAAATCTTGTGAATACCTGTCGGTCAAAGTCGCCACGGCCAACTCACAAACGCTAAACATCTTCCTTATCTATAAGCCACCAGGTCCCATTGGAACCTTCTCGGAAGACATCTCTACGGCCCTGTCTATTAACCTAAAAAATACTACCCAAACACTAGTGCTAGGCGATTTCAATCTAGGATATAATGATACTAAGGATACCCACTCTACGGCCATTGCTACGACTCTGCAAGAGCTTGGATTCTCCCAGAAAGTCAACTTACCTACGCACAATAAAGGTCGAATCCTCGATTGGATTGCGGAATACAACTGTGAGGTAAATATCACAGCTATCGTTCCGCAGATCTGGACAGACCACCACCTCCTAGTATTCACACTAGCCACTAACTTAGCCACGGCCCAGCCCTTAATTACCCCTCCCTCACTTATGAGGAATAAAAAACATATGACAGCTGAAAAATTGCTGCCCCTTATTTTACCTAAACTCAATTCTATACCGGACAATATGGACCCTAACGCTCTAGCACAACGTTACAACAAAGTCATGAATTCAGCCCTAGACAATATCGCACCACTGACACTAAGGAAGAGTAAACCTAAAAAAGACCTCAACTCTTGGTTTACCCCACACTTAAAAAACCTGATACTACTCAAAAGAAAGTTGGAAACATCTTGGAGAGTCTCCCCATCAGTAGATAATAAATTAAATCTTACCAAAGTCTCATCTCAATGCAAGACAGACATCCTCTTAGCCAAACAGGAAGTCTATAACAACAGAATATCCCAATCCAAGTCTAGTTTTTAAGAACTGTTCATTATCCTGAAAGAACTGGAAACACCAATTGTACCACAAGAAAATTGCATCAAAGACAAAAAGTGGTTTTCCAGTATCCAACACTCCCTAACCAACAAAGTAGCCAACCTACGGACCAAAATTGCCCGCAAGAAAGCCTCTCTAGCACCCCGAACGCCTCAAAGCACAGCTCCCCTACCTCATCACAAACAAGAAACACTTTTCAGTTTCTCTAAAGTATCGACTATCGAGGTGGAGAAGATCATACTGGGACTTAAACCGTCCAATTGCAAACGAGACCAATGTCCGGCGCAACTTATCAAGGATGCTGCGAGATAACTCTCTTCTTTCATAACTAAATTTATCAACGCGTCATTTACCACTGGTACTGTCCTGAATAATCTGAAAGAATCCTGGGTTCTGCCATTACTGAAAAAGCAAATCCTTGACCCTGCCATTCCCACAAACTTCAGACCTATCACAACGGTGCCATTTCTTCTAAAAATCTTAGATAGAGTGGCCTATATTCAAATACAGAATTTCCTGGAATCTAACCACCTCTTTTGATCTTGCCAATCTGGATTCCGCCCTCAACATGGCACCGAGACGGCTCTAATTGACATCAAGGCCCAAATAGATGAGTTTAGAAACAAAGGCAAAGCAGCCCTACTCCTTCTTCTAGACCTCTCGGCTGCATTTGACTTGGTCGACCACAAAGTCCTATGCAGTCACCTAGACTCCGCAGCCCATTTCTCCAAGGAGGCCATAACCTGGATCGAGTCTTTCCTGAGTAACCGGACAATGAGAGTCTTCTCTCTGTCGGCCTCAGCAGACCCTATACCCATAACCTGCGGCGTTCCACAGGGATCCTGTGTGTCACCCACACTCTATAACGTATTCACCAAGCCCCTCTTTGACAAAATGGACCATTTGGGTATCGCCTACACTAACTATGCAGACGATACCCAAATCCACCTCCCACTTTCAGGAGATTACGCCATTGATCTGGCTTTGGTGGATAGAATTTACAGTATCGTTCAGGCATGGATGGCCACTCATGGCCTATGCCTGAACGATGACAAAACTGAGCTCATCATTCTAGGCACCCTGACCCTCCTAGCCAAATTTAGCCCAGATTATGCCAACTTTGCAATTGATGGTAATAACATAAAAGTAGCAAAGGAAGTGAAGACCCTAGGCTTTTACCTAGATGCCACCATGAACTTCACTAAACAAGTTAACTCCCTTGCATCGGCTACTGCATATACTTGTAAACTCATCAGAGCCAGCAAACAATTCCTCTCCACAGACAGTTGCCTCATGCTGACTAGAGCCCTCATCCTTTCCAAACTGGATTATTGTAACACACTCTACATTGGAGCGAACAAACAGACCATCCATAAAATACAGGTTCTCCAGAACAATGCCTTGAGAGCAGCATTGAAGATTAATAGAAGTGAGCATATCTCCTCTACAAGAAGAGCATACAAATGGTTATCTATCTTTGATAAGACTGCCTCCCTCACCCACAAGTGCCTCAATAATAATGCACCACCCTACCTCACAGACAGAATCTGCAAAAAAACATCCTCCAGACCAACAAGAATAGCTAACTCTAACTGCCTCCAAGTTCCACGATTTAGACTTTCCACTATTGAGGAACATAGCTTCCCAGTCAAGGCTGCGCAACTATGGAACTCCTTACCTCCAAGTATCAGAGCCCCCCAGCCTTATGCCAAATTCAGACAGATTTTACCAAAAGGCTAAAAGAAAACGACAAATAAATCTAAACTAACACCCTCTCCTCATGTTGCTTCCTATCCTTTGCCTATGGATTCACCTTCTCTGCACCAGTCCACTTGGACAACTCTCCTAAGGTACTGCGTCTACCATAGTCTATTCCTACTCTATGCCACCCAAACCATGTAACCTACATTGTAAATATTGATATGCCGGGTCTGCAATGGCAATTGGCCTATAACTTGAGGGACATTGTCGTGAACCCTTCTTAAAGATAGGGAGGACAGAGGAATAACTTTGGTCAATAGAATGTTGTTAAACAGAATGGTGAGTATTGTTGCCCATATCACAGGTTCGCGCTTGAATATTTTATTAGATAAGGTATTCGGCCCAGGCGCCCTTGAGTTTTTCGATGTATTAATTAAATCTTCAATGTTCCTCGTGTTCAAATTCAGATGCCATTGAGATTTACATTTCAAGGTTACCAGTGCCTCATCCTTTTTGGTGTGATACAAATTAGCAAAATGCCCCAACCAGGTAGATTCATTAATAGGATTAAGAAGTACCTCTTCCTGAGGTTCATCTAAGTCATTAATTAGGGGCCAAAAGTTGGCTGAGTTAGTTCCCCGCAAAGAGTTTAACATAACTTCCCCATCCCTCTGGCATCTAATAATTCGATGTTGAATAGACCAATTTTTATAGTTTTGCTTTATTTTGTTTTCACATAGCCACTGTACCTAGAGTCAAGAGCCCATCTGGTCTGATTAATTAAAGTATATATTTTTACAGAACCTTGATTGAACCTTCTTTTATTTTGGGCTGTTTGGATTGCTCTCTGTAGAGCATTCCCACGGCCTGCATTACCACAAAAGGTGAATGAAGTATCTCTTAACTGTGCCTGATTTACCTTCATGATTGTTTTGGCTCTTGGTTTGTAAAAGTGTGCGGGATGTAAGGGTGTTGGAGAAGGAAGCTGACACAAAGGTGGCATTCTGGTTTGCAAATACTCATTTGTAAGACAATACACCCTCACTTTTCCTATCATCTAAGACGGGATTCTCTGCCTAAAACTAATACTAAAAATGGGCTGTCAGAATGTTGTTTGAAATCAAAATCCACCAGGCTGTTTCACAGCCTACTTCTATCCCTTACACTGCAACTAAAGAATAAGTCAACAGAAAAGTTTCCTCTCCAGGAGAATGACTCCCTTCTCCTGGTATTGGCTAAGTCCCAAGTCCTTCTCAGGGGCTCAGTGGACTCTTCCCTGCCACTGTATTGGGGATGTTGCTTTCCTCGGATACTTAATATTCTTCTGTCGGGGTGACAGACCATTCTCTGATGGTCAGTTGACTTGTTGCTGCCACTATGACAAGGGAGTTCTATTCTGATGCTCAATATGCTTGTGTTAGGGCCCAGACTCTTTGCTGGTGGTCAGTGGGTTTGTTGCTGCCACTGTGACAAGTATGTTCTCCTCTGATGATTGATACTTCCTTCCCAGTAGTTTTATTGTTACTACAGGGTCGGCAGAGAGCCTCTTGAGCCTGCCTCTTTTCCACCCCATGTCCCCTCTTGGTCTCTTGTAGCACCTGTTACCTTTGTTGGAACTGCTGCATGCCACTGGGGCTTCCAGGGACTTGGGCACATCTCTCTGACACTTTGGGCTTCTGTTCTCTGCTTCTGCAGCAGCACCGAAGCTCCACGCTCTCCTGGTCTGCTCGGCTTCCTCTTGCTGCATCGTGTGCAGGTCCATGGAGAAGTCCCTGAACATTTCACTGGCCTTCTTCGCTATTGGTTCACCCTAGTCAGCCGAGACGATTAAAAACTCCTGCTGACACCTGCTGCCTCTCCCGGGCTGGTCTTGACAAAGTCATGAGTCCTTCTTCTCTTCTTATGCAATGTTGCCCTGGCAGTTTGTCAAAGTCCTTTGTTCTTTTTGATGGCTTACTCTCCATGCATCCTCAGGTCCAGCTTGTACCAGTATTAGCACAGTAATTAATCTTCATGTCCCTTTACTATTCTTTGTTCTGGTACTTTCTGTTGTGATTGTTTCTCCTACACTACAGAAAAACTAGAATCTACTCTCAAGTAAAGTGTTTGGGATGGGGGCTTAGGGAAGGTGTGGGTGTGACGTTGGCTAACAGGCTATACCTTAGGTGATCGTCCTTATCCCCAGAGGGGGAGTCCTTTCCCATGCGGTCCTCCCACATGACCACCGATAGTTGGACTATTGGGTAGCGACGGCACGGCCCTATCCTCATGGAAAAGGGGCCCCCTTGGTGAGAATTGACAATACCTTGTGAACATCACATGGCTGAATGGGCATTTTCTCCACTACTCATCCTTGTCTCCTGCAGGGCAAAAGTCAATTCGTCACATATATAGATACTAAGGAAATATACATTCTATTGCAGCACACTGCATTTTTGGTATACTGTGCCCGTAATGAGAGTGATATACATTTCTCTCAACAATGCTAGATATATTATCCAGGTTGCTTTTCTTTCTGGTCTCAAATAACAAGTATCTGCTGAGTTAGTCCACTCCTACACCACACAACATTTTGCATTGTCCAGCATTATTTAAGAGAAGGGCTTAGGTTTAGGTTAAAGGTCAATACAATTTAATGGACTGGTTAAAGATCCCACACCATTAAGATGATTAATGGCATTATCTGCTGTGTACCAGCAAAGTAGAATCCTCAACCATGCTCTGTTGTATTGCATTTTAGCTCAGCAAGCTAATGCTCTTTTCAGCAATACCTTAAAACATTGATAGCTTCCCTTTAATAACTAGAGCACAAAGAAACACTACTTGCAATGAATGCAATTACATGGGGAGGTGATGGAGGGTTGCAGTTGTTTGCCTGTTTGCCATATTCATTTGTGCATTGTGGAGATCACAATGGATTTACTGCTATGCGTGCAGTGAATCACAAGGCTGCTTTCACCATGCCTGGAGATGGATCAACATAGCAAGTCACTAATCCTAACCGCAGTCTGACATCCCAGGCTAATGATGTTTTTGGTAATATAGATAAGACAATAGCATCTATAGTATTGGTTGAGAATGCAAACAATGATTAAGAAACCACTAATGTGTTGCTAACCAATACTGATAGCGCAAAAGATGTACCAAGGAATATTGGATCCATCGATGAAGGGGCTATATTAAAGAGCGATGAAGCGGAGAATTCAAGATGCAAAAAAAAGTATATCAAGCAATGCTGTGGTAATGTTGGGGCAAGGTAAACATGAAGATAACCTAAAAACTAGTCACCGGATGGAAAGGCAGAAATGGGAATATCCTCAAGTGGATCACGATCCGTCTGTGTGGTGTAGAAAGTAGAAGCTTCCCGGGGAAAGTGAGTTGCATTTAAGGTTAGTGTCTCATAATAGGGTTAAAGACTTTAACAAGGTAAATTCTAACTGTCTCAGAGAACCTGCTTTCCCTAATGAGCCAAGTTTAATACTTTGCTATGTGTTTGGAGACGGCGGTCCTAGGCCACTTCAGAGAGAGAAGGCAATCCTGGTTTCGAAAAATGATGTACAAGGGGCTAACAGAGATTGGTCACACATTGTAAGGCAGGAATTTAAGTTTGGAATAACTGCAAATATTTGAATCAACCAAGTGGCAGGCATTGATGGCTGCTGACAAGAGAAAAGATAGCTCAGCATTTTAGAAATGTGTTACCTTAGGCACTAGTAATATTATTCTGGGGACATAACAGAAATGATCTGCTATGTGCAATGTTTCTTAATTATACAAAAAGGGGAGGCCTTCCTTCAATAACCAATTCAATGACTGAGCATGCAGAGCATGCTGGCAAGTATGCCCCATTATTTTTCACTTTGAGTGAGATTAAAGGAGCCCTCCGTTTCCATAAAAGACTGTGGCCCTGATGAAATCCCTACCAACCATTTTAAGGCAGACATTGATCTGGCCACCGCTCTTTCACAGCCTTTTTAACACTGTGGTTGCTGAACCCATGGTCCCACCATCTTGGACATGTGTGGACAACCAACCACTTTAGAAAAAGGGTGGTATAGAAGATCCTGCCCATTACAGACCCATTTCCATGCTAGATACAGTTGGAAACATCTATGTGAAGGAAATGTTGCTCTATGGGCCTGATTAGGTAACAGAGGAGAAGGTGTCAAATCGCCTTCAAGCAGGGTTCCAATCAGGTATAATCACAATTGGCCACGCGCTAAGGCTCTTTTTGCTAGTTCAAAATATATTGTGCTGAGAAAGGCCAATAAATATGTGGCATTGATAGACCTCAGAACAGCCTATGACAGAGTACCTGCTGCTATTCTCTGGGAAGATCTTAGAGGAATAGGTTTATTATCCGGTGTTCACATGTCAATTCAAATTGTATACACAAACAACACTGCTGCTGTTAGGAGTCTTGCTGAAGACATTACTGATCCCTTTAATATTGAAACTGGTGTCAGACAGAGATGGTTGCTAGCACCGACTTTGCTTTGAATTCATATGAACATGCTCTTTGATTGTATTATAACCTTATAAGCAGATGCTTCTAAACTGGGAGGTGACAGGATCCTG
Organism: Ambystoma mexicanum; assembly: GCF_040938575.1. NCBI lineage: Eukaryota > Metazoa > Chordata > Amphibia > Caudata > Ambystomatidae > Ambystoma > Ambystoma mexicanum. Next base: position 98,770,284 of record NC_090925.1, read on the forward strand.
CCCCTATTTTTTTGCGGATGATGCAATCTTGATATCCCTGACTTCTACTGGTATTTGGAAACAACGTATTGCCTTCAATGTGCAATGCAATGGTTTATCCATAAATAAATATGGGTCATTGCAAGACTTTCTCCCAGCCAAAAATAAATAAAAAATACCGGAACTATTTATGACCCTAGATGGTGCTAGTATAAAGCATGTATCTAGCTATTACCTTGGTGCCTAGACGCACGTCATATCATATCATTGGTGTTCCTTTAGCAGGAAACACTAAATGGAGTAGGTGGAGAAATCACATTTCATACTGGAAACGAACACCAGTGTGATTCTTAAATCCACTAAATCGCATTGTAATGGGTGTGATTACACTGGATCTGAAAGTGCATAATATGAAAGTCAAAGAAGCGTCATCGCATAGGGGTTTACCAAGTGCCCAAAAATGGAGACAATGAAATGCATTCTTAGAAAAGCTGCTTCATCTCACATCAAGCAGAGCTAATGCTATTTAGGGCTTGAGCTAGATCAAAGATCAATACGTGATGCTATTTCATTAAGGCGTATTTCATACTGGGTAAAATTGTGGTCCTCAGCTGCCTTGGGAAATTAAAGGGACGCTATACGTGACCTTCTGTCTCAAGATGGCGGTCGTGATTTGCTCTGGTGTATGCCTGCCAAAAAAATATTTAAGGGCCCTGGGATGTGATGCAATCCTTATAATGTGGCAGCTAACACATAGATCATTCTCAAGACAGCACATTGTACTTTAATGCAAGGGGAAGCTTTTTTAAATTGAAATAACTTAGCCCTTGCTAGCTCTTAATTGGGTTGTAAAATGAGCTTTGGATTTGAAGACTAGACAAGATGTCTCCTGCACATATGTCCAATTATTCTTGAAATTAAGGATTGGTACCTTACCACTAGCATATAACCAGCATGCGTGGATGCACACGATTCTGATCCCTGCCTTGTATGTTACTTGGAGAAAGAATCAGTGAAGCAGGTCCTCTTTTTTTGTCAAACATATATTAATTTATGTTCTGATTCTCTAAAGACAATACTGAGAGAGCACTCTTCGTGATGGGTTTATGATGCATCAACAGTTTACAACATGACAGGTAAAAGCAAAATAGTTTTGCAGTTGCTAAATTCCTGCATAAGGCCTGGCTTGTAAATTCAAAATGTATCGATATCAGAACCCAAGGTTGTTAGTCACTATGCATTTTAAAATGCTAGCTATATGTTTATTATATGTTAATTAGCAAGGTTTGCACATTTGCTTCTCATTTCCCCTGCCCATTACAGACCCATGTCCATGCTAGATACAGTTGGAAACATCTATGTGAAGGAAATGTTGCTCTATGGGCCTGATTACGTAACAGAGGAGAAGGTGTCGAATCGCCTTCAAGCAGGGTTTCAATCAGGTATAATCACAATTGGCCACGCGCTAAGGCTCTTTTTGCTAGTTCAAAATATATTGTGCTGAGGAAGGCCAATAAATATGTGGCATTGATAGACCTCAGAACAGCCTATGACAGAGTACCTGCTGCTATTCTCTGGGAAGATCTTAGAGGAATAGGTTTATTATCCGGTGTTCACATGTCAATTCAAATTGTATACACAAACAACACTGCTGCTGTTAGGAGTCTTGCTGAAGACATTACTGATCCCTTTAATACTGAAACTGGTGTTAGACATAGATAGTTGCTAGCACCGACTTTGCTTTGAATTCATATGAACATGCTCTTTGATTGTATTATAGCCTTATAAGCAGATGCTTCTAAACTGGGAGGTGACAGGATCCTGCCCCTATTTTTTTGCGGATGATGCAATCTTGATATCCCTGACTTCTACTGGTATTTGGAAACAACGTATTGCCTTCAATGTGCAATGCAATGGTTTATCCATAAATAATTATGGGTCATTGCAAGACTTTCTCCCAGCCAAAAATAAATAAAAAATACCGGAACTATTTATGACCCTAGATGGTGCTAGTATAAAGCATGTATCTAGCTATTACCTTGGTGCCTAGACGCACGTCATATCATATCATTGGTGTTCCTTTAGCAGGAAACACTAAATGGAGTAGGTGGAGAAATCACATTTCATACTGGAAACGAACACCAGTGTGATTCTTAAATCCACTAAATCGCATTGTAATGGGTGTGATTACACTGGATCTGAAAGTGCATAATATGAAAGTCAAAGAAGCGTCATCGCATAGGGGTTTACCAAGTGCCCAAAAATGGAGACAATGAAATGCATTCTTAGAAAAGCTGCTTCATCTCACATCAAGCAGAGCTAATGCTATTTAGGGCTTGAGCTAGATCAAAGATCAATACGTGATGCTATTTCATTAAGGCGTATTTCATACTGGATAAAATTGTGGTCCTCAGCTGCCTTGGGAAATTAAAGGGACGCTATACGTGACCTTCTGTCTCAAGATGGCGGTCGTGATTTGCTCTGGTGTATGCCTGCCAAAAAAATATTTAAGGGCCCTGGGATGTGATGCAATCCTTATAATGTGGCAGCTAACACATAGATCATTCTCAAGACAGCACATTGTACTTTAATGCAAGGGGAAGCTTTTTTAAATTGAAATAACTTAGCCCTTGCTAGCTCTTAATTGGGTTGTAAAATGAGCTTTGGATTTGAAGACTAGACAAGATGTCTCCTGCACATATGTCCAATTATTCTTGAAATTAAGGATTGGTACCTTACCACTAGCATATAACCAGCATGCGTGGATGCACACGATTCTGATCCCTGCCTTGTATGTTACTTGGAGAAAGAATCAGTGAAGCAGGTCCTCTTTTTTTGTCAAACATATATTAATTTATGTTCTGATTCTCTAAAGACAATACTGAGAGAGCACTCTTCGTGATGGGTTTATGATGCATCAACAGTTTACAACATGACAGGTAAAAGCAAAATAGTTTTGCAGTTGCTAAATTCCTGCATAAGGCCTGGCTTGTAAATTCAAAATGTATCGATATCAGAACCCAAGGTTGTTAGTCACTATGCATTTTAAAATGCTAGCTATATGTTTATTATATGTTAATTAGCAAGGTTTGCACATTTAAGTCACCATATTTATGTTCAAGGGTTGTATTGTTATTGCGTTTCATGGAATATAGTGTAACCGTGTTTATTTCAATGTTGGCCTGACATTATATATACACATGGTAATGCTTATGTATTTTGCTTTATGACATATGTCGAAATAAACTGTCAGGACTGACTGACTATATGTATATTTCAAAATACCGTATTCTAAAAGGACAATGTACATTCTAAGCAACACAGCCTAATTTCATTCATGTATTGTTGTTTATCAGCACGTGTGTTCAATGGCATACTTTTTAGAATACTTAGATTTCTAGGAATATCAAAAACAAGTATTGGCTTTACAGAAATGTTAGGGACACTCCAGTCTCCTGAACACTATCCAATATTGGAAATACCAACCAATAGTTAAAGTAGTTGTATAGGGGACAAATTCCCACAACACGTTGATCTCATTGATTGTTTTATTAAATCATGTTCTTATATTTTGGGGAATTTGTGTAATTCTTTTGCTTGATTAATATGTACTGTTCTTCATAATATGTACTGTTGTCTACGGCATCTTTAATTATCCGTTGGTTTTTCCAATATTGGATCATTTGCAGTGGACAGGAGTACCTCTCACTTTAGGACACTCCATCTTTTGGTGGGCTCTATTTGCAACTTTTATACCAGAGTTGCTTCTCTTTTCCCCTGCACCTCTACTTATCTGTTAAGTTAGATAACATTCACTAACTTCTACTTACTTTTTTCCGCTAAATCAGGTGTGCCTTGACAAATCTTTGCTTTTGATCACTGAAATGTTACGCAGAACAATACATTTTCTAGATATTTCCTGTTAGCTCTGTGTTCCCATGTCCATTGTGGTGTGATTAGTTTCCCGTACATGCATGTAAAAGTTCTGGTGGGTTGTACCACAATCTACCTGTTGTTTTTAGGGGAGTTGTGCTGTCAGTTTAGAACACACAGAATATATTGATTTATCTACACTGCTTGTCAGACAAGAATTATGAATTTGTGAATGGACAGCAATTCTCATGGATGATTGGAGTGTAATTTGGGGTCCTCTCACTTCAATGCTTTTGGTTAAATTGTACGGTTCCTATGAAATGACATAATTCTCTTGGAAGTGATACACCTACGCTCCCTTTCATCCCCATGTCTTATTCTAAAAGACTAGGCTTTCACAGATGTTGACTTATCATTCTCTGTTACACTACAAAGTGGGTTCCTGGGTTCTGTGATGAATCCCGAGATGTCATCACTATTTCTCCGGGGAGACTCTCTTCTCATAGAGCCAGGGAAGGGCGGCCACAGCCTGATCCAAACCCTGGGGTGGTTGGCCAAAGGAGCACCATATGGGGAGAGAGGATCTTTATGGGAGGGCAAGAAACTTGTTGGAAGAACATGGTACCCCCCTTTCCAGGGTATGACATCCCCCTAAGTACCCAAACTCTGATGGCCTATTGTGATGTTGAACCAGTTCAAGCCCCTCATACTGACAACCAAAATCCTCTTGATAAGTGTGCCAAAACACTGAGACAAGCAGGAAGAGGGGAGTAATGCAAAGCACTAAAGACCTGGAATCAGACGCATGCTCTAGTGGTTGGAAACATTCAATTGGTGTCGAGACAATTACAATCATGGTACTGCAAGAAAGATGGAGCCCTAGTTTTCCCCAGGAGACAAAAGCAGAGCAGCTGCAGTGGGAAGCAGAAGCAGAAGCACGTTTATTATCATTTTCCATTCATTTTTTTCCAATATCTTTTTGTTCAACTTTTCATTAAAAAAAGGAAATTACTGAGTCATCCTCTTAAAATGAGCCTGTCCTGATGCAAATGCAATGCCTCAAATGCGAGCGCAAGTATCATCTGAGGAAGGCCGAGCAGCAGGGCATGGGGCTATGAAAGTGACGTAGGGGGCATGGGTGTAATTTAAGGGGGGACAAGGGTGTTTGTCACCCTCAACTTTTGTGGCCCATCATTTTGTCTCACTAATTTGCCAGGGGACCCTTTCATTTAGACTTTATTCAGCCGTGAGGCCATCAAAGTACATCCTAACACAAAAATTGCTAATATACATTATAAACATGACAAACAGTCAAACACAGTAATGCAAACCCACCTTCATTTTTACTTTGGGATTGAAGAACACATGCCATATTGATTGCCCATAGGCCTTCTCTCCAGTGGAGTTGAATTTGCACCTGAGAGGTCTGAGTCGTGATTGCTATTTCCAGAGGGACTCATGATACCTGGGAACGGATAAGTGCTAATAGAGATCACGCTGTTTGTTTCCTGACCATCATTCGCATCACTGCCCAACACACCATTGGCCACCCTCCGGTTCCTAAACTCCAACTTCACAAAGTCAGTGGTAAAATCACCCTCATAGTAGAGTCTGGAGCAGTTTAATATGGCTTCTCGTGTTTGAGAAGAGCATTCCCTAGATGTAAGAAGCCAGTGCAGACATTTATTTAGGAGCGGATCCCTTGGCTCGCGTTGGGTAGGTTTCAATTTTGGTACCACGTGCAAAAATACTCTGCCTCTCCTTTGTCTCCAGCGATTAATCAAATCTTCCTGGTATGACATCTGGATTCATTATAAAAATTATCATCAGGGCCATTATTCCCCACATTGTTGAAAACCCTTAACGCCCCTTGTTGCATGCATGGTGTAGGGGTGGAGTGGCTTATTGGATTCCCTAAGTGTGTGATGCCGGGCAAGCTGCTCATTTTGATTTGTAGCCCAAATAAAAATGAATGAGGTTATAGTAAATTGGCGCCTGGGGTGCTATGTTAGCGCCATTTATATGATGACAAGCCTTTATTACGGCGACCAGGGGATCTTTGGTGACATGTATTTCTGACTCTTTTAATGGGCTGCACAGAACTGTGCCTTCCATAGGGCCTGAGATTGGCACCTCCTTGGCTCCCCATCCCGCTCCCCCTTGGGCTTCAATCAGGGTAAATAGGAGCCTTTTAATGTCCATAAGCTCAAAAAGAACTTGTTTACAGTTACAATTGCACTCATGGACAGAGCAAGTCTCCTTTTTATGCACCTCTATGGTGGGAGAAGTGTTTATGCCCAATTGATTGGGGACAATTGGCATAGGAAGGCAGGCATGGTTGAGGGCTATCTTCCGGGCCCATGGCCATCAAATTCTTACTCGAAATCCCAGCAGTAACAACAGACCCTTTTTCAAACGTACTTCTATCACAGATTCCATTTGGTCCGCTGGTTCTCTGGCACCGTTTGTCTCTGCTGACAGGGGACTCCATGGCTACTTGGTTCCGGCTTGGCAAAACTGTTGTCACATCAACGTCACTGCCAAAGGTTGCAGAGAATAAAACTGGGGCAGCTGGACTAAGGACGCTGGTGGGCCCACTTAAATGGGGTTGTTGGTTATGGTCTTGGGGGAAAAATTGGCAGTGGTCATTCCCTCTATCCCCCTCCTGGGTCTCCAGATCTAGATTAGCAGCAGTTGGCCAGGATGTAATGGGAGATGTTATGAAAGCAAAGTAGGGACCAAGGTATCAATAATTGCCTCGCCCCCATCGGCAGGGGGGGATCCAGAAACTGTTAATTTTCAAAGGTAAAGTGCAGGAATTTATTTATTAATTTATTTCAAATCGTAAAGGACGCCACATCACCCGTAGGCCTAAAGGCGCACACGAAACATGACAATAACACACAACAAACAGACAGCAGCCAGGCATCAGAAGGCTAGGAAATAGCTAAAAGTCAAAGTTACCTACAGTTGTTTACCGTAGGAAATACCTTCAGCGGTAATATTGCCTCTCCAAGTGGCGGTATCAATAATTCTGTTTGCTGGTATTCCGGTAGATTAACCACCGGAACACCAACAAACTTAGGAGCCTTACTCTGGGAAAGAACATGGAGGACATAATGGAAATTTTGTGGGCTTGGGAAAAGTGGCCTTTAAAGTATAATACAGAAGACACCATCAATTGCATAAAGAAATCGGTGATTCCAGAGCTCCGGGACCGGATGGAATCTGTAACACACTAATTACATGCAATCCTAATAGATGGGGTGTGGATGTCTATGCACTCTTTCTTGCCATTAGTGACACTGGAAGCATTTTGGAGTCTTGGATGAAGAGCATAGTGGTGCATGTCTATAAACGAGGTCCACTAAATTTCCCAGTCGCTACTGTATGTTAGCCATGTTAGATGCACCACCGACAATAATTGTCATAATTCTTCTGGCCGAATAAATGGTAGAGTAGAAAATTGCTCTAGCATTTAATCAATCAGGATTATGTAAAGCCTGCTCTAACACAGATATCCTGATGCTACTCACTACCAATTTTGACAGCGCCTGGTGACTATGACAACAGCCACTGTATGTAGCATTTGTGGACTTCAGTGCCGCTTTCGACACTGTTAACCTTGTCACCCTGTGTAAGAAACTTGATTCATGGGGCCAACCGAGAGGGCTACTGAACATTATCAGTGGCCTTTACCAAAACACCATGGTAAAAGTACATATTAATGTGAAGGGCATCCTAACTGCACCCATTAGCATGACGACAAGCTTGAAACACAACGGTATGCTCTTATTTGACCTCCCCATGGCTGACCCATCGGGATGTCTTGAGGCAGCTATTTTCGATCGCCACAAACTTGGAGGTACTCAAATTGCTTTACTGGTACTGATACATTTTCTCTGAGTAGACTCTAAACTTCAATGAATCATCTGTCGCAGTTTGCCACTGCACCTGATAAAAGAATTAATCTGGGCAAAACCAAACTCATGTCATTTCGGCCAGGTAGAAATAAAACCATTGAGTAATTTCTCTGCACACTTTTGAAAATTCCAGTAGAAGATGTCTAGAGCTATAACTATCTGGGCTACTTATTGATAGACAATTAAAGTTGCGGAATTTGTTTAGACAAAGTCGAGTTTGAAATAACTGAATGATGGGGGCATTGAAGAAGTTTGCGAGACAGCATGTGGGATTCACACTTGCCTTTCTGGTTACTGTGTATATCATCAACATTATTCCTAAAATTGACTTATGGGGACAAAGTGTGGGGATGAAAAGAGAACTAGGTGTGAAAACCACTATATAAATATCCCCATGACTTTCCCTCCACTGCTACCGTTGAGTACCTATTATGTGAGTTCAATATTCACACTGCAAATGTGATGTTATGCATCCAGTATGCTATGCACATTTGGAAAATGGCCAAGCCTAGTGAAAAACTCTGGCTGACCTCCGCTCAGCTAGAAACTAAAACGTTGAGGTTCAATAAGCATTCAGTATGCACAAAAGTGTAGAAAATTGGTGAATACTGAGAAACCGGACTTGGATTAAATAAAACATTGCTAAAAGAACACATCACGTAGCTTGACAAAGAGCAACTGTGGATTAACCTTGCTACTAAAGCCACCAGTGGTGACTCTATAAATGGAAGGATCATACCATTTTTTCCAGGACAATATATCCATTCCTTTCCCAGCTCGTTTCTCTGCAAAGCTTACATGAGGCTCAAGTTGAGTCTGGTGGATACACTTGAGATTATTGGTCCTAGAGTAGCCTTGAATAGAGCAGTTTGCACATGTAGACTGTGCACGCTAGCTGACATTGAGTTGGTTAGACATGAATGTCTGAAATTAACCAACCAAACATATAGGGCTATTTGAGAAGGGGTGCTGAATGTGAGCATTGGCCTGGCTCCAGACATTCGCTTGGACATGATATTGGAAATAAATGCTATATCATTCATATATCACTTGCGAATATTCTGGGAAAAGATCAAGGTTCTACATACGGTCACTGAAACTCCCACAAACTGCAAGCTCGACTGCTCGAAGTAAGCTAATATTTGGATGTATTGTGTATTTTTATGATTTTGAAAATAAGGAACTACATTAGTAATTTTTAAAGCTATTCTGCTGCAGGGCTCCTGAAACTCTGCAGCCAGTCTAAATCACTTTTAATCCTGTTGGATGAATATTTGTAGAACCTCACAGTGCTGTCATTGCCAAGATAAATATTTGCATTGTCAACTTGTTGCAACATAAATCTCTCAGTCTGATATTTCATTGTTTTTGGCTACGGAATCAGTCCTTGCTATGGTATTTTTGATGACCTGAGGCCAGATTACAGAACCTTTGCATCGGTGTAAATGCAAAGATGCCCAATATTAGCACTAGGGCAAAGTTTTCCCTATTTCTAAAAACACTTGGACATATTAGAAAACCATTGCGCCATGAAAAGTGCAGTTTGGAATGGTATAAGCAACCGGGAAATAATTGCACATTTGTATAAATGGTCAATTTTCGATGCATTATTGAACCACGGCAACGTTTGCCCTAGAGCTAAAACCATTCCGTATTAGCACTAGGGCACTTTATGCCTTGGTGCTTATAACATGCAAAACTGCAAATGTTATGGTGCAATCTTTTGTTTTTAATTTCACAGAGTTTTTAGAAATAGGGCAAACTTTACCCTAGTGCTAATACTGTGCAACCTAGCACTTGCATCGGTTCAAAGTTTCGGTAATCTGGCCCATGATGCATCTTGGGTGATGGTGAAGAACATAGAATTTAAGGGTCAGCAGTGCAAGACCATTAATATCTGCTTCTACATTTGATATGTAATTTTAACTTGTTATCACCTCAGGATTTGGTGATCTATAAACAATGTGCTGACAGAGCAATGCCAAATATTCTGACTTGGCACACACTTCAATGGTCATTCTCCTACCACTTCTTGAAAGACATGACGGTGAGAAGCGACAAGAACACATGATCATGCATACTCCCCTTCAGAGCAACAGTCTTCAATCTCAGTGGCAATCCACTCATCTACTAACTGCACCCCATGACATCATCAAAAGGTTAGGGAAGAAGTGCAAGGAGAGAGGACAAGGAGGAATGGTGGCATTGAGGCCAGAATCATCCTCACAATGTTCCACATGCGGTCATTAACATGGGTTATTTACTACATATTGAGCATACTGTCATTAATAATTGCAAGTTGTGCATCTTATTCAATTAACGCCTTAACGCCTTAAGTGCCAAGAGCGAGGTATCTCGTCCTTGGGATTACCTCCCTGTTGTCAAGGACGTCCTTGGCACTTAAGGGGTTAATGAAACAGAAACCGTTAGAAGACATTGAATGGCAAAATACCAAAATCACCAAAAGAGGCCTTGGCACTGGGGGTGGAGGGGAAACCCATGACAGTTAAATAAACATGTTTACTAATAAGGGTGATTTGTATATTTCCCACATGAATTGTATAGTCATCGTTTATGTTATGTCTCACACTTCCATGAATATTATTAGAGGTGGATAAAGAACCTTTGTCATGAATGCAGACGAATTCATTAACACAAATATCTGAAATACTAAAATGAGCCCATTAATGTATCTTCGAAATTTAGCAGTAATTCATTATGCAGATGAGGCTTGTGTTAGTTTGTTTTACTTTCTGTTATCTGATGGGTGCATTTATCTCTCACATATGGTAAAACGTACTCTAGTCTCAAATGCAAGTTGCCAAATGGAAGGGTCTGTACCAAAATAGATCATTTAAATCAATGTTACAATCAAAATTGAACCCTTGATTCAAAAAAGGGGTTTTATACATTTGTGTTTATGCTGTTGTCTAATAAATGTTCAATATTGTTTTATATGATAGTAGATTAGGTTTGAAATCAATACGCTAAAATATAGTAAATGTCACTCATCTTCTATGATGAATTCTTATTCTTTCTTAAAGCTTTTTTTTAGCTCTGTATTTTTTAGACTGTATATAACAGGATTACAAACTGGAGCAATAGCAATATATGCCAACGAGGATATCTTGCTGTCTGACAATGCTGATCCTGGTCTCAAATAGGTAGCAAAGATAGACCCATAAACAATAAAAACAACAGTCAGGTGAGAGGCACATGTGGAGAAGGCCTTGTGACGTCCCGTGACAGACTGTATTTTGAGGATGGATGAGATGATGTTGATGTAAGATGTGATGATTAAAACAAAGGACATCATTGTTAATAAGGAACCCAGGATGTAGGTTAGTAATTCAATAGTGAGCGTGCTGCTGCATAAGAGCTTCATCAAGACTGCTATATCACAGAAGAAGTGGTTGATTGTGTGGCTCTCACAGAAGGAGATCTTTGAGATTTCTATGGTGTGGCCAAGTGGTTCTATGAGCCCCATTACCCAGCATACAAAAGCCAGCCTCATGCACACAGAGTTATTCATAATAGTCATGTAACGTAGTGGATGGCAGATGGCGATGTAGCGATCATAAGCCATAATTGTGAGTAGATCAAATTCTACTATCATCATGGCAAAAAAAAGTGCATCTGTGTCAAGCATTGAAGAATGAAATCCATGTTGCCGTCTGGAACAATACATCCAGCACTGGTGGGAATATGACTATGGTGAGAGAAATGTCAACAAAGGACAAATTTGTGAGAAAAAAAGACATTGGAGTCTGCAGGTGTGAGTTACAATAAACTGTAGCAATGATTAAAAGATTTCCCACACATTTTACTAGGTATACCATTAAAAAGGCTGCGAAAAGGGGTCCTTGCATCGTCGGAAGATCGGAAAACCCCAAAATGAGGAAATATCCAGAGGAGTTCTGATTGTCTTCTTTCATTCATCCAGTTATGCAGGCAGGTTAGATTTTTTTTAAATACTGCAAATTGTAGAACAGAAAATACATTGAAACACAAAGTTTGGTTAGAAGAACAGTAGAAAGCATAAATGTTGCAACAGTGTTTCAAATCACAATTTTTCACAAGTGAAAACAAAACTGTATAATAAAAAATTATCAACATACAATGACATGAATTAATTTCAGCTGCATTATGCTGGGTATGTACAACAGTATTGACATTTTGTAAAGCTGTTTGTGTCAAGTGACACTGTTTTCAAATTTTAATTTCCCAATTTATTACAGCGGGGAATAGTGAATCTTGCCACCACGAAAAGAGATAATAGTGAAGATGTTTAGTTATGTGACGTGCCTTAAACAATGCTCGTCCAAGATAAGGGCTGGTGCCTGTAGGCATACTCATAGTGTCTACATCATTCAGTCAGTGGGCCAGATCAATTAATATGTGACTCTTGGAAATTGACACTTTGTGCCATTATACTCGCTTGGGTTGCACATTCATTTTATAGCAGTGTCTGCTAACTGTGCAGGCTTGTACTTAGCATAGATCATTGAGGTTCATACTACCAGTGTGCAACAAATCCAGGATACCCTTAGGAGGTGGAAGAATGGTCAAGTGACCATATTTGGGCCGGCGGTGTGATTATCTGATGTGCCTTACTATAAGATTGGGAGTGGCCATGGCATCCCCTTAAACAGTTGCAGTGCTTCAGGAGTTCTGCTATCAGCATTAAGACAGGTCCTATTTCTTCATATTTTCAACAAGCACCAATGTCATCAATGACACTATTTAAATGTTCAGTGTCACACAAATCATTGGAATGCAAGGTTTATTTTATGATGATGGAAAGCACACCTGCGGGTGTGCCTCACACAACCTGTGATCACCATACACAACACGTCCAACGCTAAATTGTATCCACCACCAACTCATCTTTTCTAATGGACATGAGGGTTTCTGGGTATTGCTCCTGCAGGGGGCACCAGCATCTCTTGACTTAGCTTAAGACAAGATTACAAAATGAGGCATGTAATTATCTACTGCCTTTATTGCTGGCAGTCCATTGGACGGTGGGAGCTGGATTGCATCTATCGCCGCTGGGCAGCCTGTGAGGCATATGAAGCTCCATGACCTTTCCCATGAGTAGGGTGTTGTGAAAGTGGAAAGAAATCAGGCATTAATTGGGTTGGTTCTGTCCAAACTGGGACACTCCCATCCGAGAGATTGGCAATGGATTTTGTGAGCGCTGAAGAATTTTGAGAAATGCTGTATGGGAGATCTTGAATACTTTAGTAGCTGATGCATCCAATGAAAGAGCATGAGCACCTTAATGGGTGGCTGCATCTGTGAAAAAGACCCCAGGAACCTTAATTGGTGACGTCACCTTGTAAGGAACTGAAAACCTCATTGTGTCGCTGTGACCTGTGAAAGATCCCAATAGCCTCAGTCACTGTCTACACCCTGTGAACAAGCCCAATAACCTTAGTGGGAGGGTTTGCACTCCTAAAGGGCCTGAGAACCTGAGTGGGTGGCTATGACATGTGAAAGTGTGTGTACACATTGGGTGGTTTCACCCCTTTGAAGGAGCACCTCAGTGGGTGGCTCAACCATGTGAAAGAGCCTGCAAATACAAGTGGGTGGCTGTGCCATATGATGTAAGAGGATTCAATTCAACACTACAGCTAAGTCAATGCCTAGTCTGGGATACTGAATGGAAACCCTTATTGATATATCTTTACGTCCAGTTCATGCGTTCTGGATGACTACCCGTATATAACACCCCTCTCTTGGAATCCCCCTGACCCCACTGAGCCAAGAAGTAGTTCTGTTTTGCAAGTTAAAAGGTTTATTTGAGAATTTAAACAATATATATATATATATATATATATATATATATATATATATATATATATATATATATATATATATATATCACACTTTATAATAAATTAATAATTGAATATCACACTTAATCTGAGCAGTAATCAATAATGGATAGTCTGGCACTAGCACACTTCTTTATAATCAATGATGAGTGGTTATAGGACGGATACGAAAGCAACAATACTTTTATGGTTTCAAATGGATGCAATGTGGAATGAAATGCAGTACAGAAAATAACTTGATAGGATTTCAGCAAAAGACAATGTAATCACTTTCTTGATCAATTCCCCCCCCCCCTTAATGCAATGAAAGGAGATGAATAGAATGGGACTCAGTTCTTAGGAATGCAATCAAATAGAATTCAGTTCAATTCCCCCTCAGCAGCTTATACAACAGATAGGAGTTTTGAAACACAGGCAAAATGCTTTGAATATGGTGACAATGCAGTGAGAAATATGCTGAAAATGGTTTTAATTCCCTTTAGGAGGTTCAGGGTGAGTGAAATATACTTGGGATGAGTTCAGGCTCACTTTAGCAAGGATCTAGGAGTAACTAGCAGGTTAAACGAATTTTTGGCAAAGGAAAGCAATGAAGCTGCTGTTTTCACACGTGGCTGGATTTTTAACCAAATCGCAAATCGCGGTAAAATTTGCGAATGCGAGAATCGTGATTACGGCAAAAGTATACGGAGTAGTCGGTTCTAAGCTTGTTGAAAAGCTGAGATTCTAAGCTCTCAGAGGAAAGTTCAACCAAGTTCCTAGCCCAAACGGTTCCAGAGATACAGACGATTCAATAAAGGTAGTTTTTCGGATTTGAAATTTTAAAAGTTCAAAGCGACAGGTTACAGCTAGCAGCTAGAAAATGACAAGTGACAGCTTTGAAAATGACAGGTGACAGTTAGGAGGCAGTTCTGGTTAGATTAAAATAGATTGAATTATATTATTTTAACTAAGAGATTGGTTCTGCACAGTTCTGCTAGGTACTCACAATACATTTAGAAATAGGCCTCGCCACGGATCTGGTCAACAGGTTTTCTTCACTCGCCACGGACGGTTTCTGCGAACAGCGTCTGGGTCAGCTCTACTCTGCTGGTCTGGGTCTCTGGTTCTGATCAGGTCTGTGGGTCCGGATACAGCGGTCTCCAGTTCAGCTGGTCTCTCTCTGTATACAACACTGCTCCCTGGCAAATGGCAAGAGTTCTTGCAAATAATTCAAACAGCTCGCCTGGCTGTGAATAGTGGCAATGATGTGAGGCCTGCTAAAGAGGGATTTAGCTTGTAGTTGACCTCTCTGCTACAAATTCTGAAGTAAAGTCTTGGTCTCTGAAGGTGGATAGATTGAAGTCTCTGTGTTGGCTCTCTGGAGGTTGATGGAGGTAAAGTATGGATTTTCCCGGCAGAGCGTCCCGCAGCAGGTGGAATAGAATCTCCCTATCTGTCCTGACTGTCTGCTTTTATGTGTTTTGAAAGTGGGTGGAGAGGCTAGCTTTCTAGGCCCTACCCCTCTCCACTTGTCATTGGCCACTTCCTCCTCTTCCCCTTGATTGGGGGAATGAAATGAAGTGTCATCATGATGAGGTTTGTTTATGATACAGAGAACCCACCCCTGTCAACTTTACACACAATCTATATTTGACCTAAAGACATATTTCATAGATACACAGTGGTTTGAAATTACATGCACCCATCACATATCACATGAGGTAGCCCCTGTTCCAATTCTGCTCTTCCTGGGGGCTTGCATTCAGAAATGGCAACCTTTGGTGCTTTTTAGTGGGCTTTGCAACATAGGATTTTTCTCCAGATGTATACACATGTACACGGCCTGTCCATACATACTCCAGTAAATTACCATGTCTCTAGCTTAAACACAGAGTCTGTAGTATACATAAATAGCAGGGTTTTGCCCCAGAACATCACACAAATTGGAGTTTGTGCTTGAATCGAAGATACATTTTTTAAATGAAGGCTCTCAAAGTTATACATTCCTGTCATTTGATTACAAAGAGTTATAAGTGTTTCTGTAAAATATATATTTTGCTTTCAATTCAGTTCTCAGAGTGTTGGAGTCCGCCTCCAAGACTTGGGTGGGTCAGTGATCACATGTGTCTTCTGGCAGGCAGGCCTTTGTTGACAAGAAACAGTCAAAATCAACATATTCTATTCAAGTGCAATAGCCTATTGTGTGGTCTCCAGGAGTTTGAGGTCAGCAGACCAGGGGGTCACTTTGCATTTGGTTATTATGACCAAGTCATATCCTGGGCTGTGGTGTGAATCTCTTGAGGTGAGAGAGTTTCCCAGGCTTCTCGCCTCTGGGAACAGCAGTTGGCTAATTTTTCATTAAAATGCAGCCTTTGAAGTCAGCTGAGTCAAATCCCTTTGTCAGCAACTGCACTTTGTTCTCCTGTCAGAGTTTAGACCGCTAGCGCCGCCTTGAGGATTTTGTTGGTACTGCATCCATTTTTGGGATCTTTCTTGGATTAATGCATTCCAAACAGGAATGGTTCTTACATGGTAGTAAATAATCCTTGCTTAACATTGTTTTGATGGGGCTCCTTACAGTAAAATGGTTATGTGGAACCCCACAAAAGGGTTGAATCTTTAAAGTGGTACTGTGAGCCACGATTTCAGCAACTTTTTGACATCAGTAACAGTGGATTTTGTTAACAAAGATCTTTCTTGCCACTGGTGGGTGGCAAGTGAGGTAACCATTTTGGTGTGCGCACAAACTGCGTGGTTCCCCTGGATTCTGGCGCACTTGTGGGCTTTTTGGCCATCTTGGATTTTCTAAGCCCACAGCACCAAATGTTGCAGCATGATAGCTCAAACGTGGGTCAGGACACCCAACAAATCCCCCCACGTGACTGCCCTTTGAATTTGAGTCGATGGGGAGTCGGGTGCACAAGGGTTTTGACCCACGCACTGGTCTGTCAGCATAATCTTCTTCCAATTCTGCAAATGGCACAGATCAGCATCTTTTCCTCCATCCGGTACTGATCGATCGGTTCCCCTCGCCGGTCCTGATGGGAATATTGGGCGGTACCCTGGGCCCCTCGCGTCTCTGCTCCCGGTCTCCGGATCATCCTCCCTGGCCAGTCTCAAGGTTTTCTTTCTCCTAGGACGACAAAGGAAGAGAGGCAATACCTAATTATAGACATTTTTCCCCCACCATTGATATAGTGGCGTGGCATATAAATTTATAGTCAAAACATATGAACATGCACATTTCTTTTTGCATTCAAAAACGAAAACACCCACATTGAGAAACTCAGAATTTGATAGGCGATATGTAGGATATTTTAAGTTAGAACTGAATTAATCTGAGACAGTACCCTCCAGGATTCCAGAGGATTCCTCCAGTTGTTGCAGAGTGTGCCTGGGATGGCAACACTTTAGCTGATTTATATGTACCCACTTGTCTTCCCCCTCTGCCAAACCGTCTTTGGGGATGCGGATCTTGTAGGCCACAGGGGAGATCTTGTCTATAATCTCAAAGGGTCCCTTCCATGTGGACAGGAGTGCCTCTCACTTTAGGACACTCCATCTTTTGGTGGGCTCTATTTGCAACTTTTATACCAGAGTTGCTTCTCTTTTCCCCTGCACCTCTACTTATCTGTTAAGTTAGATAACATTCACTAACTTCTACTTACTTTTTTCCGCTAAATCAGGTGTGCCTTGACAAATCTTTGCTTTTGATCACTGAAATGTTACGCAGAACAATACATTTTCTAGATATTTCCTGTTAGCTCTGTGTTCCCATGTCCATTGTGGTGTGATTAGTTTCCCGTACATGCATGTAAAAGTTCTGGTGGGTTGTACCACAATCTACCTGTTGTTTTTAGGGGAGTTGTGCTGTCAGTTTAGAACACACAGAATATATTGATTTATCTACAATGCTTGTCAGACAAGAATTATGAATTTGTGAATGGACAGCAATTCTCATGGATGATTGGAGTGTAATTTGGGGTCCTCTCACTTCAATGCTTTTGGTTAAATTTTACGGTTCCTATGAAATGACATAATTCTCTTGGAAGTGATACACCTACGCTCCCTTTCATCCCCATGTCTTATTCTAAAAGACTAGGCTTTCACAGATGTTGACTTATCATTCTCTGTTACACTACAAAGTGGGTTCCTGGGTTCTGTGATGAATCCCGAGATGTCATCACTATTTCTCCGGGGAGACTCTCTTCTCATAGAGCCAGGGAAGGGCGGCCACAGCCTGATCCAAACCCTGGGGTGGTTGGCCAAAGGAGCACCATATGGGGAGAGAGGATCTTTATGGGAGGGCGAGAAACTTGTTGGAAGAACATGGTACCCCCCTTTCCAGGGTATGACATCCCCCTAAGTACCCAAACTCTGATGGCCTATTGTGATGTTGAACCAGTTCAAGCCCCTCATACTGACAACCAAAATCCTCTTGATAAGTGTGCCAAAACACTGAGACAAGCAGGAAGAGGGGAGTATTGCAAAGCACTAAAGACCTGGAATCAGACGCATGCTCTAGTGGTTGGAAACATTCAATTGGTGTCGAGACAATTACAATCATGGTACTGCAAGAAAGATGGAGCCCTAGTTTTCCCCAGGAGACAAAAGCAGAGCAGCTGCAGTGGGAAGCAGAAGCAGAAGCACTTTTATTATCATTTTCCATTCATTTTTTCCAATATCTTTTTATTCAACTTTTCATTAAAAAAAGGAAATTACTGAGTCATCCTCTTAAAATGAGCCTGTCCTGATGCAAATGCAATGCCTCAAATGCGAGCGCAAGTATCATCTGAGGAAGGCCGAGCAGCAGGGCATGGGGGTATGAAAGTGACGTAGGGGGCATGGGTGTAATTTAAGGGGGAACAAGGGTGTTTGTCACCCTCAACTTTTGTGGCCCATCATTTTTGTCGCACTAATTTGCCTGGGGACCCTTTCATTTAGACTTTATTCAGCCGTGAGGCCATCAAAGTACATCCTAACACAAAAATTGCTAATATACATTATAAACATGACAAACAGTCAAACACAGTAATGCAAACCCGCCTTCATTTTTACTTTGGGATTGAAGAACACATAGTCCCTGTGCCATATTGATTGCCCATAGGCCTTCTCTCCAGTGGAGTTGAATTTGCACCTGAGAGGTCTGAGTCGTGATTGCTATTTCCAGAGGGACTCATGATACCTGGGAACGGATATGGGCTAATAGAAATCACGCTGTTTGTTTCCTGACCATCATTCGCATCACTGCCCAACACACTGTTGGCCACCCTCCGGTTCCTAAACTCCAACTTCACAAAGTCAGTGGTAAAATCACCCTCATAGTACAGTCTGGAGCAGTTTAATATGGCTTCTCGTGTTTGAGAAGAGCATTCCCGAGATGTACGAAGCCTGTGCAGACATTTATTTAGGAGCGGATCCCTTGGTTCACGTTGGGTGGGTTTCAATTTTGGTACCACGTGCAAAAATACTCTGCCTCTCCTTTGTCTCCAGCGATTAATCAAATCTTCCTGGCATGACATCTGGATTCATTATAAAAATGATCATCAGGGCCATTATTCCCCACATTGTTGAAAACCCTTAACGCCCCTTGTTGCATGCATGGTGTAGGGGTGGTATGGCTTATTGGATTCCCTAAGTGTGTGATGCCGGGCAAGCTACTCATTTTGATTTTGTAGCCCAAATAAAAATGAATGAGGTTATAGTAAATTGGCGCCTGGGGTGCTATATGAGTGCCATTTATATGATGACAAGCCTTTATTACGGCGACCAGGGGATCTTTGATGACATGTATTTCTGACTCTTTTAATGGGCTGCACAGAACTGTGCCTTCCATAGGGCCTGAGATTGGCACCTCCTTGGCTCCCCATCCCGCTCCCCCTTGGGCTTCAATCAGGGTAAATAGGAGCCTTTTAATGTCCATAAGCTCAAAAAGAACTTGTTTACAGTTACAATGGCAGTCATGGACAGAGCGAGTCTCCCTTTTATGCACCTCTATGGTGGGAGAAGTGTTTATGCCCAATTGATTGGGGACAATTGGCATAGGAAGGCAGGCATGGTTGAGGGCTATCTTCCGGGCCCATGGCCATCAGATTCTTACTCGAAATCCCAGCAGTAACAACAGACCCTTTTTCAAACGTACTTCTATCACAGATTCCATTTGGTCCGCTGGTTCTCTGGCACCGTTTGTTTCTGCTGACAGGGGACTCCATGGCTACTTGGTTCCGGCTTGGCAAAACTGTTGTCACATCAACGTCACTGCCAAAGGTTGCAGAGAATAAAACTGGGGCAGCTGGACTAAGGACGCTGGTGGGCCCACTTAAATGGGGTTGTTGGTTATGGTCTTGGGGGAAAAATTGGCAGTGGTCATTCCCTCTATCCCCCTCCTGGGTCTCCAGATCTAGATAAGCAGCAGTTGGCCAGGATGTAATGGGAGATGTTATGAAAGCAACAGTAGGGACCAAGGTATCAATAATTGCCTCGCCCCCATTGGCAGGGGGGATCCAGAAACTGTTAATTTTCAAAGGTAAAGTGCAGGAATTTATTTCAAATCGTATCGCACGCCACATCACCCGTAGGCCTAAAGGCGCACATGAAACATGACAATAACACACAACAAACAGACAGCAGCCAGGCATCAGAAGGCTAGGAAATAGCTAAAAGTCAAAGTTACCTACAGTTGTTTGCCGTAGGAAATACCTTCAGTGGTAATATTGCCTCTCCAAGTGGCGGTATCAATAATTCTGTTTGCTGGTATTCCGGTAGATTAACCACCGGAACACCAACAAACTTGTAATGGGAGCCTTACTCTGGGAAAGAACATGGAGGACATAATGGAAATTTTGTGGGCTTGGGAAAAGTGGCCTTTAAAGTATAATACAGAAGACACCATCAATTGCATAAAGAAATCGGTGATTCCAGAGCTCCGGGACCGGATGGAATCTGTAACACACTAATTACATGCAATCCTAATAGATGGGGTGTGGATGTCTATGCACTCTTTCTTGCCATTAGTGACACTGGAAGCATTTTGGAGTCTTGGACGAAGAGCATAGTGGTGCATGTCTATAAACGAGGTCCACTAAATTTCCCAGTCGCTACTGTATGTTAGCCATGTTAGATGCACCACCGACAATAATTGTCATAATTCTTCTGGCCGAATAAATGGTAGAGTAGAAAATTGCTCTAGCATTTAATCAATCAGGATTATGTAAAGCCTGCTCTAACACAGATATCCTGATGCTACTCACTACCAATTTTGACAGCGCCTGGTGACTATGACAACAGCCACTGTATGTAGCATTTGTGGACTTCAGTGCCGCTTTCGACACTGTTAACCTTGTCACCCTGTGTAAGAAACTTGATTCATGGGGCCAACCGAGAGGGCTACTGAACATTATCAGTGGCCTTTACCAAAACACCATGGTAAAAGTACATATTAATGTGAAGGGCATCCTAACTGCACCCATTAGCATGACGACAAGCTTGAAACACAACGGTATGCTCTTATTTGACCTCCCCATGGCTGACCCATCGGGATGTCTTGAGGCAGCTATTTTCGATCGCCACAAACTTGGAGGTACTCAAATTGCTTTACTGGTACTGATACATTTTCTCTGAGTAGTCTCTAAACTTCAATGAATCATCTGTCGCAGTTTGCCACTGCACCTGATAAAAGAATTAATCTGGGCAAAACCAAACTCATGTCATTTCGGCCAGGTAGAAATAAAACCATTGAGTAATTTCTCTGCACACTTTTGAAAATTCCAGTAGAAGATGTCTAGAGCTATAACTATCTGGACAGAGTTATTGTAGGCATATTCGGCTATCCAAAGGATATCTTTCCAAGTTTTTTTAGTTTGTTGTAGCATGCAGCGCAAATACTGTTCCAGAGTTTGATTGGTCCTCTCGGTTTGTCCGTCGGTTTGAGGGTGGTGGCTGGTCGAAAGTCTCACATCAATTTGAGCCGACCGACAGCAACTTCGCCAAAAATGAGAAATAAATTGACTACCTCGATCCGAAATTAGAACTGAAGGAAAACCGTGCAGTCGGACGATGTTTTCGAGAAATTCTCGAGCCAGAGTTGCTGCTGTTGGTAAGCCTTTGAGTGGAATGAAATGCGTCATCTTGGAGAATAGGTCCACGATTACTAGGATCGTATTGTATCCGGAGCATGGAGGTAGATCGGTGATGAAGTCCATAGAAAGCGTATGCCAAGGGCGAGGCGGGATGTCAATAGGACCTAAGAGGCCGGCTGGTTTTTCCTTTTGACTCTTGTTTTGGGCGCATACTCCACAGGACATTATAAAGTCTCTGATATCTTTTTTCCAAGACGGCCACCAGAAGTAGCGCTTGATCTTTTCCGAGGTCTTGGTCATACCGGGATGTCCTTCCATTAAAGAATCATGATAACAAGAGATTACCTTTTTCTGTAAATCTGTGCTGGGCAGGTATAACCGTTCTTGGAAATATAATAGGCTGTCCTTCACCGTAAAGTCCTTTCCCTGCAGATGCCAATTCTGTATGTCTGCTGGAGTTACCAGTAGCCTGGCTTTATCCTTAACTTCCTCTATGGATTGTGTGGCGATTACACCTAGAATTCTTTGTTCGGGAATGATAGGTACAGGTTTAGGATTGATCAAATGTTCTTCCACTCCCATCCGAGAAAGGGCATCAGCTTTACCGTTTTTTGTACCAGGTCGAGAGGTAATTAGGAAGTCAAACTCGGCAAAGAATAGTGCCCAACGGAGTTGCCTAGAGGATTGAGCTTTTGCGGTTTTCAAATATTGCAGGTTTCGGTGATCTGTAATCACAGTAACGGTGTGTCGGGCCCCCAGAAGATAATGCCGCCAAGCCTTAAAGGCGGACTTGATAGCTAGAAGTTCCTTATCAGTAATAGTGTAATTGATTTCAGGAGGCGAGAATTTGCGGGACCAAAATGCCACGGGATGCAACTGATTGGTTACTGGGTCCTTTTGTGATAGAACTGCCCCCATGGAAAGGCTCGAAGCATCAGTTTCAACGATGTAGGGGAGTTCTGGGCGAGGATGTTTTAAGATCGGTGCAGAGATAAATCTAGTCTTCAAATTCTGGAAAGCTTGTTCCGCCTCGGTAGACCATTCAAAACGTTTGTTTTTCTTTAACAAGGCGGTGATGGGCTGGACTATTCGAGAGAATTCGGGGATAAACCTGCGGTAAAAGTTAGCGAAGCCTAACATGCTTTGAACACCTTTTACGGAGGATGGCGATGGCCATTTGAGAATTGCATCGACCTTCTTTGAATCCATACGCACTCCGCTAGGTGATAATATGAATCCCAAGAATTCAACTTCAGTCACGTTGAAAACACATTTTTCCAACTTAGCGAAAAGTCTGTGTTGACGCAACCTCTCGAGGACAGTTTTCACGAGTTTCCGATGTTCAGATTCCGATGAAGAATAAACGAGGATGTCGTCAATGTAAACGACCACACATACATCTATGAGTTCTCTGAGGACATCGTTCATAAAATATTGAAAGGCGGCCGGGGCATTGCAAAGCCCGAAGGGCATGACCTGATATTCAAATAGCCCATACTTGGTGCGGAAGGCCGTCTTCCATTCATCACCCTCTTTTACTCGTACCAAGTGGTAGGCTCCTCTAAGATCCAGCTTTGTATATTTTCATGCTCTTCTGACTTGGTCCAGGAGTTCAGGGATTAAAGGTAACGGATATCTATTCTTAACGGTGATCTGGTTCAGGGCGCGGTAATCTATACAAGTTCTAAGGTCCCCTTCTTTTTTTGGAACGAAGAACAAAGCTGAAGAAGCAGGGGACTTAGAAGGACGAATAAACCCATTCGCTAGGTATTGATCCAGGTATTGTCGGAGGTGAAGGTTCTCAGGCTCGGTGAGGGCATAAATTCTGCTACACGGAGGAGTAGATCCAGGTATCAGGTCTATCTGGCAGTCATAGGACCTATGAGGAGGTAGAGAGTTAGCCTGATCCTTCCGGAAAACATCTTGGAATTCTAGGTATTCGGGAGGTAACTGGGGAGTCTCCGAAGAAATTGCTGCTAGAGCAACACCAGGTGGAGGGTGACAAGTAGAGACACATTCTGGGAACTGAACCGTTATTGCTCGCCAATCGATCCGAGGATTGTGTTTCTCTAACCAAGGTATCCCTAGAATAATCTGGAACTGAGGGGCCTTGATCACATCGAACACGATCTTCTCATGGTGTCCATCTTGACTTACTAGCGTCACTTCTTGAGTGGTATGCGTTACTGGTCCGGAGGCTATCTCCGTACCATCCACCGTAGTAATGACGTCCTTTACAGCCTTGGGACAAAGAGTTAGATTCATCCTCAAAACCATTTCCTGATCCACATAATTGCCGATGGCACCGCTGTCGACGTAAGCTTCAATTGCATGTAATCGATCTGGATGATCAGGGCTAATGAGGACCATAGGTATCACGAAATGCGAGGTCACGGAACTGGTTTTAACGCTCGGCAAGAGGACCTCTATTCTTGTCGGGCGAGGTTGTTTCCCTGCTCAGAGTTTGTGACCTTGGTAACTGCAGCTCCTACCGCCTTCTTGGCTGGTTTCACCGGACAGTCTCGAAGAAAGTGCCCTGAGTTTCCGCAATAGAGGCATAATTGCAACTGTTTTCTCCTTTCCCGCTCCTTTTGTGTTAGTGGTCCTTTCAGGCTCCCTATTTGCATGGGTTCCCCGGAGTCTACTCCTTTGGAAGGAGTTGGTGGTTTGGAAAATACTCGAGCATCAAACTTGGAACGATCGGCCTTCCTGTTCTGCAGTCTGTGATCTATTTGAACGACTAAGTCTATATAATCCGAACAGTCTTGTGGGGGATTCACTACTTGGGCTAAAACGTCTTTGAGCTTTCCACGTAGACCTCTATAAAACAGCGTAATCCTTTTGTCCTCAGGCCATTGAGTTTCCACTATTAGTCTGTTGAAAGATGCAATATAAGCCAAAAGGTCTTGATTACCCTGTCGCAACGAAAGAAGCTCATTGTCCAAGGCCTGCCCCTGTGAATGTCTTGCGAACAGTTTTTCCATACTAAGCTGAAAGGCTTGAAAATCATGGAGAACCGGATCATCTTGATTAACTAGAGGGATCGACCAGTCTGCCGCATTGCCACTAAGGTACGAAAGCACAAAAGCTACTTTAGCTTGATCAGTTGGAAAGGCTGCTGGCCGGCATAAAAAATGCAACCGGCACTGATTGATAAATACTGCAAACCTCTTTGGGTCACCAGAAAATCGTTCGGGCGGAGCCAGCGGTACATTCCCAGGTAGGTTGATCTGCACTGGATTCATAGGGGATGTTGAAGGAAGATTTGCCCCTGATGCGGGTAACGGGGTCTGTACGGCTTGTGACTGTAGCAATTGTCTAGCAAGATCGTCTGTTCGCTCCTTGGAAATAATTAGTTCCCTTCTTAGAGCATTCGTTTCCTGACGAGCTGCATGCACTTCTGCCCTTAGTTCCCCAAGTAACCGGGCTAGGTGGTCGGTATCCGAGGTTTCCATAGCGCCTGGGCGAGAGTTTTGCGGTAGGCTTTGCTTTCTGTAACGCTCACCTGATTCTCGCAGAGGCGCCGGTCTTGACTGGGCGACTACCGTATCTTCAAAAGTGATGTGCACCACCCGGTTGGCTCTTTGGGCTGGACCTCTGTGCACTGTATGCCTGACTCGAAGAGTAAGATGTCTGCAGATAGAAAATATGGGATTAATGAACTGGGGTTATTGGGGTGTCCCTATCTCTTTCCTTTTCTCCTCTCCTGTAGAACCCCAAAGGTTAACGCTCTCACCTTAGGTAAGTGAACGCCGAGCTCTCCATCTGCCTCGGGGCAGGGTGCTGTACCCAGTTTCTTCACTGGATAGGTAGCGCAGGCCTCTTGACTTCAGAGGACTGCTGTCCGTCGTTTACTTCACGAACGGTGAGTTCCGAATATTTTAAATGTCTTTAAAAGTCTTTTGTAATGCTGTCTCTTATTTTGCAGGGTTCTGGCGATGGCGGCTGACTGGCTGAAGTGAGTTGAGGATGGACCCGTATGCGGAATAGAAGCGCCTGGAAGCGCGTAAGTAAGCGCTTGTTGCTTGCTTCACGATGCGCACTAACTGTCCTTTTATTTTGCAGGTACCAGTTCGGAGCTGCTGAAGGATGCCGGAATGCCCACTGAGTTCGGCGTGGATGGAGTAATGACACGTGAGTATTGAACGTTACCCAATGTCTTTAAACGCACCTTCTTTTGTCTTACAGATGCGGGATGCAGCGCCGAAGGCCTCCGGAGCGTGCAAAGAGTTGGTAAGCTTTTGTCTTTCAGATGCCGGAATGATGACCTCCGGAGCGCGTGAAGAGTAGGTAAGCCTTTGTCTTTCAGATGCAGGAATGCTGCGCGAGGCGTTGATGACAGCCGATGGACCAGGTAAGAGATGCGCTGTCACTGAAGACCGTAGTGCTAACCTGTTCTTTCTTGTCTTTATAGATGTTGCTGAAGACTGGATTCAGGATGGTAAGCCTTTTTCCTTTAGGCCCAGGATCAGATGCAGAAGACACGATGAGCATTCTGCTGCAGAGGATGCAGAATAACGCAAAGCAAGATTCATCCATCGGGTGTGGTTTAAATAGCCTCCTGTAGTGCTTAGGTGTCTCCTTCCACAGCCACGCCTAGGTAAGAAAAGAGTTCCTGCTTTCCAGAAGAGTTCCAGTGTTCTGAACCTAGGGAGTGGCTCCTGCCCCACCCAACAGGAAAAGTAGTCCCAAACAGAAGAGGATCAGGGGTTCAACTGGCAGGTAAGTAAGCAGCATGGTCTGCTGCAGGTAAGTCCACCCAAGCATTATGAGCCCGGCGCTTGCAGCGCTGGGACTGGGCATATTTATGAGCCTGGCGCCACTGGCGCCAGGACAGGGTCCAAAAGGTCCCAATTGGGACTGGCTGGCACTCGGAACCTGGGTTATGGGTCTGCTTCCAAGGGAGTTGGGTAAGTCCTGGCCTTTTGGAAGCAGAGATCATGACACCGACTTCGAACCCTGCCTCAGTGATATTGACCGATGGATGACAAGAAATCACCTCCTTCTGAACCCAGATAAAACTGAGATTATGGTGTCTGGCAATACTGGCCTTCTCCTGCAACCACTACCATGCCCCCCTTCCTTGGCACCTGCCCCTGACTCCCTCCGAAATAGTAAAAAACCTTGGGTGCACTATGGACTCAGGACTAACCCTCTCCCGTCAGATCAATAATTTATCAAAATCCTGTCACTACCACCTCAAACTCCTAAAACACATTTTCCCTAACCTCACCTATCCCAACAGACTTTCTGTTATTATGTCCATTGTTATGTCCAGACTGGACTACACCAACTCCTTTTACTTGGGAGCACCAACATACCATCTAAACAAACTCCAAAGAGCCCAAAACGCTGCCACCAAACTACTTCTTGCTCTGGGACATAGGGATCACATCTCTCCGGCTCTCTACACCCTTCACTGGTGGGACGAAAGGCCATTGTCAAAACCCTATCCATTACCCACCGAGAAGTGCACAAGACCGGCCCATCTAAACTGCAAGAGAAGATTAAACCCTACCTCCCATCACGCACCCTAAGATTGAGGATTGGAGGGTCCGCTTGCTCAACCTTGGCTCCAACTCTGTGGAACTCACTACCGGCACATTCGGCACAACCAAGACTAAATGGCCTTCCGCAAAGCAAAAAAAAAACGGGCTCTTTCCGTAAACCTATTTAGGATCATCTAGGGCCGCTGAAACCCAGCAACATCATGGACCCCAGCTCCAATGACATTACATTGGAAATTATTACTGCCTGCGGACAAATGTCTGAGGAGATGCAGAGCAAAGGGACTTCAGAAAGCACCTAAAAAATCACCAAGACAGATTTAGAGAATAGATACCGTAGATGGCAACCTTGGCGTCCTGCAGGCTCTAAGATTTGTGATTGCTGACTAGCCGCTTCCCGACTCTAGTACACAGGCCTAGCCACCTCTCGCTCCAACAAACTGACAATACCTACTGGCTACATACCTTGTCCCAACTACTTGCCTAAGATACGTTTGCTCCTTGGCGCAAGAACACCCAGATTCTACGCTGCCTCCGTCCAGGCTATCCTCTAGCATCACAGCCCGATTTTACCATGCTCTGCCTTTTCCTCTCTTCTTTCCTGCTGATCTTCGGGCCCAGGTGCCTGCTCACCCTGCCACCCTCCAGCACTGCCTCAGGTCCACCACCTGCACTGGGGTCTGTATCTGTACCCATACAGTCCCCCATCCACTTCATCTGCACTTATCAGATATACCCTATCTGACTATGCTAGCACTTGCCACTTTCTGGCTGCACTACCACTGTTTATCGTCCTTGTTTATTTAGTTTAATTATTAATGTTTATTCTGTTTTCTCCTCTGTTCCACTCTTTCCAGATCTCTCCCCTTCATGCACTTTCCCGTTTTCCCTCTCCCATGGACTTGCACACTCTTAATGTCACTGGGCCTAGTAAGATTATTGTTTTTGTTTTCTCCCCTGTTCCCCTCCCTTTTGCCTGATCGCGCTCTGATACACTTGTTTATGAGCGCGATATAAATAAAATACCATATCATATCCAACCTCAATGTAGCTACAGTGGTGCGAGTAACTCCTGTTCTATAACAACTCTCCTGCCTAAACCTACCCTGCAACACACCATTAACGTCAATCAAAGACTGGGAAAGGAGCTTGATATGACTGCATTTGTGCGAGATAGCTCCTGCCCTATAACAAACTATCCTACCTAATCCTATCCTGCAACCCACCATAAACCACAATCAGTGACCCGGAAACAGGGTCCCAGAGATGCATAGTGCTGAACCTAAAAATAATGACCCTCTGAGCGAGCAAACATCTTACTCGGCTCCTAGCTGTGAATCTACCACAGTGTGAGGTTGAGGCCGTGAGTGAGGCTGTGAGTGCACTGGAAGTGCTGCAGCTGCCGGCTACCTTGGGGGCATGGCGCTGCAGGGACCGCAGGATCAACAGAACTCTGTGCCGGATGCATGTCTGGGACCTCGACTCTCCCCAGCGAGGGTCAAAGACGCACATGTGAGGCACGTCTCCATAGCTCTTTCTGCCCCGTGGATGTCCGATGTGAGGCCGACATTGAGGTGAGTGGGAGGGTGCGGGATCCGCACCAGAGTAACAGACCTTCTTGGCACAGGCTCTTACCTCAGTCGGCTGCTGGTGTGGCACTCCTAGCCACAGGGATCCAGTGCGGTGGCTGGTACGGGGTGCAGAGCCTGACACGCACCATCTGCATGGACTGCACATTTGCGGCATGATGGAGGAGGGGCTCACCCATACTCAGGGTGTTGGTTTGCCCGACGTGGGCTTGATGGCTGGTGGTTGAGGCGCTTTCCAAGTCTCGGGAGGGGCAAATGCAAGGCACCAGACAGCAGCTCAAATAGGCATAGGGCCCTTACAATATCACCCAATCAGGAATGGGATGGTAGGAGCCAACCCTGATTGGTCCAGAGTCAAGCTGGGTCAAAGGGATAAATGGCCACCCCCTAATGCAAAGTTTGTTGACTATTTCAGAAAGCTGAACAACGTGAGGAGAGTGGAAGCCACTGGTGGGCCTACCCGGGCTCGCACAATTAGGAGGAGGCTGCAATGGAATAGCCTTACCCCAAGACGATGGCAGTGAAGTAACTGTCTAGGAGTACAAGGACTATCTTTACTTCCATTAATTCAAAGGACTCTTAACAAATCAAAGTACTATTTTTGCATCTAAATACTGTCTCCTGTCCTGAATCTTACACCGTGACTGCAGCTACCTTGAAACACAAGAATATAATCCGGAACAGTGTGCTTGCAAGAACAAAATATCGTCTCCAGATAATCAACTCTCCGATCACTATGCTCACTCTCTACTTTACACCAACACACTATAGAGCAAAGCTATACTCCTCGATCAATTTTGGCCTAGCTGCTCACATAAGAACAATGCTCCATAAACACCTCAACATCCTACTAGAATGCAGCTATACCCCACGGAAAAATCGGCATGGCTGCACACATTAGCGTCCTACACAGCCCTTATGCCACCAGAATGCAGTCTGGGAAACCAACCACCAGACTGCACACATTCAACTGATCTCTCAATACCACCACACCTAATGTTAGGATGCAGCTACCATCAGGCAATTGCATCAGCTGCTCACATATTGAGTGCACCCAAGCAACCTATGCCACCCTACTCTCTCGACTGACCTAGACTACGCTCCCCAAGGGTGTTCAACCCACAAGCACTTTGAGATCATACCAATGATAAATAGTGCGCTATATAAATGCCAAATAACATAACATAACATCGACAACAATGAAAATGCCCGAAAGCTTTCATTTTGCACCTTCATTCGCGCTCCACAAACTTTGAAAATGAGGCCCATTGTGTCTGTAATATGATGACCTAAGCATAGATGGTGAGAGCGCCAATGTTCCTCATAGTGGACTTTGCAAAAAGTATTAACAGGAGATTTCCTGAATGCAAATGGAGAAGAGACGCAGTGACAGAGTGAAAGTTACAGTCACAGGTCATAGATCTCAGTGCACAGAACACACATGGTGTAAAGTCACTCAAGAGAAAGTTCAAGGTTGCATGGACTAGTGCGTCCCTGAAACTAGGCAATGCATTCTGCCATATGCGATTGAGGGAAAAAGTGGTCAACCTTAGTATTAAGATGTGACGGCGAAGACACAACCATCTTTGTTCATGCTCATCCATTATTCTACGGAACGTCATCATAGAACCAACATAGTCTCTGTCCTGTATAATGAAAAAGATGGTTCCGTTTAGCCACCCTTGTTAACCATACCAACTACTTAAATGAATTACAGGAATGAGGGTAGTCCAAGATAGCAAACAATGTTAAACTTGGGTTGACCAAGACAACACTCCAGGGATATCCTTCATACACTGTGGGACTTTTTGAGACATTGACCAATGCCCGTATTGTACCTGCCAGCAACCCCTCCTTACAGACCCACCTTTGGCCTTTTGCCCACTTCATAATATTAAGCACTTAAGGGGAAATGTACAACGTTTAATGAGGAACTAACATATAATTGCTAAAGTTTTGTGAGCCTGCAAATGCATTTTCCATGCACATCTCTGTGGATCATGTCCTTGGAGGCGATTCTGGTGCAAGGCTGGCTTATATAACTGTGACAGTGAAGGAGGATCCAGAAAGAAGCTCTCCTCAAAAGTGATTTCCTGATTCACTACCAATCTTTTGTTTATATGGCCATGGCTGCTTTCCTCTCTCTGAACTTACCAAACAAATTAAAGCATAATGCATAATGTTATTTCACTCTCACTTTGGAGGCTTCCTATTGGTGGCTTAACTGGATTTACTAAACAGGGCCTCTGGTAAAACTAACAGTGCTTTTCAAGTTTTAGGCCTATTCAGCTTTTCAGAATTTGGCCAGAAGGAAGCAAGATGTTCTCATGTAAATCACTGCCCTGTTGTTTAATTTAAGAGGTAATTGGACCAGTCTTTGAATGCATATGGCCTCTACATATGATGGTTTGCTCATCAAATAATGTGTATGTTTCTTAAACATTGATAGCAGCATAGTTTCACAAAATGCAAATTGGAAATTCGCAATATGTGTTTACATTAAAGTGATGGTATGGACTAGTGCACCTATCTCACTTCCATGAGGACAATGTGCGGGTGATTTACACATGTGAGTGAATATGGACATGCTTGATTGACACTGCACAGGCAGGCATGCTTGCCTCTTATGTACTTGATTAAAACTGAATAATTGGGAATTTTCACCCCTTATTTATACATTATTCGCTTGATTGATACTGCACAGACAGACATCCTTCCCCTTCCATTATGCACTTGATTGATACTGCACAGACATCTTTCCCCTTCCATTATGCACTTGATTGATACTGCACAGACATCTTTCCCCTTCCATTATGCACTTGATTGATACTGCACAGACTTGTTTAACACTGGCTATTCACACATATGATCCCTGTTTTCTCTCATTATGCACATGTGAAAGTGATAGCCGTGCATGCATGACCCTTATTTTTCCATTATGCACTCACTTAGCACTGGACAGTCGGGCATGTCTGTCCCTTATATTTCCGTCATGCACTTGGTAGCCATGCACAAGACCAGAAGATGCAAATTTGTGACCATGCCACTAACAGGGAAAGGCACACCACTTTATTTGCTGTGTATATACTTCTCATCTGTACCAAGTATCAGACAATGACAATGATTTCACATGGACACTGCAAGGAGTCAATTCTGGCACATAAAGTACATGTGACAAACAGGCAACAATGCCATTTATGACATTATTTTATTTATTTTATTAATTTATTTGCAATTCTAAAGTGCCTAAACCCGGGGCATCAATGCGCTGTTGCAATCCAGTTACTCGGTAAATATGCTTACAGAAATTAGCAATTAACAGTCGGGTAAAAAATGGAACAGACAAGTAGAGGGCCTTGTCACTTCCAATGTCTGTTGTCTGTCCGGGCAACGTTTAGGCAATGAGCCAAGTTTTTAGAGTTTTCCTAAATGCACAATGAGACTTTTGTCTTAGCTTGGGAGGAATAGCGTTCCAATGAGATGCTGCTATAGCAGGGAAACTAGCCCCTCCTCCTCTGGCCCATTTGAATTTTGGTGGTGTGATTCGGTGGGTGTGGGAAGCTCTGACCAGTCTGGAGGAGTTGACTTTATCAGTTCTTTGGGATAAATATTCAGGTGCTGTGCTTGAAAGGCATTTGTGGGTGATGGTGAGGATTTTGAAGTTAATCCTTTCCTGGATACGCAGCCAATGCACCTCCTTTCTTGCTGCTGAGATGTGGTCTCTTTGTGAGATGTTAAGTGCTGAGCGTAGCACATTGTTTTGGATTACCTGCATTTTGCATTTGTTCTTCTTGGAGGTGCCTGCAAATAGGGCATTGCAATAGTCAAGTCTTGCACCAGATATCGATCTTGCAATGGACAAACAGCTTGTTGGTGTGAGGAATTGCCTACCTGCGTTGAGATATTTGCTTGTGTATGCTGCTGACGAGGCAATTGCATTGACTTGTTTTGAGCGGTGCACTCCCAAAATTTTCATGAATGCAGAGACCAGGATTTTGATGCCATAAACCAGGAAAGATGAGTAGGTGGGCCAGAGTTTCTTCAGCATTGCAGGTGATCCCACTACCAGAATTTCTGTAGAAGTCTCTCTGAAATGAAAGGTAGCAGTGGTCTGGCTGGATGGAAGGAGGCAGATGGTACAGGTAGGGGGTGCCTTGGATTTGATCAGATTTTGTTTCAACAAAATGTTCTCCTGTAGTAATTTAGCTTTCATAGCCGTTTGGATGCTGGAGCACCACAACTCAATCTTCTTGATAGTAGATAGAGGGGCAGCTGGGATTCCAAGTTCTCTAAGAATGCAGAAGATTTCCTGCGAGTTAGATCTGGCATTTGTGATTCTGGTGTTATAAACAGATGATTTAGCTGCTATGATGGCTAGTTTGTATTCTTTAGTTGAATGCAAATCTGGTGGTCCTAGCTGATGCTTTTGTCATTTATTAGTACGTAGGGGCTGGAGGTCTGGGGTGAACCAAGAATTGAAGTGGGCGATGGGTTTGGCTGCCCGCAGGGTCAGTGGGGCAACAGTGTTCACTGCTTTGGTCAGAGTGTCAGAATAGAGGTCTGATAGCATGTTAGTGCCCGAGGAGTAAATATACTCCTGGCTGTGGGGTGTGAGATGGGGGAGATGGTTTCTTTAGAAATCATTTGGGCACTGAACGTCCACATAGGTCGGAGAGCCTGTGGTGCATGATGGGGAGTCTTGGAAGGTAGGAAAGTGAAGGAGAGGATGTGGTGATCCGACCAGGGGCACAGGGTGTTAGCAGAGAAAGTAATCTGAGTATTAAGGTCAGCAACCCAATCCAGAGTCCTACTTTTGTTTTGCGTAGGGGATCTAACACAGTGCATAAATCCCTGGTCAGTGAGCTAGTTTGCAATGGAAGTGATATGATGGTCTGTCGGTTCACTGAGTGCAAGGTTGAAATCCGCTAGTATAATTGATCTAGTAGTGGGCTTAATCTTGCTTCCTTTAGATTGCAGGGGGTCTTCTTCAGAGGAGCCAATATGGCCAGGCGGGTGATAGATGATGTGGATATCCAGGGAGTTGGTTGGTTAAGAGGTGAGTTTAATTGAGAGCAACTCATAGTTGTCTGCCCTAGGCGTAGCAATGTATCTTATGGGTAGGGTGTCTCTAAAGATAAGGGCAGCCCCCTCTCCTCTGGCATCATGTCTATCACTTCTCAGGATGGTAAAGCTGCCTGGTATAGATAGGGAAAGGGCTGTGATGAAGGCTTGGTGTACCCAAGTTTCTGTAATAGCTAATAGTTCCAGGTTTTGTACAGTGATCAAGTCATTGATGTCAAGGGCTTGGGCGGGGATAGATCTGGCATTAATGAGGGCTGCTTTGGAAAGGGAAGGGGGACCAGCTACTGGGTAGGTAGGGCAGGATGGGCCAGTAAGGGGTTCCTTTGGCTGGGCAGTATGTTTATCATCACATTTCCCGGTGATAGGTCCCGGTGGGGTGGAGGAATTGACTGGGGAAGGGAGTTGGGGCCTGGTCTGGGACGGCGCCCTGACCACGTCCAACAGGTAATAGATGTATGTTTGTTTGTTTGTTTGTTTTATTGATTTATATAGCGCACCGAACCCGAGGGTATCTGGGCGCATTACAGCAAGGTTACAATTTAGCATAAACAAAATGACAGGCAATGCATACAACATGCACGCCGCAAAAAGAACATGCAATTACAGGCAATGCATACAACATGTACAACGCAGAGAGAAAATAGTAAAGCAATTGACAGTGGAAGATAAGCTATACTAGACTCATCATTGGTCCTTCTCAGACAACCAATTTATAGTATTTCTCCTAAAGTTAGGGAAGGACTGGTGCATTCTTAGAGAGGGTGGGAGTGTGTTCCAAAGCTGGGCCACCATTCCCGGGAAGCTGCTCCCCCTGCTTTTTTTAGTTTGTACCTGGGAACTACCAGGCAAGAAGAGTTTGCTGACCTAGTGAGGAGAGATGAGGATTTTATGATGATGTTCTCAGTAAGGTATAGTGGGGCAGCATGATTAAGACATTTATGGGTTAGGAATTTTGTCCTTGATGGAGAGCCATTTATTTTGTCTCCTTGACTCAGAGCTATGTTCTCTTCTCAGTATACTCAGCACAGTTCTTAGTGCATTATTAAGCAAAATTTGGAGTTTGTTGACAACGTACTTACTTGCACCTAAGTAGAGTGCGTTGCAATAATCCAATTTTGACACCATGAGGGCTCTAGCTAGACTAAGACAGCTCTCTTTAGAGAGAAAGGGTTTGCAGGCCCGTATCAACTTAAAAGTATATGCTGTTGCAAGGCCGTGGCATTGACTTGTTTGCGTAGGTTAAGTGCTGAATCTAGGTAAAAGCCTAGGGTTTTTACCTCTTTTGCCACTTTACTGTTAATGTGGTGAGAGTTCTTAGGGGTGGGCAGCTTGTGCAGGATTACTACTGCTCAACTTCCCTCTATGGCAGGTTTTGCTGGATGGGTCAAGTATGACGGGTGAGATCTGAGGCCTAGGCTGGCATCTCGGTGGTGGGAGGGAGCCAAGGCGGACTTGTTTCTAGTGTCCTGCAACCTAACCGGCTATTTCTGAATGCAAATGCCGGCAGAGCAGTTGAGATGTATTTTCGGCGGAGTGTCGCATGCACGTAAGCGTTTCCTTGCAATGTATGGCGGTATGGCCAGCCGGTAAAAGGTGGTGTTTGGGAACCTTTTTGGGTGAACGTTAGTCCCTGAATTGTTGCTTGTGACCTGGTGACATGGGTGCTGAGGTGGCGCACTACTTTCTCCAGTGCTGTATGTACCGAGTTCAGAACTGGGTTGAGTACTAAGTTGGCGTACTAGTTTCGTAAGCGTTGGAGTGTTGCATGAACATGAGCGTTTCATTGCTATAAATGGCGGTCTGGCCAGCTGGTAAGAGATGGTGTCTAGGCACCTTTTAGGGTGAACGTTGTTGCTTGTGACCTGGTGACATGGGTGCTCAATGACTTCATTGATGTCTTCCTCCAATGATCAATGTGTTAACTGTGTGTCTTGTCAGTAATTCTTGTATCTTGTGTAACATGTTCACTTGTAGATCGGGCGTTACATATATGTTAAGGAGACACACTTTTTCACCCTGAAGTTTGAAAGCAGACACTGTTATCTCTTACTATGTTGGTTATTGACCACAGTGTGGACTTTCTGAGCAGTGTCATCCCCCCTCTTGAGCCACGTGTATAGCCCGTATGGTAAAACCTGGAATAGTAAGTCCAGGTGAAGAAGTTGCAGTCTATCCCCTGTAAATGAGTTGCCTGAAGAAACACAATTTCTGGTTTAATTCAATTTAAATATCTTAGGAACACACTCCATTTGGGCTTTTCACACTGCCCATTACCATTAGGGGTCATGCATGTTGAGTGCATTAAAGCCATTGTTAGTCGTGCTATTAGTTGCACATTACATTTCCCATACACTAAGCTGAGATATCTCAGTGTCATCTACTTGTGAACATTTAAACTGTTAAAGTTAATAACAGCTAAGAACCCCTCCACAGTACCCAACTCCAGCCCATACCCTTTAAAACATGAAGTATCTGGCACCCAACCAACAACAATAAACCTCAATGGTTGTTTTCAAATTCTGTAGGAAGCGCCAGTCCTCCTGTCCCAGCTTCCATCACTGCACCAGTAATATATGCAAGAGTGCGGTGCTGTACCATGTCCCTGGTTGGTCATTTTCTGGTACGGCTGCAATCTCTCATTAACCCTCTGAATGTTGGCCTGTTGGTAAATTCACATGGTCACCATGCTCCATTTAAACTTTTTATTTGTTCAGGCGGTCATTTCATTGTCGTCCAGCACTGCCTTTCCTCCGAACATTGATGGCTCTTTCTTCGATGAATTTATTTTCTGACATTCCATGGTCTACGGTGTTCATGTGCTCAAGGTGCAGCGAGGTGTGTGTCGATCCAATTCCAGGCATCTTGAAGATTTCCAAAGAAGTGTGCTGTGCCCTCATGGAAAATTTTGAGCTTTTCCAGAAAGAATGCATATTTGATCTCCCAGGAGTGCAGTTTCTTCTTGACCGCCTCAAAAGACTGCCTCGCTTTTTCGCACCAACCTTGTGAAATCCAGGAATATGTTGACCATGGCATCATTATGTACAAGTGGGCCTTTTCTTCGGGCTGCTTGCAAAATTGCACTGCGGTGCAATCATTTAGAAGTATGTCGACTATTGCATGTGGAGGGCCACTAAGTGGTGGAGGCTTTCCTGCTACTGGGTGTGCCCTTTCTACTGAAAATAATTGAAGAGACTGTCATGATCTCTGCTTCCAAAAGATCAGGACTTGCCCGACTCCCTTGGAAGCAGACCCATAACCCCGGTTCCGAGTGCCAGCCAGTCCCAATTGGGACCTTTTGGACCCCGTCCTGGCGCCAGTGGCACCAGGCTCATAAAGATGCCCAGTCCCAGCGCTGGAAGCGCCGGGCTCATAATGCTTGGGTGGACTTACCTGCAGCAGACCATGCTGCTTACTTACCTGCCAGTTGAACCCCTGATCCTCTTCTGTTTGGGGCTACTTTTCCTGTTGGGTGGGGCAGGAGCCACTCCCTAGGTTCAGAACACTGGAACTCTTCTGGAAAGCAGGAACTCTTTTCTTACCTAGGCGTGGCTGTGGAAGGAGACACCTAAGCACTACAGGAGGCTATTTAAACCACACCCGATGGATGAATCTTGCTTTGCGTTATTCTGCATTCTCTGCAGCAGAACGCTCATCGTGTCTTCTGCTTCTGATCCTGGGCCTAAGGGAACAAAGGCTTACCATCCTGGAATCCAGTCTTCAGCAGCACCTGTAAAGACAAAGAAAGAACAGGTTAGCACTACGGTCTTCAGTGGCAGCGCATCTCTTACCTGGTCCATCGGCTGTCACCAACGCCTCGCGCTGCATTCCGGCATCTGAAAGACAAAGGCTTACCTACTCTTCGCATGCTCCGGAGGTCTTCGCACTGCATTCCGGCATCTGAAAGAC
Organism: Ambystoma mexicanum; assembly: GCF_040938575.1. Classification (NCBI taxonomy): domain Eukaryota; kingdom Metazoa; phylum Chordata; class Amphibia; order Caudata; family Ambystomatidae; genus Ambystoma; species Ambystoma mexicanum. Next base: position 98,808,040 of record NC_090925.1, read on the forward strand.
AAAAGCTTACCAGCTCTTCGCACGCTGCGGAGGCCTTCGGCGCTGCATCCCGCATCTGAAAGACAAAAGAAGGTGCGTTTAAAGACATTGGGCAACTTTATTACTCACGTGCCATTACTCCTTCCCACGCCGAATCCAGTGGGTGTTCCAGCACCCTTCACCTTCTCTAAAGCTCTGAACTTGTACCTGCAAGATAAAAGGGACAGTTAGTGTGCATCGTGAAGCAGGCTACAAGCGCTTACTTACGTGCTTCCAGGCGCTGCTATTCCTCACGCGGGTTCGATCCTCAACTCTCATCAGCCCGCCATCCACCATCGCCGGAACCCTGCAAAACAAGAGATATCATTACAAAAGACTTTTAAGACATTTGAAGTGCCCAGAACTTACCGTTCGTGCAGTTAACGACGGACAGCAGTCCTCTGAGGTCAAGAGGCCTGCACCCTTATCCAGTGAAGAAACTGGTTACGGCACCCTGCCCGGAGGCAGATGGAGAGCTCGGCGTTCACTTACCTAAGGTGAGGGTGTTAACCTTTGGGGTTCTACAGGAGAAGAGAAAGGGAAGAGGAGAGAGGCACCCAATAACCCCAGTTCATTAATCCCATATTTTCTATGTGCAGACATCTTACTCTTCGAGTCAGACATACAGTGCACAGAGGTCCAGCCCAAAGAGCCAACCGTGTGTTACACATCACCTTTGAAGATATGGTATTCACCCAGTCAAGACCGGCGCCTCTGCGGGAATCAGGTGAGCGTTACAGAACGCAAAGCCTATCGCAAAACTCCCACCCAGGCGCTATGGAAACCTCGGATACCGACCAGCTAGCCCAGTTACTTGGGGAACTAAGAGCAGAAGTGCATGCAGCCCGTCAGGAAACTAATGCTCTAAGAAGGGAACTGATTATTTCCAAGGAGCGAACAGACGATCTCGCTAGACAATTGCTACAGTCACAAGCCGGACAAACTCCGTTACCCGCATCAGGGGCAAATCTTCCTTCAACATCCTCTACGAACCCAGTGCAGATCAACCTACCTGGGAATGTACCTCTGGCTCCGCCCGAACGATTTTCTGGTGACCCAAAGAGGTTTGCAGTATTTATTAATCAGTGCCGGTTGCACTTCTTATGCCGGTCAGCAGCCTTTCCAACTGATCAAGCTAAGGTAGCTTTCGTGCTTTTGTACCTTAGTGGCAATGCGGCAGACTGGTCGATCCCTCTAGTTAATCAAGATGATCCGGTTCTCCATGATTTTCAAGCTTTTCAGCTCAGTATGGAAAAACTGTTTGCAAGACATTCACAGGGGCAGGCCTTGGACAATGAGCTCCTTTCATTGCGACAGGGTAATCAAGACCTTTTGGCTTATATTGCGTCTTTCAACAGACTGATAGTGGAAACTCGATGGCCTGAGGACAAAAGGATTACGCTGTTTTATAGAGGTCTACATGGAGAGCTCAAAGATGTGTTAGCCCAAGTAGTGAGTCCCCCGCAAGACTGTTCGGACTATATTGACTTAGTCGTTCAAATTGACCACAGACTGCAGAACAGGAAGGCCGATCGTTCCAAGTTTGATGCTCGAGTATTTTCCAAACCACCAACTCCTACCAAAGGAGTAGACTCTGGGGAACCCATGCAAATAGGGGGCCTGAAAGGACCACTAACACAAAAGGAGCGGGAAAGGAGAAAACAGCTGCAATTATGCCTCTATTGCGGAAACTCGGGGCACTTTCTTCGAGACTGTCCGGTGAAACCAGCCAAGAAGGCAGTAGGAGCTGCAGTTACCAGGGTCACAAACTCTGAGCAGGGAAACGACCTCGCCCGACAAGAATAGAGGTCCTCTTGCCGAGCGTTAAAACCAGTTCCGTGACCTCGCATTTCGTGATACCTATGGTCCTCATTAGCCCTGAACATCCGGATCGATTACATGCGATTGAAGCTTACGTCGACAGCGGTGCCATCGGCAATTATGTGGATCATGAAATGGTTTTGAGGATGAATCTGACTCTTTGTCCAAAGGCTGTAAAGGACGTCATTACTACGGTGGATGGTACGGAGATAGCCTCCGGACCAGTAACGCGTACCACCCAAGAAGTGACGCTAGTATGTCAAGATGGACACCATGAGAAGATCGTGTTCGATGTGATCAAGGCCCCTCAGTTCCAGATTATTCTATGAATTCCTTGGTTAGAGAAGCACAATCCTCAGATCGATTGGCGAGCAAGAACGGTTCAGTTTCCAGAATGTGTCTCTACTTGTCACCCTCGACCTGGTGTTGCACTGGCAGCAATTTCCTCGGAGGCTCCCCAGTTACCTCCTGAATACCTAGAATTCCAAGATGTTTTCCGGAAGGATCAGGATAACTCTACCTCCTCATAGGTCTTATGACTGCCAGATAGACCTGATACCTGGATCTACTCCTCCTTGTAGTAGAATTTATGCCCTCACCGAGCCTGAGAATCTTCACCTCCGACAATACCTGGATCAATACCTAGCGAATGGGTTTATTCGTCCTTCCAAGTCCCCTGCTTCCTCAGCTTTGTTCTTCATTCCAAAAAAAGAAGGGGACCTTAGAACTTGTATAGATTATCGCGCCCTGAACCAGATCACCGTTAAGAATAGATATCTGTTACCTTTGATCCCTGAACTCCTGGACCAAGTCAGAAAAGCATGCATATATACAATGCTGGATCTTAGAGGAGCCTACCACTTGGTACGAGTAAAAGAGGGCGATGAATGGAAGACGGCCTTCCGCACCAAGTATGGGCTATTTGAATATCAGGTCATGCCCTTCGGACTTTGCAATGCCCCGGCCGCCTTTAAATATTTTATGAACGATGTCCTCAGAGAGCTCATAGATGGTTGTGTTGTTGTTTACATTGACGACATCCTCATTTATTCTTCATCGGAAACTGAACATCGGAAACACGTGAAAATGGTCCTCGAGAGATTGCGTCAACACAAACTTTTCGCTAAGTTGGAAAAATGTGTTTTCAACGTGACTGAAGTTGAATTCTTGGGATTCATATTATCACCTAGCGGAGTGCGTATGGATTCAAAGAAGGTCGATGCAATTCTCAAATGGCCATCGCCATCCTCCGTAAAAGGTGTTCAAAGCATGTTAGGCTTCGCTAACTTTTACCGCAGGTTTATCCCCGAATTCTCTCGAATAGTCCAGCCCATCACCGCCTTGTTAAAGAAAAACAAACGTTTTGAATGGTCTACCGAGGCGGAACAAGCTTTCCAGAATTTGAAGACTAGATTTATCTCTGCACCGATCTTAAAACATCCCCGCCCAGAACTCCCCTACATCGTTGAAACTGATGCTTCGAGCCTTGCCATGGGGGCAGTTCTATCACAAAAGGACCCAGTAACCAATCAGTTGCATCCAGTGGCATTTTGGTCCCGCAAATTCTCGTCTCCTGAAATCAATTACACTATTACTGATAAGGAACTTCTAGCTATCAAGTCCGCCTTTAAGGCTTGGCAGCATTATCTTTCTGGGGGCCCGACACACCGTTAATGTGATTACAGATCACCGAAACCTGCAATATTTGAAAACCGCAAAAGCTCAATCCTCTAGGCAACTCCGTTGGGCACTATTCTTTGCCGAGTTTGACTTCATAATTACCTATCGACCTGGTACAAAAAACGGTAAAGCTGATGCCCTTTCTCGGATGGGAGTGGAAGAACATTTGATCAATCCTAAACCTGTACCTATCATTCCCGAACAAAGAATTCTAGGTGTAATCGCCACACAATCCATAGAGGAAGTTAAGGATAAAGCCAGGCTACTGGTAACTCCAGCAGACATACAGAATTGGCATCTGCAGGGAAAGACTTTACGGTGAAGGACAACCTATTATATTTCCAAGAACGGTTATACCTGCCCAGCACAGATTTACAGAAAAAGGTAATCTCTTGTTATCACGATTCTTTAATGGAAGGACATCCCGGTATGACCAAGACCTCGGAAAAGATCAAGCGCTACTTCTGGTGGCCGTCTTGGAAAAAAGATATCAGAGACTTTATAATGTCCTGTGGAGTATGCGCCCAAAACAAGAGTCAAAAGGAAAAACCAGCTGGCCTCTTACGCCCTATTGACATCCCGCCTCGCCCTTGGCATACGCTTTCTATGGACTTCATCACCGGTCTACCTCCATGCTCCGGATACAATATGATCCTAGTAATCGTGGACCTATTCTCCAAGATGGCGCATTTCATTCCACTCAAAGGCTTACCAACAGCAGCAACTCTGGCCCGAGAATTTCTCGAAAACATCGCTGACTGCACAGTTTTCCTTCAGTTCTAATTTCGGATCGAGGTAGTCAATTTATTTCTCATTTTTGGCGAAGTTGCTGTCGGTCGGCTCAAATTGATGTGAGACTTTCGACCAGCCACCACCCTCAAACCGACGGACAAACCGAGAGGACCAATCAAACTCTAGAACAGTATTTGCGCTGCATGCTACAACAAACTGAAAAAACTTGGAAAGATATCCTTTGGATAGCCGAATATGCCTACAATAACTCTGTCCACTCGGGAACTGGGAAGACCCCGTTTTTTCTTTTATACGGTAGTCACCCTCGAACCTCGGAGTTGGATCCACTCCAAGATCTTGGAACACCAGCAGTAGACCACCTGCATTCTACAATCACCCAAGCCTTTAAGGAAGCCGTTTCTCACCTTCAAAGGGTTAAAGAACAATACAAGAAAGGAGCAGACCAACATCGGAAGGAAGCCCCCCAATATCAAGTAGGAGATCAAGTCTGCTTATCCACCAAATATCTACCTCTAAAAGGACCACGCACATTCAACCCAAGATACCTTGGTCCCTATTCCATCACTACCATAGTAAATCCAGTAGCGGTCAAGTTGGACTTGCCCCCTCACATGAAGATACATCCGGTCTTCCACGTCTCTCTATTAAAACCTGTGCAACCTCAAACCCGACTAACTACATCTCCAAAACCTATTCTAGTTGATGGAGAACTCGAGTTTGAAGTCAAAAGCATCCTGGATTCCAAGATCTCCAAATCTAAACTATTTTACCTGATTGACTGGAAAGGCTACGGTCCCCAAGAAAGATCCTGGGAACCTGCAGAATATGTCCACGCGCCTCGTCTAATCAAAAGATTTCATCGAACATTTCCTAACAAGCCCAAACCCCCGGAGAAGCCCGGTTTGGGAGGGGCCTTGAGGGGGGGTGATGTCATGATCTCTGCTTCCAAAAGATCAGGACTTGCCCGACTCCCTTGGAAGCAGACCCATAACCCCAGTTCCGAGTGCCAGCCATTCCCAATTGGGACCTTCTGGACCCTGTCCTAGCGCCAGTGGCACCAGGCTCATAAAGATGCCCAGTCCCAGCGCTGGAAGCGTCGGGCTCATAATGCTTGGGTGGACTTACCTGCAGCAGACCATGCTGCTTACTTACCTGCCAGTTGAACCCCTGATCCTCTTCTGTTTGGGACTACTTTTCCTGTTGGGTGGGGCAGGAGCCACTCCCTAGGTTCAGAACACTGGAACTCTTCTGGAAAGCAGGAACTCTTTTCTTACCTAGGCGTGGCTGTGGAAGGAGACACCTAAGCACTACAGGAGGCTATTTAAACCACACCCGATGGATGAATCTTGCTTTGCGTTATTCTGCTTTCTCTGCAGCAGAACGCTCATCGTGTCTTCTGCTTCTGATCCTGGGCCTAAGGGAACAAAGGCTTACCATCCTGGAATCCAGTCTTCAGCAGCACCTGTAAAGACAAAGAAAGAACAGGTTAGCACTACGGTCTTCAGTGGCAGCGCATCTCTTACCTGGTCCATCGGCTGTCACCAACGCCTCGCGCTGCATTCCGGCATCTGAAAGACAAAGGCTTACCTACTCTTCGCATGCTCCGGAGGTCTTCGCACTGCATTCCGGCATCTGAAAGACAAAAGCTTACCAGCTCTTTGCACGCTGCGGAGGCCTTCGGCGCTGCATCCCGCATCTGAAAGACAAAAGAAGGTGCGTTTAAAGACATTGGGCAACTTTATTACTCACGTGCCATTACTCCTTCCCACGCCAAATCCAGTGGGTATTCCAGCACCCTTCAGCTTCTCTAAAGCTCCGAACTTGTACCTGCAAGATAAAAGGGACAGTTAGTGCGCATCGTGAAGCAGGCTACAAGCGCTTACTTACATGCTTCCAGGCGCTGCTATTCCTCACGCGGGTTCGATCCTCAACTCTCATCAGCCCGCCATCCGCCATCGCCGGAACCCTGCAAAACAAGAGATATCATTACAAAAGACTTTTAAGACATTTGAAGTGCCCAGAACTTACCGTTCATGCAGTTAACGATGGACAGCAGTCCTCTGAGGTCAAGAGGCCTGCACCCTTATCCAGTGAAGAAACTGGTTACGGCACCCTGCCCCGAGGCAGATGGAGAGCTCGGCGTTCACTTACCTAAGGTGAGGGTGTTAACCTTTGGGGTTCTACAGGAGAAGAGAAAGGGAAGAGGAGAGAGGCACCCAATAACCCCAGTTCATTAATCCCATATTTTCTATCTGCAGACATCTTACTCTTCGAGTCAGACATACAGTGCACAGAGGTCCAGTCCAAAGAGCCAACCGTGTGTTACACATCACCTTTGAAGATACGGCATTCACCCAGTCAAGACCGGCGCCTCTGCGGGAATCAGGTGAGCGTTACAGTTACACTGGGAAGATGGCCTCTTCTATAGTGAACCGACAGAGTCAACTCCTGGAGACTACAAAAGACTTGTAGTGCACCATGCAACCAGACTCCAATTCTTGCAACTAGCCCATGAGATACCTTTGGCTGGTCACTTGAGTTTCAAGAAGACCAAGGAAAGGCTCTCTCTCTACTTTTATTGGCCTAAAATGGGGGCTGAGGTAGAGAAGTATTGCAAGAGTTGCCACACTTGCCAAACTTCTGGTAAAAGTGGCGCCAAGAACGTGGCACCCTTAGTGCCTCTCCCTGGAGTGGGAGTACCATTTGAGAGGGTAGGAATCGACATTGTTGTTCCCCTTGATCCTCCAAATTCTTCAGGCAACAGGTTTATACTTGTTGTAGTAGACCATGCTACTAGGTTCCCTAAAACAATTCCTATGAGGACTGTTACAGCTCCAGCTGTGGCTAAGGCCCTCCTTGGTATTTTTACCATGGTTGGGTTTCCTAAGGAGGTAATATCCGACAGAGGGTCAAATATTATGTCCCACTACATGAAGGCCATGTGGAAAAACTGTGGAGTTACCTACAAGTTCTCAACAGCATACCACCCTCAGACAAATGGGTTTGCAGAAAGGTTCAACAGAACCATGAAGCGCATGATAGGTGCCTTAGAAGACCCCCTTAAGAAAAAGTGGGATCTTCTACTGCCATGCCTTCTCTTTGCATATAGAGAAGTCCCTCAGGAGGGAGTGGGTTACAGTCCCTTTAAACTTCTCTATGGCCATCCGGTTAGAGGTCCATTGGCCCTGATCAAGGAGGGGTTGGAGAGTGCTCCTTCCCCCACACCAGTCAGAGTCACTGACTATGTGATAGGACTCCGGAGGAGAATGTCACACATGATGGATGAGGCAAGTGATAACTTGAAAGCAGGTCAGGCTCTTGTCAAACATTGTCATGACCAGAAGGCCAACATTGTTGAGTTCGCTCAAGACCAGTTAGTTCTTGTTATGGTCCCCACAAGGCAGAGGGCCTTTCAGGACAAATGGATGGGACCCTTCAAGGTTGTGGGAAAACTTGGAGAGGTGAACTATCTGGTGCAACTAGGCAATCCTAAGGAGGCTCCTAGAGTCTTTCATATCAACCGTCTAAAAGCTTATGTCTCGAGACCAGAACTGGGAGCTTTGCTTCTAGCTTCAGCTCAAGAGGAGGAGGAGAGTGAACCTCTACCTGACCTCCTCAGAGGCAAACCTTTAGATGAGAAAACAGAAGGATTCAATCTCTCGTCTACTCTGACACCTGAGCAACAGGAGGAGTGCAAAGTTTTGTTAAATCAATTTGCCCCTCTGTTCTCTCTGACACCAGGTTTGACCCCTTGTGGCCAACATGATATCCAAACTAATGACAGTTTACCTGTCAAAAGCAGGGGCTACAGGATGTCAGAAAATGTAAGAACCCACATCAAAGGAGAGGTCAACACGTTGCTTGATCTGGGGGTAATAGAGCGCTCTACTAGTCTATGGTCTAGCCCAGTTGTGTTAGTACCAAAGGCAGGATGCAAAGAGTTGAGGTTCTGTGTGGACTGTAGAGCCCTAAATGCAGTCACTAAGACTGATGCCCATCCTTTGCCAAGGACAGATGAACTGGTGGATAGACTTGGTTCAGCCAAGTTCCTCAGCACATTTGATCTCAGGTCAGGCTATTGGCAAATAGCCCTGACTGACCATGTCAAGGAGAAAACTGCATTCTCCACCCCAGTTGGCTTATACCAATTTAAGGTGATGCCTTTTGGACTAAAGAATGCACCTGCTACATTCCAAAGGATGGTTAATCAGGTTCTGAATGGGATGGAGGACTTCTGCATGACAATCTTGGATGACATTGCAGTGTTCAGACCTACTTGGAAAGAACATGTTGACCACCTAGGATATGTTTTGCAGGCACTTGAACAGGCCCATCTGACCAAAAAGGCAAGCAAATGTCAAATTTCTCAGAGTAAAGTGGTCTACCTTGGGCTTAGGTAGGAGGTGGTGAAATAAGGCCTTTGCTCAGCAAGATTGAAGCTGTGCAATATTGGACAACCCCTTCTACTCAAACCCAGGTGAGAGCCTTCCTAGGCCTAACTGGGTATTACAGGAATTTAATTGAGAACTATGGGTCCATAGCTTCTCCACTGAATGTAATCTCCTCTCCTAAATTCCCTAAAAAGATCAAATGGAATGAGGAGTGCAATCAGGCCTTTGAAAGCCAGAAGAACGCCCTTTGTCAAGCTCCAGTTCTCAGAGTTCCTGACTACCACCAACACTTCATTGTACAAACAGATGCTTCCAATATAGGTATAGGTGCAGTACTCAGTCAACTGGATGAGAAAGGTAGGGAACACCCCATTTGCTTCATCAGTAGGAAACTGAAGGAACCTGAGACAAGGTGGGCAACTATTGAGAGAGAATGTTTTGCCATTGTGTGGGCTTTGAAGAAGTTTAGACCATACTTGTATGGATCTACTTTCATCATTCAAACAGACCACCAGCCCTTGAGATGGTTGATGCAAATGAAAGGGGAAAACCCAAAACTGCTAAAATGGTTAATCTGCCTCCAAGGGTTTGATTTTACCATTGAGCACAGGTCAGGACGTCACCACCAAAATGCTGATGGTCTCTCTAGGATGTTTATAGAGGTATGAGACTCATCCAGTAGTGGATTAGATCCTCCTGTCCCTTAGTCTGGGGGTGGCGAGTGTTAGGGAGGATTCTCATTCTATGCCTAATGTCCCTTACCTACAGAGTACTCCAGCAGCTTTGCTGATTTGAAGGGTTTGTTTCTTTTTTACCTGCTAAGAGTGAGACTCTTTTTCCCACTCTTAGGCATTTTTGCTATGTGTGTTCTAGGCTATTTTTGTGTTTAATGCCTATGGGATTTTCTCTCACCCATAGGAACCATCTTTATTCACATGTGTTACACAGCACCCTCTGTGCAATGACACAGGGGTGTCGTAGCGACCCCCAAACATAGACTCCATACCCTGGGACTGACTACTGTCTCCCAGGGCATGTAAAGTCCCCATTGACTTTACTGGTCAAATCTTATGAACTTAACCAGTACAACCCATCTTACTATGGAAGTACTGGGAAGGGTTAATAGTTTTTCCCTTGGGTTCATTTTCGAGGGGGTACCTTAAAGTCCCTCTCTCTAAAGTTTCTGGCTGGTGGCGGTGGTTACTACCATAAATATTCAACCGCAAATATTTTCCTATGGGATTTTCCCATTGTTCGGGCTACCACTTTTACTGACAGCCTCTATAATACCGCCGGGTTATTTTATTATTAACTTTACTCTGGTAGGTTTTATTTGCCAGAACTTTAATATAAATTCTTTCTCGTGTCTTACTCTAAACTCCTAATCCAGGTCGGGGATCCTTTGTTTGCTCTTTTGGCAGGCTTCTACCAAGAAGCCCTCCTTTCGGCGCCTCTGAGTCTGGGGTGGGTCTGTTGTTTGGGAGGGGGAGTAGAACCCCTGGACAGAGTTGCCGCAGCAACTCAGGTCACACTCTAACCTGAGAGGCTGGAGGGTCCCCCACCAAGAAGACCACTCCACTGCGTGAGTGACAGCTAGGCTGAATGAATGGGTCTCTTTCTGCATAAAAGCAGGGTCCTGAGGACTGGAAGAGCAAGACGTTGCCACTGGAACTACGGAACCGAAGGGGAGAGAAGCCACAGACATCTTCAGCATCTACACCACCGGTGAAGCCCTGCCGGATTGTCTCACCACTTTTCTTCCACACGACGAGAGGAGATCTTCATCGAAAGAGCCTTTTTCCCTTGAACTGGTGGGACCAACCAGTTCACCCATCGCTTCCTCGGACCTGCCTTGGTCGAATCGACAGTGCTCAGCACTTGGAGACCGGATAGCCAGGCAGCTATCGACCCGGACCGCGATTAAAAGGAGCGTGCCTTTTAAACTTTGTTTGGCAGCACCGGGGCAGGTTTCATCCCTGGGTAGTGGAGTGACTCGAACCTTCCTCCACGACGAGAGCCTCTCTTCCTCGGCTGGACCCCTTGAACTGCAGGAACTACCAGGAACAACCGCCACCGCAGGAGCCACTTCTTCACGTTTAAGGTACATTGTTCCGCCAGGCCTCCCTTTCCCCCATGGTAGCCCTAAAGGTGTTTTAAATCCTTTATCTACTTGTTGGGTTGGCCGTCCTCTCTTTTAACATTGGCTTTCGCCTCGCATCTACCTTTTCGATATTTGTTTACCAATGACTTGACTGCAGCTACAAGAACATTTTTGCTCCTAAGTTCTTGGTCCTGTACCACTGACTCTGGCTCAGGTCTATTGACTCTGGCTGATTTGTTAGATCTGCTCTCACTAGATTGATTCTCAATGAGAAATGTGTTGATGCACCTGAATCTTCTAAACCCCTCTTCCTTCCTACTGTTTTAACTCGTGGAGTGCCATTTTGTTCAGTTTTCATTCACTTATCTTTCTGTTACTGTGCATTACTTGTTCACAAAACTTCAGGGAAGTGTTGCTAGGGGGTGTTTGAAGATATTTCGGTTTAACTTGTGCTTTCCCTCCCTTTCGTTAAATTGTTAGAGTGCCATTTGTAGTTGGTTTTCACTGTGCCGTTTTGCTCAGTTTTCACTCTACAGCATACTTGTCTACAATTGAATAGGAAGTTGTATATACTTTTCCTTGACTGAAATTAACTTACTTTATCAACTGTGATTCATGTGTCGAACTAGATGTGTATAAAATAAATATATATTCTCTTTTTGATACAAAGCTTTGGTCAGTGTTTCCTTGTTCCATAGTACCTTGATACCTATTGTGTAAACCCTGAATACTGCTCATCTCCCTCTTGAGATAAGTCTGATTGCTTAGCCACAGCTACCAACTAAATATTTGTGGTACAGACTGATACCAAAGGGGATTTTTATTGCTCTCACCTGTAGTCCTAATCCTGGGTAGTGGTCCCTGAAGGAACTGCAGGGGATTCTGCCTAACATGCGTCCCCAGCTAAGAGCCCCAAATAGCATACTAATCAGATTATAAGATAAATCTACGATAGACCACAGAAAGAAAACAAGTTAAATCAAGCAATGGCAGAACAGTCTATCCCACTACCATGAGACAGTTCTGTGCAAGGATCCCCCACCTGGGCAAACGGTAAATAAAGCTTGTTTGACAAACCCAGTCCAATTATGCTCAATATAGTCTCAATTCCTTTCTAAAAGGTTCCACAAACCCAAAGTACCTAGTTTCGTAGAGTTCTTCGATGATTCGTTGACGGGCCCTTTTTGAGTGCACTCCCTTTAAGGCAGGAGCCACGGGTCTCGAGATTCGGTGAAGAAAGAGTTGAACACGGTCGTCAGAGGCAGCAGCTTCGGTTCTTGCCGTGCTCTTTGACGATAGGTCGAAAACAACATCCTGCAAGCTGAGGTGTGCGGTGCACCTCGACAAGGATGGTTCATTGCGCATAGAGTTACTGAAGAACTTTGGCCCAGCAAGGGCATCGGGTCATCGGTGTCTGTGGTCTTCAGGTGGCGGGAAACCCACTGGCAGATTCTCCTCGGTCATCAGCGGCCTTGCCTTACTCCGGCGGGACAAATCGGTTGTCGGTGCTGAGCAAGGGAGTCCTTGTTTCTAATGTTCTTAGCAATGGAGCGTTGCGGCTCCGGTCGAGAGGTTCGTCGTTGACAGTGATGGACTTCAATGTCCGGGCGCTTCACTTCGTGATTCTGCGGCAGTCCCGGTCTCCGGTCGGCATCCTTTTCAGAACTCACTTCCAGGGAGCCTTGGTGAAGGTTACCTGGTGCACGATGTTCCCTCGAGCTCGGGAAGAGGTCTCCTAGACCGGTGCTCTCTTGGATCAGTCCCTTGACAGTCACGCAGCTTTCAGATTAGCGAAAGACACTAGCAGCAATCATTCTTCTTCCAGCGGTGTTCAATGTTAAGCATCAAGTATCAACTTCAGCTTCTGAATGATTTCCATCAGTGAGAGGACCCCATATATACTGTTTGGACTCTCATTCACTCTGCTGGGTCACACTCAGGCAAGCAATCATTCAGAAGGGCAGTCATACAGGCAGGCAGCCAATCAGGCTCACAGTGCATTCAGGCCATTCACTTCCCCCCAGACACTCGCAACAAGGAATGTGTATTGGGACAAGTACCCAAACATTCAGCACTCCACACTGCATTCATACCAGTTTCGGGTTGGGCTGTCCCAGTCTTTTGTGTCACACACCAGATACTAGACACCATTACATGAATTACATATTTGTCACACACTCCATTCACCCAGGTCTCACCCCACAGCCGTACCCACAATGGAACTTCCACCCAAAAGCCAGCCAGGGGAAAAGGACAGAGTCAGGGCTTTCCAGGACTTTGGGGAAAACAAGGTAACAGGTGATAGAAAGCAAGAGGCCACAGAGGCCATCTTGTCACCTATCAGGAATCACCTGATTCCAATGGCAGGGCACCTGTCAACTTCAGCATGGAGCTGCCACCAGTCCATACCCTGCTCTGTGGGCCACACACAGCTGCCCAAAAACATACACTAGGGGTACAGGGTTCTAACCCCACCCATGGGTGCCATAAGGGTATTCAAAGGGTCTGTACACCAAACCAAAAGGAGGAACAGCTGCACTGCCAGGAGTCCCACATGAACTCCTGCACGGAGACAGAACATACATGATAAACGTCTAGCGGCCAAGGATAGGGAGACCCTGTCCCTCCAATGTATTTCCAGCATCACGACATGCACACAAACTGTTCATTAGAAACATTCACTTCAAATCACAAGAATAATTTGCGTCATCCCTAGACATAACATGTCAAGTTCCATTCTGTTCCTCGTGCTCTAAATGCAGAAAATTCATCAGGAGCTGGAATGACATATTTAATTCCGTACATGAAGGCCCAATCCCTCTATACTATATTACACAAGAGATTAACATTGAAACCTTGTTCTCATCTGCAACAAAACTAACACGAACAATTACTGCCCAAAACATTGTGTTTCAATCGATGTGGCAATAATATGCCCAACCCTAGTTCTCAATACCTTATTAATCTGGGGCAGGACAAGAGCACATCTGTGCCTGAACAACGACAAAACAGAGCTCCTCATTTTAGGATCTTCACACCACCTAAAACACTATACTTGGATCCAGACTACTCCTCTTTCTCCATGTAAAAACCCTTACCCGAGCCATCATCAGCAGCAAACTGGACTACAGTAATGCCATTCTCTCATCTAAAAATCTCATGAAACTTCAACTGATCCAAAACAAAGCGCTCTGGGCCGTCGGGGGTTTGAAATACTCAGATGATATTTCCCATGATAGACGAGAGGCCCACTGACTACCAATTAAATCCAGCATCAAGTTCACGATACTCTCCATCACTCATAGATGCCTCCATAGCACATCATAATGAAAACTAAAATAAATAAATAAATGCAATAAAATGTGGAAGTGCAGCCAGCAAGTGGCAAGTGCTGGATTTAGCAAACAAGGTATGTCTGATAAGTGCAGAAGAAAAGCGGGTGGGGGACTGTATGGGTACAGATACAGACCCCGGTGCAGGGGTTGGCCCAAAGGCAGTGCAGGAGGTTGGCAGGGTGAGCAGGTACCTGGGCCCGGAGGACAGAGGGTGGCAGTACTGAGAGAGAAACAAATCAGCAGGGGAGAAAGAGTGCAAAGGCAGAAGCAACAAGGAAGGTCTTGAGGTGCTTCCGGAACCAGAGATAGTTCCTCAAGTTTCAGAGCGGCATGGAGGCTGTTTCAAAGGGAGGCCTCACCCGAAGACAGAGATCTACCCCCAGTTTGTTTCTTTGAAAAGCGACTGACCCTGAGGGAGTTCGAGGTAGCGGAGCGAAGAGCTCGAGAGGGGAGGTATTTACGGAGGGATAGTTGAAGGTATTTTGGACCCAGGCACCAGAAAGGTTTGTGGACAATGCAGAGGGTTTTAAATTTAATCCTTGCATCCACTGGGAGCCAATGAAGGGATTTCAGAGCTGTAGAGATACGATCCCAGGGCTTGAGGCCAAGGACAAGTCTTTCAGTCCTGTTCTGAATTAGTTTTAAAGGGCGGAGAGTGGAGGCAGGTAGATTTATAAAGAGACTATTACAGTAGTCCAACCTAGAGAGAGCCAAAGCTTGGGTGACAGTGAGCTTCTGAAGGAAAGAGAGGAAAGGCAGAGTACCTCTGAGGAGGTGCAGTAGGAAGTTTGACTTTTTAGAGACGTCAGAGATGTGGGTAGAGAAGGAAAGTTTGTAGTAAAAGATGACCCTGAGGTTCTTAGCCAAACAGGTAGGGGTAGGAAGAGGACCAAGGGAGGCTGGCCAGAGAGTGAGGGGGAAATGATTGTGGAGGTGTAACGGTGGAGGAGGATCTCAGTCTTGTTTGCATTTAGACAAAGATCATTGGCGGCACACCAATCTTTTATGGCAGTTAGGCAATCAGAGATGAGAGAAGGAGAGGAGGTCACTGAGGGAAGCCTGAAAATGAGTTGAGTGTTGTCAGCGTATCACTGGATTTTGAGCAGAAAATGGCAATGCAGTCAGTGAGAGTTGCCAGGTATTGGTTGAGAAACCAAAGCGAGAGGTTAGACCCTTTGGGAACACCACGGTAGAGAGGGAGATAGATGACAGGAAGGACCCAAGTTGGACCTGAGAGGGTCGATCAGAGAGGAAAGAGGTCAACCAGGCCAGAGCCTGATCGGTGATACCCAGGTTATTACAGAGACGGTTGAGCAGGATGGTATGGTTGACCGTGTCGAAGGCAGAAAAGAGATCGAGTAGGGTGAGGACAGAGGGGATGTTAGAGTCAATGTTGGAGAGCAGATCTTCACAGATGTTCAAGAGAGCAGTTTCCATGCTTCTGGCAGCTCTGAATCCAAATTGGTGGTCATGGAGAGAGCCAACCGAATCAGAATGAAGGTTAAGATGAGAGACGAAAAGCTTTTCCAGGAGTTTAGCAATCGCGCTCTGAAACACCTGTCTATGAGAGTGATAAATATATCATATCAAATAATATAAGAAGGGAGTAATGGCAATTGGGTGATAGTTTGACGGACAAGAAAGATCCGCTGTGGGTTTATCGAGGAGAGGATGCACAAGGGAGTGCTTCAGAGGGGACGGGATAGGATCCTGAGGCAAAGGAGAGGTTGCAACAGTCGTCGAGAGCCGGAGATAAGGTGTCAATGTGGTCCTTGATGGTTTTAGAAAAACAGGGATGAACCTGTTTTGATGAGGCTTTCATAGATCAGACTTGTCTAGCGACCTCATCAGGGGAGAAAAGAGGAAAGGATGAAAAAGATGGTGGGGGTAACTGAAGGAGGGTCAGCAAGCAGAGACAGGGAGCAAAGATAATGGGGAGGGGGAGGAAAAGGTGGACAGGATGGCCTGGATTTTAGAGATAAATTGAGAGGCAATGGCATTGCAAAGATCCTGGGAGGCAAGAGGAGTGGTAGAGACTGCAGCAGGGTTAGTCAGCTCCTTGCAGATTTTAAAGAGTTTGGCCGAGTTGTTAGATGCAGCAGAGAGACGGGCTTGAATGTGGACTCTCTTCTTGATGCGGGCAGAGAGTCGGTATTGCCTTTGGACAGACAACAGGCCAGTTTGTCAGAGGATGAACAAGAAGCCCTCTATTTCCTCTCAGTCGCCCTACACTAAGTGTAGCTAGGTCAGAGTCATACCAAGAATTGCACTTGGCTTTAGAGTTCAAACGGATCATCATGACATGGACAAGAGCATCAAGGGTAGCAGAAATAGAGCAGTAGAGAAGGGACAAGGCTGTGTCAGGGTGTGAGTCAGCCAGAGATTGAGTGGTGGGTGGCAGCGAAAGCCTCATCTGACACACGCTTCATGGGCTGGATGTCCGAGAAGCTAGGTGGCAATCTTGGGGTAGGCTTGGCGTGGGAGGAAGAGAGGGAGAGATGAGATGAGAGGAGAGATGAGTGGCCTGAGGAATAGAGAGGGGGAGGCCAGAGGAGATTATGACATCAAGTGTGTGACCTGCAGAGTGAGTCGGTCCAGAGGGGAGGATAGAGAGGGAGAGGGAATCGCAGAGGTCACGAAAGAGCACAGCTGAGGAACAGGGATAATCAAGAGGGATTTTCAGGTCTCCAAGCAGGAAGAGTTGAGTGGTTGAGGCCAGGAGGGAGGAGGAGAGGTCTTCCAACTCAGGGAGTAAAGAGGTGATCTGACCAGGGGCCCCGTAGAGAGTGGCAACAGTAAGAGAGTGGCTAGGACAGAGAGAGCCTGCAGACTAGGCATTCAAAGCAGGAGTAAGTCTGAGTGGGAATAATAGAGGCAGGAATCCACTCAGGAAAGATCAGGCTACATCCCCCCTGGGCCGGGTGAATCTGGGCACGGAGAGGATCGTGTAGCCATCAGAGAGGAGAGTGTCAAAGCTTGTGACAGAGCTGGCCGTGAATCATGTCTCTGTAAAGCAGAAAGACTGCATAGGGATCCATTGTGCATGCGTCCTGCCATGCGAGCACGGCAAGCATTGCTCACAATCAAAATTAATTAAAGGCTGCCTGGCATGTCAGCATGTCAGGTAGCATTTACTGACTTTGCATTGGGGAGTGCAAATCTGAAGGCCAACATTACTCCATCAATCAAACATTATATTGTATTATTTATTGTCAGTTGTTCTGCCATACAAGATTCACATATTACAATAATATTGGCTTCAATACATGTCTAAAACAATGTTAAAACAGAGAAAAAAGGGATGTTTAAAATTCAGTGAATATTTTTAAGAAATAGTAGATCTCGTAAATTTTGTTAAAACTTTATACTATCAGCTTTAAGAAAAATACAAAATTTAGAAACTTACTAAATACAATGGTGAGTGTAGAAAATCTATTAATCTTTGTCAGTATTCCTAAAGTGGATACGTGTAATTAACACCTGACAGTAACAATGCATTTTGTGACCGATATATCGTACAAGTACCAGGTGGGAGTTTCTGCAATCTAGCACCTTGGAGCTAGCTTCATCTCGTCTTATTTGGAGCAGAAAGAGGCTCACATGTATTAAAAGTAAGACAGGCAAATGGTGTCAGAGGTCCAAAGAGTATTAAACTACCTAGAGCTGGAATGCGAGGCAACATAAAAACTAGCAGACATGCCGCTAGTATAGTCGTACTGTCTTGAGCTGAACAATTTACTCTGAAATTGCACTGGTTATCCCATGCCCTACTTAAATATGAGCCCTGGGCAATAGCAACTCTCACGTCCGAACACTGAAGTAGGAGGTTGAGTGTAGGTATAAAATGTCTTATCCCACTTTCCCTTAGAATACTCGTCAGCCAGTTTTTAAGTCTGCATTGATGGGACAGAACAGAATAACATGTGCCAGAGGTTCTGTATCACCACAAACACAACTTTGGGAAGCTCTGCACTCCATCTGGAAGTACGCAATGCCAACGACAAGACACTAAGGCTCACTCTGGTAAGCAGAATCTTGTGGTGTGGACTGCTCACGAAGGAAAGATATCCTGGCACTCCCCTCATGGGTCTAAGAGGGAGATATACATTGTAACATGGGTACTGACTAACATCTCATTTTCCCTGTGTCTGCCAGAAACTCTTCAATCCTGAGCTTTAGTGATCTTGTGGGAATCCCACCCAGAAATGTATGGTCAGTAGAACTGTTTCCCAGGCCCATCTTGTGCAGGAATGACTTGACGTAAATAAGCCAATCAACCTTGCTCCAGCTGCTCAATGACAGTACACTGAAAACCAGGACCTTAGTTAGGCTCTCCCCAGTATCCGACCAGAGGCTGTGCCAAAATAGAACAGGTCTAGATGTGGATCCCATCCACTAGATACACCAGTCCAGTCTCCAAATGTGATAAGTAGACTGAGGTGGACTGAGGGACAGAAAGTAGTCTTCGTAAGAATTCATTTTCTGCTATCTGGAGGCAACTTAGGTTAGTGTATTCCAATATTTCACAACTATACATCCCAGCCACTACTGATTTGCATATATATATATTAATAGTCACCTTATGTTGAGTTGAGTGTTGCCTGATGTGTTTGGCAAATATGAAAATCGTCCCAGTTTATTTTGTGTCACTGATTTTGCTGGATGATTCTCCAGGTCAATTTAGAATAAAAATATAGGCCTAGGTAGTTAGATTTATTGCAGACCTCCAGTGGGTGCCCATTAAATGAATCCTTGGGGTGGGCTTCCGCTTCGCTGTACATTGCTTGGCATTTCCTTGAATTCCCTCTAGGTGCCCTGGCCATCATGTATGCAATGTACCCCTCAGCCAGCATTTGCCTATGTGGGTGTGGTTGCGATCAAAACCAGGTCAACAACATAGCTAAATCAAGTCATTTCTTGCCATCAGACATGGGCATGTCTGCCTTTAAGGCAAGCAATTGCCTTTTAAGTAAAATTGTGTACACATTAAATAGGAGGGGGACTAGCACACACCCTTGGTGCACCCCTTTATCACACTTCGTTGTGCTCGCCTTCCATGCCATAATGAACTTGCACCCTATAACGTTCATAAAGGGCCATGATCATTCGCAAAAGGCACCCTGGCACACCCATTTTACTCAATGTCCTCCACAGGCAGTTCCTGTCCACATAGTAAAAGTCAGAGCTCAACTCCATAAAGACCACGCATGCAGGAATACCCAGAATTTTGACATATTTAGGCAGGATCAGTTAAAGATCCAGACCCTGAAAAATACAGGCAGTCCCAGACCTGAATACAAGTTGAGCGTCCAACAACCCTTTGTTGTCTTCCATACACTTCTAAAGCCTTTTTAGAAGGATTCCTGCAAATAACTTTGATGAGCCATCTAGTAGAGTAACTGGACGGTAGGCACATGGATCTGCTTAATTTCACTTTTAAATATGGGAACTATTATACCAGTACGGCAGCTCAATGGCAATTCATCGGTGGTGATTACAATATAGAAAATGTGCACTAAAACTGGTCAAATGATGTCAGGCTTTCTTAAAAAGATATTATTGAGGACAAATGAATTCCCTATTGATTTGTGAGGCATTTTCCTTAATATCAAATAGTTCACCTCGTCCCCGGTAAGGGCACCCAGCAATACCACATTCCCAGTTCTCCTGGCTCTGAAATATATGGTTAATCAGTTCCACAGAGATACAAAGCCTGGAAATGGTCTTTCCACACTTTTCCTGTAATGTGAATCTCTGGAAACTCCTTTACTCCAAAATGCAATTCTTTATTATTGCATGACACTATTGACCAAAAATGCTTGCTGTTATTTTTTTGTAAATTTGGTTTTATTAACATTTTAAATTGAAAGTCACATTACATAACACAATTACAATCTCAGAGTTACATAGCGAAAACAGGAATTCCAATAGTGCTACAGAGTTATTTGTACATGTTTCTTCCATCCAGCTATTGTAGTCCTACATGACTTTTTCCCCCCTCCCATTTCACTCCCCCTCCCCCCTACAGGTCGAATAGCAAATCTCTTGGTCGTCTTGGCGTGTTTTTTAAAGGGTCACAGTCTTTTTGAATGTTTTCAGAGTGTAGGGATTTGTTTCAAGACAATTGTCCGTGAGGCTGTTACATTTCCTCACTTTGATCACCTAGCCGCCTCGTGTACATTGTATATGTAGATTTTGGTTGGTCAACGGAACAGCCCGTTAGGGAGATGTTCATTCTTGTAGTCCATCCATAAGGCCTCACACTATGATGACTTTCCATGCAATGATGTAGTAATCAATTCCATTATCCATATATTAGTGGCAACATTAATCCATTCATTCCTGGTGGGGGTAGATTTGGATCTCCATTTCATTACAAGTGTAGCTCGGGCAGCTAATAAAAGCTGAGGTGCTAGGCCTCTAATCTTATTCCAGTCTTCCTCGTCCCTCTTGAGATCAAACAATATAAGGTAGGGGTCACCCACCCGGAATATGCCATCTATGTCCCTGATCCATCCCAGGACCTCATCCCAAAAAACCTTTATCTGGGCGCATCCCCACCACATGTGCCAATAATCGACGTTTTCCCCACACCTTCCCCAACATTTTGGGTTAGCTGTTTGAAACATTTTGGAAAGCCGGACAGGGTCATACTGCCATCTGTGTAAGAGCTTGATAGCGTGTAGCTTGTATTGATTTGAAATAGATGTGTGGGTGGCAGCGTCACATATCGTTTCCCATGTGTCTATACTAATCTGTTTGCCTAGATCTCTTTCCCATCGACCTTTTAGCGTTTCTGTGGACCCTCCGCCCGCAATAATCAACTCTTTATACAGTGCCGATATTAGGCCCTTCATCTCCGTTCTCGTATCCAATATCTTCTCAAGGGAAATCAGGTCTCTCATTAATTTGGGCTTCCATATTGGTTTTGTTAGGATACCTTTTAGTTGTATATATTTGAATGTGCACAGAAGGCCTATTCCCAGAGCTTCCGTCAAGTCTGGTAATGTTATAAAGGAGTCTTTTCTTTGTAATTGCCCCACTCTCTCCAAACCTGCCTCGTACCATGATTGAAATTGTTCTACATTAGGGATGTGGTTATTGATACCAGGGGACCATAAGTGGCTTAGGGGGGATGGCCATGTGGTGATTTTATGCATGTTTGTGCTCTGTTTCCAGATGTCCCATATGACACTCAAAATTGGGTGGGCTTTGGTTCTATTATGAAGCCTTTTCCTGGGGGACCATAGCCATTCAGATATTATGGCCAGTGACAGGTAATGGTTGTCCATGTGAATCCACTGGGTGTCTTTGTGGTTACGTAAATGAGGGATCAGTACCCGGAGTTGGGATGCTTCGTAGTATTTTCTAAGATCTGGGAGTCCTACCCCACCTTTATCTTTTGGGAGTGTTAGGGCATCAAAGGGGATTCTCGCTTTCTTCCCTTGCCAGAGGAATTTAACAATGGTTTTCCTGGTTTCTGCAAAAAAGCTTCTCGGCATCTTAATGGGTAACATTTGCAAATTATATAGAAATCGGGGGAGGCATACCATTTTGATGGCGTTAAGTCGTCCCAGCCAAGATATCGTCAGTTTGTTCCATCTAGTTAGGTCGGCACGAAAGTTTTGGAGGAGAGGGGGGAAGTTTGCTTCGTAAAGATCGTCTATACGTCTGGTAATCTGTATACCCAGGTATTGTATTCTAGTATGTTCAATCTTAAGACCTAGTATGGAAAATTTTACCTCATTTTTGTCTTTTTGTCCTTGTAAGGGAAAGAGTATCGATTTATTTTTTATTTATTTTGAACCCTGAAAGCTGAACATATTCTTCTAGCATTGATAGTGCTCGGGGGATGGATGTCATGGGGTTAGTGATATGCAGGAGTATGTCATCAGAGTAGAGAGCTGCTTTATATTCCGCCGTTCCTAGATGAATACCTTCTAGCATGGGGTCTGTTCGCATGGCCTGTGCAGGGGGCTCTAAGGAGAGTGCAAAAAGAATAGCGGAGAGGGGGCATCCCTGACGGGTTCCACGTCGCAGGTTAAACCATCTGGAGTATTCTCCATTCACAAAAATAGATGCTTTGGGGGCCGTGTACACTGAGTGTATTGCTCTTCTAAATATTGGGCCTATACCTACTTTACGTAGCACTGCTTTCAGAAATCCCCATTCTACCCTGTCAAAGGCTTTTTCTGCGTCAATCGAAAAAAGGACTGGGTCATTAGTTAATGTCTGTGATGTGTGGAGAAGATGAAGGATCTTACGCATTGTATCTGCTCCCTGTCTCCCCAATATAAACCCAACCTGGTCAGAATGTATTAGCTGTGGCATTAATGTTTCCAACCTCACAGCTAGGACCCTCGTGTATATTTTTGCGTCCAGGTTGAGCAGGGAAATTGGGCGATATGATCCATATTTTTTGGGGTCTCTCCCTTCCTTAGGAATTACTTTAATCAGTGCACGGGTGAAGGAATCAGGGGCGTTCCCAGTTTTTATTATTTTATTAAAGAGTTCTGTCATAAATGGCGTGAGTTATGTACTAAACGTTTTATAGAATCCCACTGTATAGCCATCTTCCCCCGGGGATTTGCCCAAGGTTAATCTCTTTATTGGATTTTGGACCTCTTGTTCAGATATAAGGGATTCCAGCTGTTCTGAATATAGTCTCAGTATTTTGGGCATATTGTTCAGGGACAGGTATGTTTCTGTTTCTGATTGGTTGTGGTTTGTTTCTGAGGAGTATAGGTTCTCATAAAAGTTAGCGAAGCATTCGGGTATGGTGAGGTGAGTGTGTGTTGTTTTAGGGTCATCTTCAACGATCTCCACCACTTTCCGCTCTGCTCTCTGTTCTCGGAGCCTAGCAGCCAGTAGTGCATCCGCCTTATGCCCCTTTTCATAGAAGGTTTGTTTCAACATTCTGAGTTTACAGACTATTTGTTCATGTTCCAATAATTTCAATTCTTCCCTCTTACCCTTTGCCTCTTTGATGTTTAGATGGTCGGTTCCCCCGCCTTCTTAATGTCACCTTCTAATTGACAAATTTCAGATCTTAATCTGTGCTCAAGTATATTTCGTTCCCTTTTTTTTTGCTGACCCTTCCCTTATTAAGATCCCTCTCCAAGTGGCTTTCCCCGCTTCCGACACTGTCTGCTTGGGGACTTCGCCAGTGTTGTTTGTTTTGAGTAATTCAGTAATTTCAGTCTCCATTTCAGCCTTGAAGACTGCGTCCTTCCAAGGACTCTCATTACAACGCCAATTTCCCCCCTTGGTTGGTAAGTTTTCCTATTGGATTTCAGCCAGCACCAGATCGTGGTCAGACCATGTGATCGGGGTTATTTCTGAATGTGTTGTGGTGTTGGCAAGTTCTCTGGACAGGTATATGTAGTCAATATGAGTGTATGCATTGTGGGGGGCAGAAAAGAAGGTGTAATCTTGTGCGTTGGGGTGCATGTTCCTCCATGCATCTATCATATCATATATTTCCATCATCTTTGCCATCTCAGTTGGGTCATCTCTACCCTGATATTGTACACCCACTGGTTGAAATCGCCCCCGAGGATAATGCGGCCTGTGGCTTCTAAAAATATTTTGGGGATCACTTTGTGAAGGAATATATTTTGTCTTGCATTCGGGGAGTATAATTTTGTGATCGGTACATTCACCTTGCCTATGTTGCCAGTTACCAATAATGCTCGACCTTCTACATCTGACCATGTTTTCATCTCGACAAACTCCAAACCTTTTCTGACCAGAATACCTACACCTCCCTTTTTAAGTGAGCCCAAACCCCAGAATTCTGTTCCGACACGCTTTCCGAGGACTCTCCGTTCCTCACCCTTCACGTATCTTGTCTGCTGTAACAGTAGGATGTCCATCTTAGACCTCTGAAATTCTCTGGCCACGAGTGATTGTTTCGTTGGAGAATTGAGTCCCTTCACATTAAGTGTCCCTACTCATAGAGAGTCCCTCCCTCTTGAGTTAGTCTCTAACGCCATTAAACATTTTTCTGAGAGGACGGCTCCTATTGCATGACCGACAATATAGTTTCATCATAAATTGCACGCTGCTACGACTGCTTTGAGTTTCCATGAATGTTGCTTCAACCCTCCTTTTCCCCCCGCCTCCCTCTATCTCCCCGCTCCTTCCTCCCATCTCCTGTTGATGGCGTTTGATGGAGCCCGTTTAACTGCACCGGATCTACATCGAACCACCTGTGGGGACCGTTACGTCACGCCCCTTAATCAATTGTGATATCACAGTTTCAATTGAGCCCTCTTAATGTCCTCCCCAAAGTCTCATGTTGCGACTTCCGGGATGTCAGTGATTTGACACCTTTTCCGGTCGCATCTTCCACAAAAAGTTTACATTTGGGTTCTTACCAGGGGTGCAGCTGATCAGTTGTCTGCCTCTGGGGAGAGGTTACCTCTCCTGTATTTTCTTGATCCTTTCACCCGCTTCCTTCTGGGGCCCTGGGTTCGCCATTCTCGATCTTCTCTTTTGGGTTTGTCATGATTATTTCCTTCACCTTGGGGGCCGAGCAGATCTGAGATGCATGCCCTGATGTCTTTTCCGGTTCTTAGTCTGAATTTGGTTCCATCATATTCAAATGAGAGAGAAAAGGGGTATCCCCATCTATATCGAATGTTTTTCCCTTTTAGATGTTTCGTGAGAGGCCTGCACATCTGTCTGAGGGCCTGTGTCAGCGCAGCGAGGTCGTGATATATCGTAATATGGGCATCTCCTAACGTGATAGTATCGCTTTTCCTGGCCTTCTCAAGTACTCGGGCCTTGTCTTGAAAGTGATGGAATCGGGCAAGGATCGACTGCGGCCCGTCTGGGGGAACACCAGCCCTATGAATTTGTTCGGTTAGGGGCTCATCAATGGCATCATCTGCAACCAAAAGTTTGATGATATCATGGAGTATTTCCTTCAGGTCTGCTTCAGTTTCTCCCTCTTTCTCCGGAATTCAGAAAATACGTATGTTGTTCCGTCTCTCTCTGTTTTCCAAATCGTCCAGCTTGAGCTTAAAATCTTCTTCCCGTTGTTCCAATTCCGTCATCCTGTGATCAAGTTGTGCTTCTAAGGAATCTATAGATGCCTGATTGTTCTCCACTCCTTCAAGTCTATCCTCCATTTTGTCCAGTCGTTGTGTAAGTTTGTCTATCTTGCTTCCTATATTGGTGCTCATGTTTTTAATTTCTCCCAGTAGGGCGGCAATGTCTCCTTTTGTGGCGAGGAGTTCATTCTCCATGGTTTCACTGGTTGCCATGTTGGGTTCGAAAGCTGCGGAAATGGGGCTGTAGGCAAACAGGGCCAATTTATGTTTCATGTCCATAGGAGGTTTATGGAAGGCTGGGTATTT
This sequence comes from Ambystoma mexicanum, assembly GCF_040938575.1. NCBI lineage: Eukaryota > Metazoa > Chordata > Amphibia > Caudata > Ambystomatidae > Ambystoma > Ambystoma mexicanum. The sequence goes on from NC_090925.1 coordinate 98,833,502, forward strand.
GAGTGGTGTGGGGTTTTACTATGTCCAAAGCGGCAGCATTCTATTAGTCGGGTACTCCACCGTGCACTCTCGTTCCCTTTGATTCGTCACGAAGTTACTTCGATACGGGGCTCTAAGCGTTGTCGGGGAATTGCGCATTGTGTCTCCCGATTCGCGGCCTGCGTTGTTCGATGGGGGTGCAAGTTCCAGTCAAATGCGTTGTACAGGCCGTAATTAGCCGGACCGGTGAACAGAAATATTTGGTGTTCGCTTTTCCTACCAGCGGGGGTGGGGGGCATGCGGGGTGTCCATCATGCCGTGTTGTCTGAAGGCTCTTCTTCCAAGTCGCTGCCTCGAGCAAGATGCACCCAGAAAGAGCTGGGCCTCCTTTTGTTTTCTGTTACGTTCGAGGCGGGTCCCGGTCTTCAAACGCTGGGCACCGTGCGTGTGAGAACGAATCCTTCCTCCGCTTGCTCTCTCTTCGGAAGGTCTTGTGTTATTTGTGCTGCAAGGGCAACAGGATGGCCTGTATACCGGTTCGGCAGTCGCTCTGTGTCACACTGCACGTGAAAGTTTTCTTGAAGCTTCGCCGGGCTGAGGAGGGCCCGTGTTTCAGGGGTAATTTCAGGATGAATTCTGGTCCGATTTTCTTCAGGATTTCGGTCAAAGGACGGGGGGACTTGCCCGTGTCAGTCGCCGCATCTGAGGCGGGGAGGGGCGTCAAGTGGGGGCTCAATCCACTTAATGGGGCCGCCGCGGCGGCAGAGCTCACGCAGGGACCATGTTCGTTTCTGCGCCCCATGGTGGCCACACACCCTTGCTGTTATTTTGACCTACCATGACAGAGATACTGTCCAACCACTCATTCGCAATCTCCTCCTTTCTAATAGATGGTGCTTCTTCGAACATACCTCACATTACTCACATTTAGAAAAAGAGCTCCTTGAAGCTTGTTACATTTATCTGTGTGTGGTGAACAATTATGAGGACATTGTGGGGTTTGACTTGAGACAGGGTCTCAGGCAATGTGTGGGTGAGTTGGACATCTAATCCATCCCTCTGTGAGAAGAACTACAAATCAGGTACATAGACATGCACAGATAACAGGGTCTTTCCAGGAGGGCCTACTTAGGTTGTAATGACGTAACATTTTTCAAAGACTTCATTCTGTCGCTGTCTGAGGAACTGGAGAAATGCCAAGAAAGCTTGTAAATAAGCGAAATAAATGTGTTTGTTAGCTTAAATAAGGTATCAACGTGTAGTTTTCTTTTGGATCAACACTCTATTCAATCCTTGCTTAACACGATATAAGCAAACTGACCTTAAAAAAAGAAAAATACCACAATGTGCCACACAGAAATGAAGCTTAAGAAACTATTGGAAAAACAAGCACTACTGGACGGTAACCTCTTCTTTTTTTAGCAAATGCATAAGGCAAAATCTGACTGACCATCAAAAACAGTCTGGCTTCAAATTACAAAAACATCCTGTTCGCTACAACCACAGAAAAATAAGATAAGAACGGATGAAAACTATTCTCAACAAAGAGGCACTGCACACAGATACATGGAACTAACTCCAAGTGTCTACACACGCTCCAATAATATCTTCTAAACAACAGGGAAGAAGCTTGGCTCATTGAGGCAGATGGTGAGAAACACTGAAGCAGTTCTCACCATGTGGGGACAGAGAAAGGAGACATGATCCAACAACATGACTGTGTTGCCAACCCCTCAGATTACACCCCAACACCAGCAGAAAACTCAGTGCTGGCCACAGGGCTCTCATTCTGCCCTTCTAAACTGATTGACAGCACACAAATGTGCAGTGATCTTGAGACCTTCATCAGATGACTAAGATTGAGACGATATGACCTGAGGAGGGTCCCTTAGTGAGGTTGGCAGTGCCATTACCAATATGGTTGGCCAGCCGCAGAAAGTTATATCGCCTTACCACCTACAAGAAAACTACACATGTGTGTTAAATGCAACGTGAAAATAAAAAAATAAAAAAATATCTTTATTCAGTCCTGTGATGCTGTGTCTGCATCAGTATCCTGTCTTCACCTCTTATGATATAGAGTGAACGAGCCACAAACGTGGGCGCCACTGGTAGTCACATACAATCCAGAGTTGGAAGCTCTTTGCAAGATTGCTAAGGAATTCCAACCCCTCCTGCAACAAGATGAACGTCTTAGAGAAGTTTTCCCAGAGATGCCCCTCCTTGCTTTAAGACAGCTAAACTGACGGGAATGATGGTAACAAGAAAACTACACTGAAACATCCCAGACTATGGAACTGTGCCTTGCAGAATCAACCTATGTCTTTTTTTGCCCACATATCAACATTGTGTACACAATCAAGATACCAGATACCCAGATATGCTATTTGATACAAATACACCACCAATACACCACACCAGGCTCCACGAGTCATGGGCCTAACACATAACAGGTTATGTCTCCCCTCTTTACTCCTCATAGGGGGAAAAGCCTGATATGTGGATGATTGCACCATCATTTTTTCCAAAGCCGTACACCTGCATCCAACTAACACTGCACCAGCCTCACCAGCCTCTGGGAGATGAAGAATCGGTTCCAGACTGCCTCCAACACAGTGCCATCTGCCCTCAAAACATCATAGCTAAAAAGCTTCCCAGAAACTTGTCATGGTCGCTTTCTCAAGTCAAACCCCACCCTTTCCTCATGATTGTGATGCTACACAATCATAATATGGTATTTGATGCAAACTGACCACACTGGGCTACACAACTCATAGGCCTAACACATAACTGGTTGTGGCTCGTCTCATTGTTCCCAGGCACAGGCCTGATATGTGGATGATTGAACCACCACTAGTCTTTCCTTTCTCTTCAGTTACACTGACCCCCTGCCCTATTCAACACTGTACTGTTTACCCCTTGACAACTGCAATGTGTGGGGGAGAGCAACATCTAATGCATGCCTTCATCAGTAAAACTATAAATCAGGTACACAGAGGCACATATAACTGGGTCTATCCTGGGGAGGGCGGGGGGGGGGCTATGCAAACTGATGCAGTAATGTTTTCCAAGGCTTCATTCCATCCCTGCATGAGGAAGTGGTAAAATCTCACAAAATAAATAATTATGTTACCTTAATTAAGGTATTGACTCTTGGCTAACACGTTACAAGCAAACTGCACCTATATATATATATATATATATATATATTTATATCTATCTTTGCAGCTAATAATGGCCGAAGAGGTGAACCAAGTTGCATGTTCTTGATATGGGTTGATTATTCTTTAAAGTGGGACATCTAGGGAGTTTAAACAAGGTCTATGGATGTCCAAGAGCTAAATGTTACCATGGGAACTGATGCGGTCACAGTATCATTCAACATTTAGAATTGACCTTGCCCTTTCGGTGCAATTGCCCTTGTAGAAAGCAGAATTTCCATAGTCAGAAGTAATTCCCTGAAAGTGGAGCATATTATTTTAGGTGTTTAATGCACAGTTTGAACCCCATGAATTATTACAGGATTAATTAGATGGTGAGGATACGGTTTAGGATGTCCCAGAAATAGACGTTTTGAAAAGAAAAGGTGCATATGAATTTTTTATAGAGGCAGCACAAACTCAGCATAGTTTGGAGTTTAGGGCTTGGAATGGGAGAGCTATGAATGATCGACCAGCTTGACCCACCTTTATGGCAGGGCAGATCTTGAGACCAATAATGTAATATCGACAATGTATGCAAAAATATTGCCGTCATTGGAAAAACTCAATACCGAACTCGGAAAAACCAGACTGAGTATCAAAATTTATTAGGATTTGGTTGAGGTAATAAACCCATTGGTAAGAAAAGATAGAATATATATAGACACATCCTCAACCACCCATACAAAGTAGTTTGACAGAGAGTGCAGAGAGTCAAAAAAGGCAATCCTTCTGCTTACAAATGTACAAGGGGCTAACAGAGATTAGTTACAATGCAAGACATGAATGTAAGTATTTAATAACTAAGAATATTTGAAACAACCAAGTGGCAGGCATTGATGGATGCCAGCAAGAGCAAAGATGGCTCAAAATTTTGGAAACATATTACCTCTGGCAATTACGGCATAAAGAAGACCGCCTTTTACAAGAAATTAGCAAAGACCCTGGCCCTGATAAAATAACTATCTACCTTATTAAGGCAGACATTGAGATCTGGCCACCGGTCTTTCGCTGCATTTTAAACACTGTGGTTGCTGAGCCCATGGTCCCACCATCTTGGACAAGTGTGGACATTCTACCACTTCAGAAAAAGGGTGGTATTGAAGATCTTGCCATTACAAACCCATATCCATGCTTGAATCATTTGGTCTAATCTATGTCAAGGCAGTTCTGTTCCATTTGTCTGATTAGGTAACAGAGGAGAAGGTGTCGAATCACCTTTAAGCAGGGTTCCAATGAGGTATGAGTACAATAGACCAGACGCTAAGGCTCTTCGTGCTAGTTCAAAATATATTGTGCTGAGAAACGCCAAATTATATGTGGCATTCGTAGACCTTAAAACAGCCTTTGACGGAGTACCTTGTGCTTTTCTCCCGGAAGATCTTAGAGGAGTAGTAGGGGTATGCAAGGAACTAATGGAGGCAACAATAAAGACAGACACAAGTAATCACAGTTCAAGGGTGTTTATTAAACTGTATGTGGGTTAGAAAAATGTCTAATATAAACCTAAATTAAAGATGGGAGCAAGCGTCGACGATCAAATGAAAATAAGGCAGTCCTAGTGGAGTTGTGTCAAATAAAAAGGGCCTATACTAAGAAACCTATTGCTAAACCTTATAACTAATACAAAAAGGGTGTGGAATATTGTTCAAGGAAAGAAAGAACTGTTCTCAAATAATATGTCAGGATGCAGTAGCCTGGGTCTCCCTTCTCCACGTTTTGAGCACAGGTTAAGGTGGGATCTTGTAGCACAGCACAGTTCTCAAGCTTTCCCCAGCACAAGACAACAGTTCCGGTTTCAACTTTACAGAATCCTCGATGGCCAAGTCTCTTTTCAACAAAAGTCTTTTGACTTCGAGGATCAGTAAAATAAAAAACAACCACTATGTTCCTTTCCATGTTTTCCTTGGGTGATGGATTCACCCATGTGTCCCCCTCTTCCGGGAACAGACCCTTCACAATTCTTATTCCATAAATCAATAACAGTTCCTTTTCTTAATGGACATTGGGTGGTGGCTTCACCCCTGGATCTCCCTCTCGGACCCCTCTCGACTGTTAGCCTCCCTGTGCTGGGTTCACTATGGCTTTCACCAAAGTCCCCCTTTATCATTTTCGCAAAATGTCTTTTCATCAGTTCACTTTGAACTTCCCTTTCTCTGGTTCACTTGATCAGTGTGATAATGGTACCCCTGTCTCTCCCTCTTCTGGGCGCAGACCCCTCTCAATTTCCAGCATCCATCCACCAGGTACACTATGGCTTTTCTTGTCCTGAATCTTGATGTCTTTTTCAACAGTTCCAGTGGACATCCCTCGGCCGGGTTAACGTTTGTCAACACACTGTTTCTTGGGATTTCAGACTTTGCCCCTTTCTCGTCAGCATCCCACTTCCGGGTTCACATTTGCCAACTTCACCTTCACATTTACTTTCAATGTTTACGTGATTCACTTCCCTTGCTTTCTCATGTGGTGTAATTCACTTCCCTTGCTTTCTTTGTAGTTCTTACGTCAAAGACCTTCGACTGTAAGGGGTTTTGCTTGACATCCTGTATGACCACTTTGACCTAACTTGATGGCTCTCCTACGGCCTTCTTGTATCTGTAGTTTCACTCAGACGAGGATCGACCATAGTCTCTTGAGTTAGCACCCACAAGGTGCCGGTTCCCTCTGCAGCTGGTCTCCCCTACAACATGTAGAGGTGCAGCTGAATGCCTCTGCAGGAAGTCCTGCCCCATTTTTGCCTATATGTTGGAAACTGGAAATTGTGACATGCGCAACACCAGTAATTGTGCCTATACCACGAAGAGCCTTTGAGACAAGGTATCCGTTGAGAAAACCCCATCTGTTGTATCCCCGTAGAGATGACACTCTCTTGGAGTAAATCCCCAAAGTAATATGAAGATGTATGAAGGAGAAAATTGGTGAGGTCACAAGACGCAAGCTTGACGCACTAAGAAGAGAATGTATGGTCCGTAAAGAATCTGATGACGAAATAAAGAATCGAGAAGACTTTCACATGCGGAATGAAGTTTGCACATGTGAAGAGTACTGCAGAAAATGCAAGCCGTTTTATAACTGTACAGATGCTGCAACGCAAGTAGACTAAGTAATCATGAAGGCTGGCTATATGTAGTAAGTAGACGGCAGGCAGTGCCGCCATTATATAGAATCTGGATATTCAATGTCACAAATTTAGTAAGCTCAAACCTGTGGAGAAAGAGGGTTGATAGCTATGTATGTGTCAAAGGTAGACCAAGAAAGGCTGTCTGGCCTGGTGTCAAACGATGAAGCAGCCAAAACTGGTTACCAGCTAATTGGGTGGGGAGGCACGGTCAAGTCCACCCACTAGCAGCAGGGGTACCAGCTTACGTGCTGCTAGTGGGTTGAATATTCTAGAAGGGTACAAGCATCCCAACCAATTATAGAAGGCCATATAACAGAGCCTTATAGTTTGAGAGCCAATGATATGATGTGTATTTAATAATTGTTGAAGATGACTTGCACTAGGGGTGGGCATACGTTGTTCACCTGACTATAGAGACCCAATCACAATCCAATCCCTTATAGAAAGATACGTAGATATTCCCGTAGAACCAACCACAATCTCAGATAGGTTTTCTTAGTTTGCCACATAGTATGATGTCACATATGATGAATTTTCATTATAAAAGTATGTTTTTTTATGAAATGCTTTGAGACTGTGCTGTGCGACATCCGTTGATGTCCGTTGTAACTCCCTGTTTTAGACAATTGAAAATAAAACAGTTTGTCAAGACACTTTGGCAACTTTATGAGTTGGTCTTATCATTTGGTGTAAGTTATTCTGCATCCCCCACCATCGTACGATGCATTATCTCAATTAATAAGGACCATAAGGATTCAAAGACTTTTACAGTTCTTAGAACTTGGTTCAAGTTGCCACCTTGCAAGAGTCATTCACCACAGCAGTGCTCTTATCGGTTCTCCCTCAACCCACTGGCTGTGATGAACCGCTTGGCTTTCCTCATGAATGTATTCAAGGCTGGTACCACGGAAGCAGGAGTCTCCTTCGCTCCCGCTTATCAGGGTGGGCACGCTCTGTGTACTGTTGACATTTGTAGCAGCACACTAGGGCTATTATCCTCGGTCTTACGATTCCCTCTGCAGAGGTTTCGCGGGTCTTCTTCAAAAAGGGCAAGGTTGCGTCTCTGCTTGTTAGCCTCACGATATCTGCCGCCTTTCTCCTCCTCTTGAACTTCCGGGTCTGGATCGCTGTCTCGTTGTGCGGTCTGCCTTGCTCGTACTGTGCTCTCTTGCTCCACCTTTTATCCCTGCGGGGAAGGGAAAGGGCCATCAGATGTGTGTGATTCTGATCAATTGCCTGACATTGGCTGACCTTTGTATTGGGACATGCCATGTTAACAGGGGATAACGTGTCTCACCCGTCAGTGTTCCAACTCCACTCTCCGACGACCCCCCATCCAAGTGATCCTCCCTCACTGGTCCACCCCCAGGAAATGTATCCAATAGCGATGGTCGTGTCCTGGCTACCTGGATGACAGATCCCTGGGGTTCAGCCAGGGGGACACCTTCAGAGTTCTCACAGGTAGCATCTGGTATTCACAGGGGAATTCAAATTTCATACTGGAGAGAATCAGTGTGATTCTTAAATACCCTACATCGCATGGTTATGGGGATATTACACCGGATCTGACAATTTATAATATGAAAGACAAAGAAGCATCATCTTATAGCTCCGAGCTCTAGGGGTGCGCAAAAATTGAGACAACAAATATACATTCTTCGAAAAGTCGCCTCATCTCCCATCAAGCACAGCTAATGCTATTTTGCGGCTTGCACTAGATCAAAGATCAATAAGTGATGCCATTTCATTAAGGCCTGTTTTATACTGGGCAAGATTGCTCAGGGAAATTAAAGGGACGCTATATGTGACCTTCTGTCTCAGGATGGCGTTCGTGATTTGCTTTGGTGTACGCCTGCCAACAAGTATTTAAGGGCCCAGGGATTCCCACAATTGTGATGCAATCATTATAATATGGCAGCTAACACATAGATCATTCTCAAGACAGCACATTGCACTTTATTGCAAGGGCATGGTGTTTCAAATTGAAATAACTTATCCCTGGCTAGCTCTTTTCTGTGTTGTACAATTTGCTTTGGATTTGTAGACTAGACAAGATGTATCCTGCACATATGTGCACATTATACATGAAATTAAGGGTTGATACCTTTTCGCTAGCATATAACTAATATGTGTGGATGCACACAATTCTAAGCAGTGTATGTTACTTGGAGAGAGAATCAGTCAAGCAGTTCCTCTTTGGTTTAAAAAGTATTCATTTATGTTCGGACACTCTAAAGCCCATACTGAGAGAGCACTCTTCTTGATGGGTTTATGGTGCATCAATATTTTACAAAATGACAGGTAAAAGCAAAATAGTTTTGCAGTTGATAAATTCCTGCATAAGGCCTGGCTTGTAAATTCAAAATGTATTGATACCTGAACCCAAGGTTGTTAGTCACTATGCATTTTTACATTCTAGCTATAATTTAATACATGTTAATTAGCAATTTATGCACATTTAATTCATCTTATTTATGTTCAATGGATTGTATTGTTATTGCATTTTAAGGGATATAGTTTAACCTTGTTTATTTTAATGGTGGCATGAAATTATACCCCTTATACTTTGTGTTGCTTATGTATTTTGCAAGTTTTATGACATATGTCATGACTGACTGTACATTTCTGAATATCTAATTTTAAAAGCACAATCTACATTCTACGCAACACAGTCAGATCTCAACCATTTATTGTTGTTTTTCAGCAAGTGTACCAACCAATAATTAAAGAATTTGGTCCTGATTCACGGACGTGCTTTATAATGGCGCAATCCCATAGGAAAACATTCCATGAATCAGGCCCTTTGTATAGGGGCAAATTCCCAAAACATGTTAATCACATTGATTGTTTTATTAAATAATGTTCTTATATGTTTGGGGATTTGTGTAATTCTTTTGCGTGATAAATATGTACTATTCTTCAAAATTTCTACTGTTTTCTACAGCATCTTTAATTATCGGTTGGTCTTTCCAATATTGGATAATTTGGAGTGGACGGGAGTGTCTCTCACTTTAGGAAACTTCATCTTTTGGTGGGCTCTATTTGCATCTTTTATGCCTGAGTTGCTTTTCTTTTCTCCTGCACCTCTACTTATCTTTTAAGTTAGATAAAATTCCTTAACTTCTACTTATGTTTATGTTTATTCATTTATAATGCGCGCCAGACCCGAGGGTATGAGGGCGCAGGAGCAGCAAGGTTATTCTCAGCTTAGTTACAGTACTGTACAATAATTTACAGTGTGTACATAGGTTAATACAGTTACAGTGGATACAGTGATACAGTGAAATACAATTTATGGTTATACATATTTACAAAATTTAAAAAGGCGAAGTCAGTTATTGGCCATTGTTCTTTAGCCACTGAATGTAATTATGTCTAAAGTGTGGGTAGGTTTGCGGTGTCCTTCAGGAGGGTGGTAAGGAGTTCCAATGTTGGGCTGCTTTCACCTGGAAGCTGTTGCCGCCCATTTTGGTTCGTTCGAACCTGGGAACTGTGAGCAGGTTAGCATTGCTAATTCTAGTGGGCCTATTGGGGTTGTATCTTATTATTCTGTCGGCTAGGTAGCGGGGGGCTGCATTATTGAGGCATTTGTGTGTTAAGGAGGCTACTTTGAGCAGGATTTTATCAGTGGTTGTGAGCCATTTATGGGTTACTTCTGATGTTAGAGATGTGTTCTCTCTTGGGGATGCTAAGCGCTGCTCTGAGAGCATTATTTTGTAGGCTCTGGATTTTATTGGTAACCTGTTTGTTGGCTCCTACATAAAGGGCGTTGCAATAATCCAGTTTCGGTACTAGGGCTCTGGCTAGGGTAATGCAGTTCTGGGTGGATAGGAAGGGTTTGGCTGCTCTGATAAGCTTACATGTGTAGGCTGCGGTGGAGGCCATGGAGCTAACCTGTTTATGGAAGGAGAGGGCGGAGTCCAGGTAGATACCTAGGGTTTTCACTTCCTTGGCTACCTTGATGGGATTGCCGTCTATAATGAAGCTGGTGTAGTTATGGTCCAGTTTGTTTAGATTTGGGGTGGCTCCGAGGATGATGAGTTCAGTCTTGTCATCATTCAGGCATAGACTGTGGGAAGCCATCCATGCCTGGATGATGAGGTACACCTTGTTCACCAAGGCCAAATCCTTGTTGTAATCTCCCATCAACGGGATGAGGATCTGGGTATCATCGGCGTAATTAGTGTAGGTGATACCCAGACTGTCAAGATCATCAAACAGGGGCTTTGTGAACACGTTGTACAGTGTGGGGGAGACGCAAGAACCCTGAGGGACCCCACATGTGATGGGGATGGGGTCAGCAGAAGCCGAGATGGAAAAGACGCGCATAGATCTGTTGCTCAGGAACAACTCAATCCAGCCGATGGCTTCTTGGGAGAAGTGGGCAGCCGAGTCCAAGTGGTTGCATAGAATTTTATGATCAACTAGATCGAATGCTGCAGAGAGGTCTAGGAGAATCAGTAAAGCAGTTTTCCCATTATCTCTCGATTTTGTGTTGATTTGGGCCTTAAGATCGATGAGAGCAGTTTCTGTCCCATGTTTTTTCCAGTAAATTACGTGTGTCTTGTCAAATCTTCACTTTTGATCACTGAAATGTTAAGACAGAAAATACATTTTGTGGGATATATTGACCCACTCAACAGCATTTCCCCACATCATCAAGCTGCATTTGTGCAAGAAACAGCAACCTGGCTGCGCTGGCTCCAGTGCGCACCAGGACCTCAAAAAGATGGCTGCACCATCCTATTCAGGCAGGATGGAACAAGGGGACACTGAAGGAACGTGCCAGTGTGTACTGAAACATAAATGGAATGAAGTGAAAAGGCAGCACTGCTTTGCTGGGAACCCAAAATTCCCCTTCAAAATGAAACTTTTCCACTCTTTAAAAATGGTGCTTTGACGCTAATTCCATCTGTTCATTCTGAAACCACTGTGATTAAAAAGACCTGTCATGCCCAGGATATTTCACTGTGCTTCACCAAAACCAGGCATAATTCCTGAGTGACAGGCCCAGTCAAACCAACTCTGAGAGAAATCAATAAGCAACTTCACTTTCACTCGCACGGGAACACAGATTTATTTCTTTCCAGAAATATCCAGGCTCAGCAGTTCAAAGAGAATTTAACTCTCTGAGCCAGGTCAGTGTCAATGTATCTATGCTTCAGATAAAACTCCTGCATTCAACAAAATCACTATAGCTGCAAAGACAGTGTGGCCATCTGAGGGAGCTGCCAAACCGAATTTAAAGAAAGAAATGCTGGCAGTTTTCAACACGTGTAAAAATGGGCTTTGCTGACTGAAGAAAAAAATGTCCGGTTTAAAAATAAATTGTTGAATGAAAGCCTGCTTATTTAGCAATGTAAAGGGGCTTTGTTGCTGGTGAAAATACAGACATGGGCTATTTTCTTCACAGGTTTGTTTTCAAACCACAATAAGAAAATAAAGAGTTTAGACCACATGGGCTGAATTTGCAAGCTCTCAAAAAACAGTTATTTCAGTTGTCAGCCCTGAAACTTGCCCCCTGAGGAAGAGAATCACACCATAAACTCTCAGCAGAGACTAACAACCCACTGATAATTACAGGGTGGGAAAGAATCTAGTCTACAGAAACCCACTGACAATGGGTCTCCCAGAGCAAGGAAGTTGGAAGTGCGAAGGGGCAATAAAACCTTCAATCAAGATGAGAAACCCCCACCTTGTCTTGAAGGAAATTACAGTTGGTTGCAGTTGGAGGAAGGAAAAAAAAAATATCTAGTGACAATGGATTGCCTCTTGGTTCCAAAGACTATTTTATAAATAAACGTTAAAGACTTTTATCTCTGCAGCAATAATTAGTAAACATGTAAAAGGTTAGCAGTTTTAAATATAATTTGATGGGCTTTCTTTCATTGACACCTTGGGAACAGAGATGGGAGAATATGGCAGATTATGAGAAAAGCATTTATGTTGCCAAGGCAACTTTTTGTACTTACATCCATTATGATAATCCACACCCATGTATAAAGTTCCACGATTCTGAGTAATACAAATGTCATTGAAAAGCACGAAAAACTGGTAGAAGGACGAAACAAGATCTCACTGACTGGAGGATTGGACTGCAATGTGCTGCACAAAATATGTAACCTGTGTATATAATTTGCTAAGATATTGCAATTGTATAAATGTATGTTTGTGCAAAATCTGATTTTAGTTAAAGTAACTATGGGAGGTTTTTGGACATTGTAAAACTCACACCATCAATCTGACATAATTTTCTTGAAATCCAAGAGAGCGAGGCGGAGCCCATCATCCTTGTCCAATCTTGTTGTTAGAGGTGGGTTTAGTTAATCCTGCCCCAGTCATATATTGTGATGATGTCATTAGGCATTATAAATAAGAGTCCCTGAGAAGAATCTAGGCACACACCCACACACACTCTTCCTGATTATCCTGTGTCAGCATTCTGTTCCTGTTCCATCCATCCAGAATCCAGATCCCAACTACAAGGATCAAGCATTGCTGACCCTACTCCAGGGCCCACTGCAAAACCCAAGCATTGCTGATCCTGCTCCAGCATGGTCTAAATTCTGAAAACCACTAAAATTCCCAAATAACCAAAGGGGAAAGCTGTAGTGTTTTTGGGAAGCATCCTGATGCCACTAACTGCATGCACACCTGCCATCCAGCTAATCTTTAGTATCCAGTGACCAGAATTGCCAGTCCAGTGCCATCCGGTGAACAGAACTGCCCAGCTGTTTACCAGGCGCACTGCTGTGTAGTGACCAGAACCCTTGATGGTCCAGAATCCCAAACTAAAAGTGGACTGTATGTATCATCACACCCCAGAGAAACCCATAGTATATCTTGTCTTGCCTTTGTCCTTACCCCACCTCTTTAAGCCATCCTATCCTTACCCTGCAAACTTGTTAAAACGGTCAGAATCATTCTTGCAACTTTGCCATTGATTTCTAGTGTTAGTGCCACGTTTCTTTTCATTTCTGTCTTGCATAGATCCTAAGTCATCAGCGAGATTGTGTTTAAATAAATACATTTTCCTTTAAGAAAAGGGGTACACTGCGTGAAGGGTTACAACTGCAGCGTAACTTTTGATATTCACGGGTGACGTTCCTCTTTTCTTAGACATTACATCTAGTTTAAGTGAGATTTGCCTTTCAAATTTGAAGCCAATTCCTCTTTTCACTTCTCTATTTTCCTAAAAACGAACCCCACTCTACCTTCCATACCTCATCCATTTACCAGCTAGAGACTTACTTTCACTTCCATATTATACCTGTGATCTATAGCTATCCCCCAACAAAATCGCACTCCAAATCAGTGTATTTCCCCTTTTTTCTATTAAAAACCCTTTGGTTAATTTTAGGCAGGAATGAAAAAAATGCAACTTTCACACATGTCATTTTGCTGCAATCTGTTTTAAACTTGGCATTCATTTTCAAACTGTATGCTTTTGGTAATCCATTCTTTGTGATTATTAGTGTCTTTGCATTGTTGCTTTAGTGAGGAATTATATTTGCTTCAAGGTTTTTAACACACATTCATTAATTATTTGTCCATTTCCGAGTGTCATTTTATAACATTGAAAGGGGTCTAAAATCTGTTTTTCTCTTTTATTTGGGGAGGTTCAGATTTTGATTATTCCTGATTACCTTCTGTGTCTGTTTATCCACCCAGATGTGTGGGTTCAGGGAACATTGCAGGGGGAAATTCTAACTTGGGTTCTATCGTTCCTAAATCAAAAAGTGCTCCTATTCCATTGTGCTGTGTATATATTCCACTAGCAGGTTAAGGGGGTAATTCATAGAAATCATCGCACAAGTGGCGCATGTGGCTGGCGCACAGTGTGCTCGTGCGGCAGTCTGCGCCAGCCGCGTGTGCCAAAACCCATTACAGCGCACAGCGTATTCATGGCTTTCAACATCCATAACCAGCCGTGGCGCAGAGTGGGGCAGCGACCCTGCAGCAGCACCAGTTACGCCCCCAACCCCACCCCGTGCGCCATGAACAGCGCACAAATCCAGTACATGGCGCAAAGGCCAGTGGACCAGCATACAGCCCCCAACCATGAAAACGCGTGTAAAATTTCCCGCGCATGCCGCAGAATACATGTCCCCCGCTTGCGGCAGCAAAAATGCGTGTAAAACTCCCCGCGCACCCCTCTGAATACACATACCCCACTCGCGCCAGCGAAAACGCGTGTAAAACTTCCCACGCACGCCCCAGAATACACGTACCCCGCTCGTGCCAGATAAATAGCGTAGAAAAAGCACACCCCCTGTGGCATGGGCTGCCTGTGGGGCATGCCCAGGGTAGATGGGGTGCCTGCATGTATTTGGGTGTGTGCGGAAAATATCACACGTGATAGGCCTTGTGCGAGCAGGGTACGTGTATTTGGGGGGTGCGCGGGAAGTTTCACACGTGATAGGCCTTATGCCAGCGGGGTACATGTATTTGGGGGTGCATGGGAAGTTTCACACCCGATAGGCCTTGTGCGAGCGGGGTACGTGTATTTGGGTTTGTACGGGAAGTTTCACACGCGATAGGCCTTGTGCGAGCTGGGGTACGTGTATTTGGGGGTGCGCTGGAAGTTTCACACACGATAGGCCCTGTGCGAGCGGGGTACGTGTATTTGGGGGTTGCGTGGGAAGTTTCACACGCGATAGGCCTTGTGCGAGCGGGGTATGTGTATTTGGGGGGTGCGTGGGAAGTTTTACATTCAATAGGCCTTGTGCGATTGGGGTACGTGTATTTGGGGGTGCGTGGGAAGTTTCACACGCGATAGGCCCTGTGCGAGCAGGGTACGTGTATTTGGGGGTTGCGCGGGAAGTTTCACACGCAATAGGCCTTGTGCGAGCGGGGTACGTGCATTTGGGGGGTGCGCTGGAAGTTTGAAATGCGATTTGTCAGTGTGCGTCCTGTGCCCCCTCCTCCCTCCCCAGGCCCTGCAAGCAGCCGACACCACAGGGGACTACCCTACACCCCTGGCCATGCCCTGCAGGCAGACCATCCACCCTGGCCATGCCCCGCAGGCAGCTCATCCACCCTGGGCATGCCCCGCAGGCAGCCCACATGGCACCATGCACTTGTGAGCCCCAACACATGTCCCACCCAACATTGACGGGCACCTGCCAGCAGGCCCCGACTCATGTCCCCCTGCACCCCCACCCACCCAGCATTGATGAGCAGCTGCCAGCAGGCCCCGACACATGTCCCCATGCACCCCCACCCACCCAGCATTGACGGGCACCTGCCAGCAGGCCCCGACATATGTCCCCCTGCACCCCCACCCACCCAGCATTGACGGGCACCTGCCAGCAGGCCCCGACACATGTCCTCCTGCACCCCCACCCACCCAGCATTGACGGGCACCTGCCAGCAGGCCCCGACTCATGTCCCCCTGCACCCCCACCCACCCATCATTGACGGGCACCTGCCAGCAGGTCCGACACATGTCCCCCTGCACCCACACCCACCCACCCAGCATTGACGTGCACCTGCTTGCAGGCCCTGACTCATGTCCCCCTGCAAACCCACCCACCCAGCATTGACGGGCACCTGCCAGCAGGCCCCGACACATGTCCCACTGCACCCCCACCCACCCAGCATTGACGGGCACCTGCCAGCAGGCCCCGACACATGTCCTCCTGTACCCCCACCCACCCAGCATTGACGGGCACCTGCCAGCAGGCCCCGTCTCATGTCCCCCTGCACCCCCACCCACCCAGCATTGACGAGCACCTGCCAGCAGGCCCGACTCATGTCCCCCTGCACCCCCACCCACCCATCATTGACGGGCACCTGCCAGTAGGCCCGACACATGTCCCCCTGCACCCCCACCCACCCAGCATTGACGGGCACCTGCCAGCAGGCCCCGACTCATGTCCCCCTGCACCGCCACCCACCCAGCATTGACAGGCACCTGCCAGCAGGCCCCGACACATGTCCCCCTCCACCCCCACCCACCCAGCATTGACGGGCACCTGCCAGCAGGCCCCGACTCATGTCGCCCTGCACTCCACCCACCCAGCATTGACGTGCACCTGCCAGCAGGCCCCGACTCATGTCCCCCTGCAAACCCACCCACCCAGCATTGACGGGCACCTGCCAGCAGGCCCCGACACATGTCCCCTGCACCCCCACTCACCCAGCATTGATGGGCACCTGCCAGCAGGCCCCGACTCATGTCCTCCTGCACTCCCACCCACCCAGCATTGACGGGCACCTGCCAGCAGGCCCCGACACATGTCCCCCTGCACCCCCACCCACCCAGCATTGACGGGCACCTGCCAGCAGGCCCCGACTCATTTCCCCCTGTACCCCCACCCACCCAGCATTGACGGGTACCTGCCAGCAGGCCCCGACTCATGTCCCTCTGCACCCCCACCCACCCAGCATTGACGAGCACCTGCCAGCAGGCCCCGACTCATTTCCCCCTGTACCCCCACCCACCCATCATTGACGGGCACCTGCCAGCAGGCCCCAACACATGTCCCCCTGCACCCCCAACCACCCAACATTGATGGGCACCTGCCAGCAGGCCCCGACACATGCCCCCCAACACGTCATCAACATCCACAATCAATGACCTTATGGCCACACAAATTCCACCCCACTGCACCCCAGTCCAAAAACCCAACCAAGTATTCCATCCACCCCACATTGAAATCCCTTTAACATGAAACATCCCAAATGGCAAGTATGCACATAAATACATGTCCGTCACACACACACAATGGGTGCAAGTGAATGCGAAAACCACATCGTGACATGCATGAAACCAATGAGAGAATACCACACAATTGAAGTATGAAACCAAAATGTATTAAATGAAAAATCAATGGAATAAAAGAAAATCACACAAGAGAAAATGATAACAAACAAAAGGTTGGATGACCCAAAAAAATTCACCAAAATATATCAATGCATAATCCAAATAAAATCAAATGAAAATGGCTCCAAAGTGTCCATCCATCAAACCAAAACCAAAGTAAGAAAAAAGATAAATCCATTGCTGCATGGGAAAAAAAACTAGAGGTCAAATCCAGTCTTCAACTATATATAATTTACAAATCCAGGGTCCATGAGCCCAACAATTCAAAGGAAACCTACAAAAAACCCTACCTAATAACCAACTATATACAAAAAGGTGGGGCATAGTCCATGTGCCCCAAAAGAAACAAAAATATAAAGGAAACCTAACACCAATCAACTATATACAATGGTGGCGGGCAAGTCCTATGGCTCACTCTGTGATGTCCTGGGCCAGGGCATCATCGAACTCCATGTCGATGTCCCGGAGGCGGGCCTCTCCCCTGTCCCTGAGGTCTCTTAGGGATGCAGTCATGGCCTGTTCCAACTCCCTGCGAGTTGCCTCCAGGCACTTAGCCCGCCTCAACGCCCTACGCATGGAGTACTCCACCCTGACCATAGTGAGCCGTGCCTCTTCCGCCCGCCGCCGCTCCGCATCTATGCGCTGGCCCAACCGCTGCCACATGGAAGACACTCCCATTCCAGGGTCCTCCTGCCCTCCGGCTGATGCCTGCCCCTCTGATGTTGATGGCCCCGAGCCATCATGGCTCCCACCTTGAGCCTGCTGCTGCCGTCCATGTGCCCTGCCCGATGATGCCGGCACATCCTCCATCTGTTGGTCTCCAGTTGGTGAGGTGTCCACCCCTGCTGTACCTCCGACTCCCGACTGTGGCAGGGATGTGATCTCCACCAAGCTGGCTGCGTTGGTCGGGGCAGGTCCACAGGGGGCCCTGGTGGAATCTGGGCTGTAAGACTGCACGGAGAACGAATGGCGCATAGTCTGCACAGAGGAGGAGAGAGCCACCAGAGTGCCCGACACATGTAGGAACCCTCCGACCAGGGCCCCTCCCAACTGGGCTACATTGCCACGCAGCTCTTTGTGATGACGTGCGTGGTCCCCCCAGGAAGCACTCATGTCATCACGAATGTCACGCATGTGCGACACCAATCAGGACGGACTCAATCCTGTCACGGGTCTCCTCGTCCGCAGGTAGTGGAGTGCCAGATGACGTGGGCCCCCCCCTACCTGCAGACGGGCCTGGGACGGGGCATCCCTGCTATTGCATGGTGGTGCAGTCACAGGGTCAGGGACAGTGACATGCACAGGCCCCTCCGTGGCGACCTCTGCTGCCTCCTGCCCCTGGCCCTGGACTGCACCATTTGCACCAGTGGTACCACCCTCACCAGGCCCCATGTGCGCTCAGTAGCGGCCTCCTCCTCCTCTGTGTACACCACCAACCTGGATGGCTCTGCACCGTCTTCCGCCATCGCAAGCCCCTGTGGGGGCTCACCCGCCCCTTCCGCTGCAGCCGTAGTGGCAGACGCGGCACCAGTCCCCTCGCTCCCGGATGATGGTAATTCCTGGGAGGGTGGCTGGGCCTTGCGTCATCAGCCGGTGGAGGCATCCCTGCCGCTTTGCTCCACAGCGCCGTCTCCGCCCTCTTCTTCACTGACGCTGTGTAGAGGGAGACATAGAACACAAGCATCAGGGTACTGTACAATAGTCCCCTAGACAGGAAGCAATAGCACATGAGTGGCTCTGTCAAACGTCACTTCCATCATGTCCCTCCACAACACATGGGTCAATGCAGGCAACACACATGCAGAAACCGGCACGGCACATGCAATCAACATTTGAATCCATGTCCAAGGGCCTCTATTAACATACAATGTTGTCTTTAAACTCACATGCATCATGGGTCATAGTGATCCCATGCACACACATCACCAGAGGCTCATGCATCTGGCCTTGTACACCACAGACACAGTGGATACAAGCATGACTAGACTGCATCAGTGATTCAACACATCGTCACAGACATGTGTCATGCATCCATGGCGTTTCAAAGTCACACACACGCTACTCAGACACACAGACTTGTACACCATACATGCCCATGACAGCAGCACCCATCCCTCACACCCCATCCATGTCCAAGAACAGAGGCAGGCATACATTCATGTGTGCATTCCGCATGCTGCTCCACATGTTGCATTGTAACACATGCACCATCCATGTGGTTCATGTCATGATCTCTGCTTCCAAAAGGTCAGGGTTTTCCCAACTCCTTTGGAAGCAGATCCATAACCCAGGTTCCGAGTGCCAACCAGTCCCAATTGGGACCTTTTGGACCCAGTCCTGGCGCCAGTGGCACCAGGCTCATAAATATGCCCAGTCCCAGCGCTGGAAGCGCCGGGCTCATAATGCTTGGGTGGACTTACCTGCAGCAGACCATGCTGCTTACTTGCCTGCCAGTTGAGCCTCTGATCCTCTTCTGTTTGGAACTACTTTTCCTGTTGGGTGGGGCAGGAGCCACTCCCTAGGTTCAGAACACTGGAACTCTTCTGGAAAGCAGGAACTCTTTTCTTACCTAGGCGTGGCTGTGGAAGGAGACACCTAAGCACTACAGGAGGCTATTTAAACCACACCCGATGGATGAATCTTGCTTTGCGTTATTCTGCATCCTCTGCAGCAGAACGCTCATCGTGTCTTCTGCATCTGATCCTGGGCCTAAGGAAAAAGGCTTACCATCCTGAATCCAGTCTTCAGCAACACCTATAAAGACAAGAAAGAACAGGTTAGCATTACAGTCTTCAGTGACAGCGCTTCACTTACCTGGTCCATTGGCTGTCACCAACGCCTCGCGCTGCATTCCGGCATCTGAAAGACAAAGGCTTACCTACTCTTCGTGCGCTCCGGAGGTCTTCGCACTGCATTCCGGCATCTGAAAGACAAAAGCTTACCAACTCTTTGCACGCTCCGGAGGCCTTCGGCGCTGCATCCCGCATCTGAAAGACAAAACAAGGTGCGTTTAAAGACATTGGGGAACTTTAATACTCACGTGCCATTACTCCTTTCCACATCTAACCCAGTGGGTATTCCGGCACCCTGCAGCCGCTCCGAACTTGTACCTGCAAAATAAAAAGACAGTTAGAGCGCATCGTGAAGCAGACAACAAGCGCTTACTTACGTGCTTCCAGGCGCTTCTATTCATCACACGGGCTCCATCTTCAACTCACTTCAGCCCGTCATCCGCCATCGCCGGAACCCTGCAAAACAAGAGACATCATTACTAAAGACTTTTAAAGACATTAGAATTACTCGAAACTTACCGTTCGTGCAGTAAACGACGGACAGCAGTCCTCTGAAGTCAAGAGGCCTGCTCCCCTTATCCAGTGAAGAAACTGGTTACAGCACCCTGCCCCGAGGCAGATGGAGAGCACGGCATTCACTTACCTAAGGTGAGAGCGTTAACATTTGGGGTTCTACAGGAGAAGAGAAAGGGAAGAAGAGAGAGACATTCAATAACCCAGTTCATTAATCCCATATTTTCTATCTGCAGACATCTTACCCTTCGAGTCAGACATACAGTGCACAGAGGTCCAGCCCAAAGAGCCAGCCGTGTGTTACACATCACCTTTGAAGATACGGTATACGCCCAGTCAAGACCGGCGCCTCTACGGGAATCAGGTGAGCGTTACAGAACGCAAAGCCTACCGCAAAACTCCCGTCCAGGCGCTATGGAAACCTCGGATACCGACCAGCTAGCCCAGTTACTTGGGGAACTAAGGGCAGAAGTGCATGCAGCCCGTCAGGAAACGAATGCTCTAAGAAGGGAACTGATTATTTCCAAGGAGCGAACAGATGATCTCACTAGACAATTGCTACAGTCACAAGCCGAACAGACCCCGTTACCCGCATCTGGGGGAAATCTTCCTTCTACATCCTCTATGAATCCAGTGCAGATCAACCTACCTGGGAATGTACCTCTGGCTCCGCCCGAACGATTTTCTGGTGACCCAAAGAGGTTTGCAGTATTTATCAATCAGTGCCGGTTGCATTTCTTATGCCGGCCAGCAGCCTTTCCAACTGATCAAGCTAAAGTAGCTTTCGTGCTTTCGTACCTTAGTGGCAATGCGGCAGACTGGTCGATCCCTCTAGTAAATCAAGATGATCCGGTCCTCCATGATTTTCAAGCTTTTCAGCTCAGTATGGAAAAACTGTTCGCAAGACATTCACAGGGGCAGGCATTGGACAATGAGCTTCTTTCGTTGCGACAAGGTAATCAAGACCTTTTGGCTTATATTGCGTCTTTCAACAGACTGATAGTGGAAACTCAATGGCCTGAGGACAAAAGGATTACGCTGTTTTATAGAGGTCTACGTGGAGAGCTCAAAGATGTGTTAGCCCAAGTAGTGAATCCCCCACAAGATTGTTCGGACTATATAGACTTAGTCATTCAAATAGATCACAGACTGCAGAACAGGAAGGCCGATCGTTCCAAGTTTGATGCTCGAGTATTTTCCAAACCGCCAACTCCTTCCAAAGGAGTAGACTCCGGGGAACCCATGCAAATAGGGGGCCTGAAAGGTCCTCTAACACAAAAGGAGCGGGAAAGGAGAAAACAGTTGCAATTATGCCTCTATTGTGGAAACTCAGGGCACTTTCTTCGAGACTGTCCGGTGAAACCTGCCAAGAAGGCAGTAGGAGCTGCAGTTACCAAAGTTACAAACTCTGAGCAGGGAAACGACCTTGCCCGACAAGAATAGAGGTCCTCTTGCCGAGCGTGAAAACCAGTTCCGTGACCTCTCATTTCGTGATACCTATGGTCCTCATTAGCCCTGATAATCCGGATCGATTACATGCAATTGAAGCTTACGTCGACAGCGGTGCCATCGGCAATTATGTGGATCATGAAATGGTTTTGAGGATGAATCTAACTCTTTGTCCCAAGGCTGTAAAGGACGTCATTACTACGGTGGATGGAACGGAGATAGCCTCCGGACCAGTAACGCATACCACTCAAGAAGTGACGCTAGTAAGTCAAGATGGACACCATGAGAAGATCGTGTTCGATGTGATCAAGGCTCCTCAGTTTCAGATTATTCTAGGAATACCTTGGTTAGAGAAACACAATCCTCTGATCGATTGGCGAGCAAGAACGGTCCAGTTTCCAGAATGTGTCTCTACTTGTCACCCTCCACCTGGTGTTGCACTGGCAGCAATTTCTTCAGAGACTCCCCAGTTACCTCCCGAATACCTAGAATACCAAGATGTTTTCCGGAAGGATCAGGCTAACTCTCTACCTCCTCATAGGTCTTATGACTGCCAGATAGACCTGATACCCGGATCTACTCCTCCTTGTAGTAGAATTTATGCCCTCACCGAGCCTGAGAACCTTCACCTTCGACAATACCTGGATCAATACCTGGCAAATGGGTTTATTCGTCCTTCCAAGTCCCCTGCTTCTTCAGCTTTGTTCTTCGTTCCAAAAAAGGAAGGAGACCTTAGAACTTGTATAGATTATCGCTCCCTGAACCAGATCACCGTCAAGAATAGATATCATTTACCTTTGATCCCTGAACTCCTGGACCAAGTCAGAAAAGCATGCATATATACAAAGCTGGATCTTAGAGGAGCCTACCACTTGGTACGAGTAAAAGAGGGCGATGAATGGAAGACGGCCTTCCGCACCAAATATG
The DNA here is from genome assembly GCF_040938575.1 of Ambystoma mexicanum. NCBI lineage: Eukaryota > Metazoa > Chordata > Amphibia > Caudata > Ambystomatidae > Ambystoma > Ambystoma mexicanum. The sequence goes on from NC_090925.1 coordinate 98,856,311, forward strand.
GGCTATTTGAATATCAGGTCATGCCCTTCGGACTTTGCAATGCCCCGGCCGCCTTTCAATATTTTATGAACGATGTCCTCAGAGAGCTCATAGATGTGTGTGTTGTTGTTTACATTGACGACATCCTCGTTTATTCTTCATCGGAATCTGAACATCGGAAACACGTGAAAATGGTCCTCGAAAGATTGCGTCAACACAAACTTTTCGCTAAGTTGGAAAAATGTGTTTTCAACGTGACTGAAGTTGAATTCTTGGGATTCATATTATCACCTAGCGGAGTGCGTATGGATTCAAAGAAGGTCGATGCAGTTCTCAAATGGCCATCACCATCCTCCGTAAAAGGTGTGCAAAGCATGTTAGGCTTCGCTAACTTTTACCGCAGGTTTATCCCCGAATTTTCTCGAATAGTCCAGCCCATCACTGCCTTGTTAAAGAAAAACAAACGTTTTGAATGGTCTACCAAGGCGGAACAAGTTTTCCAGGATTTGAAGACTAAATTTATCTCTGTACCAATCATTCCCGAACAAAGAATTCTGGGTGTAATCGCCACACAATCCATAGAGGAAGTTAAGGATAAAGCCAGGCAACTTGTAACTCCAGCAGACATACAGAATTGGCATCTGCAGGGAAAGGACTTTGCAGTAAAGGACAACTTATTGTATTTCCAAGAACGATTATACCTGCCCAGCACAGATTTATAGAAAAAAAGTAATCTCTTGTTATCACGATTCTTTAATGGAAGGACATCCTGGTATGGCCAAGACCTCAGAAAAGATCAAGCGTTACTTCTGGTGGCCGTCTTGGAAAAAAGATATCAGAGACTTTATAATGTCCTGTGGAGTATGCGCCCAAAACAAGAGTCAAAAGGAAAGACCAGCAGGCCTCTTACGCCCTATTGACATCCCACCTCGCCCTTGGCATACGCTTTCTATGGACTTCATCACCGATCTACCTCCATGCTCCGGATACAATACGATTCTAGTAATCGTGGACTTATTCTCCAAGATGGCGCATTTCATTCCGCTCAAAGGCTTGCCAACAGCAGCAACTCTGGCCCGAGAATTTCTCGAAAACATCGTCCGACTGCACGGTTTTCCTTCGGTTCTAATTTCGGATCGAGGTAGTCAATTTATTTCTCATTTTTGGCGAAGTTGCTGTCGGTCGGCTCAAATTGATGTGAGACTATCGACCAGTCACCACCCTCAGACCGACGGACAAACCGAGAGGACCAATCAAACTCTGGAACAGTATTTACGCTGCATGCTGCAACAAACTGAAAAAACTTGGAAAGACATCCTTTGGATAGCCGAATATGCCTACAATAACTCTGTCCATTCGGGAACTGGGAAAACCCCGTTTTTTCTTTTATACGGTAGTCACCCTCGAATCTCGGAGTTGGATCCCCTCCAAGATCTTGAAACACCAGCAGTAGACTACCTGCATTCTACAATCACCCAAGCCTTTAAGGAAGCTGTTTCTCACCTTCAAAGGGCTAAAGAACAATACAAGAAAGGAGCAGATCAACATCGGAAGGAAGCCCCTCAATATCAAGTAGGGGATCAAGTCTGGTTATCCACCAAATATCTACCTCTAAAAGGGCCACACACATTCAACCCAAGATACCTTGGTCCCTATTCCATCACTACCATAGTAAACCCAGTAGCGGTCAAGTTGGACTTGCCCCCGCACATGAAGATACATCCGGTCTTCCACGTCTCTCTATTAAAACCCGTGCAACCTCAAACCCGACTAACTAAATCTCCAAAACCCATCCTAGTTGATGGAGAACTCGAGTTTGAAGTCAAAAGCATTCTGGACTCCAAGATCTCCAAATCTAAACTATTTTACCTAATTGACTGGAAAGGCTACGGCCCCCAAGAGAGATCCTGGGAACCTGCTGAATATGTCCACGCTCCTCGCCTAATCAAAAGATTTCACCGAACATTTCCTGACAAGCCAAAACCCCCGGAGAAGCCCAGTTTGGGAGGGGCCGTGAGGGGGGGTACTGTCATGATCTCTGCTTCCAAAAGGTCAGGGTTTTCCCAAGTCCCTTGGAAGCAGATCCATAACCCAGGTTCCGAGTGCCAACCAGTCCCAATTGGGACCTTTTGGACCCAGTCCTGGCGCCAGTGGCACCAGGCTCATAAATATGCCCAGTCCCAGCGCTGGAAGCGCCGGGCTCATAATGCTTGGGTGGACTTACCTGCAGCAGACCATGCTGCTTACTTGCCTGCCAGTTGAGCCTCTGATCCTCTTCTGTTTGGAACTACTTTTCCTGTTGGGTGGGGCAGGAGCCACTCCCTAGGTTCAGAACACTGGAACTCTTCTGGAAAGCAGGAACTCTTTTCTTACCTAGGCGTGGCTGTGGAAGGAGTCACCTTAGCACTACAGGAGGCTATTTAAACCACACCCGATGGGTGAATCTTGCTTTGCGTTATTCTGCATCCTCTGCAGCAGAACGCTCATCGTGTCTTCTGCATCTGATCCTGGGCCTAAGGAAAAAGGCTTACCATCCTGAATCCAGTCTTCAGCAACACCTATAAAGACAAGAAAGAACAGGTTAGCATTACGGTCTTCAGTGACAGCGCTTCACTTACCTGGTCCATCGGCTGTCACCAACGCCTCGTGCTGCATTCCGGCATCTGAAAGACAAAGGCTTACCTACTCTTCGCACGCTCCGGAGGCCTTCGGCGCTGCATCCCGCATCTGAAAGACAAAACAAGGTGCGTTTAAAGACATTAGGGAACTTTAATACTCACGTGCCATTACTCCTTTCCACATCTAACCCAGTGGGTATTCCGGCACCCTGCAGTCGCTCCGAACTTGTACCTGCAAAATAAAAAGACAGTTAGAGCGCATCGTGAAGCAGACAACAAGCGCTTACTTACGTGCTTCCAGGCGCTTCTATTCATCACACAGGCTCCATCTTCAACTCACTTCAGCCCGTCATCCGCCATCGCCGGAACCCTGCAAAACAAGAGACATCATTACTAAAGACTTTTAAAGACATTAGAATTACTCGAAACTTACCGTTCGTGCAGTAAACGACGGACAGCAGTCCTCTGAAGTCAAGAGGCCTGCTCCCCTTATCCAGTGAAGAAACTGGTTACAGCACCCTGCCCCGAGGCAGATGGAGAGCACGGCGTTCACTTACCTAAGGTGAGAGCGTTAACCTTTGGGGTTCTACAGGAGAAGAGAAAGGGAAGAAGAGAGAGACATTCAATAACCCAGTTCATTAATCCCATATTTTCTATCTGCAGACATCTTACCCTTCGAGTCAGACATACAGTGCACAGAGGTCCAGCCCAAAGAGCCAGCCGTGTGTTACACATCACCTTTGAAGATACGGTATACGCCCAGTCAAGACCGGCGCCTCTACGGGAATCAGGTGAGCGTTACAGTTCACGCCTGACTGGTCTCAGAAGCAGCACCATGATGTCCCTGCACACACACATCCATACATGGCTATGTCACACATACAGGCAAGTAGATGACTAACAGCACACTGCTACATGCCCTGTTTCACACAGCAATGCATGGCCACTTACCGCTCAACTCCAGACGGGTCTGCATCTGAAGGATCTGGACGTGGAGCGCTGGGCTTATGCGTTACAGGACCCTCGTCTGGATGTTGGTCAGGCGGACCCGGCACCCCTCTGCACCCTCTGCCTTCAAGAGGCGCCAGGCCTTGCTGAGGGTCCTGGACCTGAAGTCCTCCCAGCGCTTCCGGACGTGTTGCATGTCGCGGGCTGCCACCCCCTCCACGTTGATGGCAGCCACGATGTCCTTCCAGATCCCCTTCTGTCCTTCATAGTCGGAACGTGAACTTCCAAAGAGGGCATCATAATGCCCCAGGACTTGCTCCACCAGGATGCCAACTTCTTTGTCACTGAAGCTTGCAGCCCTCTGCCTCTCTGCTGGGGGGTTGCCACTGGTGCCAGATGGTGTTGTTGTTGGACATGGCAACCCCCAAGGCAGGTGTGGGTGGGCAATTGGGTCCTGGGGCTGGGCTGTGGAGCGATGGTATACCAGTCAGGAGTCTTCTGTTCCAGCAGGGGTGGTCACAGCAACTAGACCCCTGCAGATGGCTGACGTGCAGGCACCAAATAGCAGGGCACATGGGCAGCCAGCAGGCAGCAGCAGATGGCAGGTGGGAGCGTGCTCGGGGATCTGTGGGGCAGCAAAATGGCCTTCTAGGCAGGAGCGTGGTCTTCCGTGTGTTGTCGCGTGGCCAGCTTGATACGGAGTGATTTGGCATGTGAAAAAACTGCACGTCAGCGTGTAATTCGAGGAAAGGCCCTTAGCGTGTAAGCACATCTGTGACGTTACGCGCGCAGGCGTTTCCCTCGTGACGGGTGCATAGTGATGCAGCACGTGAAAAAACAGCACGTCCGCATGTTAATGCGTGTAATCCGAGGAAAGGGCCTAAACGCGTAAGTGACTTGACGCGCACAGGGGTTTCCCTCAGCACGGGTAAAAGGTGAGCGGGGCCAGCAGTTCGGTGTACGTGTCTTTCGTGGAGACCGACGTGTGTGTTGCTACTTTGTGTTGTTTCGCGCACCATCACAACTTCACACGTATCTCTTCTTTTGGCGGGGGTATTGGCTACGCGTGTTTTCCATTATCACGCTAGTCTGACGGTGAGTCGCACACGCTATTTTTCCCACTGCGGGTGCCCCTGTGTATCGCGTACCCGTTTTCGAGGTCATAGTAGCCTGAGTGTCCCACGCGTATGTGTTTTTCGTGTCCCTGGGTGCCACCGCGTACTGCGGGAGGTTAATTCCACACACGTGGGCTACCGGGGTTGCGTGCACAGTTTTACTGCAGTTTTGGGGTGCCTGAGCGTTGCATGACCCGTCACTTCATCAACGGGGTCACATACAGCCTTGCAGGTGCAGGGGTGCTTTTAACATCTCGTATCCCACCCCCTTCACCCCAATTGCCCAGGACAATTGTTGTGTACACCTCCCATTGGCACTACCCCATCTGTGCCATGGCTGGGAGGCCACAAAAGGTGATGTGCGCCTCAGCTGGGCGTACTCTACGTAATGGGCATGGTCAGGGACGTGGCCGGGGTGACCAGGGAGTAGGGGGACTCCAGGATGTCCAGGGTGGCTGCAGAGGGGGAAGAGGCAGAGGTGAGGCAGCTCGGGACGATGTTGTGCCACGTGTTGGTGCAGTCATGCCACCACCCCCTGCAGCTCCGGGAGATGCAGTTCTTGCATCTGGCACTGGCGCCAATGTGACCCGGCAGTCTGTTTCTTCGACTGCCACAGGCCCAAGGGTAGTGGTTGCTGCAAGTGCAGCTGTGGACACCACCACCCAGGCTCATGGTCTGCCAGCGCAGGCTGCATTGGCACTTGAAGAGTACATGCAAGATTTCCAGCAGGTCAGCAGGCGCTCCGTAAGTGCACGCAGGGCTGCCCTGACCGAGGCACGTGTCCCTGGGGCAGTAATGTCATCTGCTGCCCCGACCAGCCGGGTGTTGGCAAGTGCAGGGGCAGATGCAGCCAACAACACCCCGGTTGTGAGTCTACCAACCAGGACAGTCGCGGTCAATGACCGTGGCACAGCGGATGTTGCTGCGCAGGGTCCATTCCAGGGCACCCAGCAGGCACTGACGCAAGTCAGGCCTTCAGTCCTCCTTCCACCTGCCACTCCCTTGGTTCAATCCACCGGTGCCACTAGCCATGCTGATCAGAGCGGCATTCGCCAGCCAGGGTCCGCACCACCATCCAAGAGGAGGAAGGTTGAACCTGCAGCACAGGCTGGGACCCCAGACACAGCCACGGCCTCCAGCACGTCAAGGAAGAAGCCTTTCTGTGTGCAGGAACTGGACTCCCTTGTGGACTACGTGCGGAACCACAGCCGTGAGATGCTCGTGGGGCCGAATTGTCAAACTACGGCTGCCCATCGGAATACACACTGGAAGCATGTTGCGGATAATGTGAGTGCATTCGCCCATGAGGTACGCACAGCTGCAGAGTGCAAGAAGGGTTGGGATGACCTCAAATGCAGCGGTAAGGCCATGCATGCCTCTAATTACAACATGACTCTGGTGACTGGCAGTGGGCCACCACCTGAGGAGGATGACCTCACTCCGCATGAGTCAGTCGTTGCAGAGTTCATACCGGTAGAATTGGTCGAAGGAGTGGGAGAGATGCAGGACTTTGATGCCCCGTCCAGTGAGTGTTGTTGCGTGTTAGTCTAGGCCATGTGTGTTTTACTTGTGTGATGTGTTGTGCATGACTGCCACTACATGTCATGTGTACATGGTTGTCATGTGCAAGTCATGCAATGCTTCACTGATGCGTGCATGCTGTGCAGGGTGGTGGACATGTAGAGCAGACAGGGACTGCCCTCATCACCTACTTGCACCCTACTCACATACTAGTCACCCGGATGCCCCTGCGGTCCATGTTCCAGCTCACTGGCCCTTCTGCATGTAGCCAGGGGTGTCTTTCCTCTCAGCACTGGGACTATGGGCCTCATTACGACAAACAGCGCCGACCCTTACCGCCTGATTCCGAGGTCCCTTAGCGCCATGGAGGTTTTAACACCTGCAGGTGTTAAAATCCATGGCGCTAAGGGACCTTGATGTTAATTACGCCACCATAATTTACGGTGGCGTAATTAACGCCTTCCCCACTCCAATTATGCCCTATGGGGCAAAAATGGGAATGGGGAAGGGTAAATGGGGATTGGGGACTTAACGCCGCGCCAACCTCGGAATGGGGTGGTAAGTCCGCCAACCACCATGGCGTAAACGTAGTTTACGCCATGGTGGTAAAGGTACGACCCAGGCGGTAACTTACCGCCTGGGTCGTAATGAGGCCCTATGTCATTGCATGACTGATGTGCATGTGTCCTCTGCCTGCATGCGGATGTTAAGCGGAAACCTGTGCAGTTCCCTCTGGGACCACTGCAAAAGATTTAGGCCCACAGGTGTTTGGCAGTAAACCCGCTTGGTAGCCGTCTGTACCACACAGATTCACCTGGTAGCTGTGGCTGAGCAGTCAGACTTTTCTCAAGAAAAGTTAGGCAGTATGTGGAGTATACAAAATAGGGCAATTTACACAGTAGAACAAGCAGACACGGAACAGAGCTTGGGTGTAAAGATATATAGTTATTTATTTATAAAAACACATCTATGAAAAACACACTGGCACTAATACGGCAAACAACTTCAATTACAATTACTATAAGTAAATCAATCCCCTAACAATATTTCGACAAGTCTAGGTTCAACGGCACCACTTATTTGCAGACAGAGGTGAATGCTTTAACCTAGATGGCACTCTAATATTCGTTAGATCGGGAGAGAAAAGGCAGGGTTTGAAACCAACTCGGTACCAACACTTTTACTAAACAAATGCAAGGCAAGTAAGGCAGGGTCTACTGTAGATCACAAAGTTCAGAAGCCAGGCCCACTCGGAGAGAGGCAAGGCGATATGTCCCAAAAAGTATCACAGTGGAAATGCACATCGAGTCGTTGTAGCAAATTGTCACAGAAAGATTGGACCAGTTTAGAACAGAAAGTTAAGAAGGCCTGGAGGCGACCCAGGGGGAAGGTAGGGATTTAAGACACCCCACGCTACCCGACACGAGGGAAGCCAGGCGGACACGGTACCTTGTAAGTGCAGAGACAGCTCCGGCGGGGGCAGTTGTTCCTGGTGGTGGATGCAAGTCGGGGCTTTGCCAAGAGATGAGATGCTCTCGTCGTCGAAGGAAAGTTGAAGATTGTTGCACCACCAGGGAAGAGACCAGCCGCGGAGTGCTCCATCACAAGGCACCACCTTTTGGTCGCGGTACAGTGGTTAGTGGCTATCCGGTTGCCGGGGTGCTCAGCACAGGCAATTCGACCACTATGTCCTGGAAGCGAAGAAAAAGCAAAGGGACTGGTTGTTCCCACCAGTCAGGGAAAGAAGACTCTCCAGCAGGGATATCTCCTCTGTCGTTGGGAAGTGGCGAGTTGGTTCAGCAGGGCTCCACCATAGGTGTCGTCGTTGCAGATCGGCTCAGCTTTACCCTCGTCGGATTCTTAGGTCCTGTGGCGACTTCTGAAGATCCAGTCCCAAAAGCCCTGCTTTTATGCAGAAAACCCCCCATTCATTCAGCCTAGCTGTCAATCAACATATGCTAAGTGGTGAGCGGGGTGGCTCACCACTTGGGCCAATCACACCAGAGTGTGACTTGAGTTGGCAAGGCAACTCAGTCCAGGGTGCCTAAACCCCCTCCCACACCCCCGGTGGTACCCAGACAGAATGACACCACTTTGGAGTGCTTCTGTGCAGAAGCCCGCCAAAAGTGGAACAAAGGGCTCAATCTTTGGTTCAGAGTTACAGAGGCGAACACAGACGCCATTTTAAAAAGCGAGTTCTGGCAGAAAATACCAACCGGTAGATTTATTTAAGACAAATAAACCGGCGGTATGTTAGAGACTAACGGGAAAAAGTATTAGCCTCCAACAATGGGAAGAATCCCATAGAATTATATTCGGGGTCGAATATAACAAGTAGTTTCCACTGCCACCAGCCAAAACTCGACGAGGGGGGACGGGACAGTGCCCCCTCGAACAACAGACCCAGGGGTTATCGAATTACCCCTACCAGTACGTTCACAATAGGGTGGTTTGTACTAGTTCTGTTAGTAAATTTAGGTCTAGTAAAGCCAATGGTGACTTTACATGCCCTGGGAGACAGTAGTCAGTCCCAGGGTATGGAGTCTATGGTGGGGATCCTCTAGGACACCCCAGTGTTACGGCACAGAGGGTGCGGTGTAACACACATGGCAAAACATATGAGACCCTATGGAGTAAAAGACCCCATAGCCCATAGAACACATGGACACTCAAAGGAATTAACCACATTCATGTCCAAGAGTGGGAGGAAAGAGTCTCACTCTTGGCAGGACGGAAAAAAAACAAACTCCAGAAATCCAGCAAAGCTGCTGGGGGACTCACTAGGTTAGGAAATTCAGCCTAAACAGAGAATTCTCCCTAACAGCGGGTATTCCACGTAGGCATGCCCCTTGCCCCTCCACCCCCTCTGCACCCTAATTTCACCATTGCACTGGTGTGCATCATTTTGGCATACTGCAATGGCCTGTTCAAGCCTCCTGTGTACATGCTAACTTCCACCAGCCAACCTGCCAGACACATGCAGTGGGGTACATGCTCTGTCCTTCATGCAGGGTGTCTCACTTGGTCTGTGCAGATGGCAGATGCTCCACAGGGACATGAGTTCCCATTCATGTTCCATGTGCATTCCATGCATGCCCCTATGTGTCCTTGACTGGATGATCATTGTAGTACATGTCCAGGATGACCTACATTTCATGGCATTTCATCAGCCATCCCATGCCCACTCTGGCTCAGTCCTGCATCACACACATTTTTAGGGTGTCACAGTCTGTGTGAGGCACACACCTCCCCTGTTTCAGGCCCACTGACTCTGTCCACCTGGTGTAGTGGCTTCTGCACACATGGGTGTACTACTGAGGGTTCATCATGTGTCCTGCTTACTGTCCCATCATCATCTGCTGTGTTGTCAGTTGACTCAGATGATGCAATTGATGCTAGTCAACACATGATGCCTGAACTTGCCCTTTCACTGCCTTCACGTTTTTTGATCCCCCTCCCAAACAACTGACCCACCCCAGACTCTGAGGCGCCAAAAGGAGGGCTTCTTGGCAGAAGCCTGCCAAGATAGCGAACAAAGGATCCCCGACCTGGGTTAGGAGTTTAGAGTAAGACACGAGAAAGAATTTATATTAAAGTTCTGGCGAATAAAACCTACCAGAGTCAAGTTAATAATAAAATGACCCGGCGGTATGTTGGAGGCTGTCAGTAAAAGTATTAGCCTCGAACAATGGGAAAATCCCATAGGAAAATATTTGTGGTTAAATATTTATGGTAGTAACCACTTCCACCAGCCAGAAACTTTAGAGAGAGGGACTTTAAGGTACCCCCTCTAAAATGAACCCAAGGGAAAAACTATTCTCCCTTTCCAGTACCTCCATGGTAAGAAGGTTTGTACTGGTTAAGTTTATAAGATTTGACTAGTAAAGTCAATGGGGACATTACATGCCCTGGGAGACAGTAGTCGGTCCCAGGGTATGGAGTCTATGTTTGGGGGTCGCAACGACACCCCTGTGTTACTGCACTGAGGGTGCTGTGTAACACATGTGCATAAAGATGGTTCCTATGTGTGAGAGAAAATCCCATAGGCATTAAGCACAAAAATAGCCTAGAACACACGTAGCAAAAATGCCTACGAGTGGGAAAAATAGTCTCACTCTTAGCAGGTAAAAAGAAACAAACCCTTCAAATCCAACAAAACTGCTGGGGGACTCTATAAGTAAGGGAAATTAGCCATAGGATGAGAATTCTCCCTAACACTCGACTCCCCCAGACTAAGGGACAGGAGGATCTAATCCACTCCCGGATATGTCTCATCTAGTCGGTTATAAACATCCTAGAGAGACCATCAGCATTTTGGTGGTGACATCCTGACCTGTGCTCAATGGTAAAATCAAACCGTTGGAGGCAGATTGACCATTTTAGCAGTTTTAGGTTTTCCCCTTTCATTTGCATTAACCATCTCAAGGGTTGGTGGTCTGTTTGAATGGTGAAAGTAGATCCATACAAGTATGGTCGAAACTTCTTCAAAGCCCACACAATGGCAAAACATTTTCTCTCAATAGTTGCCCACCTTGTCTCAGGTTCCTTCAGTTTCCTACTGATGAAGCAAATGGGGTGCTCCCTAACTTTCTCATCCAGTTGACTGAGTACTGCACCTATACCTATATTGGAAGCATCTGTTTGCACAATGAAGGGTTGGTGGTAGTCAGGGGCTCTGAGAACTGGAGCTTGACAAAGGGCTTTCTTCAGGCTTTCAAAGGCCTGATTGCACTCCTCATTCCATTTGATCTTTTTAGGGAACTTAGGAGAGGAGATTACATTCAGTGGAGAAGCTATGGACCCATAGTTCTCAATGAAATTCCTGTAACACCAATTGAGGCCTACGAAGGCTCTCACCTGGGTTTGAGTAGAAGGGGTTGTCCAATTTTGCACAGCTTTAATCTTGCTGAGCAAAGGCATTATTTCACCACCTCCTACCTCATGCCCAAGGTAGACCACTTTACTATGACCAATTTGACATTTGCTTGCCTTTATGGTCAGATGGGCCTGTTCAAGAGCCTGCAAAACATATCCTAGGTGGTCAACATGTTCTTTCCAAGAAGGGCTGAACACTGCAATGTCATCCAAGTATGCCATGCAGCAGTCCTCCATCCCATTCAGAACCTGATTAACCATCAGTTGGAATGTAGCAGGTGCATTCTTTAGTCCAAAAGGCATAACCTTAAATTGGTATAAGCCAACTGGGGTGGAGAATGCAGTTTTCTCCTTGGCATAATCAGTCAGGGCTATTTGCCAATAGCCTGACGTGAGATCAAATGTGCTGAGGAACTTGGCTGAACCAAGTCTATCCACCAGCTCATCTGTCCTTGGCAAAGGGTGGGCATCAGTCTTTGTGACTGCATTTAGAGCTCTATAGTCCACACAGAATCTCAACTCTTTGGATCCTGCCTTTGGTACTAACACAATTGGGCTAGACATGGACTAGTAGAGGGCTCTATTACCACGAGATCAAGCATCGTGTTGACCTCTCCTTTGATGTGGGTTCTTACATTTTCTGACATCCTGTAGCCCCTGCGTTTGACAGGTAAACTGTCACCAGTTTGGATATCATATTGGCCCCAAGGGGTCAAACCTGGTGTCAGAGAGAACAGAGGGGCAAATTGATTTAATAAAACTTTGCATTCCTCTTGTTGCTCAGGTGTCAGATTAGAAGAGAGATTGACTCCTTCTATTTTCTCATCTAAAGGCTTGCCTCTGAGGAGGTCAGGTAGAGGTTCACTCTCCTCCTCTTGAGCTGAAGCTAGAAGCAAAGCTCCCAGTTCTGGACTCGAGACATAAGCTTTTAGAAGGTTGATGTGAAAGACACTAGGAGCCTCCTTGGGGTTGCCTAAGTCCACCAGATAGTTTACCTCTCCAAGTTTTCCCGCCACCTTGAAGGGTCCCATCCATTTGTCCTGCAAGGCCCTCTGCCTTGTGGGGACCATAACAAGAACTAGCTGGTCTTGAGCAAACTCAACCGTGTTGGCCTTCTGGTCATGCCAATCGACCAGCCTGACCTGCTTTCAAGTTATCACTTGCTTCAGCCATCATGTGTGACACACTCTGACTGGTGTGGGAGAAGGAGCACTCTCCAACCCCTCCTTGATCAGGGCCATAGAGAAGTTCAAAGGGACTGTAACACACTCCCTCCTGAGGGACTTCTCACTCCTGCTTCCCTTATCCATGGGCTCGCTAGGATGGTTCGGTGTAACAAAAATGTACACAATGGCTTTGGACTTTCCTCATAACTGTGGCCTGTCTGCTGCTGTACTACTTGTGTTAACACCCCTAGTAGGGATTGGTTGTGTTTTATCCACACTATGTCTGTAATAAATTTGGGTGAGTACGTGAATGATGTCTCCATTAATTGATGTGGATTGTGATGTATGTTCTTTTCTTGCCTGTATATGTGCTTGATGCACTTCATGCTGTAGACAGTAGCATGCACCCTTTGCCTGTCAAAGTCACACTGATGGTGGGAGGAGTTTGGATGTAGGTCTGTAACCTGGCCCAGTGACAACCAGCATGAAGACACACACACAGGGAACTTTCCAGCATTATTAATATCGTTTATGCACTTTCTGCAGGAAAATGAGCCTCCACATTACCTTTGCCAGCAGACACAGGGACGAGTAATCCTGAAATCTGGCCACGTTCGGTGGTGCAGAGGTGCGCATGTGTGCGCAAGCAGAAGCACAGGGCTTGTGCTCAGATGTCCGACGGAAGCAGACGTGTTTCCAGGAGCTACAAGCAAGGTGAGCAGCACAAGGGGCCACACCACAGCCAACCTTCCACCAGGCCACTTGCACATGCATGCTAAGTAGCACCAGTGCTAGAGTGCTTTGCTAGGCATTGTTGGAGAAGCGCACAGTACAGCTAAAATGCGTTGAGGGCCAAATGCCAAGTACCTTTACATGTTGTCAGGGGCACACGCAGGGGCCATCGAACATATCCTCGAGTACCCCCTGCTCCATTGAAGCAGAGTTATTAGGGCAGTAGCGTTCCTAGCCAGTAACTGATACAGCGCACAGGGACACCCAGCGAGGCACAGACTCGGGCATGAGCAAATGGCCACGTGCAATACCTATTGAAATCCGCGGCTGCCAGAACACGACTTGTGCTGAAGTTGCACCTCGCTATACGCGTGTCGCAGCTCACCCAGGGACCATTGTATCATGTGTGATTCTTGACGCATTGGTCTTCCATTTCCCGCGGGCCCACATGCGCCTGCCTTACTGCATTGACAGTGTATGAACCATCAGGGGGGCAAGCTAACGTATGGGTACAAAGCAGCAGACAAGTGTGTTTGTTTGTGGAGAAGTCACTTACTTTGGGGCATGGATGGTGTTGTGTGTGTGTTGTAAACACACATTCAGATTAGTAACTCACTCTCTCTTTGCAGCATTGAACTGCTCCTGTTACCGGACCTGAGAGTGCGCAGGCAGGAGGCCAGCACTCACCCCAGAGATAAATCTCTCTTTGGCTTGCATTTGACTCATTTGGTACAATGTGCATGATGAACATGTTGAGTATGTGTTATTGTCAATAGTTGTTTTTTGTATTTTGACCACTTTCCCTTGCCAATCCAACTCCCCTCTCCTGCCCCTCTTTCCAGTTATCCTGAATACCAATGCCTGTCCAAACAACATATCCCTGACCCTCCTTCCCCGCCGGGGTCTCAGAGGCCTGTGTAAGTTTGACCTTGCAGGCGCCCAGACCACGGAGGGGGTGGTTGTTTCATGCCACTCCTGCGCCTGGACACCGGAGCTGTGACACTACCCATCAGTTGTTGAATCCTCATTGTATGTTAGATACCGAAAATGGTAACCATCATGTTGGACCATTGTTGTACTGTACTACCTTGGTTGGTCATTCATTGTGCTTGGACATGTGCTTTGACATTTTCTGCTACTTCAAGACATCTACTGGAGACTCTTCCAGGGTTTTTTGGTGCATACAGGCTTTTTCCCTGGTTTGTGGGTGTGGCTCCTTGAAGTTCTCTGCGATTTGGTATTTTTACTAGTCAAGGTGGCCTCTGAGGGGGCTGGACCCTATTTACACGCAAGCTGGAACATGGAGACCAAGGGGTAGGGTGATCCTGTAGCCAAGTAGACTTGAAGGAAGAAGGCTACATACCCCAGACACCGTTGTTCAGATGGTCATGGTGATGTGTAAATGAGGGAGGGCCTTTTGTTGTTGGACAGTTGGCTTGGGCTACAGTGTTTTGGGTACTCTGACATTGTAATTGTGGGGTACTATGTACATGATGTGTTCTGCTGGTCAATGCCTGTTCCTGTGTTGTCTTTACTTTTCAGGTGTCAAGGGATTGGTGTGGTTTGACATGCTGGGGTGTTCACATGGGCAATGTTCACATGTGATGTTTACAGGACCCTGAGGGTCACTTGATTTCACATGCATACATTGAGTGCATGTCCCTACTGACACACACAGTTGCACAATGATCCACCACACGTACAACCACCCTTCCATGTCCACAGGTGCACACAGATTGCCTTCTCTGGCCAGCTGTGTCCCTGCAGCGCATGAGCTATGACCATTTGGGGATCCTGTACATGCGTCAATTGGTTATTTTTTTTATTTGTCCTTTTCATGTGATGCTCAAGGTGTATCTGCAACACAATGGCTGCTCACTGTGCTGTGTGCTGAGCAGTGTGTTGCAGGAGACACACACAGCACACGGGTTCAGGAGTACGGATTTTGCATTGCCCAATGTGCATGTGAACAGGCATTCAGTGTTGTGTTCATGCTACGACTGGTGAAAAGCATTTGTGTATGACTTGGTATGTGTGGGAGGTTGTTGGTCAGTCATTTCATCTGATTCCATGTCAGGCGTCATTTTCTCGGGCCACTTTCGATTTATCACATGTCACTTCGTATCTTATTGGTCATGCGTTGGGCTTTTGCTATTGCATGCCATGTCACGGGGTGGCAGACAAGGGTAATGTGGGTTGGGAGGGTTTGGGTGACATACCAGGGATTGTCATGGCCTGTTTTGCGGGGCGGTGTGATACACACCTTGCATGTGTTCCTTTTGGTCACAGAGGATTGGTTATGTTTAAGTAGCTAGGGATGCCACAATGTAGCAATGTGCCAGGCCTGTGTGCACTCCGCAGGGGTGGGAGTTTAGGTGAAAAATGTGACCACAAGCTGGGTCCGGGCTGCCTCGCCACATGCCCTTTCCCCTCCCATGGGCAGCGCCTGTGTCTGTGGTTGCGGATGTGGGGGCACCACCATGTCCACCGGTACGTCCCGCCGTGTTGCAACATTGTGCAGGACGCATGCTGTCACAATGATCCTGCACACTACTGGGGGTGCATATAGTAGCTGGCCGCTAGAGTGGTCAAGGGAGCGGAAGCATGACTTGAGCACTCCGAATGTGCGCTCCACTATGCCCCTGGTTGCAATATCGGCGGCATTGTATCTTACCTGGGGTGGTGTGGTGGGGTTCCGGATTGGCGTCATCATGTGGTTGCTCAGAGGGTAGGCACTGTCCCCTGGGCAGGTGATAATAGTTGTGATTATTGGGGTTTGTTTATTTGACTGTGTGTGACATGCATGCATGTGCACAGGCATTTGTACTCACCTAGGAGCCATGTGTCGCCATGTTGCCCAGCTTCCAGGGCCCAGCTCAGGGCGGATATTCTGTATATGAAACTGTCATGGGTAGAGCCAGAGTAGTTTGCATAGACAGAGGTGATGATTCCCTTTGCATTGCATACAACCTGCACGTTGATGGAATGCCAGTGCTTGCGGTTTCGATAGATGTGCTCAGCGGCCTTAGGTGGACGTAGGGCCACATGGGTGCAATCTATGGCACCAAGCACTTTGGGGAAGTGTGCCACACTGTAAAAGTCCTGGACCACGGCCTGCCTTTCTGCGGGTGTTCTGGGCATGTATATGTGCCTGCGGACTGAGGGGCTGCGCAGTCATGATTGCCAACACCTAGTGTAGGCAGCGTGACTGCGTGGCCTGTGAGACCCCCCCACTATGGCAGTTGTGTGCTGAAATGACCCAGTGGCCAAAAAATGCAGGACATTGAGCACCTTATCCAAGGGGCTCAATGCTTGGGAGCACAGGGTGGGGGATGTAAGGTCATCTTCCCACTCCCTGACCAGGTCTAGGAAGATACGAGGTGGAAACATTTACCTGCCATATACTTGGTCGTCAGGCACCCCAAAAAGGCTAGTCCGGGGAAAAAAAATGCGGGCCCTGGCTGTTCTCCTCCTCCTGCGGAGTCTCACGATCAGTGCTGCGACAAATGGGGCATTCATCGTAGCTCTATATACGTGTTTTTTGTTTGCGTGCGCTTTTAAACTGTGCATGGGGACGCTTATGCCTGCCTTCGTGTGGCGGACGTGTTGACGCCTATGCGCGTCTTTTAGCGTGCGCGGGCTTCCCGTATTCGATTCCATGAATGCGTGTTGTTCGCGTGCGTGTGGGCGTTCTGTGTATTTCCCTGCAGTACTTCCCCAGTTACGCCTTCTTTTTCACGCGTTGTTCCCCATTCCGCGTGTTACGCCCCATGTCCCACCCCCTTTTTGGTGTGTGTGCCGACGTTGTGCGCTTTCCCTGTGCGTGTTGTGCACAGCGTTCGGGATGTTGCAATGACGTGTGCGCCCGTGTGCGCCACGCACGGGTTTGGAGCACAACCCGAGGAAAACACGCGCAGGGACTTCCATGAATCGCACGCGTGCGCCTGTATTTTCATACTTGCGCCAAGATTATCGGCGCACGTTTGTTCCATGAATCGGCCCCTAAACCCAGTGCATTGCTGACATTCTCATTGTAATTATCACCCCATTGGTGATTGCTGTCCCATATTAAAAGTGTATGATTTCTTTTGAATTTTAAAATAAATATTGTATTTTACCAACCAGCCTTGTTCATGGTCCATTGTGAACCGCGGTATTGGAAAAGGGTGTGTGATATGAGTGGTGTACCATCTCAATATTGAATCAATATAAAAGATAAGCTTTTCAGTCATGCGCTGCAGACTAGGCTGAGACAAGGGTGGGTGTCGTCTGATTGAAATCCTTAACAATTTGCTAGATATTTCCCGTTCCCATGTACAATGTGGTGTGATTGGTTTCCAGCATATGCATGTAAATAAAAAACAAGTTCTGTTGGGTTGTACCACAATCTACTTGTGTTTAGGGGAGCTGTGCTATCTATTTAGAACACACAGAATATATTGGTTTATCTACACTGCTTCTGAGACAAGAATTATGAATCTGTAAATGGACAGCAATTCCCATGAATGATTGGAGTGTATCTAATTTGGGGTCCTCTCACTTCAATGCCTTCGGTTAAATTGCACGGTTCCTATGAAATTACATCATTCTCTAAGACATTTGCAGGGTAATTCATGGAAATTCACACAAAAGTGGCGCAGGCGGCTGGCGCACAGTGTTCCCGTGCGATAGGCTGCGCCAGCCGCATGCGATAAAATCCATTTCAGCGCACAGCGTATTCATGGATTTTAGCTTCCAAAACCAGCCGTGGCGCAGAGTGGCGCAGCGACCCTGCAGCAGCACCAGTTACGCCTCCAAAAACGCCCTTGCGTATGGAAAAGGCATCAAAATCCCCAATCCAGAGCAACACCCACCCCGAGCAGTCAGGGGCACCTGCCAGCAGGCCCCCACTCATGTCCCACTCATGTCCCCCTGCACCTCCACCCCCAGCAGTGAGGGGCACCTGCCAGCAGGCCCCCACTCATGTCCCACTCATGTCCCCCTGCACCCCCCCAGCAGTCAGGGGCACCTGCCAGCAGGCACCCACTCATGTCCCCCTGCACCCCCACCCCCAGCAGTCAGGGGCACCTGCCAGCAGGCCTCCACACATGTCCCCCAAACACCCCGCCATGACTCTACAGACCCATGGCCCTAATGACAACCCAAATCCCAACCCTCCACTCCCCAGTGCAAACACCCAACGATCCACTGCACCCACTCCCTAGTAAATCACCCATTCCATGATAGTCTGAAAAGAACCAGCATGCCCATCAGCAAATGTCCTACAGAGCCACACAGTTGCAACACATGACTGTGCCAATGCTCATGGAGACATGCACCAAACCACCACACCAATAATGTAGAATAAATAAATGTATTAAAAAGTACAACAAATGTCAAAATGAAAAGCACACATGCAAAAGATGAAATAAATTTTGAAATTAGAAAAAGAAAGTCAAATCCAAGCAAGAAAACAAATCCAAAAAATTAGAAAATATAAGTGGTGCATCCCCAAAGTCCATAGAACGAAATCCAAAGATGGAAAGCATAAAAAAACATTGCTCCATTTGAATATGACTAAAAGAAAGTATATACATGTGCTGAAAATTGAAAAAGAAAGTCTGAAGGGTCCATTATCCCAAAAGCAAATGAAACCTAACAAAAACCCTATCTAAAATACAACTATATACAAAAAGT
This sequence comes from Ambystoma mexicanum, assembly GCF_040938575.1. Lineage (NCBI taxonomy): Eukaryota > Metazoa > Chordata > Amphibia > Caudata > Ambystomatidae > Ambystoma > Ambystoma mexicanum. The sequence goes on from NC_090925.1 coordinate 98,874,941, forward strand.
GGAGCAAAGTCTGTGGACTCCAAATCATAATAATAAAGAAATGAAACCTAAACCTAAATTACTATATACAAAGGCAGCGGGCCACTCCGACGGCTCACTGGTTGATGTCATGGGCCAGGGCATCATCGAACTCCTGTTCAATGGCTTGGAGGCGGGCATGTTCACTGTCCCCGAGGTCTCGCAGGGATAATGCAGTGTCCAGCTCCAACTCCTTGCGAATACCCTCGAGGCACTCAGCCCGCCTCAGCGCCCTCCGCATGGAGTTCTCTGCCCTGACCATTGTGGGCCGGAAGGACGCATGTAGATTGACTGGCGCATAGCCTCCACAGAGGAGGAGAGGGTCGCAAGAGTGCCCGACACATGTAGGAAACCCCCGACCATGGTCGCTCCCAACTGGGCCACATTGCACGGTGCTCTTTCGTGATGACGTGCGTGCTCCCCCGGAAAGCACGCACCTCATCACGAATGACACCCGTGCGCAACGAGACTCCAATCAGGACCTTCTCCATAAGGCCAGGGGTCCCCTCGTCCGCAGGTAGAGGAGTGTCAGATGACATGGACATCCCCCCTACCTGCGGACGGGCCTGGAATGGGGCATCCCTGCTGGTGCATGGTGGTGCAGTCACAGTGTCAGGGACAGTGACATGCACAGGCCCCTCCACGGCGACCTGTGCTGCCTCCTGCCTCTGCCCCTGGACTGCACCACTTGCACCAGCAGGGATGCCCCCACCAGACCCCATGTGTGGCTCATTAGCGGACTCCTCCTCCTCTGTGGAAACCACCAACCTGGATGGCTCCACACCATCTTCTGCCGTTGCAAGCCCCTGTGGGGGCTCACCCACCCCTTCGGCTGCAGCCGTGGGGGCATCCCCGCCGCTTTGCTCCACAGCACCGTCTCTGCCCTCTTTTTCACTTGGCGCTGTGTAGAGGGAGACATAGAACACAAGCATCAGGGTACTGTACAATGGTCCCCTAGACAGGAAGCAATAGCAGATGAGTGGCACTGTCAAACATCACTTCCATCATGTCCCTCCACAACACATGGGTCAGTGCAGGCAAAACACATGCAGTAATAGGCATGGCGCATGCCATGGACATTAGCATACATGTCCAAGGGACTCTTGAAACATACAATGTTGGTTTGAAACTCACATGCATCATGGGTCATGCCTATCACATGCACACACCTCAATGTAGTTTCATCCATCTGGACTCATACACCCCAGACACAGTGGATACAAGGATGACTAGGCTGCATCAGTGAATCCAAACATTGTCACAGGCATGTGTCATGCATCCATGGCATTTACAAGTCACAGACATGCAGGTCAGACACACAGACATGGACACCATACATGTACATGGCATCAGCACACATCCCTCACCCCCAACCATGTCCAGGAACAGAGACTGGCATGCTCTCATGTGTAAAATCTGCATAGGGCTCCCCATGTTGCATTTCAACACATGCACCAACCAGCAGGCCCCCACTCATGTCCCACTCATGTCCCCCTGCACCCCCCCCAGCAGTGCGGGACACCTGCCAGCAGGCCCCCGCTCATGTCCCCTTGCCCCCAGGTCATGACAATCCTAAATCATGGCCCATATTTCCAGCCTACCCAGAACAAAGACCCAACCAAGTATTGCATCCACCCACATCGAAAAGGCAATTACATTATTATTTAGCATTTATATAGCGCTATGAACCCTCAGGTATCTGAGCGCTGCTTATTATTACCCACGGTGTGTGGTGCTCATTTATCGACCTCGGAAGGATGAAAGGCTGAGATTGGCCCTGCCGGGATTCGAACCTGCGTCAGCAGGCTCTGCACAGATGTCAAAGCGAGCGCTCTACTCGCAGTGCTATCGGACCGGCTAATACATGATACATGATACAACCCCAATGGCAAGTATGTAAATGAACACCTATCCGTCACACACACACAATGGGTGCAAGTGAATCTCAAAACACAAATCATGACATGCATGAAACCAATGAGATAATACCACAAATGGAAGTATTAAAAAAACATATATTGAAGATAACATGAACGTAAATCAAATCAAACACACAACAATGGGAATAACAAAAGAAATGTTCCATGTCCGGTAAATAATGAAAAACAAGAAATTATAAGCCAAAGAAATCCAAATACGAATGGTGTCCAAAGTCACAGTCCAAATAATAAAATGCAAGGTTTAAAACAAAGTAAAAACCATTGCTCCATGGTGAACACAAAAAAAATATAAAAAAAGATTAATCCAATGTAGAACTATGTACAATCGAAGAATCCAGGGTACATGATCCCAACTCAATAAATGAAACCTACAAAATACTACTACCTAATAAAAAAACTATCTACAAAAATGTGGTTCAGTGTTCAAGCAGTCCAAAATAAAGAAAAAACGAAAGGAAACCTAACATTAACTAACTAACTATTTACAAGGGCAGCAGGCAAGTCCAACAGCTCACTGGCTGATGTCCCGTGCCAGGGCAGTATCGAACTCCTGCTCAATGTCCTGGAGGCTGTCCTCTTCCATGGCCCTGAGGGTTCGCAGGGAAGATGACATCCGGATCTCCCGGTCCCTGCGAATGGCCTCAAGGCACTCGGCTGGCCCCAGGGCCCTCCGCATGGAGTTCTCTGCCCTGACCATCGTGAGCCGTGCCTCTTCCGCCCGCTGCCGCTCCGCATCTATGGCATGGCCCAACCGCTGCCGCATGGAAGACACTTCCCGTCCAGGATCCTCCTGCCCTCCGGCCGATGCCTGCCCCTGCGATGATGAAGGCCCCGAGCCATCATGGCTCCCACCTTGGTGCTGCTGCTGATGTTCCGCTGCCTGTGCCCTGGCTCTTGCTGCCTGCACATCCTCCTCTGGCTGGGGTGCAGTTGTGGATGTAGCCACCCCTGCTGGACGTACGACTCCCGACTGTGGCAGGGATGTGTCCTCCACCAGCCTGGCCGCAGGGTCAGAGGCAGCTCCACAGGGTACCCAGGTGATACATGGGTGGGAAGATGGCATGGAGGTCGACTGTGGCATAGGGGGTTCAGTTGAGGGGGGGGTCGGAACAAGGTCCAGAAAACGGAGGAATCCGGCCCTTGTGAGCTGGCCCAGTGGGTCAACGCGGTCAATGAGCCATGACGTGCAGTCACCTCATGAAAAGACTGAAGGTCAGCTCACATGGCACGTTGACGCAACGCCTCCCCACTCAGGACAGGCTCAACCCGGTGCCGGATAGCCACATCCGCAGGGAGAGGAAGGCCAGTTGGTGTAAGCCAATCCCCTCCCTGGGAACGGGTCTGGAGGTAGGCATCCCTGCTGGTGCAAGATGATGCAGTGACAGGATCAGGGACAGGATTGCACACAGGCACCTCCGCGGCCGCCTGTGCTGCCTCCTGTCCCTGCCCCTGCAATGCACCACTAGCACCAGTGGAATCCCCACCTCCAGACCCGTCTCTGTCCCTTGCACGGCCTCCTCCTCCACCAAATCCCCCACCAACCTGGATGACTCTGTGCCATCTTCCTCCGTCAGACCCTGTGGGGTCTCAGCTGCCCCTTCTGCTGCCAAGGAGTCCAACTCTGACATCTGCCTCTTGGATCTCCCCTCGGCAGCTGCGACCTGGGACGTGGCACCGGACTCCTCACTCCCCGACGAGATGACAACCTGGGAGGGGAGCCGGGCCTTGCGTCTCCGGCTGGCGGTGCGATCCCTGCCGCTGTGCCCCACAGCACCCTCTCTGCTCTCTTCATCAGTTGACGCTGTAGACAGGGAGAGATAGGAGACAGGCATCAGGGCACTGTACAATGGACTCATACACACATGACAGTTGCACACGAGTGTCATTGTCAAACTTCAGACATGGCATCACAATCCCCGACACACATGTCATTTAAACTCACACACATGAGCTATTCCACAGCCATATTGCAACAGCCAGCCCCATCCATACACATACAACAGCATGAACAGCCAAAGGTGAGCCTGACATCACATTAAACACAAGGAGTGCACTAGACACGCACACCCACCACCACACTCACATGCATGTGTACACCTCCTACGACTGTCGCAGTGATGAGATTTGCACCCATGTGACATCTGGCAATCAGTCTTCTACACATCAGTGTCCCAGGCATCCATGTTGCATCACTATTACACCCTTGTCAAATACACACACATGCACTTGCACACGGTGCAGACACATGCAGCTGGAACCGACATCCATGTGTGACACCACAACCATCCCAACTTTCATACACAGTCATCCAAACATTTGTGCCCAAACATCAGCATTTTGCATGCAAGCTCACACACACATGCACCATCCATGTGTCACACATGAGAGGCCTCACATGTGTCAGCCTCACGGCGCTGTACATACATGGCCCAACAAAAACACATGTGCAACCTGCACACTACTGGCACACCACCACACGCACAGCATACAATCAGTATGCATGTACACTTACCGCTCGACTCCAGAAGGGTCTGCCTCCCAAGGACCTGGACGTGGAGTGCTGGGGATATGCGTTCCAGGACCCTCATCTGATCTTCCGATAGGTGGCCCCGGCATCCTCTTAGCATCCGCTGCCTTCAAGAGGCACCGAGCCTTGCTGAGGGTCCTGGACCTGAAGTCATCCCAGCGCTTCTTGACATGATGGAATAGGCGGACTGCCACCCCCTCTGCGTTGATGGCAGTCACGATGTCCGTCCAGATCCGGGTCTGTCCTTCCTTGTCGGCGCGAGAACTTCCGTAGAGGGCATCATACTGCCCCAGGACTTGCTCCACCAGGACACCAACTTCGGTGGCAGTGAAGCTGGTGGCCCTCTGCCTCTCTGGCTGGGGGTTGCCAGTGGTGCCAGATGGTGTAGTGCCCGACATGGCAACCCCAGAGGCAGGAGTTGGTGGGCAACTGGGTCCTGGGGCTGGGCTGTGAAGCGAGATGGTACTCTAGTCGGAAGTCTTCGGTTACAGCAGGGGTGGTCACAGCAACTGCACCCCTGGCTGATGTGCAGGCAGCAAATAGCAGGGCATGTGGGCAGCAGGGAGGCAGGCAGCAGCAGATGGCAGGTGGGAGCGTGCTCGGGGCTCTGGGGGGCAGTAATTCGGCCTTCTGGGCAGGAGCGTGGTCTTCCGAGTGCTTAAGCGTGGCCAGCTTGATACGGAGTGATTTGGCACGTGAAAATCTTGCAGGTCAGCGTGTAATTCGAGGAAAGGCCCTTAGCGCGTAAGCGCGTCAGCACGTGTACGCGATTTCATTGGACCAAAGGCCCTTAGCGCGTAACCGTGTCTGTGACATGCGTGCGCAGGCATTTCCCTGTACACGGGTGCATGTTACACGTCCAAGAACTGCACGTCCGAGTGTCAGCTCGTGTAATTGGAGGATAGGGCGGAAGTGACATGGGACATGTGGGCCGGTTCAAAAGGTATGTGTAGGACGTCATTTCCTTGTACGTGCTTTTCGTGGGGAGCGAGTGGGTGAATTCTGTACTTCTTGTCGGTTCACACACGATTTACTTCACAGCGTTTCTAGTTCATACTCCCTGTTACCTCTGACAGCTTTTTTCTGATTTTCTGTTGGGCCTGTTTCCTCAAACAGCGTTCACTTCTTCTTTTGTCCTGTCTCCTCAGACAGTGTACAATTCTTCTTTTGGCTGGGGTGTTGCCAACGCGCACACGCGTGTATTTTTCACGCTCATTTTCCAGGCAGACAGTGAGTCGCGCACGTATTTACCAACTGTGCTTGCCCCGTGTGTCGCGTACCCCTTCAGAGGTCATTGTAGGCTGCGTGTAACACGCGTACGTTCATTTTTGTGTTTCTGGGTGCCACAGCGTAGTGCGGATTCATTTTTCCACGCACGTGGTCTACGAGTGGTTGCGTGCACGTTATTTTCTGTTTTTGGGGTGCCTGTGCGTTGCGTGACCCATCATCTTTCCCCAGGGGTCACATACAGCCTTGCTAGAGCACTAGGGTACGAATTCCATCTAGTACCCTACCCCTTTGACACCCAATTGCCCAGGACAATAGTTTACTGCAACTCCCATACGCACAACAACATCAGTGCCATGGTTGGGAGGTGACCAAGCGGTAAGGGTGGCAAAGGTGGCCGAGCCTCAAGAGGTGTCCGTGGTGGGTGCGGTAGGTGACGTGGCCGGGATTTGCAGGGTACCCCTAGCCTCCCATGTGTGGAGGACCAGTCAGGGACACCCATGCCCCCCCCATAGTTGAGGGAAATGTGGCTGACACCATCTCTGATGAGCCCTTGTTGGACCGGCCCATTATGGCACCTGACCTGGCAGAGGGTGACTCCCAGGCTGACTTCCAGGTCGCCAAGTCTAGGCCACGTGTGGCGGTGCAAGTTGGTGTCACCAGGCCACGTGGATCAGGGGCAGCTATGTCATCTGCTGCCCCAAGTAGGCAGGGTGGGGAGGCTGCAGCTCCATCCACCCCAGCCCTGACTACGTAACACTTCAGCCAATGCCTGCACCAAGTCCCATGCTCAGTGTGCATTCCCACACTCCAACTACCCAGTCCACCGGTGCTCCTGCCCCTTGTGCCCAGAGCGGCGTAGGCCACTCAGGATCCCCACCACCTTCCAAGAAAAAGAGGAAGAGTGCTCGTCCACTAAAGGCTGATACCCCAGACACGGCTACGCAGTCCGGCACGCAAAGGAAGCCTAGCTTCAATGAAGCCGAACGTGATGCACTTGTGCAGTATGTGTCCGCACACGACAGCAAAATGTTGATAACTGCAGGGTGCAAGACCACACCTGCTCAACGTCAGGCACACTGGCAGACCGTCGCGGACATCACATGTGCCCTTGGATCAGTGAGGCGCTCATCTGGTGAGTGCTAGAAGCGCTGGAATGACCTTAAGCGCAGGGCAAAGAAAAAGCTGGCCTCAAGTCATGCCGCTACTCTGGTGACTGGAGGTGGGTCTCCACAAGAGGACATTGAACTCACTGTACATGAGTCTGTTGCTGTGACCTACGTCACAGAGGAACAGATCCAAGGTGTGGGAGATTTGCCAGATTACGAGGCATTGTCCGGTGAGTGCACATGCATGTGTGTGTGATCCATGTGTATGTTGTGTGTGTGAGGGGTTCTGATTGAGTGCCAGGTGAGGGTGTGTGTGCCTGAGTGGTTTGGGTCACCCATGTGCTTCATCCATAACATTCTGCGCCCCTGGATTTGGGTATTACAGTATCCCTTCTGCCCACAGTAGACTTTTTGTGCAACATCACGGCATTCACCCTTGAAGTGGCATCTTGCAACAACATTGTTCAGTATTTCTCATTGTTCATTCAGGCTGATTGTTTCGATCCCCCCACTTTCAATACGCATATCTGAGCCCTATTGTCAAACGATATGTGACATGCCTATGGTACATGCCATCTGTGTGATGGCATGGTCATGTATGTGGATTGGACATGCCACTCACAGGCCAATGTGTGATGGCTCTGCTAGCCAGCATGCAGCTAATGTGTTGCTCTTCCATCTTGGTGTCATCAGTGTCTGACATTTTCCTCCCCTTCAAACTCAGTGACAGTGCATGCATGGGAGGGTTATAGTCATGTGGGACATGTGTCAATCAAGTACTGGTTCTGTACCTCGTGAGGCCTAATTGTGTGCCATGGTGCTAATGCCTGTTTCCATTTTTTGTCTTTCACGGTTCTGCAGGGGATGACGCACTTGATGCTGTTGAGGGTGAGGAGATGGTGCAGACCCAGGAGGGATCTCAGGCATGACCGGGCACCAGTGGGGGGCGGGGTGTGGTGGTGGGTGAGAACCCACTCTTGCTGCAGACCGTTCTCTCCAGGGGTGTCTCTGGCTGCACCTCACCAGACCTCTTTTCGGGTGTTGATTCGGATGATGAGACCTATGTGGCTTCGCAGGTAGGTGTTTCTGGGAGGGATTCTGTTCTGTCCGACCCACCTGCACCAGGGGTACAGCCCACTATGGGGATGTCAGTGTTGGTAGGTACGCCTTTGGTGTTTACGGATGCAGGGCCACACTCAACAACATCTGATCCTGTTCCTGGGCCAGCAGATCAGAGGGGGAATGCAGGCATGCAGCCTCAGGCAGTGCCGACACAGCAAGGCACAGTTCGCCTTGCCCCAGACAGGTGTGGTGCCCGCCAACGCAGTGGCCGTATGCCACCAGGCAATACCTCATGGGAGAGATCCATATACGGTATGGCAAACCAACAGGCAGCAGCATCTGAGATGATGGCTCAAGCTATGGAGAGGGTGGCCACTTCCATCATCCCCCCAGAGAGGCAGATGGAGCAACTACAGCAGGCAACAGACTCCATTTGCCAATCACTCAGGGACAACATGTTGGCATCCAATAAGGACAGACGGGTGGCCCTGGACACTCTGCGGGAAGCCATTTCTTTAGAGTCCCAGGGCCAGAGGGAAGCCCTGAGGGTAGAAGTCTGTCACCTCAGGCAGACTCTTGTGGAGCTTGAGGCTTCCACTGTCACGAGGACAGAACAGCTGCTGGAGCGTGTCACATGTAGGCTCTCAGCAGAGATGCAGGCAACTCGGGAGGAGGTCCGGGCATCACGTCTGGTGGTGCATGGGGATCTCCGCACCATAATCCTCCAGAACGAGACCTTCCACACCCGCATGCTTGCTGCCATGGAGGACCAGACTAGGGCTTTGTGTGGGCTGCCTCCCATAGCACCAACACCTCCTGTGGCGGAAGCAGCACAGGGTGATGAGAGCGACCAGAGCGATTCAGAATCTCTCACATTAGCATAGCCGTGCAGGCCATGAGCCCATGGAGGTGTTTTTTTTTTCTCAACATCCACACAGGTGGCTGTTGGTGTGCACCTTGTCCTCGGACCTCCTGGGTGGCCTCCCCCACCCACCCTGGCCCCCACATGGCCATTTTTGATTTTTGGATTTTGGTTTTTGATTTTTGCTTTTTTGTTACAGTGTGTTGCCTTGTGTGGCTCCCGTGGGCATCCACTGTATTGCGGCTGGGCACATGCAGGCTTGTCCTGAGTTTGAGTTAGATGCTTGGGTTTGTGAGACACACACCCCTCCTGCTTCCCGTTACCATGGGCTTGCAAAGGGTGTGCCCAAGTGACAGTAACTTACACAGTGACGTTGGAATCCCATGACATGTGTGGGCAGTCTGTAGTCAATACTGTGTATACATTCCTAGTGCATATTGTTGTAGTATTGTACACTGCATGGTGTATTGATGTGTGCTTGCGCATCCATGTCTCCCTCCTAATTTGCAGGTTCATTCCACATGTCTTCACAAGGCCGTCTACTTTGGAGATGGAGTTCATGTTGTAAGCAGTGCACTTCCAGATTTGCGTGGCACCAACACTGTACAGTTGGGGGTGGTTGATGTGCTAGCATTACCAGGTTGTAAGTCTACGTATCCTTTAACTTAGTACTGTCATGTGAATGCTATGTTTGGGGTGGCTAGCTGCATTGTATTGTGGTAAGTCTTTGATCATGTGTGTTGTCAGTTCTACATTAATGGGAGCACATTGTGTGTGGCCATTTTCCCATCGGGACACTGTACTTTGTGACACTTGTGTCATGTTTTGGGGATTCCTTTGTTTGCTCTCACATAGCATGACATGCCATGGTGTGTTGGGGGGCGGTGCTGGGGAGGTGTTGGGTGACATGGCACTGTTGTCTTGTTGTATCTTGCAAGGGGGTAATGATGTTAGCAGCATAGAAGGGTGTCTTTTGATGACACAGCATTGGTGATGTTTGTTCAGGTAGGGATGCACACAATGGAACACTACCAGGTGAACAATCTCCGGCTGGTATGGTTGTGACAGTTGACTGTCAGTTGACTCATCATCATTGATAGTCAGCTGGTATGTGCCAGGGCTGTGTGCACTCCAAAGGGGTGTGATTTTAGGTGAAGTAATTAGCCACCAGCTGCGTACGGGCTGCCTCACCCCGTGCCCTTTCCCCTCCCATGCGCAGCGGGCGTGCATGTGGTTGGGGTTGTGGGGGCACCACCATGTGCACCGGCAGGCCCCTGCATGTTGCAACGTTGTGCAGGACACATGCTGCCACTATGATCCTGCACACTAATGGGGGAGCATATAACAGCTGCCCACCAGAGCGGTCAAGGTAGCGAAAGCGTGACTTGAGCACTCCGATTGTGCGCTCCACTATGCCCCGGGTTGCAATATGGGCTGTGTTGTATCTTACCTCGGGTGGCGTGGTGGGGTTCCAAATTGGCATCATCATGTGGGTGCTCAGAGGGTAGGCACTGTCCCCTGGGGAGGTGGTGATGGGTATCATTAGTGGGGTTGTGACATTACTCAGTATCTGACATGCATGCATGTGCTGTGGCATTTATACTCACCAACCAGCCATGTATTGCCATGCCGACCAGCTTCTAGGTCCCTGTTTAGGGTTGACATTCTGTAAAACTGTCATGGGTGGACCCTGGACAGTTGGCATATACTGAGGTGATGATTCCCTTGGCATCACATACTACCTGGACGTTGATGGAATGCCAGTGCTTGCGGTTTCTATAGATGTGCTTAGATGCCCTGGGGGGACGTAGAGCCACATGGGTGCAGTCAATGGCACCTAGCACTTTGGGGAAGTGTGCCACCCCGTAAAAATCCTGGACAACAGCCTGCCTTTCTGCAGGTGTTCTGGGCAGGTATATGTGCCTGCGTACTGATGGGCGTGCAGTCATGATGGCCAAGACCTGGTGTAGGCAGCATGACTGGGTGGCCTGTGACACCCCCCCCACTATGGCACTTGTCCGCTGAAATGATCCAGTGGCCAAGAAGTGCAGTACATTAAGGACCTTCACCAGGGGGCTGAGTGCTTGGGAGCAGAGGGTGGGTGATGTGAGGTCATCCTCCCACTCACTGACCAGGTCGAGTATTATGTGAGGTGGAAACCTATACCTCCCATACACGTGGTCATCAGGCATCCCAAAAAGGCTGGTTCTCGGTGTAAAAATTCTGGCCCTGGCTATCCTCCTCCTCTTGCGGTATCCCACGGCCACTGCTGCTAGGAACGGTATATTCATCCTGGCGTCTGAGCTTGTTTGTTGTTTGCGCGCACTTTTATGCTGCGCGGGTCGACGTACGCCTGCTTCCTGCTTGCGTACGTGTTTCCGGATTAGCGTGACTTTTTTTGCATGTGCGTGTGGGCGTTCTGTGCATTTGCCTCCTGTACTTCCACACCCACCACAGTGATACACGTACCCCGCTCGGCCAGGCCCAATCGCGTGTGAAACTTCCCGCGAGCCCCTGAAGTACACGTACCTCGCTCGCCCAGGCCCAATCGCGTGTGAAACTTCCCGTGAGCCCCTGAAGTACATGTACCCCACTCGGCCAGGCCCAATCGCTTGTGAAACTTCCGCGAGCCCCTGAAGTACACGTACCCCGCTCAGCCAGGCCAAATCGCGTGTGAACCTTCCCACAAGCACCCGAAATACACTCTATTTTTGACACAGCGGGTGTCCGTGTTTGTTGCGTACCCCTTTGCACGTCATTTGGGGACATGAGTGGGGGCCTGCTGGCAGGTGCCCCACACTGCTGGGGGGTGGGTGTGCAAGGGGACATGAGTGGGGGCCTGCTGGCCGGTGCCCTGCTCTGCTGGGAGGTGGGGATGCAGGGGGACATGAGTGGGTCCTGCTGGCAGGTGCCCCGCACTGCTGGGGGTTGGGTGTGCAAGGGGACATGAGTGGGGGCCTGCTGGCAGGTGCGTCGCACTGCTGGGGGGTGGTGGTGCAGGCGGACATGAGTGGGGGCCTGCTGGCAGGTGCCCGCACTGCTGGGGGGTGGGTGTGCAGGGGATATGAGTGGGGGCCTGCTGGCAGGTGCCCCGCACTGGGGGGCGGTGGGTGTGCAAGGGGACATGAGTGGGGGCCTGCTGGCAGGTGTCCCGCACTGGTGGGGGTGGAGGGGTACATGAGTGGGACATGAGTGGGGCCTGCTGGCAGGTGCCCCGCACTGCTGGGGGGTGGGTGTGCAAGGGGACATGAGTGGGGGCCTGCTGGCAGGTGCCCCGTACTGCTGGGGGGTGGTGGTGCAGGGGGACATGAGTGGGGGCCTGCTGGCAGGTGCCCCGCACTGTTGGGGGGTGGGTGTGCAAGGGGACATGAGAGGGGGCCTGCTGGCAGGTGCCCCGCACTGGTGGGGGTGGGGGTTCAGGGGGACATAAGTGGGACATGAGTGGGGGGCATGACCATGGTGGATGGGCTGCCTGCGGAACATGAAGTCCCCTGTGGTGTGGGCTGCCTGCAGGGGCCATGGAGGGTGTAGAGGGAACACCTGGGAGGACCCACACTGCCAATTCACGTGTAGGACTCCCCTGCACCCCAGATATACACGTACCCCACTCGCACAGGGCCTGTCGCGTGTGATGATTCCCGCGCACTGCCGAAATACACGTTCCCTGCTCGACCAAGGCCAATCGCGTGTGAAACTTCCCGCGAACCCCAGATTTACATGTACCCAGCCCAATCGTGTGTGAAACTTCACACGAACCCCAGGAATACACGCACCCCACTCGCACAGGGCCTATCGCGTTTGAAACTTCCCGCGAACCCCTGGAATACACGTATCCCGCTCCCCCAGGCACGATCACGTGTGGAACTTCACGCGCACCCCTGAAATACATGTACCCCGCTCCCCCATGCCCGATCGCGTGTGAAACTACACGCGCACACACGAAATACACGCACAAGCTAATTTTTCACACAGCGGGTGTCGCTGTTTGTCGCGTACCCCTTTGCACGTCATTTGTCCTAGGGGGCCACAATATGGGACATTCATCAGAGCTGTTTATGCATGCTTTTTGTTAGCGCACTTTTTGGCGCACATTTTTTTCCAGCGCAGGGACGCTACCGCCTACCTTCCTGTGGCGGACAGGTTTGGGTCAGTGCGCGTCTTTGCCCGTGCGCTGGTTTGCCCTATTCGATTCCATGAATACGTGTTGTTGGTGAGCGTGTGGGCGTTCCGTGCACTGGCCTCCTGTACTTCCCCTGTGACGCCCACATTTTCACGAGTTGTTCCCCATTCCGAGTGTTCCGCCCCGTGTTCCGCCTACTTTTGTTATGTGCGCCATGCTATGTGCGCTTTCGCTGTGGCCTTGGCGCACGCCGTTAGATGACCTGTGCGCCGGCGTGCGCCGTGCACTTTTTCAGCGCACATCCCTGATTTTACTCGCGCACAGACTTCCATGAATAGATGTGCGATGGTTTCCCTGCGATATTCGCACTTGCACTGCGATTTTCGCTCTTTCACTGCAAATCGCACGTTTTCGCACTCTTGCGCTGAAATTTTCGGCGCACATTAATTCCATGAATCGGCCTGTAGAAGTGATTCAGCTATGCTCCCTTTCATCCCTATGTCTTATTGTAAAAGACTAGGCTTTCACAAGTGTTGACTTATTAATTTTCTGTTATGCTACAAAGTGGGTGCCTGGGTTCTGTGATGAATCCAGCAATGTCATCACTCATTCTCCAGGGAGACTCTCTTCTCATAGGGCCAGGGAAGGGTGGCCACTACCTGATCCCAAACTTGGGAGTGGTTGCCAGAGGGAGGACCATATGGGGATAGAGGATCCTTATGGGAGGGCGAGATACTTGTTGGAAGAAACATGGTATACCCCTTTCATCTCAGGGTATGACATCCCCCTAAGTACACAAAGTATTTTTCACGCTCATTTTCCAGGCAGACGGTGAGTCGCGCACGTATTTACCAACTGTGCTTGCCCCGTGTGTTGCGTACCCCTTCAGAGGTCATTGTAGGCTGCGTGTAACACGCGTACATTCATTTTTGTGTTGCTGGATGCCACAGCGTAGTGCGGATTCATTTTTCCACGCACGTGGTCCACGAGGGGTTGCGTGCATGGTTTTTTCTGTTTTTGGGGTGCCTGTGCGTTACGTGACCCGTCATCTTTCCCCAGGGGTCACATACAGCCTTACTAGAGCACTAGGGTCCGAATTCCATCTAGTACCCTACCCCTTTGACACCCAATTGCACAGGACAATAGTTTACTGCAACTCCCATACGCACAACAACATCAGTGCCATGGTTGGAAGGCGACTAAGCGGTAAGGGTGGCAAAGGTGGCTGAGCCTCAAGAGGTGGCCGTGGTGGGTGCAGTAGGGGATGTGGCCGAGATTTGCAGGGTACCTCTAGCCCCCATGTGTGGAAGACCAGTCAGGGACACCCATGTGTTGGTGGGTACGCCTTTGGTGGTTACGGATGCAGGGCCACACTCCACAACATCTGATCCTGGGCCAGCAGATCAGAGGGGGAATGCAGTCCTGCAGCCTCAGGCAGTGCCGACACAGCAAGGCACAGTTCGCCTTGCCCCAGACAGGTGTGGTGCCCGCCAACGCAGTGGCCGCATGCCACCAGGCAATACCGCATGGGAGAGATCCCTATACGGTATGGCAAACCAACAGGCAGCAGCATCTGAGATGATGGCTCAAGCTATGGAGAGGGTGGCCACTTCCATTATCCCCCCAGAGAGGCAGATGGAGCAACTACAGCAGGCAACAGACTCCATTAGCCAATCACTCAGGGACAACATGTTGGCGTCCAATAGGGACAGACGGGCGGCCCTGGACACTCTGCGGGAAGCCATTTCTTTAGAGTCCCAGGGCCAGAGGGAAGCCCTGAGGGTAGAAGTCTGTCACCTCAGGCAGACTCTTGTGGAGCTTGAGGCTTCCACTGTCACGAGGACAGAACAGCTGCTGGAGCGTGTCACACGTACGCTCTCAGCAGAGATGCAGGCAACTCGGGAGGAGGTCCGGGCATCACGTCTGGTGGTGCATGGGGATCTCCGCACCATAATCCTCCAGATCGAGACCTTCCATATCCGCATGCTTGCTGCCATGGAGGACCAGACTAGGGCTTTGCGTGGGCTGCCTCCCATAGCACCACCACCTCCTGTGGCCGCAGCAGCACAGGGTGATGAGAGCGACCACAGCGATTCAGAATCTCTCACATTAGCGTAGCCGTGCAGGCCATGGGCCCATGGAGGTGATTTTTTTTCTCAACATCCACAAAGGTGGCTGTTGGTGTGCACCTTGTCCTCGGACCTACTGGGTGGCCTCCCCCACCCCTCCTGGCCCTCACATGGCCATTTTTGATTTTTGGATTTTGGTTTTTGATTTTTGATTTTTGCTTTTTTGTTACAGTGTGTTTTGTGTGGCTCCCTTGGGCATCCACTGTATTGCGGCTGGGCACATGCAGGCTTGTCCTGAGTTTGGGTTAGATGCTTAGGTTTGTGAGACACACACCCCTCCTGCTTCCCGTTACCATGGGCTTGCAAAGGGTGTGCCCAAGTGACAGTATCTTACACAGTGACGTTGGAATCCCATGACATGTGTGGGCCGTCTGTAGTCAATACTGTGTATACATTCCTAGTGCATATTGTTGTAGTATTGTGCACTGCACTGTGTATTGATGTGTGCTTGTGCATCCATGTCTCCCTCCTAATTTGCAGGTTCATTCCACATGTCTTCACAAGGCCGTCTACTTTGGAGATGGAGTTCATGTTGTAAACAGTGCACTTCCAGATTTGCGTGGCACCAACACTGTACAGTTGGGGTGGTTGATGTGCTAGCATTACCAGGTTGTAAGTCTATGTATCCTTTAACTTAGTACTGTCATGTGAATGCTATGTTTGGGGTGGCTAGCTGCATTGTATTGTGGTAAGTCTTTGGTCATGTGTGTTGTCAGTTCTACATTAATGGGAGCACATTGTGTGTGGCCATTTTCCCATCGCGACACTGTACTTTGTGACACTTGTGTCATGTTTTGGGGATTCCTTTGTTTGCTCTCACATAGCATGACGTGCCATGGTGTGTTGGGTGGCGGTGCTGGGGAGGTGTTGGGTGACATGGCACTGTTGTCTTGTTGTATCTTGCAAGGGGGTAATGATTTTAGCAGCATAGAAAGGTGTCTTTTGATGACACAGCATTGGTGATGTTTGTTCAGGTAGGGATGCACACAATGGAACACTACCAGGTGAACAATCTCAGGCTGGTATGGTTGTGACAGTTGACTGTCAGTTGACTCATCATCATTGATAGTCAGCTGGTATGTGCCAGGGCTGTGTGCACTCCACAGGGGTGTGATTTTAGGTGAAGTAATTAGCCACCAGCTGCGTACGGGCTGCCTCACTCCGTGCCCTTTCCCCTCCCATGCTCAGCGGGCGTGCATGTGGTTGGGGTTGTGGAGGCACCACCATGTGCACCGGCAGGCCACTGCGTGTTGCAACGTTGTGCAGGACACATGCTGCCACTATGATACTGCACACTAATGGGGGAGCATATAACAGCTGCCCACCAGAGCGGTCAAGGGAGCGAAAGCGTGACTTGAGCACTCCAAATGTGCGCTCCACTATGCCCCGGGTTGCAATATGGGCTGTGTTGTATCTTACCTCCGGTGGCGTGGTAGGGTTCCAAATTGGCATCATCATGTGGGTGCTCAGAGGGTAGGCACTGTCCCCTGGGGAGGTGGTGATGGGTATCATTAGTGGGGTCGTGACATTACTCAGTATCTGACATGCATGCATGTGCTGTGGCATTTATACTCACCAACCAGCCATGTATCGCCATGCCGACCAGCTTCTAGTTCCCTGTTTAGGGTTGACATTCTGTAAATGAAACTGTCATGGGTGGACCCTGGACAGTTGGCATATACTGAGGTGATGATTCCCTTGGCATCACATACTACCTGGACGTTGATGGAATGCCAGTGCTTGCGGTTTCTATAGATGTGCTCAGATGCACTGGGGGGACGTAGAGCCACATGGGTGCAGTCAATGGCACCTAGCACTTTGGGGAAGTGTGCCACCCCGTAAAAATCCTGGACAACAGCCTGCCTTTCTGCAGGTGTTCTGGGCAGGTATATGTGCCTGCGTACTGATGGGCGTGCAGTCATGATGGCCAAGACCTGGTGTAGGCAGCATGACTGGGTGGCCTGTGACACCCCCCCACTATGGCACTTGTCCACTGAAATGATCCAGTGTCCAAGAAGTGCAGTACATTAAGGACCTTCACCAGGGGGCTGAGTGCTTGGGAGCAGAGGGTGGGTGATGTGAGTTCATCCTCCCACTCACTGACCAGGTCGAGTATTATTTGAGGTGGAAACCTATACCTCCCATACACGTAGTCATCAGGCATCCCAAAAAGGCTGGTTCTGGGTGTAAAAATTCTGGCCCTGGCTATCCTCCTCCTCCTCCTGCGGTATCCCACGGCCACTGCTGCTAGGAACGGTATATTTATCCTGGCGTCTGAGCTTGTTTGTTGTTTGCGCGCACTTTTATGCTGCGCGGGTCGACATACGCCTGCTTTCTGCTTGCGTACTTGTTTCCGGATTAGCGTGACTTTTTTTGCATGTGCGTGTGGGCGTTCCGTGCATTTGCCTCCTGTACTTCCACGCCCACCACAGTGATACACGTACCCCGCTCGGCCATGCCCAATCGCATGTGAAACTTCCCGTGAGCCCCTGAAGTACACGTACCTCGCTCACCCAGGCCCAATCGCGTGTGAAACTTCCTGCGAGCCCCTGAAGTACATGCACCCCGCTCGGCCAGGCCCAATCGCTTGTGAAACTTCCTGCGAGCCCCTGAAGTACATGTACCCCGCTCGGCCAGGCCTAATCGCGTGTGAAACTTCCCACGAGCACCCGAAATACACGCTATTTTTGACATAGCGGGTGTCTGTGTTTGTTGCATACCCCTTTGCACGTCATTTGTCCTAGAGGGCCACAGTATGGGACATTCATCGAGCTGTATATACAGCTTTTCGTTAGCGTACATTTTTTTAATGTGCAGGGACGCTACTGCCTGCCTTCATGTGGCGGACATGTGTTGATGTACATAGTTGACTTTTGGTTTGTGTCGTGGGATCGCCATTTCACTGCTGGGTGGTGGGTGTGCAAGGGGACATGAGTGGGGGCCTGCTGGCAGGTGCCGCGCACTGCTGGGGGGTGGGGCTGCAGGGAGACATGAGTGGGGGGCTGCTGGCAGGTGCCCTGCACTGGTGGGGGGTGGGTGTGCAGGGGACATGAATGGGGGCCTGCTGGCAGGTGCCCCGCACTGGTGGGGGGTAGGGGTGCAGAGGGACATGAGTGAGACATGAGTGAGGGCCTGCTGGCAGGTGCCCCACACTGCTGGGGGGTGGGTGTGCAAGGGGACATGAGTGGGGGCCTGATGGCAGGTGCCCCGCTCTGCTGGGGGGTGGGGGTGCAGGGGGACATGAGTGGGTCCTGCTGGCAGGTGCGTCGCACTGCTGGGGGGTGGTGGTGCAGGCGTACATGAGTGGGGGCCTGCTGGCAGGTGCCCCGCACTGCTGGGGGGTGGTTGTGCAAGGGGACATGAGTGGGAACCTGCTGGCAGGTGCCCTGCACTGGTGGGGGGCGGGTGTGCAAGGGGACATGAGTGGGGCCTGCTGGCAGGTGCCCCCCACTGGTGGGGGGTGGAGGGGGACATGAGTGGGACATGAGCGGGGGCCTGCTGGCAGGTGCCCCGCACTGCTGGGGGGTGGGTGTGCAAGGGGACATGAGTGGGGCCTGCTGGCAGGTGCCCCGTACTGCTGGGGGTGGGGGTGCAGGGGGACATGAGTGGGGGCCTGCTGGCAGGTGCCCCGCACTGGTGGGGGGTGGGTGTGCAAGGGGACATGAGAGGGGGCCTGCTGGCAGGTGCCCCGCACTGGTGGTGGGTGGGGGTTCAGGGTGACATGAGTGGGACATGAGTGGGGGGCATGCCCATGGTGGATGGGCTGCCTGCAGAACATTAAGTCCCCTGTGGTGTGGGCTGCCTGCAGGGGCCGTGGAGGGTGTAGAGGGAACACCTGGGAGGACCCACACTGCCAATTCACGTGTAGATCTACCCTGCACCCCAGATATACATGTACCCCACTCGCACAGGGCCTGTCGCGTGTGATAATTCCCGCGCACTGCCGAAATACACGTTCCCTGCTCGACCAAGGCCAATCGTGTGTGAAACTTCCCGCGCACCCCAGATTTACATGTACCCAGCCCAATCGTGTGTGAATCTTCCCGCGAACCCCTGCAATACGCGTATCCCGCTCCCCCAGGAACGATCGCGTGTGGAACTTCACGCGCACCCCTGAAATACATGTACCCCGCTCCCCCATGCCCGATCGCGTGTGAAACTTCACGCACACACACAAAATACACGCACAAGCTAATTTTTCACACAGTGGGTGTCGCGGTTTGTCGCGTACCCCTTTGCACGTCATTTGTCCTAGGGGGCCACAATATATGACATTCATCAGAGCTGTTTATTCGTGATTTTTGTTAGCGCACTTTTTGGCGCACATTTTTTCCAGTGCAGGGACGCTACCGCCTGCCTTCCTGTGGCGGACGGGTTTGGTCAGTGCGCGTCTTTGCCCGTGCGCTGGTTTGCCCTATTCGATTCCATGAATACGTGTTGTAGGTGAGCGTGTGTGCGTTCCACGCACTGGCCTCCTGTACTCCCCCCGTGACGGCCACATTTTCATGAGGTGTTCCACATTCCGAGTTTTCCGCCCCGTGTTCCGCCTACTTTTGTTATGTGCGCCGCGCTATGTGCGCTTTCGCTGTGGCCTTGGCGCACACCGTTAGATGACCTGTGTGCCGGCGGGCGCCACGCACTTTTTCAGTGCACATCCCTGATTTTACTCGCGCACAGACTTCCATGAATAGATGTGCGATGGTTTCCCTGCGATATTCGCACTTGCACTGCGATTTTCGCTCTTTCACTGCGAATCGCACGTTTCGCACGCTTGCGCTGAAATTTTCGGCGCACATTAATTCCATGAATCGGCCTGTAGAAGTGATTCAGCTATGCTCCCTTTCATCCCTATGTCTTATTGTAAAAGACTAGGCTTTCACAAGTGTTGACTTATTAATTTTCCGTTATGCTACAAAGTGGGTGCCTGGGTTCTGTGATGAATCCAGCAATGTCATCACTAATTCTCCAGGGAGACTCTCTTCTCATAGGGCCAGGGAAGGGTGGCCACTACCTGATCCCAAACTTGGGAGTGATTGCCAGAGGGAGGACCATATGGGGAGAGAGGATCCTTATGGGAGGGCGAGATACTTGTTGGAAGAAACATGGTATACCCCTTTCATCTCAGGGTATGACATCCCCCTAAGTACACAAACTGTGATGGCCTTTTGTGATGTTGAACCAGTTTAAGCCTCTCATACTGACAGACAAACTCGTCTTGATAACTGTGCCAAAACACTGAGACGAGTAGGAGGAGGGTAGTAATGCAAGTCGCTAAAGTCCTGGAATCAGAAGCATGTTCTAGTGGTTGTAAACATCCAATTGGTGTCGAGACATTTAAAATCCTGACACATGTTGCGATGGAAATAAGTATATCCCACCCCTCAGGCACTTTCAGGTGAGGCAAACTGCATATGAGGTGATTTAGTGTACACGGGTGAAAAAACTGCACCATAAAATACAATATAGAAGCAATATAGCACCAATGGTAGGTGCACAGCACTAGAAAACACATAGAACTGAACTCCATTTTGGATTAGGCCAAAAAGCACAGGCTTGTATAACCGCACTGCACAGCCAAACTTTATGAACCCAGTTCACTAGGAATCCACACAGCCAGTTCTCACAGAAGTTCACTATCCCCGTTGTCACTTCACTGTTGCAAACATTTAGTATCCTTCTCAGGAATGCGCCTGCAAGAGCACGAGACAAACCCCAGGTGCTGTGGCATGTCCATCCATCTCCACTAAACTGACAATTGGCCTCTAACCCCCATCCAGTGAGCCCTAAGCTGGGCCCACACCAATGACTCAACCCCCACACCTCTGCATTCCCTGATAGTAAGCAACCCTCTTGTCATAACACAAATCACGTGCCCATAAAAGATCCAAGAATGCACCACTATTTCTTTCAGCATAACATGCAGCCTTTGTAATATGAGGTACAGGTAGGGATAAATTAAAGATCAAGCCCAGGGTGGAGACCTTGAGTGCGGGAAGTGCGGTATCAATGAAGCCCTGAATGTGTGGGTCAGCCTGACTGCATTTTATCCTCCCTTCCCCCTGGCACCATTTCCCCTGCTACCCAGGTGCATGTCACTGTGATGGAATAGGGAGCTTAGCGTGTTAGTTTGGATGTAACCTTGTGGTATACGAGTAGCCTGACCTTCAACCAAGACTGAGATGCACCCAGCTGACCCACGTGGATCCTGATCGAAGGCAACAGAACTAACCAATCGTAGCCTGGCATCCCCTATGGAGCAGGCCCATCTATACTGCCTATCCACTCAGTAACACCAGTACATACTGTATACAATGACATCACATGGCCTTTTAAGCTTCTGCTGGAGCAGCAGCATCCTTTGCTGATATTTGTATTCTATACAATTTTACCTTGTTATCCTTGCAATGCTATCTCCTGGCCATTTCCCTAGAGGGTTGTCTTTATTCTGGAGTGTGCAGAAAAAGGGACTGGCCTTCACCCCGCAAGAAAGATGGAGTCCTACTTTTCCTCGGGAGACACAAGCAGAGCAGCTGCAGTGGGAAGCAGAAGCAGAAGCACTTTTATTATTTTACATGAATATTTTTTCCAAATCTTTTAATTCAAGTTTTCATTAAAAAAAGCAAATTACTGAGAAATCCTCTTAAAAATGGGCCTGTCCAGATGCAGATGCAATGCCAGAAATGGGAGTGCAAGTTTCATCTGAGGAAGGCCGAGCAGCAGTGCAGGGGGGCATGGAAGTGACGTAGGAAACATGGGTGTGATTTAAGGGGGGCAAGGGTGTTTGTCCCCCTCAACCTTTGTGGAACATCCTTTTGTCTCACTAATTTGGCTGGGGCCCCTTTCATTTAGATGTAATGTCCCCCCCAACATTTTCAGTGAAGTTACTCCACTGGTAGGGGGTCATGTGTCAGGGCAACAATCAACACTCGCAAAGCAGAGGTAGTTTTGCTTAATGTTAGAGGGAAGGGGCCTGTAGGAAGACAATTGTATAGGGACATAGGTAGCACATAGTGATATGTTCTCCTTTCATGTAGTATAGGCAACAAGTGCACTCTAGTTTTGCTCATTCCCAATAGGGTAACACATATTATTGTCCCTTAGGGGGACCCAATCTATCACTTGCACACAGCACGTTGCCACATAGGGGAGACAAACTATATCACCTGTGTATAACACATCACCCCACCTGTGCTCCATGAAGAGGAAACACACAGCAGACAATGACACTATGCCCATATTGAACAGTGCATGGCAGCGTCCTAGATACACTTCACAGCACAGCACTATTGCAGAAGATCACGCAATACAGGACACTGCATTCTCACAATCAGCACGCTGCACCACATCTGTGTCAAGCTCATGAAATCATATTCCCCAAAGCACATGCAGTTACATTCTCACCACCTGACACCGTATCCATACACAGGGCCCATCACACTATTATTTCCTTTCATGGCATCCATATTATAGGGCGGCGACCTCAGTCCCCCAAAAGGAACCACTCAAATTTCTGTTCTTAATAACTTTTAATTTGAGTAACAGATTTGACCAACATTTCGAAAGTGATGAAGGACTCGCAGGCCCCTCCACTGCAAAGTTTCATAAAGATTAAATTACAAAATAAAAAAGTTCTCCAAAAGTGCAGCTTACTTCCCATTCATTTTCCAAAAGACAAACAAGGTACATTGTTGCCAAAGCGCACAGCCCAAAGCGCTGGATGGATTTGGACCAGGTCTGAAACAACTTGGACACAGAGCTTTGACTTGCAATCCATGCATGGTCTGTGTTTATTACGTGCAGTAGGTATTTAAATATTTGATGGAGAAGTGGGTGCCCCCTTCTCAAAAATAGATAGCTATATCTCAGGGATTTACCCCAAACTGGGTGTTTTTTAGAAATGAAACAGCTGCCATCTTGTT
Source organism: Ambystoma mexicanum (assembly GCF_040938575.1). Taxonomy (NCBI): domain Eukaryota; kingdom Metazoa; phylum Chordata; class Amphibia; order Caudata; family Ambystomatidae; genus Ambystoma; species Ambystoma mexicanum. Next base: position 98,897,854 of record NC_090925.1, read on the forward strand.
TTTCTCTCAATGCTATAGCCAAATATATGGGAACATGAAATACAGGCAAAAAGCCTTTTGCAGGTCAAAAAAATACAAATGCCATTAGGCAAGGGGGTGCAGTGGCTAGAGGAAACCAAGTGAAATTTCAGAGTTGACAGGGTTCTAGGGCCTGAGTTTGCAACACAAAGCTTTCTGTAGCCTTTAATACCCAATATTTAAAATCAACCTGCGTTACAGAAACAGCATATGTTGTTGGAGGAAAGTGAGAGGGCAGTGGAGGAGGCCATCTGAGGAGTGTCGGGAGCTGGCATAGTTGAGGGGGGCACTTGGTAAGGGCCTCGGGGGGGAAAAAGCATATTTTTTCCGGCAATTCTTTTTAGATCCTACAGAGAGTCACAGGCAGGAGTAGTTCCATGCCTGTGGTTACAGTTCATTTTTTTTAAACATATTTTGACAGGTATAGTGACGACGGGAAAAATGGCCATGGACAGTGACACAATTATCATCCAGGTCTCCCATCGATGCAATAACCAGGACAGACGTTACTTAGCTTCAAAGTGAGGAAGGGGCCAGCTTCCTAAGGCCATGTTGTCCAATACATGAGGCAATGTTACAAGGCCACTTAGAGAAACGGGCCAGACCTTTCCTTGCTTTAAACCTATGCAATGTCAGTCCCGGTTACGGCATGGATGGGTGACTGAAAGAGCACCCAAATTATCATATTTTTTTAAAACGCGCTACTGTCAGTCTTTGAAAGTTTTGCACTCAGATACTTTTTTTGCCTTTTGCTGAATTGCATCAAGGTATTTGTAGAGAAACAGGGCCGAAGGGGGCTGGATCCTTCCTCACTTTGAAACTATGAAGGGTCGGTCCCGGTTACTGTATGGATGGGAGACAGTTCACAGGCCCAAATGCTGTGTGTTTTCTTAGTTTTAAATATCTCATAACACAGAATCAGCATTATTATTTTTAAACCATGCTACTGTCAGTCCTTGTAAGTTTTGTACTCAGAGACCATTTTATTGCCTTTTGCTGAATTGCATTCTGGTATTTGTAGTCTCACAGTCAAGATGTGGGGAATAATGCCACAATTGTACTTTCTGCTTAACATAGTTCTATAAGGATTGATATATTTGAGTGACACTATGGTATGTGTACATTTCAAGTTAGCTTTATAAAGCAGAGTATTGTAAAAAAACAGACATGGGGGTGAGGAGGGGAAATGATGAGAGGGCAAGTAAGTTATGAGTAATTTGCCCATGATGTGGCTAGAGAGTTTGCAATCCTCTGGTGCAGTTATTTTCCCCTAAATGTGGTGTTTTTCAGAGTACCAATAAAGTTCACATGTGGGTGGACAGTAACTTTTTTTCAGAAGTCGGACACAACCCTTTAGCTTTTTGTGAGGTTGGTAAGCTTGCTCAAGTATTTGGCTACCAGGATTTTAGTCAGATTGTCATGTTCCCAGTGCAGACGCTTACCAACAAGACTACAAGCACTTGTTTCTTATTGGGATTTTGTTTTACATGGAGTATTTCACTACAGATTGCTGGGTTTAAGAGGTGAGCACCTTTTGTACTTTGCCAACATATTTATTGGAATAGTTCCTGTCTCAGGTTATTTTTCCAGTGTTTAAAGTCCAATGCTATATTGTCTTGCACACTTTCTTCTAAGGAGAAGGTCAATTGAACTACATTTGAATATTTCACTTTAAGATATATGTTCACTTACTGTGCGTATATTCATGGGTGCTAGCTTTTGATTTTCGGCAATGGGTGCAGAAAGTACCTGGGAAGATGATTATTCTTGCAGCCGGTCATTCTTTTCCTTTTTCCGTGCTGCACCAAGGCTGAAACACGTGTATAGGATTGCTGTTGGTACTCTTGTTCAGAAGGGAATTGGCGCGTTTGTTCTCATAGAGGTGCACCCATGAGAATTATTTTTTATTTTTTCAAGGGCCTCAGGTTTAGTCACCCTAAGTGTCCTAGGGTCATCCAGATGTCGATCGCTTGCTCATTGTGCTCAGAGAGGCACAGCTCCACCTCACTGATGATGCCCAACAAGGCTGAACCCATGTATTGGGTTGCTGTTGGTACTCTTGTTCAGAAGGGAATTGCCATAGCATGTCGGTGCTGGACTGCACATTTGGGGGGGACAAAGACTAATATGCAAATGGATATATTTCCCATCTGTGAAAGGTACAGTGATCAAAAATGTGGATGCAGACTCTAGAGTGGGTATCATCCAATACAACAGTCCGTTTTTGCTGTGTTTGTTCTCGTAGACTATTTTTTTAATTTTTCATTGTAAATCTTTGCTGCTTCATGTGAGCAGGTGATGAATGCTGCACTGCATGGCATTTGCTAGAGTGGTTAAAAATAAAATATGCTGTTTGCATTGCTTATTAAAGGGTAACTAGCAGAAACACACACAGCTATTTGTGAAAGAGTTAAATGTTTTTGTTTTAAAATATAAGCATATCTGTACTATATTTTCTTAGATGCAGATCTTGCTGACACCGCAAATAGAAATCTTGGCCAGTTGTACAGTAGTTTTTGATGCAGATGCATTGCATTAACAGGAGATATGTACTCTGAGTTCAAGTGTACATATGAAGTGTTGAAGAGAGATGACAGGGTTAGGTGTAGAGCTTTTGGATGTGATTGGTGGATGGATATATGACTCTTTGAAAGCAGCCAACAAGGGAGTGTTAAGAACATGGAAGTGGAAAGGGTAGAAGGGCTGCCCTCTGCAAGCTGGTCCGCAGACACCACAGCAGTCCGTGGATGGCACGTGCCACATCGTAGTCTTTTGTGGATGCATGGCATGGAAAGGGGATGTGGGGAATAGCCAATCAGGTTTGCTGGGTGTGGTCTACAGGAAGAGAGAGTGTAGTAGGAGTTTTGTTTGCAGGAGTTGAGAGCAGTGATAAAGGCTATGATGATGTGTTTGAGGAGGCAGAGTGTGTGGATTGTGGGGGACTCTTCAATTCTGTCATTGAAGGTATATACTGATAATCCGGGAATAATTGGAAATATTGGATTGGCAGAAGTGGAAGCTTCCTGGCATGCAGTTTGTGGCTCAAACTGGGCAAGCTTGCTTTCATTTTGTCAGAATATAGCTCACTTCAAAAATACAGCTATTTTGATTGTTCATTGTAGAGGTGACAGGTTGCAGTCTATGACTCCAGTGTCTTTGCAAGTTGCGCTGAAGGATTTTTTTAAAAGCCTAATGCAACTGTTTCTTGCTGCTCAGATAATTGTTTCGGAAATAAATCAGAGACATACATAGAGATGTCCAACAAAATTATTCAGTCCTCAAATTGTCAAATTGAAGAATCAAGACAGAATATAAATAAAGGTGCATCTTCTTTTTTTTGTATGCTTCAGGAATGTCATCTTTTGAGAATGATAATGTCTATTCTCAGCGTGAGAATTTTTCGTTGTCCAGATGGAATTCACTTCACAGATGTCAGAAATGCAATTTTCCTTTATAATGTAAAGAATGCATTGAAGAGGATCCTGTAACGAAAAAAAAAAGAAAAAAAAGTGTTTGTTTACAAACCCCCAAAAACAAAAAAAAGGTTATTTTCAGAGCAATCACTAAAGATTAAATAACTTATATTGGGTTTAATTTCCCTCCCACCCCGTTCAATTGCACGACATGTGCACGGATACTGTCGGATGGCACGTGCCACACCCGGGTCTTTTGGTGCTGCCTGGCATGGAGAGGGGACAGCGGAAGCCGCGGACATAGGGGGGATCAGAAAATCAGGTTTCCTGGGTGTGGTGTACAGGATAAGAGGGTATCAGGACTTTTGTTAGTAGGAGTTGAGAGGGACGATTGAAAATGGCAATGTCTTTCAGAAGCCAGAGTGTTTGGATTTTGGGGGACTCTTGGGTCAACTGGGTGAAGGTGTATGCTGAGCATTGTGGAATAGCCAAAAATCTTGCATTTCCTGAATTAGAAGTGTTCTGGTATGGAGTGTGTGACATGGAGTGGGTAGACTTGCTCCTATTTTGCTCAAATATGGTTCAATTGAAGCATCCTGATATTATTATCATTCATAGTGGTGGCAACAGTTTGGTTAATGTGACTGGAATTTCATTGCACTTTGCAATGATATGATATGATATGATATGATCATTTATTTATATCGTGCTCGTACACAAAGTGTTTCAGAGCGCGACAAGTCAAGGAAGGGAAACAGGGGAGAACAAAACGATCTTACTGGGCCCAGTGACATTGAGAACGCGCAAGTGCATGGGAAAGGGAAAGGGGAAAAGTGCATGGAAGGGGGAGAGTGGAAAGTGCGGAGCAGAGAAGAAACATAAATAATAATAAATAAAAATAAATAGATAGTAGAGGCAATAAACAGTGGTAGTGCAGTCAGAAAGTGCTGTGTTTAAGGCAGCAGACTGGGTAAGTCTGATAAGTGCAGAAAAAAGAAGAAAATGGGGGTGTGGGGAACTGTATGGGTACAGATACAGTCCACCCGTGCAAGGGGTGGCCAGGAGGCAGTACAGGAGGGTGGCAGGGTGAACAGGTACCTGGGCCCAGGGGACAGAGGGTGGCCAGGTGCACGGTGCCAAGAGAGCAGTTCAGCAGGGGAGAGGGAGAGCGAAAGCGGAAGCAAAGAGGAAGGTCTTGAGGAGCTTCCGGAACCGGAGATGGTTCTCCTCAAGTTTTAGAGTGGCAGGGAGGCTGTTCCAGAGGGAGGCCCTAGCCAAAGACAGAGATTTGCCCCCAGCTCGTTTCTTTGAAAAATGGCTGACCCTGTGGGAGTTAGAAGTAGATGAGCGAAGAGCTCGAGAGGGGAGGTATTTGAGCAGGGATAGCTGAAGGTATTTCAGACCCAGGCCCCAGAAAGGCTTGTGGACAATGCAGAGGGTTTTGAATTTAATCCTAGCGTCCACTGGGAGCCAGTGGAGAGATTTCAGAGCTGGAGAGATACGATCCCAGGGCTTGAGGCCAAGGACAAGTCTTGCAGTCCTGTTCTGGATTAGTTGCAGAGGGCGGAGAGTAGAGGCAGGTCGATTTAGAAAGAGGCTGTTACAATAGTCCAGCCCAGAGAGAACCAGAGCTTCGGAGACAGTGAGCTTCTGGGGGAAGGAGAGGAAAGGCAGAATACCTCTGAGGAGGTGCATTAGGTCATTTGACTTTTTAGAGACCTTAGAGATGTGGGCAGAGAAGGAGTGGAGTCAAAAATGACCCTGATGTTCTTAGCTTCGCAGGTGGGGGTAGGAGGCGGGCCAAGGGAGGCCAGCCAGAGAGTAAGGGGAAAGGATGGTGAAGTTGTGCCGATAAGGAGGATCTCCATCTCGCTGGCATTCAGACAGAGATCATTGGCGGCACACCAATCTTGAATGGCAGTTAGGCAATCAGAGATGAGAGAGGGAGAGGAGGTGGCCGAGGGAAGCCTGAAAATGAGTTGAGTATCGTCAGCATGGCACTAGAATTTTGAGCAGAAAATGGCAATGCAGTGGGCGAGAGTTGCCAGGTATTGGTTGAAAAGCCAGGGTGAAAGGTTAGACATTGGGAATGAAATTGGGAATGTTAAAGGAATGTTCCCTAATTCCAAAATAATGTTTTCTCGATTTGCCCAGAGACAGATGTGAATGCATTCCAGTTAATTTGGTCCGTAAATGTAAAAAACTAGGCCAAAAAGGTGTGTGTGCTTTTGTTCGCGATATTGGCATGACATCGTTCAATAATGAGAACATTAAATAGGGCCAACAATTTTCCGCAAGATGGAGTCCATCTAACTGATGCGGGTAATCAGATTTTTGTGTAAAATATTCAAAAAGCTTTGAAGCAGTTTCTGTGAAAGTGAGAAGAAATAATAAAAATCAGTGAAATGTTTTCTTTCTTCAGTTTTTAAAAGCAAAAATAAAAATATATAAAAGCCAAAAGAAAACAAAAAATGGTTCTTTTAAGAGCCACCTTTTTTGAGCGGAAAACAATTGCAATGATCACAATTGTCCCACGACCAGAATTGTGTACATGTCTGCGGACTAGTACCCTGTCCGCAGACTATGCAGGTTTTGCCAGAGCGGCCTGTGATTTTTTTCCTCACTTGTATTTTTTTACTTTGAAAGGTGGTTCCTAAAGGATCCTTTTTATTTAAATTTATTTTGTATTTTTTTGGCATTTTTTCTCAGGAAAGGGAAGATAGGGGAGGGAAGGGGGAAGGAGCAGCAAGCACGGGGACGAATGGGCAGATGGAGAGAGGAAGATGTTGGGCAGGCCTTAATCAGGTAGGTGGCAGTGTTTCTCATGCTCCTTGACCCCAGCCTAGAAAGCACTCTGGAACTGATCCCCCTACAGATTGGTGGTGCTTCACAGTACCTCCATAGCACTGTGACCCTTGAAAGGTGAGGGTCAACATTGTTTTGTATGGCTGCAAAGCCACCTCAGGGAGCCTCTGTCCTAATGGAGTATCCTTTGTGGTGACAGGAGCAGATGAAGATGATTGGGTGGAGGAAGTGAACCTGCTCTTACCTGAGAAAGGTATTGCCTTTCTCAGAGCAGTCTGGTGGCCCTATTAAGTGTGGTGCCTCATGGAAGTATTCCCGTAGGAATACAAGCCAGGATTCCTGTGACTTGCACTCAGTGCATCGAACCTCGCTTGCATGTGCCTTTGGGACATTTCCAAAGGTTGTGAAAAATTGCCACACCCAGGATTCACTCGAGTACTGGTGACAGGGACTTCCCCCACTTCGTCCTCTTCTTGTTCTTGATCCTCCTCTGTACCACTGCTCCTGTTCCCCTCTTGAGGCCCTCCAGGTTGTGGTGGTGGTGGTGGGGGGGTTGGGAAGCAAAGATGGTCGTAGGAGATGCCATTGCAGAAGGTTCTCAGAGATTTGCAAAGCAGGTGTTCTCTAGATGCTCATGCGTTCCATGAAAATTGACATGTCTGGATATTATGCTTCTCCGCGTGCACCTCCATTTTGAGTGTGAACATCCCGGACAGTCGCCTGGTGCGCAGACTGATAATGGGATTTTTTTTAAAACAAGGGAATACCACACAACAATAAAGTAAACATTTGTAGTACAAAAAATACATGAATATAAGAAAGGGAGGGGTATCAGAATTGGAAACACAAATGGGAGAATTAGGCATTTGTGTAGAATAATCATGAATGGAGGAAGGGACTCCTCCTTTGTGAGAAAAAAAGGCGCTTATGTCTTATAACATATGTTTATGTAATGAAAGCTTCTTAATCTCTATCCAGAGTTTTACTGAGGAGATTGTATGAAGTGTACAGTTATGGTCTGTGATTGGTGCATTCCATTGCAATGTGTCTTACATAAAAATAAATTAGTATTTTTAAACGTGAGTATTTGTACAAAAAGGTATGCTTGCATGTTGTGATTTTAGGTACATGTGTTTGTTGGTTGATGGGTGTATCTTTTTTGGGTCTCCCCTATGATTTTGAGACTTGCAAATGCTGCTGACGCCCGCCTTCTACCGCAATGTCCGTGGACTCCATATCGGACACACTGGAGGGAGGAGTACAATATAAGGGACTTGTAGCAGAGTAAAAGTCCACTAGCAAAAATCGATGAAATTCAAGGAAAACACATTGTTAAAGGTACATATGGTTAAGTACACTTAAAAGAATACATTAAATTAACTGAAAAAATGTTGTTAATGGGACATTATGGTTTCTGTATCATTTCTCTATCATTTACATGTCTTTTTGAGAACACATAGTGTGGGACAGATGCATATGACATTACATAAGTATGCACAAGGGCAAGAAAGAAAATAGCTATCAGTGTGAGGAGCAGGAGTTTTATAATTTTTTCGGTAAGCCTCGACCAGAGATGCAGGGCTGGTAAAGTGAAGAATTTCTGCTTGCGTTATTGTTTAATTCTGCCAGCAGGCTGTACGTTCAAGGACGAGAAGTAGGGGGTAGTTGCTAGCATTCGCTGCACAGGGAACATTTCTCAAGGGACTGCGGCCCAGTCGCAGACACTGAATGCTGACCTGCCAGACAGAGAAAAGAATACATCATATGTGTGAAAGCCACAGTGAGAGAGGAGAGCAATACCCAGGCAGCCTCAATGCCAAATTGACTGAATAATATAAAGACATTAGCAGGAATGATGGTCTAAGAGTGGCAGCATGTATTGATTATGAGTTACATGACAAGCAGCTGCAGAGGTGGGAACAGGGAATGAAGTGTGTGCCGGGTGAACCGACAGTCCATTGGATGATCTTGGTTGGGTGCTGCGGCCGCACTTGCCTGACTCATGGCCCAAATGAGAATTGAGAACTCCACCAGAATAGACCCGCAAAGTGGGATTGGTGCATTTTCCGCTGATTCATGAGGCTGATGATGGGTGGGTGGTGTTCCTTTTGTAATGGGATAGCAACCACAAAGCAGGTGTGATAAATGTATAGGGATCTTTAGGGGGCGAGTGACATCCTGCCAATTGATGGGCTAGAATGGCATTTTTGTTACTTTTTCCAGAATATGCAAATGTGTTCATTTGTGGCTATAAAATGAATGGTCAGAAGTGGGCGGCTTAAGAAGCAAGGACCCGAACACGAAGTGCAAACGCGTTCGTGGACATGTCATCATGCCGTGCGCAAGCGCATGGTCATGTGGCACTGTCTGGAAGTTCCACAATGACATCGACGTTTGCGGATGTTGACGGAAGCAAAAGCAGTGGAAAAAGTATAGAAGTGTTAAAAATGATGCTAGAAGGTGGGAAATGGCAGAGTTTTAAGGTGAAACGTTATAGATTGGACATAAACATTGCTATATTGGGGTAAGTATAATATTAGTAAGTTTTATGAAAATATTAAGCACCTATACAATTCACTGAAAAAGCTTTCACTGTCAGTGAAGAAAACCACTTGTCATAGATATGTCAGTGAACAAAAAAAGAGGGAGCCAGACATGTGATGTCATCAGTGATGTCATCAATGACATTTGTGATGTCATCTTTGATGTCATGGGCGTTAGTCTTAGCAGTGCACGGTGGTGGCGAGAGTTATGGTTGCTTAGCTTACCATAACTGGCGAATTTCTGAGATTTTTCGGTTTTAATTGTTACCATAACGTCCCTTTAAACAATGTTTTTTCATTGAATTTCATAGGTTTTATTAGTGCAACTTAACCATAACGACCCTTTTTCATTGAATATACATTATACACAGGGGAAACAGTCAATCACAGTAATGCAAACACCCCTTCAGTTTTACTTTGGCATTGAAGAACACAAAGCCCCTGTGCAATATTGATTTCCTGTAGGCCTTCTCCCCAGTGGAGTTGAATTTGCACCTGAGAGGACTGAGTTGTGACTGATATTTCCAGAGGGGCTCATGATATCGGGGAAAGGATAAGGGCTAATAGAGATCACGCTGTTTGTTTCATGACCATCATTTGCATCACTGCCCAACACACTGTTGGCCACCCTCCGTTCCCTAAACTACAACTTCACAAAGTCACTGGTAGAATCACCTTCATAGTACAGTCTGAAGCAGACTGTATGGCTTCTAGAGTTTGAGAAGAGCAGCCCCTAGATGTACAAAACCAGTGCAGACATTTAATTAGGAGCGCATACTTTGGTTCCCATTGTTGGGTTTTAATTTCGGTACCCCATGCAAAAATACTATGCCTCTCCTTTGTCTCCAGCAATCTTTGCTATTAGTCAAACCCTCCTGTGTTGTAAATCTGGATGCATTATAAAAATGATCATTAGGGCCATTATTCCCCACATTGTTGAAAACCCTAACGTCCTTCATTGCATGCACAGGCAGCGTGGCTTATTGGATTCCCTAAGTGTGTGCCGCTGGGCAAGCTGCTCATTTCTATTTCGTAGCCCAAATGAAAATGCATGATGTTCATAGTAAATTGTGGCCTGGGGTGCTATGTTAGCGCCATTTATATGATGACAAGCATTTATTACGGTAACCAGGGATCTCTGGTGATGTGTATTTCTGACTCTTTTAATGGGTTGCACGGGCCTCTGGCTTCCATAGGGCCTGAGATTGGCACCTCCTTAGCCCCCCATCCCTCTCTCCCTTGGGCTTCAATCAGGGTTAATAGGAGATTGTTAATGTCAAATAGCTGAAAAAGAATTTGTTTACAGTTACAATTGCAGTTATGGACAGAGCAAATCTTCTTTGTATGCACATCTATGGTGGGAGAAGTGTTAGGCACAGTTGATTGGGGACAATTGCTGTAGGAAGGCAGGGTGGGGGGCTATCTCCTCGGCTCATGGCTATCAAATTCGTACTCCGAATCCCAGACCCTTTTTGAAGCGTACCAGCAACCACAGATTCCATTAGGTCTGTTCATTCTCTGGCACTGACGGTTCCTGAGAGGGGGGCATCCTGTTACGCTCACCGGGCCTCTGCGGAGGCGTTGGGGCATGGTTGCAGCCCTCCCAGGAGTTAGATCACCCCCTTCAGGTTTCTCCCCCTGCAGACAAGCTGCGGGCGGCAACAATTGTTGGCACTGCTCCTGCGTGGATATGAGAAAACGTGATGGCGAGGATGGGGGACTGTTGTACCTCAAAAACCCTTTGACCCAAGGTGCGATTTCTGTGGGCACGTACCAGCCCATAAGGCTCACCTGGTAAGTATGAATGATGAGCTCTCCGTCCTGCTACTTCTGGCAGGGGCGCTTGTTGATGGGATCTAGTTCCTTCACTGATCCCTGATGAGTAGTAGTCCAGACCAGCTGCGACTATGCTCCTCCGTTTTGGTGGTATGTGTCTCTCAATGTCTCTAGTCTTTTCCCCGTTCTAGTTTCTGTCTTGATGTTATTGTTCTCAATGTTGTTGTTTTTTCCTGAATAACGTTTCTCTCTGTTTTCTTCCAAATAGATGGAAATGCGGCACAACAGCTGCTGTGGAGGCGCAGAACGAGGCCGAGCGAAAGATGGGTGAAACCGCAATGTCTGACAACAGGTGAGTGATGGTTTAAGGGAAAGCGCAAGGTTTGATGGTATCGCGACCTTAAACTTAATGTCTGTTAAGTGTCTAACTTTGCCTTTCGCTTTTATTTGCAGGCGCTGTGGTTGCGGGAGGAGAGTGTCGTGCCGCGGTGCCAAGATGATGATGGCTGCACTCGGAGATGTTTGCAGGTGAGCCGCGGTGCCAAGATGAAGATGTCTGCGCTCCGAGATATTTGCAGGTGAGCTGCGGTGCCAGGAAGAAGATGTCTGCGCTCCGAGATGTCTGCAGGTGAGCCACGGTGCCAGAAAGAAGCGTACAGGTGAGAGCAGGATCCTCCAGGTGGTAAGTATGGAGGCAGAAGACAGGACTTCCCAAGGTTAGTGGAATCCCAGGCGGCGGTGAGCGTTACGCTGCATGGAAGTGCAGAATAACGCGAAGCGTCTGTCTCAGGGATTGGGGCAGCTTATATAGCAGTGATCGTAGGCACGCCCACTAGTCTTGGCTTGCCTGCCACACCCTGCCACTCCTAGTGAGTCAGCACGTGCCAGGCAACCCACTACAAGCAGCCCCACCCAAGAGTGCACGTGGGGCTGCTGTGAAGATGAAAGTTCTAATGTTAAATGCACGGTGCACCAGATAAATGAGGTGCTATGTCCATAATAAAGGCATTTCTTGACCCAAATGAGTGTCTTGTTTATTGATCTTTATGAGCCTGGCGCCAAAGGCGCCAGGACTGTGTCCATCTGGGCCCCCTGTGTGTATGACCCTCTAGGGTCTGTGCCATTGGCCCGATGACCATGACACATCCATGGCCCTTGGTTCCGACTTGGCAAACCCGTGGTCACACCACCATCACTGCCAAAGGTGTCAGAGAATACAACTGGTGCAGCTGGACTAAGGACGCTGGTGGCTCACTTAAACGCGGTTGTTGATTACAGTTCACCCCCCATTCGGCAGAGCTAATAGGGACATTGGGGGGACCCAGAAACTGCTGAATTTCTTTAATTAATAAGTGAGCATCAACAAAGGAACTAGCACTGGGACCAACAGTAACTGCTGGTCTCAAAGCCTCCAGGTCAACTACACTTAATTCTGGAGTTTGCTTCTTCCTCCTGAGCTTTAATATTTTCCTTTTTGTTCCCAGTCTAAACCCAGTACCAGATACGAGGCCAGTTACAGAGTTAAGTGTGGGAAAGAATACAGGTACGACCTCAGCTGGGCTGACATAGTCAATGGTGCTACCGTAGTCAAATTAGAACATGGTACACACTGAGCCACTTCAAAGCTTAGAAGTTTTGAAGAACAACACCAATGATGGAAGTGCACTATAGTTTCTGTAGTTTCAATGTTTCCTCCAGGGCTCAAATTAACCAGGCAGAATGTGTAGCAACGTGTGGCGGGATGTCAGGAGTAAATACCAGTCTCAGTGTTCACAGTAGTGTGGCGTTCACCAATCTCATCAGTTACCTCACTGTTGCCTTCCTTAGGAACCCGCACCAGACCTGCATTGAGGATGGGAAGTAGGGAAACCTGGCAACAGAAAGATCCACTTCAGGGTGAAGCGCCAGCTGTTGAACTTGCCTTGCACCGGGCCATATGGAGAAAAAAGATACAAGAGAAGTCAAAAAGGGGTCAGGATGCAAGCGCACTCCCCCACGGGATGCCAACACCCTCCACCCTTGACCCTCACAGCGGAAAGCTCAATTTTTAAAGTGAAGGCAGGGTGGGCCTTGCAACAGGCTGACTGCAGGCAGAGCTTCCGGGACTCCAGGCATTGCGGGACGCCAACACCCTGAACCCTTCACCCAGGCAGGCTTCTAGTTGTCCGATATACACCTTTGTTTCCTCGGCGATGTAGGGATTTATTTGGGTATCTTGGCCTCCATTAAATGTAAATAGAGAATATCTTGCTTGTGCTGTGCTCTGTCCTTTGTTGAGTGTGAAATTAGGCAAGTCATCCAGAGTGGCAACATTAGTGCCTAACAATGGTCTGTAATTGGGTGACTCAAACCACAATCGATGACCTACATTGCTGTCAGTACAGATGTGCAATCTTTAATTCATCTTCTGGAGTCCGGAAACACTACAGGCTGGCTTGGAATGCTGCTATAAAGGAGCTAAAACAATTACAATATGCCACAATAATGAAATATACCAGCAAATCCAAAATATGTGGGTGATGTCCAGGCGATATACATTCATTTAGGGGTTAAAAAGTAATTCTGCTATTGAATTGTCCATTTTAAAGTAACCTATGAAATTTAAACATCAGGCAGTGGCCGAAAACCCAAGAGCTCGGTATCTCTGTAATGGGGAACCACTCTCCATGCACAGGTGTACTCTGGCCTGCTTTTTGTTGAGTGATGTGACAGTAACCTAAGTAAGCAATACAAGTGTGTCAAGTTCCAGGAAATGGATGGCTCTGTAGAGAAATACAAGACATTGCCACCAGTAGAGAAATAAAAGGTCTAACTTATCTTTTGTTGTTCAAGCACCCTCTTTACATGTGTGAAAGGCTGGTACAAGGAAATAAACACATACAGTTCTAATAAGCTGATTAAAATATTTAAACTAACATACCACGTTAAAAATATTGGCAGTGGCAGCAGACTCAGTACTTGTTTAACCTCTGTGCCATCCGTACAATTATATCCATAATGGGGCCACATGCAGGTCATTTGACAGGTAGATTAAGGACATGTTGGTGATTGGTTAGAGATAGGGTGTGTTGGTTCTCTTGGGGCCTCGTGGGGTGAAATATTTCATTCTGTTACATTAAGCTTAATTTTACTAAATAAAGTAACATTTTATGTCATTTTAATTTCAGTTACTGACCTTTAAGAAACACAGTATGTGCACCTGATATTTTACATTCTAGGTTTATAATTTCTTTTAGTCCAGTTAAAATAAACTCATACTAATGAGAAGTGAAGAATGTGCAATCTCTTCCTAAAGGCACATGGATGTACCATGCTTAATGGGAGGTGCAAGGGGGATATCCATCGCCACCAAGAATTGGAACGATCACCCATCATCCTTGAGACTTGAACAATGTTATTGGGCATGCCCTAAACAGGTCAAAACCTTTATCTTCCCTCAAGATCTCAGACATGATTGATACTTCTCTCCTCCTCAAAGCGCTTCTGCGCTCATACTATAAAAGTCTGTATCCTGTACCACGTATGATCTGTTAATGCACTGTTCAAGGCGTAACTAAGTTTGTATAACTAGGTATAACTAAGCTCTGATTGCATCAAGCGCCTTGATGCCCCTGTGGCCTAGCGCGCTATAGAAAAGCCAAACTAAATAAATAAATAAATATTCCAGGCAGATTCCCCAGATTTACTGAGAAGAGCGTGGCCATGCTGATAACTGCTATATACAAGCACTCTTCTTTACACTTCTGGCTGGTGTTACCCTTGAATTCAGAGAAGAAAGTGATCCTTATCCAATCATTATTACCTATCACTCTTCCTCCAATCTAAACTCACCGGACATGGCCGGGGAGCTCTGCACCAATGAAGGTCCTAATTGCATCACATGGAACCCACAAGATAAGGTGGCCCAGTGCATTACAAAGGAAAGTCCTGGGTGTATTGACAGGCATGGAACGAGAGGGACATTGCTTTCCAGCTCTCTGCCAGAAAAATGGAAACATTGCCAGGGATTCTTCATGCAACAAGAGACGGTATCATCCTTGATAAGAAAAGAGCTTTAAGAAGTCAGTTGCCAAAAATTGGCCATTCTAACACTGAGCTTTACTTGATTGATAGACACCGTAAAATCCTTAAACAACCGTATAGACGATGGTTGCAAGCATATAGGAACCAAGTGAGCTTCCTATACGGTGTCCAGCATGACTACAGGCTTGAAACACGACTGCATGCTCTTATTTAGACTCTCCATGGCTGACCCATCGGGATGTCTTGAGGCAGCTTTTTTCAATCGCCACAAACTGGGAGGCACTTAAATTGTTTTACTGGTACTGATAAATTTGCTCTGGGAGGACTCCAAACTTTAATAAATCATCTGTCGGAGTTTGCCACTGCACCTGATATAAGAATTCATCTGGGCAAAACCAAAATCATGTCATTTCGGCCAGAAGGAATAAAACCATTGAGCAATTTCTCTGGATATTTTTGGGAGTCCCAGTAGTAGAGATCTAGAGCTATTATTATCTGGGCTAACTATTGGTTGCCAATTAACGTGGGGGAAATCATTTAGACAAAGTTGAGTTTGAAATAACCAACTGATGGGGCATTGAAGAGGTTTGCGAGACACCATGTGGGATTCTCACTTGCCTCTCTCGTCACTGTATATATCATGAACTTTATTCCTTAATTGACTTAGTATGGGGAAGAAAAGAGAACTAGACGTGAAAACCACTGTATACATATCCCAATGAATTTCCCTCGACCGGTTGAGTACCTATTATGTGAGTTCAATATTCGCACTGCAAATGTGATGTCATGCATCCGGTACGCTATTGAGTTTTGGAAAATGGCGAAGCCTAGCGAAAAGCTATGGCTGACCTCCAGCTTCAGCTAGAAACTAAAACATTGAGGTTCAACAAGCATTCAATATGCACAAAAGTGTGGAAAATGGGTGCATACTGGGAAACTGGACTTGGATTAAATGTGCCTGAGCACTCTCACACTAAAATTAAAACATTGCTTTTTTCAATCGCCACAAACTGGGAGGCACTCAAATTGCTTTACTGGTACTGATACATTTACTCTGAGAGGACTCCAGACTTTAATAAATCAACTGTCGGAGTTTGCCACTGCAGCTGATATAAGAATTAATCTGGGCAAAAACAAAATCATGTAATTTCGGGCAGGTAGTAATAAAACCATTGAGCAATTGGACACTTTTGAGAGCCCCAGTAGAAGAGGTCTAGAGCTATAACTATATGGGCTAACTATTGATAGCCAATTAAAGAGGGGGGAAACAATTGATGGGGGCGTTGAAGAGGTTTACGAGACAGCATTTGGGATTCTCACGTGCCTCTCTGGTCACTGTATATATCATGTTAATTATTACTCAATTGGCTTATGTCCCCTTGGGGAAGAAAAGAAAACTAGACGTCAACACCACTGTATAATCATCCCCAAGAATTTCCCTCCACTGCTACTGGTTGAGTACCTAGTGTGTGAGTTCAATATTCACACTGCAAATGTCATGTTATGCATCCAGTGCGCTATGTACTTTTGGAAAATGGCCAAGCCTAGCGAAAAGCTCTGACTGACCGCCCTTGAGCTAGAAACTAATACGTTGAGATTCAATAAGCATTCAATATGTATGAAAGTGTGGAAAATGGGTGCATGCTGGCAAACCGACTTTGGATTAATTCTGCCTGAGCTCTCTTGCACTAAAAATAAAACATTGCTAAAAGAACACATCACGTAACTTGGCAAAGAGCAACAATGGCTTAACCTTGCTACTAAAGCCACCAGTGATGACCATATAAAAGGAAGGATCATCCCGATTTGTCCAGGACAATATATCCATTCCTTTACCAACTTGTTTCTCTGCGCAGCATATGTGAGGCTCAAGTTGAATCTGGTGGGTACACTTGAGATTATTGGTCCTACAGTATCCTTGAATAGAGCAATTTGCACATGTAGACTATGCACGCTAGCTGACATTCAGTCGGTTAGACATGTTTGTCAGAAATTAACAAACCAAAGACATAGGACTATTCGAGCAGGAGGGGGGAATGTGAGCATTGGCTTGGCTACACACACTCTTTTGAACATGATAGTGGAGGAAAATACGATATCATTCATGTATCACTTGACAACATTCTGGGAAAAGATCTGGGAAAAGATGAGGATTCTACTTATGGTCAGTGAAACTCCTATGAATTGCAAGCTCGACTGCTTGTATTAAGCTAATATTTGGATGTATTGTGTATTTTCATGATTTTGAACTTTATCAGTAATTTTATTTTATTAGACTATCGTAATGACTGTTATAAATAGCCATTCTTTTCAAGTAGTCGTGCGGCAGTGCTCCTGAGACTCTGCAGGCAGTCTAAATCCCTTTTACTCCTGGTGGAGAAATATTTGTAGATCCTCACAGTGCTCTCTTTGCCAAAATAAATATTTGCATTGTCAACTGGTTGCAACACAAATCCCTCAGTCTGATATTTCATTGTTTTTGTTTGCAGAATCAGTCTTTCCTGTGGGACATTTGACCACCTGGGGACAGATTACAGGAACTTTGCACCAGTGCAAATGCAGAATTGTGCGGTTATTGCACTAGGGCAAAGTTTTCCCTATTTCTAAAAACACTTGGACATATTAGAAAACCATTGCAGCATGACAAGTGCAGTTTGGCATGGTATAAGAAACTGGGAAAAATTGGAATTTTGATTAAATTATCAATTTTCAATGCATTTTTGAACCACGGCAATGTTTGCCCTAGTGCTAATACCATTCCGTATTAGCACAAGGTCACTTTTTGCCCTGGTGCTTATAACATGCTAAACTGCACATGTCATTGTGCAATCTTTTTTTTTGATAGGTCCCAGAGTTTTTATAAATAGGGCAAACATTACCCTAGTGATAATACTTTGCAACCTTGCACTTGCACCGGTGCAACGTTTCGGTAATTTGGACCATGAGGCATTTTTGGTGATGGCGAAGAACATAGCAGTTTAGGGTCAGCAGTGCAAGACCATTAATATCTGCTTCTACATTTGAAATGTAATTTTCATTTGTTATCACCTCAGGATTTGGTGATCTATAAACAATGTGCTGACAGAGCACTGCCAAATATTCTGACTTGGCACACGCTTCAATGGTCACTCTCCCACAACTTCCTGAAAGACATGACGGTGAGATGCGCCAAAGAACACATGATCATGCATAGTCCCCTTCAGAGCAATGGTCTTCCATCTCAGTGTCAATGCGCTCATCTACTAACTCCACCCCCACGACATCATCAAAAGGTTGGGGAAGAAGTGCATGGAGAGGTAAGGAGGAATGGTGCTTTGAGGCCAGAATCATCCTCACAATGTTCCACAATGTTCCAAATGCAGTCATTTACATGGGTTATTAACTACATATTGAACATACTGTCATTAACAATCACAAGTTGTGCATCTTATACAATAAAAATAATCATGTTTACTAATAAGGGTGATTTGTATATTTCCCACATGAATTGTATATTCATCATTTATGTTATGTCTCACACGTCCATGAGTATTCCAAGAGGTGGCTGAAGAACATTTGTTATGAATGCAGACAAATCCATTAACAAAAATATCTGAATCACTAAAATGAGCCCATTAATGTATTTTCCTAATTTAACAGTAATTCATTATGTAGATGTGGCTTTTGTTAGTTTGTTTTACTTTCTATTATCTGTTGGGTGCATTTATCACTCACATTTGGTAAAATGTACTCTAGTCTCAAATGCAAGTTGCCAAATGCTAGTGTCTGCACCAAAATAGATCATTCAACTCAATTTTACAATCAAAATTGAACCCTTGTTTCAAAAAAGGAGATGTATACATTCGTGTGCATATAGTTTGCTCTAAAAAATATTGACTGATACATGTTCAATATTGTTAAATTTGATAGTAAATTAGGTTTGAAATCAAACCAAAATATAGTAAATGTCGCTTATGAATTCTTATTCCTTCTTAAAGCTTTTTTTAGCTCTGTATTTTTTAGACTGTATATAACAGGATTACAAACTGGAGCAATAGCGATATATGCCAAAGAAGATATCTTGTTGTCTGACAATGTTGATGCCGGTCTGAAATAGGTAGCAAAGATAGACCCGTAAACAACAAAAACAACAGTCAGGTGAGAGGCACATGTAGAGAAGGCCTTGCGACGTCCCGTGACAGACTGTATTTTCAGGATGGATGAGATGATGTTGATGTAAGATGTAACGATTAAAACGAAGGACATCATTGATAATAAGGTACCCAGGATGTAGGTTAGTAATTCAATAGTGAGAGTGCTGCTGCACGAGAGCTTCATCAGGACTGCTATATCACAGAAGAAGTGGTTGATTGTGTGGCTCTCACAGAAGGACATCTTTGACATTTCTATGGTGTGGCCAATTGGTTCTATGAGTCCCATTACCCAGCATGCAGCAGCCATCCACATACACACAGAGTGATTCATAATAGTCATGTAACGTAGTGGATGGCAGATGGCGATGTAGCGGTCATAAGCCATAACTGTGAGTAGGTCAAATTCTACTATCATCATGGCCAAAAAAAAGTGCATCTGTGTCAGGCATTGAGGGAATGAAATCCATGTGCCCTCCTGGAAGAAGCTGCCCAGCGTCCGTGGGAATATGACTGTGGTGAGAGAAATGTCAACGAAGGACAAATTTGTGAGAAAGAAATACATTGGAGTCTGCAGTTGTGAGTTAGAATAAACTGTAGCAATAATTAAGAGATTTCCCACCCAGGTTACTAGGTATACCATTAAAAATGCTGCAAAAAGGGGTACTTGCATCTCCGGAAGATCGGAAAACCCCAAAAGGAGGAAATATCCAGAGGAGTTCTGATTGTCTTCTTTCATTCATCCAGTTATGCAGGCAGGTTAGATTTTGTTTTAAATACTGCACATTGTAGAAGAGAAAATACATTGTAACGCAATGTTTGTTTAGAAGAACAGTAGAAAGCATAATTGTTGCAACAGTGTTTCAAATCACTATTTTTCAGAAGGGAAAACACAAGGAAAAACAAAACAGTCTAATGAAAATTATCAACATGCAATGAAATTAATTAATTTCAGCTGCATTACGCTGGGCTCGTACCACAGTATTGCCATTTTATAATACAATTTGCATCAAGTTTCACTGTTTTCGAATTTAAATTTCCTCAATTTATTACAGGGAATAACAGTGCTTGGGGGGTTTTGGTCTTGCCACCATAAAAGTAGATAAGAGTGAAGACGTTTAGTTATGTGACATGCCATAAACGATGCTCGTCCAGGACAAGGGCTTGTGCCTGTTGGCTTACTCATATTGACTACATCATTCATTCAGTGGGCCAGATCAATGAATGTGTGGCTCTTGGCAAGTATCACTTTGTGCGATTATACTATCTTGGGTTGCACATTTCTTTTATAGCAGAGTCAGTCTGCTAATTGAGCAGGCTTGCACTTAGCATAGATCATTGAGGTTCCTACTTCCAGAGTGCAACACCTGAGGATACCCTTAGGAGGGGGAGGAATGGTCAAGCGACCATATTTGGGTCAACCATTGGTGGTGTGGTTATAGAATGTGCCTTACTATAAGATTGGGAGTGGCCATGGCATCCCCTTAAACAGTAGCAGTGCTTCAGCAGCTCTGCTATTAGCATTAAGACGGGTCCTATTTCTGCATATTTTGAACAAGTGCCAAGTTCATCAACCACCCTATTTAAAAGTTCAGTGTCACACAAATCATTGGAATGCATTTCGTGTCAAATTTTATTTTATGATGATGGGAAGCACAACTGCAGGTGAGCCTCACACAACCTGTGATCACCATATTGAACACGTCCAACTCTAAATTGTATCCACCACCAAGTCATGTTTCTAATGGACATGAAGGGTTCTGGGTATTGCTCCTGCAGGGGGCACCGCCAGCACTTGACTTAGCTTAGGACACTAGGATATTACAAAATGAGGCACGTAAAGACATACTGCCTTTATTGCAGGCAGTCCATTGGATGAGGGGAGCGGGCTTGCATCTTGATGGTGGTCAGTCTGTGGGGTATATGGAGCGCCATCACCCTTCCCTTCAGTAGGATGTTGTGAAAGTGTAAAGGAATGAGGTATTAACCGGGGCGGTTCTGTCCACACTGGGACACTCCCATCCGAGAGATGGGAAATGGTCTTTGTGGGAGCTGAAGAATTTTGAGAAATGCTGTATGGGAGAACTTGAATACTTTAGTAGCTGCTGCATCCAATGAAAGAGCATGAGCACCTTCATGGGTGGCTGCATCCTTGAAAAGACCCCAGAAACGGTAATTGGTGACTTGTAAATGAGCTGAAACCCTCATTGTGTCGCTGTGCCCTGTGAAAGAGCCCAAGAGACTCAGTCGCTGTCTACACCATGCGAGGGAGCCAATTAACCTCAGTGGGAGGGTTGGCCCTCCTAAAGGGCCTGATGACCTGAGTGGGTGGCTATGCCATGTGAAAGTGGTTTTACACATTAGTGGGTGGATTCACCCTTTGAAAGAGACTGAGCACCTTAGTGGGTGGCTCAACCATGTGAAAGAGCCTGCAAATCTAAGTAGGTGGCTGTGCCATATGACCATATCAAAACAAACAAATCATAAAACCCTAAGGGTGGCTTTGCACCGTGATGCTTCTCCTGCTGTTAAGGACTATAGCTTTGGCTGCACTACATACTCTTCAAGACTTCACTATGTTGAGGGAAAACGTAATGATTCCACAGCAATGTGCAATTGTCTCTAGACAGAAAATTGAACACCAAATGTTCATTTATCTCTGATATAAATTCTCACATGAATATCATATTTGTATGCTTACTCTGATTATTTACAGTGTAGTTAGCAGTGATGGCCATTGTCGCTGCTAAACACACACTGAAATAAATCTGAGTAAGCATACAAATATGATATTCATGTGAGAATGGAATTCAGAGGTAAATAGAAATGTGGTCTTCAATGCATTGGTGAAATCAATGTGTATCAAGTTTAGAGCAAAATAAATAAATGAAAAGAAAGACACACTCATTCTCTTCTAAAAAAAATTTAGAAAACAAAAATAAATGCAGGACCAGTTCAGCACAGACAGCACTATGATGAGCAAGTTCTACAAACGACCTGTAGATGGCGCGCGGACCACCACAAAACTTAATGCTGAAAAAAGAAAAAAAGTTAATTATCTTGGGAATGGGATGGCCTGTTAAGCTAGAAAGAGTTGCATTAATTCGGCAATTAAATAAAGAATATTCCATGCAAAATTCTTCACAGTTCATGAGGAGTTACGTCCCCAAGATCAACTCCACATACAAACCCACAAACAAACCCGACTTTGTTTTATATGTATAGACTGGTTGATGTACCTCAGATATTTTTACTTCTTCCCATGTCTGTGCAAGGTGCCACAGACTATTTCGCAGCAATACTACAGTGTAGAGTGGTGATTTCTAAACCTTAAATTCCACTCAGCAGTACCACTAGAAAACATGATCACACCCACAACCGATAGAAAACCCCCCACCACATTCCATGACCTACCAAAATGTGAAAAGTGGTTAAACCTCATAATAATAACAACAAATTAACACTTCAACTGCAAGTCAATGCAGTAGTAAAGAAGTGCTTCTTCCACCTACACAAAAACAAATGGATACTAACTTTCTGCAACTTCCCACATAGAAACCTCACCGTCATCTCTCTTGTCATGTCAAGAATAGACTACGCCAGCAGCATCTATTTCAGAATGCCGGACTACCTTACCAAAAAACTACAATGAATACACAATACAACAGCAAGACTACTCCTCAGATTCACTAGAGAGAATGCATCACACCAACACTGAGAACCCTAAACTGGATACCAGTCAAAAAAATAATCTTCTACAAAAGACACAGAGCAATCCACAGCCAAGGAACGGAATTCATGCAGAGGAAAATGTCCATCTTCAAACCAAACCGAATACTAAGGTCCAGCAAAACAATTTGCCTCAAACCAAAACAATGCTCAAAGCGGAAATTTGGTGGATCAGCATTGTCCTGCATCCTGGCAAAACTTTGGAATTCACTGCCTAAGGAAATTCAAACAACAGAAGACAAAACATTCAGAAAATTGCAAAAAATATGTCTCTTTAACTCACTGAGCTAAACAGGATACACAGTGACAGGGAAACAGCCAACACGACACAAGAGAAGAGAAACATCCAAAACCTAATGAACCAAAACCTGGATACCCCAACTAAAGAAAGCATTTTAACAGAAACCACCATGTGAACCCTGGCAGACCAACATACACCTTGAAAAGAATCGCACAGACGACAAACATCACTAACTAACCCTACAAAAAAATTTACAGTACACTTGCAACTACCACTGCATACATCTAAAACCACCACATTATGCAAGCACTAAACAACACCCAACTATACACAACACACCACAGACAATGTAACCAATTCCACACAACTCATCTCATACCCAGCCATATAGCATACATGACCTGTTACAAACTAAAAGGAAAATGGCACACATTGACCGTTTTTTCCGAACTGAAGCTAACGACAGCACATCAAATGTCTCTACTGCTTTCCCTCTCTATCCCACTAACTAAGCCCTCCCACCCCTCTTTCCTTTTCAGATCCGCTAGAGTGCCTGGTCCCATGATAATTCCAGCAGTGCACGGTATAAATCACAACAACATAACATCACATACCTAGTGCAGCAGGGATCCAGTCATAAATGTGAAAATGTCACTAAATTGAATTGTGCAAACTCCTTTTTCTATTACATTAGCAAGGGCCGAGGGCAGGCTATATTTTTTGGGGTTGTGTGACCAAGCACAGAAGCATCCAATCAAGAATATCATTGTAGTACCAAAATAAAATGAGTGTCCACACTGGGTTCTCAAAAATATAGATACTTTACAAAGAAATTGTACAAAAGCACTTATTAATCCCACCCCGGTAAAGCAAATACACTGCTCAATGCAAATATAAATATGTACTGATGGCTCTGGATATGAATGACAGGTGGGAGGAAAAACAAGCAGAAATGCAGAAATTCAAAATGTAATTCTTAAAAAAGGTCTTTTAAGGTCGAGAATGGTGTTCTAACCGTGTATAGTGTCTAGATTAGGTGTACAGCAGGGGGTACAACAGCAAAGCATGTAGTCGCACTTTGTCTGAGCTCAGTTCGGGACCAAAAATATCCTTCATTTATATGGAAAAACAGTGACCTAAGATATCTGCCAACTCCTCAGACCCTTGTGATCTGGAAAAAATGACAATCTGGACACCGGCATTGTTTTTGAACTGGCTGCTTATTGGGCATGTCTGATGCGGCCTAGAACATGCGATAGCAGAATGGCTGGTGACCTGCTACACAATCAGGAGGTGCTAACGGAGATCACCAGGCCGGGCTGCATCGGTGCAGTTATGGGCACACATCGGTCGTGGTGGATTCTGGAACAGTGTGCAGCAGTGATGGAGGGACAGCCGCCTGGGCAACCCAGCGTGTGATGGTGCGCTGGCCCCAACTTTCGTCATGATAAATCAATGGACCAATGGACCTATCAGAGACCATTTGAATGATTTGGCTAGCAAGGCCCATGCTCAGAACATAGAACGCACCAGTTGGGTGGCGCAGAGCAAGCAGCATAGCTGACAGTGTATTTCAGAGGGAGTAGGTAAGGATTTGCAGTGCTGCGGGCTAGGCAAACACCCCAATTTTGATCCTGGCCCCATACAACCTCACTCCATCACCTCACAGGGGGGATCAAAGCCTAGGGGCAAGCTTGCTGTGGGTCCCTCATGGGGGTTAAAACTTTTAGTGACTCTCAAACTCTGTCTTCTGGAGCACAGAGGATGCAGTTCATTCTGTGGACACTTTGACATCTTGCTGGAGGATTACTGACGACATGCCAAGGTACAGACCTGCCACACCCTACCACAATACTGCAAACACCTTGAAAGGACCACTAACACTCATATACGGAGGAAAAGCATCTCACCGCAGATTGCATAGGAAGAAATCAGATGCACCACGTTGAGGACAATGTGCGCTAGTGCGGCGCAACGACACCGTCGTCACATCAACAATTTTATGATGTCTAAAGAAAAACAAAAGAAGATGAGCACCCAAGCCAAAGTGGAGCAATATGCTATGTCCCTGCAAGCCACCCACAAATTGACTACGCATGAAGCCACGAACAAGCGTGCAACAGTACAGAATGGCTTGACTCTCACAGATGTTATGCTTGCCATTAATTAGCTCTAGAATGTTATGGGAATCTAAGATATATATGGTGGGATATATGTGGCACTGCTCTGCCAGGATATTCACAAGCTATTCTTGAGGGTGCGCATGGTGGAACAGAGGGTATCAGACACTGAGGATGTGAGTCAATCCATGACATCCTCGGCCAGACCAAAGTCCTGGAATAGGGGGTGGAGGATGGTGATGGTAGGGCCATGAGACATAACCTGAGCATAGTTGGGATGCTGGAGTGAGTGGAAGGCCCATCCATGTGGATGTACTTGGATAAATGTTTTTTGGTCATTGTAGGCCCTTTGTGCCTATCCAATTTTTTTCAGTAGAAATGGCACACCGAGTACCAGGAAAGCCTCCACCACTTAGTGCAATAGTTGGCAAACTACTAAATCATTGCGACTGCAGTGCAATTCTACAAGCATCCCGAAGAAAGGGCCCTCTCCTACATAATGGTGCAATGGTCAACATATTCCTGAAAAGCCAGGCAGTCTTTCGAGGCATCAAGAAGAAACTGCAATCCTGGGGGATCAAATATGTTTATATTATTTGTTCTGGAAAACCTCAAAATATTCCATGAGGGCAGAGCATGCTTCTTTGGAAATCCACAAGATGCCTGTTAATTGGATCGACAAACACCACACTGCACCTTGAGAACATGAACACCGTAGACCGCGGGCCGGTCAGAAAAACCAACTGTCAGAGGAAGAACCATCAATGTCCAGAGAAAAGGCAGTCCTGGGTGACAATGAAATGATCGCCTGGACAAATAAACAGTTTAAGTGGAGCATGGTGACCATGGGAATTTACCAACAGGACGACATGCAGAGTGGTAATGAGAGATTGCAGAAATACAAAGAAATGACAAACCTGGGGCATGGTACTACACCGCACGCATGCGTATAGTACTGGTGCAGGGATGGAAGCTGGTACAGGAAGATTGGCGCTTCCAACAGAAGTTGAAAACAACCGTTGCAGTTTAATGTTGTTGGTTGCATGCCAGAAGGCGTATAGCTGCAATTGGGTACTGTGGAGGGGTTCTTAACTTTAACAGTTTAAATGTTCACAAGCAGATGACAGCTTAGTGTATGGAAAATATAATTTGCAACTAATACCACGACTGACCATGACTGTAATGCCCTCACAATGCATGACCTCAAATGGTAAATAACCTATCATATAATATCATATCTTATTTATATAGAATTAAATCAGAAATGCTGTTTCTTCAGGAAACTCATTTGCAGGGGCAAGACAGCAACTTGTTCTCTATACTATACACATGGCTCAAGAGGGGTGATGACACTGCTCAGGAAGTCCTCACCGTGTGCTAGGTAGAATTCTCAAAAATGTGCTAATTCCCTCTACCTTAGAGACCAAGAGCAACTTTGCTGGATTTTGAGGACTTGATTTTTTTAATCTGTAGAGAGTGAGACCCTTTTCCCACTCTCTCATGTATTTTACTGTATTTTTTTACACTGTGTTTCTTTTTGCTTATGGAGTCTAACCAACTCCATAGACATCTTCTTTTACAATTGTGTCACCTTCAGTGCAGTGCCACAGAGAGGTCTTTCAGATTTCCCAAGGATTAAATACCATCTCTGTGATCAACTAGTGTTTCCCAGAGCAGTGGCATGCAATTGACTTCACTTGGTCCTATATATAAAATTCTAGACCCAGCACACCCTATCTTACAATAGAGTGCTGGAGGGGTTGCTTAGTATCCCCTATGTCTAGTTACTCATGTTGCATTCATATGTTACCCTTTCCTCTCAGAATGGCTGGTGGCAGTGTTTTTTTATTTATTTTTTATTACTTGATTTAACCGGATTAGCGATTTTTACAAGAGGAAAAGAAATACATAACTGTTGCAGGTGAAACGTAAATCAGGGCAAGAAAAAAATGTAAAGTTAACATAGCATAGCAGGAACAAAACACAGGTTGTTTGTCCTCACAGTTTCTCAAGTAGTGGACAAGTCCTGATTAGACCTATGGGTTACTCCCACTTAAAATTTGTTTCAAGATCTGTGCAGTCGCTATTACCCATGCAGTCTTTTCACCGCCAATAAGTCTTTCCCACCACAATGTTTCTTCCAGAATATGTGCAGAGACCAAAAGAGGCTTCAGGTACTTTGCTCTTATGGTTAAAATTTCTGGGCAAACTAAGAGCAAGTGTCTTATTGTTTCAGTCTGGTCGTCTCTCTTACAGAAACGGCACTTGTTCATAATTGCAAGGCCTCTTACAGCTAAGATCTCATTTGATTCTGGGAGATTAAGACGTGCTCCTTGAAAGATGTTCCTTAGTGGTTTGTTCAGAAACTTTTTCAGGTGGTTCTGTATGCAGTTTAGTTTCCTTACTTGCGCCGGTAAATGAGCTGTCAATTTGAATTGTGCGGCAGTATGTAAGGTATTAATCCAGTCTAGTTCGTCCATTTTGTTTTTTACCTTTGTTGGGTTCTGGATCAGCTCTTCTTCGCAAATTTGAATTTCTCTCATCTTATTTTTACAATCTTGTTCCCATGTTTTAAGCATGCTACACCATTCGCCTGTTGTTTCCAGTTTTATCACGTTGCGAATACAAGGGCAGTTGTCCAACACCGTTTTCCTGTACAGCATCATGCTGTTCTGTTCAATTATAGCTTGGAGAGAAAGGAGGCTTAGTTCTCGTATGATTAACACCATAGAAGAGGATTTCAGCATGTTTAACACAGACCACCAGAAATACCCTTCGAGTTAAAGCCATATTTTGTTCTGGTGTTTGAGGCATGGCTTCCACACCATATGTAATGAATGGCACCACCTTGGATCTGTAGAAACTGATCACTGGGACTAAGGAAAACGGCCATATTTTTTATCCATCGCTCTAGCTTGCAAAGCAAGCTTCCTTGTTTTTTCGTGAATAACTTGTTGCATGGCCATGTTTGATTTAGAAGAGTTGAGGGTTACTCCTAGATACTTAAATTTGTTAACCTTTTCTATTTTAGTGCCTTCTAAGAACCATTTGAGCTTTTCTTTTTTCTTTTGGGATTTTTCCAAAGGCACGATCTTGGTTTTTCTTCTGTTCATCTCTAGATTGTTTGAGCGTATGTAGCAGGCCACGTTGTCAAGCTGGCACTGCAGGCCTATTGGTGTGTAATCCATTAATGTCATGTCGTCTGCATACAAGAGGTGAGAAGTTTTGGTTATGCCCATTGTAGGCGGAAAGTATCTTATGTTTTCCTCTGAGTCTTTGAAGTCACCCATGTATGCAATGAAAAGTGCTGGTGCCATGGGGCACTCCTGTTTGACTCCTCTCGACAATGGTATTTCTTCAGATAGCCAGGCCTGTTGGCTCAAGCGCACCCTCATTTTGGTGTTGTCATGGAGTATGCGGATAGGTTGTAAGATTGCAGGCGGACATTGCCACAATTTAATTTGCCCCATAGCCTTTCTCGATTGACCTGGTCAAAAGCTTGAGCCAGGTCAATAAAAGCCACAAAGACTCTCTGGCTGCCTCCAGGATCTTACACTTCAGAATGCTCAGAAACATGATATTGCCACTTGCCCCGATGATTTTCATGAAACCTGTCTGGAAAGGATCAGCACATGGCACAGAGCTAGCCCAGAGCTGGAAACGCTTCGAGAGTAGAGCGCCAAATACCTTGCCAATCACATCCAGTAACGCGATAAGCCTGTAATTTATCTGATCCTCTTCACATCATTTTTAAAAGATGGAGACCATGATGGATGATGTCCAAGATGTTGGAATAGATTTCGTCTCCACACATCTCACAAAGACAGCACTAATAAAGACTGCCCATTCCTCTGGTTGGTTTCTGAGATCAATGTTTGTAAAACCGTCCGGTCCCTTGACGATTTTGGGTTATGGATGACCTAAATGATTGTGTCTTTGTCTCCCAAGTCAGCCCATTGTTCGTTATTTTCTTCCTGCTCTAAAATGGAACTAGATGATATCCTATGGAAGAGTGTGTTAAAGAACTTCACCCACGGTGCTTCGCCAATTCTATTCAGCAAACCCTCCTCCACTGGGGAGTCCACAGACCTAATTAACGCCCAGAATTCTCACGGGTTATAACCACTCACTTTTCTTAACATCTCCTCTGAATTACGTTGATATAGTGATAGGCTGTGGTTTTTAACCCAGGACTTATAGGTCGTTGTGGCTGCGAGCAAGCGCTATTTTTCGGATGGAATTTTGTCTCTGAACCAAACATTTAAGTTTCCGAAGTTCACATCGTTTTTCTACAAGGATCTTACTATAGGTGTGGATTTTGGGGTTTAATTAAGTCTTTAATTTGTTAGCATTTGTCTTGTAAGCTACAAGAAGTGGCTGGTAGTCCAAAACTGGTAAATTGCCTGGTACATGGCTGTCCCCATTCCAATCCATGTAATTTTTTGTGATATCCAAAATATTTACAATCATCAGTTTGAGTCGAGTTCTTTGAGAAGTGCATTCCATTTGGGTCTTCATTTGAGTTTTCTGAGCTAGGCAAGATTTCCACGAGACGGGCATGAGGTTATGGTCACTTGCGTTTGTCTTAATAACCTCAAACAAGGCTATTTGGGGTACTAACACCCTCGTTACAAATATGTAATTGATATTTGCATGACATTTGTCTCTTTCCCAGGTTGGAACAAGTTCTGCTTGTATAAATAGGCCTTCAACGTTGAGGAGGTCTCTCGAGGACATAGGGTCAAGCCACTTGTCCCCTCTCTCTTCCCCTTGGGTTTTAGAGGACCTCAGCTTTCCCCTTTCTTCCTGGTTATGACAAGTTGCGTATAGATCCCCACAGTTGATTAAGTGGGAAACCCGATGTTCAGCATAGCCTCGTCAATTGCCTTTTCTATCATGGAGAGAAAGCTCTTATTATCCATGGCTTGCGGATCCAATAAGTATTCATGATGATCATAGGAGTTGAAAGTACCTTTTCTGACATGCCCATTTGTTGATCCAATTTTATGAGGATAACCAACAGATAAACGTTATCGGTCAATGTTTCTTGCAGATGTAACCCGCTACCTGAACGTATCAGTGAGATTAGTCCTGAAAAGGGGTGGCCCTGAGCCCCTTTTTGGGCAAGGATGGAAGTTATGTCGTAGCCGTCCATTAAGGGATTTTCCATCATCCAGGACTCCTGTAAACACAGTACATCAAAGGCGCCCACATTTATTCCGCCCTATACCATCAGATGGCGGAAGCCGTGCGTGTTTCAAGACCCTTACCTTAGCACCCTATCCAATGTTTTTGTGGATCTTTCAGTTCTTCCTTTCCGAGCAGGTGGTGAGGCCGGTCGCATTGCTACTTTCTGAGGTTTGAGGTTAGAGCTTTCGGAATCCAGGACCAAAGCTGTTGGAGAGGTGCAGACTTTGCATTTTCCTGAATTGGTGCCGGATCACATTGGGGGACCTGAACTATTGCCCTTTGGATCTTCTCCAGGGGTCCCAACGGAAATCTACCAACCCCAAGACGGTCTTTGTAAATTATACTGTCCACCGTCCTGTGGCCAGATGAAGGTTGTTTGCCTTTTGGTAAACGGCCCGGTTGTAGATTACTTGTTGTTTGACTGAGTGTAACGTGTTCGACCCTTTTACTTTGATCTTCATGTGAACTGGTTGTTTCTTCTTTCCTTGACGTAAGTTTGTAGTGACTATTGTCTGTGTTAGTGTGCCATTTAGTTTTTGATGGGCACTCTATGAATACTTGACTTGTTCCCTTTAAGCAGTCTTCTGTGGCAGATAAAGTTCCTTTGTCTACTACTTCTAGCAGATCAAACCCCAATATCAAGAAATGTTCCACTGCATCACCAATCATAGTTTTTACAACTGGAAAAGTTATATGTAAATATGCAGTTGCTTTATCTCCCTCGTGGAACGGTTCCACGAGTTTAAGGTCCTCTGTTCATAGCAAGCGCAAGTTTGGAATGCATTGGAATAAGTTTAGAACTGATCTCCTGTTCAGGACAAGGTATTCACAATAACACCCCCCTTGTATCTATTCACGATTGTAAAGCAGCTGTTCCAGCTCAAAGGTGCATTTTGTTTTTACTCGAGTGTACCTACTGGTTTTCTCTGAGTATAACTTGTCCCTTGAGTGATGGATACTCATTTTGGGGTGATGAGTTCTAGGCTGGGGATAGTTCAACTGGTAGCGCTGAGAGATAGACGTAGATCTTCCGAGGTGTTTCACACTCTTTATGGCGCGCCCTAACTATGAGATTCGTTTAGGCGAATATCTTTCACGAGACCGAGAAATCCTTGAAGGCATTTTCGTGTCTTTTGGCCTTTCTCTTCTCGTTTCTTGCTGGGGAGTCTGCCTTTTCTGCGCCAGACCCCAGGTGGGTTTAGAGATTAGTTTTTTGCAATGGTCCTTCAAGGTCTGAAAATTGACTCTGGCTGCACATTCTGTCATGCGTTTGTCAGTTGATATAGTTCTAGAGATTCCTGACCCTGCCCAACTTCCCCACCTTCTTCTGCTTCCTTTTGGGGAGCTTGCACCTCGTCCTCTGAGTAGAGGTGTTTGCTTAAATTTATCAAGTCGTCAGCGGCTATAAAATCATCCACAGTTCTTGGGGATTGTGGAGAGCCTTTCCTTTTCTCTCGATCTTTTGATACTTTTGCAGTTTCACCTTTGTCAGGTAGGTGGTCAAGGCCTTATGTTCTTTGTTTTGACTCCAACAGCGGCAGCCAAATTTGAACTCCCCCTTCCGTGTTAGAGCACCCACCATCTTGCAGTGGGGGCTGGTGATTTACTGACGTTTCTTTCGGTTTCGTAATGTCGAACATTGCAAAGTCTTTGTTGGTGAGGTCTTTTGGGGCTAATTCCACACTATTAGTGTTGGTCAAAGCTGGCGAGATGGAAATGACATCATCATTTATAGCCCAATTTTTACGGCCTCCCGCTAGATTATCTTTTTGAAATGTTGGGCCTTTTTGCAAGGTCTTCTCTTTTTTCTTTGTCAGCTCTCCCAAATGCAAAGCCTCTTGGTCAGGGGAGGTCTGGGTGCTTGTCTCATGGGTTATGATTTTGCTTTTACCAGGTGAACTCAACATAATCACAGCTTCTTCCTGCATAATGGCTCTAGAATTTGTTTGACAGCGTTTCCCTTCGTTTTCTAGGTGTTTCTCCATGGCGCTTATATAACCTTCCAGGTAGATTAATTTGCTATGCATCATGGCTAAGACAGTTGTATGGTTTTTCAAAGTGTCATTAAGGGACTCATATAGCTTGCAGAAAGGAGTTAGAGCAATTCTTACCGCCGACATTACTGAAAGAAGATCATATTTCTTTGTCTGCTAATCTGTTGCTGTATTAGATTGTAATTCACTTAGCCTTCTATTTCTAGGGGGAGAGTGCAGCAGTGAAGCTCTGGAGGCCCTCGGTGCCAGAGCAGGCCACTGCCCCGGTGAGTCGTCAAAGGCTGGTGGATCGCCAATCAATGGTGATTGTCTAGAGGTACTCAGTACAGGAGCAGTACACTGCCCCAGTGAGTTTACAGAAGCTGATGGTTCACCAAGTGGTCAGCCCCTACTTTTCTTTTCAGTTTGCGTAGGTAATTGTACCTGATGATCCCTGATTTCATTGGCGAGTTCCTAAACAAAAGGCTCTACATTAGACGGCATTCTTTGTTCTATAGAGTCCAACCCGTTCCCTGTCAACTGAACATCCCTGCTGGCCACTGTGCTAACTGGAACCGGCAAGGAGGCTAACCGGAGAGCAGGCACGTTTGATGGATGACTTGGGGAAGAAACAGCCTGTAAAGCCCTGGCCAGGTTTTGACTCAGCGTCACCCTCCTGGGCTTGTTTGTCCCTTCGATTTCAACTCAAGCAGGGGGATGTTTTTTGTCACTCAACTTAAAAGCTTTAGGAGTGACTTGGGGTGACCCACAATGCCACCTAATCAAAGGAGGCTGAACACCAAGGGTCAAGTTCTTTTGGACCGTGATGGATGTTATATCAACGAGCTGTAGGGTGTCATCTGTTTTGCGTCGCTTTGGAGAGGTCTGATGGTTTTGGCCCGCGTTTAGGATTTCGGCATCTGAAAACTTGCCAATTTTTGCAACCTTTCTTTTTGATTGTTTAGTGAAAAAGTACACCAGCGTGGTCATCTGCAAAGGGCTTGGGCTTCCCCTTTCTTTTGAGCTTCCCTTTTTTCCTTCTTCTGTTTTTCAGACAAGTCAGGTCTTCTTGAAGTCATACATAACACTGTTTTTTTACCTGACTTTTGTCTTAAGTAGGCGCTTCTCTTGCACCGGGAGGTACTTTTTTTGTTTCTGCAGCCGTTGTTTTGCAGATGGATACAAGGATTTTTTCAAAGTGGCAGATCCATTATTGTCATCATTGATCTCTTCAATGTGGCCTTCCACCAAGCTTTGTTTTAAGGTAGTAACATGAATATTCATGGGGTCGTCTTGTTCAAGTGGTTCAATCTCACAGGTCGTAGGGCTAGGCAAGCAGGCTTCTTGCTGACTTGCATGTATTTGAATGGGCACCACAAGCCATTTTTTATCTGGTAGATGAAGTTCAGGGGACATTGGCTCCTCCCCCAAACTTGCATCCTTCCTCAGGTCGTTTGCCCGTAGTAATGGGGCCACCGGAATGAGACTACCCCCCCCTTGGGAGGGGCAGTCACGTCAGCCTCCACTTGAGCCACATGGAGCCTGTTTGACTTTGGCACCCCGAGCCCTCCCACCTTCCTCCCTGCTACCTCATCCCCCACCTTACCTGTGTGAGCTGGCGCAGCCTCTCCTCCGAGGGGCAGAGCGGGCCACACTGATTGCGGTGAAGGGAGAGAATCGAAGGCAGATGAAAGTGTAGCGACGGCAACAGCACCAGGTGAGGTGGATGAAAATCCGGACTTGCTCGAACAGTTGAAGCTTGTAGGAGTCCCAGCCGAGGTTGGTGTGTCGGCGTCCCTTGTCTGAGTGGTGCGCGCGCTTCCATTGCTTCAGCCTTTTTCCAAAATGGATAGCGCAACAGCCGACACTGGCAAGGCACCACAACCTCCCCTCCCAAGCTAGAAGGGGGCAGACTGGATCAGAGTAAATTTTCTCTGTGCGCCGATTGCGCGCGCTCCTCAGATGGTGACCTTCTTCTTTAAGGGCAGGGCATAGGGTGGCCAAAGGAACCATCAAATCCATCGCGACATGGGCGGCCTGTGCAGCTGCAGACTGCAGAGACTGCTACTCTGTGGCTACTTCACGGCCGCTCCACAGGGTTGAAGGGTTCTTAAAGCAAGTCCAACCCACACAATGGACGCAGTAGAAATACTTCTCCCAGGCAACAGGAAAACTGGTACACACATAGAGAGTTCTGCAGAGACTGGCAGTGGTTTTACAATGAACTACCATGATTTACCCCGACTGTGAAGTGTCCGCAGCTCAGGTAAAGTTGAGTTGCAGGAGCTCAAAATGGCGTTGAGCCTCCTTTGTTAAAATGGTCCCCGGTCTTCTTTTTTCACCATTTCTTTTTCGAAAGTCCCTTCTCGAGTTTTTCTCTGCGCGCCAAACCAGGTGTGAAACCCGCCTCTGGCTCCAGAGTGTCTGTGGTAGGCAGGAAGTGAGGGACTTGCCCGAAACTCCCTGTGCTTAGTTTCCTAGGAGACCCAAATGTACTCTGTGACGATTGGCTGGCTGACTGTCCGGCAAGGACAGCCACCCTGCTGGGTGAGTGGAGCTAGGCTGGAGTGAATGGGAGAGAACTAAATAAAAGGCGAGTCTCTTGGCTTGGAAGACAGAGTCGAACACTGGACAAAAGAACCAAAGAGGAGCTTGAAGAGGATGGCTGCTGCAACTCCTGGACCGTTGGTTTGCCCGGTGAAGCCCTGCTGCATGTCCAAATCACCAAGTTCGCATCGACAGAGAAGCCCTGCAAGGACAACTTCTCCCTTTGAGTTGGTAGGACCAATCAACTCCCAAGTAAGCCACATGGACACCCATCTCGGTACTGGTTGCATTTCCTCAAAGTGCTGCAGGAAATTGTAGAGCCAGGGAGAGGGACACCAGAGTGTGTGCATTGCTTGTAAGCTGGCCGAAAA
Organism: Ambystoma mexicanum; assembly: GCF_040938575.1. Classification (NCBI taxonomy): domain Eukaryota; kingdom Metazoa; phylum Chordata; class Amphibia; order Caudata; family Ambystomatidae; genus Ambystoma; species Ambystoma mexicanum. Next base: position 98,932,733 of record NC_090925.1, read on the forward strand.
GCTTTTGGAAGATCCTCCGGACTCCAACAAAGCAGGACTGACGGACCTCAGATGTGAGGAAAGTCTACCTTGACAGCCAGGAACCGCACTTACTGCTATTTGCTGTACCGCAAGGAGCTAAAATGTGAAACAGCCACTGGATGTAAAGTTTGCCGGTTGCCAGCTTTGACGGTGCCAATACAGTGCAGGAGTCCCCCGACGTCCTCCCTCTTGTCCCCACGACGTAGGCACAGGAACAGTGAGATTTGCAGAGCTGTACAGGAACAGAAGTCTTCAGCTGCATCTTTTTCTTCTTTGCTAAGGTACTGTAAAACTAGCCTAAGATAACTTACCTCTTTCTGTGGAAGTGTTTGTAACTTCTGCAACTCACAAGTCTAATTCGCCTGTGGCCCTACATTTGGTTCTCCTAAGAACTTGTGCAAAGACTTTTCCATTTACTTACCTGAAGTGCTGTGTCCTATACAAAGACTTTTGCCCATTGACTTTGGCTTAGCCTATTGAATTGAATTACTCTTCTATTGTTATCTGAAAGTATTTGCCCTGCGTAAGAATATTTGCAATTTCTTGTGTTCTAATAACCTTTGCCTTTTACAAACTATTGAGAGTATTCTGTATGCCAACAATAAGGTATTAATGTCCCCATCACCCTTGTTACTGAAGTCATCTTTGGGTGTAGGTTGTGTCTGTGGGCCATCCCAAAATGGCCTTGTCTGATCCAGAAACTCAGAGTGCATAGTATTGAAGTATATTTGTGTGTTACTATTATATTGCTCCCTTCTAAAGAAGGCTTTATAACTGACTGATAAAAACATTATTAATTGTTTATGCAAGAAACCTTGAGTGCAAGAGTTTATTTGAATACCTGTAAATGTGAATCTTTGTGTAACTCCACTACAGCTCACATGTCCCCTCTTGAGATAAGCCTGGCTGCTCAGCACGCTACCAAAACCGTTTAGTACAAGCTTATACCAAAGGTTGGGTTGCCCATACCTGCAGTCATAGTTGTTTGTAGTGTTCCCTTAGGGTACTGCATTCAAACATTGCCTAGCACAGTGGTCAATAACCAAAATAGTCAATGATAACAGTGTCTGCTTTCAAATTTGAAGGCGAGAAAGTGTACTGCCTCAGTTACAGACGGTACACGAATTACTGACAGCACACACACAGTTAACACATGGATCATTGTAGGAAGACTTCAATGAAGTCATGGATCACACATGGGATTGATTCACCAGTAGCACAGGGAAGAACGGGAGGCACACTGTCCACCTTCATACATGCAGAGGGGCCTGGTGGATGTATGGCAGGACCTGCATCAGGACCGCAATGAGTACTCCTTTCACTCAGGCAGGCATCTCTCGATGTCCCACCTAGATCATTTTGTTTACACCAACTGGCTCTGTACACAGATTGACAGATGCAAGGTTCTTAGCTCGGGCTATTTCAGTTCACTCCCACATTCTGCTGTATATATGTAAAAAAACACCCAATCAAAGGTGAGGCTGAACCCATACTATTTAAATACTCCACAAATCATGGATACCATTTACTTGAATACTTTGATCTTAACACTGAGTCCGTAATTGACTCAAAGATCCTGTGGAAGAGGTACAAGGCTGATTTACATGGCAAAAGGATAGCACTACTTTATTCATGCAGCAGACACCCCCACTGTTCCCTGGTGATGGTTAGGTATACTCTTCTTTGCCTTGAATGATGTCTATCTTCCCATCACTGTTGGAGGACTTTGGAATGGGCTGCACTTCCAATAAAGGTCCAGTGAAATTGTCTTGTCTTCTTAAAATTCCATAGGCGAATCAAAGAAGGAGTGGACACATTTCTCCGGCCCACTTTTCACTCTCTGGCTACATTAGCTGTGCTCCCTTCTAATTCCTGCACTAGAAAGGGCCTTTGGTGTGAGGATGGCCTCTGTTGCTTGGGTTACCTAATGAGAGCACCTGTGGCCTAAGGGGTTCTTACTCTTCCTTCCAGGGAATCAAAGTATGCCAGCATCCTTATTGTTGTCTCACTTATTGAAGTGGATACAGCCAGGCTGCCATGAATATATGTCACTGTCACGTAGCTGGTTTGGTATCACGGTTAATACTTGCATAATAACAACTATGTGACCTGTGGCATTAATAAGTGTGTGTGCTTGTCAGTCACCACAGCATTACCGAGTAGAAATCATTCTTATAGATGAACCTGCCACTAAATAGATAATGCAACAATTATCACATTTTGGATCAGAGGTGTAGAAGTTAAAGTGCAGCCTCTTTCTGCAGTGATTCTGGTTCACAGCAGTTGTTAGAAATGCATATTTGCCATTTGAACCTGTCCTGTGCCACTGATGATCAGGTGCTGCAGTTGTCAGCATACTGATGCAGAAAGGGAGGACACATCTATGCACAGTGCCTTTAGAATAAAAATTTTTGAAAGAAGGGGTGTGATTAGCAGACACCCTTTCAGAAACAAAATGACACACATGATTTTAAATTAATTAAAGTAGAAACCTAGGGTTTTTAGATTATTGCAGACTCAAACTCTGTCACAGAGCAGATTTTTTTTAGAGAGCAGGTTGCACTGTGACAAACGTGGTAAAAGGCATCATCCGATTGTTAGGGCGACTGATAGAATCACGCATCATCAATAAGTGAAATGCATGGCTGTCCATGATTCCAAAAATTACATTTTTGCATGTATGAGTTTTGCATGTGTCGCAACAGTTGTCAGACATGCACCATACATGAAACATTTTCACACTGAACACAATTGTGAACTTCTGTCACATCTGGTGGACTGGCCAGTGTTAAATGGAAATGAAAAACCTGCTCCATCGCCTAGTCAGGGATCGCACTACGGAAGATCCTTGGAAGATCTGCCGCATAAAGGCAAGCTAGCAGCAGGTTATGATGCTAATGGCTGTAATATTCATCCCTCTCCCTGTTATGTTACTTTATTCTGTGTGCGTAATATCCCTTTAACAGTGCCTTCCTAAACGCCTTTTCTGATGCATCGAGCAATGCACTGGTGCCCCTGTCCATGGCCAGCCTCCTGTCATTACAGGAAGTCCAAGCCATGAACCAACCGTGTCCTACAATAAGCATCCTCATGCTACCAGTCGCAATGATTGTCCATTCCTTCAGGTCCATCGCCCACTATCAGGAAATTGAGCGTTCAACATTAACTACAGTCGCTCACACCATGCTGTTCCCCCAACTGCATGTGAGCAACCGTAATACAATCGCCAAACCCACCCCACACATGGCTCCTCCTCTTTGCGCCTCACCTAAAGAGCCGCTTCCGAAACGAGCACTCCAACAGAGTACTCAAACCAGTCCTGAGCTCAGTACATACAGCACTGGAGAAAGTAGTGTGCCACGTCAACACCCATGTCACCAGCTCACAAGAAACAACTAAGGGACTAACATTCACCCTAATAGGTGCTTAGACACCACCTCTTACCCCTTGGCAAGACCACCATACATTGCAAGGAAATGCTCACGTGCATGCAATGCTCCAACAATGGTGGCATAAAACGACATCTCCAACCCGCTGCTGGCATTTGCATTCAGAATTAGCAGGTTGGGCTACAGGACACTAAAAACAAGTCCCCCTTGCCTCCCTGCCACCACTGAGATGCCAGCCTAGGCCTCAGATCTCACCCTTCATACTTGCCCCATCCAGTAAAACCTGCCATAGAGGGAAGGTTAAGCAGTAGTAATCCTGCACAAGCTGCCCCCTCCCCTAAGAACTATCACCACATCCATTACCCCTTGGGCTTGGTCAGGGTGCCGTCCCAGGCCAGGGCCCAACTCCCTTCCCCAGTCACTGCCTCCACCCCACTGGGCCATATCACTGGGAAATGTGACTATAAGCATGCTTTCCAGCCAAAGGAACCCCTTACTGGCCCACCCTGCCCTACCTACCCAGTAGCTGGTCCCCCTTCCCTTTCCAAAGCAGCCATAATTATTGCCAAATCCATCCCTGCCCAGGCCCTTCACATCAATGACTTGATCACTGTACATAATCTGGAACTACTAGCTATTAAATAAACTTGTTTACAGGAAGCCTCCATCCCAGCCCTTTCCCTAGCTAAACCGGGCAGCCTTACCATCCTGAGAAGAGATAGACCTGATGCTAGATGAGGGGGCCTCGCCCTTATCTTTAGAGACAACCTTCCCAATAGATCCATTGCTACACCTAGGGCAGACAGCTATGAGTTGCTCTCAATTAAACTCACCTCTTCACCAACCACCTCCCTTGATATCCACATCATCTATCATCTGCCTGGCTCTATTGGCTCCTTTGAAGAAGACCCCCTACAATCTATAGAAAGCAACATCAAGACCACTTCTAGGTCAATTAATCTAGGCCATTTCAACCTTTCACTCAATTACGTGCCATACCATCATGCCACTTCCATTGCAAACTCGCTTACTTACCTGCACTGTGCTACGCACAACAAAGAAAGGATTCTGGATTGGGCAGCTGACCTTAATACTCATATTACTATCTCTGCTAACACTATGCCCCTGGTTGGATCACCCCATCCTATCCTTCACTTTTCTACCTTCCAAGACTCCCCAGCATTCATCACAGGCTTTCCCACCAATGTGGATGCGCAGTTCCCAAAATATATCTAAAGAAACCATGTCCCCTATTTCACACCCCTCAGCCAGGAAAATATTGGCTCCTCAGACACTAACATACTAGCAGACCTCCATTCTGAAACTCTGACCAAAGCAGTGAACACTGTTTGCCCACTGACCCTGTGGACAGCCAAGCCCATCACCCACATCAACACTTGGTTCACTCCAGGCCCTTTGTAATAATAAATAATAATAAATAGATGCTGCTTAGAAAAAAGCATCAGCTAAGACCATCACAAATGCCAGCCCTAACTCCAGGAAAACGTCTGCATTCTTAGAGAACTTGAAATACCAGCTGCCCCTCCATCCACTATCAAGAAAGATGAGTTGTGGTGCTTCAGCATGCAAATGGCTATGAAAGCCAGATTACATTTGCTACAGGAGAACATTTTGGAGAAACAAAACCTCATCAAATCCAAGGCACCAACTACGGGTACCACCCGCCACCTTCCCCCAAGCCAGGCCACCCCCACCTTTCATTTCAGAGAGACTTCTGTAGTCGAGATTGTAAACATAATTTGAATGTTGAAACCTTCGCAATGCAAAGGCGATCTCTGCCCGGCATCTATTATCAAAGACTGCTTAGACACCCTATCCCCTTCATTACCAGGTTCATCAATTCCTCCTTTTCAAATAACCATGTTCCCACCAGCTAGAAAGAATCCTGGGTCCTCCCACTACTCAAAAACGCAACTTACAACTTTCGGCCCCGAACAACTACCGCCCGATCACTACAGTGCCATTCCTGTTAAAGATCTTGGACAGGGCAGCCTACAACCAAATCCAACCCTTCCTGGAATCCAACCACATCCTAGGAAAATGACAATCTGGATTCCGACTAGGACATGGGAGATAATCTGCACTATTAGACTTGAAAAATAAATTGGACCATTTCAGAGATTACGGAAAGACAGCCCTCCTCCTTGTCCGGTTCCATGTGTTAATATTTCTGCAAGAATTTCGCCATACAAAATATATTTTTGTGGCGATATTAAGGCATGGAACCTGCAGGGGACACCCCCACAACCCCTGTATTATTTTAAAGGGAGCAGGGGACACCCCCACAACCCCTGCTCCCGAAAACCACAAATATTATCCCCAATAAAAATATTGCCTATGGCCGTTCCTGACAACCATATATATAGCAATATTTTTGTATGGGATATTATTATGTAATACCCCTTCTCCTTGACCTATTGGCTGCCTTTGACCTGGCAGACCACAAAAACCTCTGCCACCACCTCAAAGCAGCAGCCAACTTCTCCCAAGAAGCTATGATTTGGGTTTCATCATTCCTAGAAGGACGATCCATGAGAGTCTTCTTTGACTTGGCTAATGTCGCTGCTGGACCCATAAATTGTGGTGTACCAAAAGGCTCCTGTGTCTCCCCTACCCTACATATTTACCAAATCCCACTTTGACCACCTGAATGACCTCGGCATAGTCTATACCAACTGTGCAGATGATAAACAAATTCTCCTCCCCTTGTGAGGATCATATGAACAATACACCAAGATGATCAACAAAATCTACCTCACCAGCCAGACTTGGATGGCCATGAACAACCTGGGCCCAAATTATGATAAGGCATAAATACTGGTAGTGGGATCACCTGCAATGTTGAAGAAACTCTCCCCTGCTTACTCATCTTTCCTGATAGATGGTATAATAATAACAGTCTCAGCATCCATGAAAACTTTGGGAGTGCACCTGGATGCCATCCTATCCCTCTCAAAACAAGTCAATGCAATCACCACATCAGCAGCATACACAGACAAATGTCTCAACACAGCCATGCAATTCCTCATGTCGACAAGCTGTTTGTCCATTGCAAGATCGATAACTGGTGCAAGACTTGACTATTACAATGCCCTATTTGCAGGCACCTCCAAGAAGAACATGTGCAAAATGCTGGTAATCCAAAACAATGTGCTACACTTAGCACTTAACATCTCATAAAGAGACCACATTTCAGCAGCAAGAAAGGAGGTGTATTGGCTGCCTATCCAGGAAAGGATTATCTTCAAAATCCTCACCATCACCCAAAAATGCCTTTCAAGCACAGCACCTTAATATTTATCCCAAAAAACTGTTAAAGTCAACTCCTCTAGACTGATCAGACCTTCCCATGCCCACCAACATTGAATCGGGACAGAGGAGGAGGGGCTAGTGTCCCTGAATAGTAGTATCTCATTGGAACACTTTCCTCCCTCGCTAAGAGCAGAAAAGTCTCATTGTTCATTTCGGAAAACTCTAAAAGAGTGGCTCTTTGCCTTAACTGTTCCCGGACAGACCACAGACATTGGAAGTGACAAGACCCTCTACTGGTTTCTTTTACCCGACTGTTAATTGCTCATTTCTGTAAGCATATGTACCGAGTAACTTGATTGCAACAGTGCCTTGATGCCCCCGGGTTTAGGCACTTTACAAATGCAAATACATTAATAAAATAAATAAAACAATTTGGTAAATGGCATTGTTGCCTGTTTGACACATTTACTTTATGTTCCAGAAACGACTCCTTGCAGTGTCCATGTGAAATCATTGGCATGGTCTGATACTTGGTGAAGATGAGAAGTATAAATATATACAGAAAATTAAGTGGCATGCCTTTCCCTGTTATTGGCATGGTCAAAAATGTTAATATTCTGGTCTTGTGCATGGCTGCCAAGTGCATAACGGAAATATAAGGGACAAGCATGCTCGACTGTCCAGTGCTAAATGAGTGCATAATGGAAAAATAAGGGGCATGATTGCCCGACTATCACATGTGCATAAGGAGAGAATATGGGGAACATATGTGTGAATGGCCTGTGTTAAACAAGTGCATACTGGAAGGGGAAGGATGTCTGTTTATGCAGTAGTAGCAACCACCCGCACATTGTCATCATGGAAGTGAGATAGGTGCACTAGTCCAAGCATTCGAGTAATGCAAAACATATTTTTTGAATGTCCAATTTGCATTTTGTGAACTATGCTGCTATCAATGTTTATGGAAAATACAAATTAATTCAAGAGCATATCATATTCAGATGTCATATGCATTCGACTTACCTGTTAAAGCAAACAACAGGGTGGTGATTTACATGAGAACATACTTCTATAAAAATTCTGAAAGGCTGAACAGCCCTAAACCTTCAAACCTTCAAAAGCACTGTTAGCTTTAGCAGAGGCCCTGTTAGAGTAAATTCAGTGATGCCAACGATAGGAAGTCCTCAAAGGGAGAGTGAAATAAAATCTTGTAATTTGTTTGGCAAGTTCGTAGAGAGGAGAGCAGCCATGACCATATGAACAAGAGATCGGGTGTGAATCAGTAAATCACTTGTGAGAAGAGCTTCCTTCTGGATCCTCCTTCACTGTCACAGTTATATAAGCCAACCTTGCACCAGCATCGCCTCCAAGGACATGATCCACAGAGATGGGCATGGAACATGCAGCTGCTCTCGACAAAGCATTAGGAATTACATGCTGGTTCCTCATTAAATGTTGTACATTTCCTCTTAAGTGCTAAATATTATGTGGGGCAAAAGGCCAAAGGTGGGTCTGTAAGGAATGGTTTCTGGCAGGTACGGAATGGGCATTGGCCAATGTCGCAAAAAGTTCCACAAGGTACACTGGATATCCCTGGAGTGTTGTCTTGGTCAACCCAAGATTTATATTGCTTGCTAGCTTGGCCTACCCACATTCCTGACATTCCTTTAAGTAGTTGGTACTGGTTAACAAGGGTGTCTAAAAGTGACCATCTTTCTCATTATACAGGACAGAGACTATTTTTGGTGTAGGAGGACGCTCCGTAGAATAATGGGCGAGCAGAAACAAAGGTGGTTGTGCCGTCACATCTTAATACTAAGGTTGACCACCTTTTCCCTCAATCCCATATTGCCAGAATGCGTTGCCTGGTTTCAGGGAAGCACCAGTCCATGCAAACTTGAACTTTCTCTCGAGTGTCTTTTCACCATGTGTGTTCTGTGCACTGAGATCTATGACCTGTGTCCAAAACTTTCATTCTGTGGCTCTGTCACTGCGTCTCTTCCCCAGTCGCCTGCAGGACATCTTCTATTAATTATTTTTGCAAGGTCCACTCTGAGCAACATTGGTGCTCCCACCGGCTATGCTTAAGTCATCATATTACAGACACATTGGGCCTCATTTTCTAAGTCAGCGGAGCGCAAATGAAGGTGCAAAAAGATAGCTTTGGGCCATTTTCATTGTTTTTGATGCTGGAGTGCAGAGACAGAACGGAAGTTACGTTTCAGCCTTCTGTTTACCCTCCACTTCAAAAACAGCTTGGGCCTACAGCCTCATGAGAATTTCATGGTGATTTCCCATGGAATCTCCTTGCTTTTTACACCAGATAAAGCAGGCGGATAACATCATGCCCATATGGAAGGCGTCGCTTGTTCATTTTAGACTGCAGAGCGCAAAAGAGAGGCATAAATCCACTCCCGCCATTACTCCACACTTCTCGTTTGCATTCTGCAGTGCAAAAGATGAAAATTACCTGGATGGGACCTTTTTGGTGGTAAGTCTAAACATAAGCGGTGCCCTCTGGGTAGTTTAGCTCATGATTATGAGTTCAAACATATTGCTTTTGGGAATTACTTATAAGTTGTGATATGGTGCCCATTGCTAACCAATTAATTGGATGGTGTTTGTGGTGCACGTCGGTAAAGGTCTCCCATCCCAGAATCCGCTGGCAATCCTTTCTGCTGTGCTGGTGTACAGAAGGAATATCTGTGAATACAGTCAAACTATGTGCAATATTCCACTATCATCACTCAGAAGATATGAGCATCTGCAGGGTGTGGCCATCAGACCTATCATTGGGCTTTCTGGTTATCAGGACTGTTCATTTTTCTGCAAACATCATCCCTCTTCATCCCATCTCCTCTGACTTTAGAAGTGTCCACGTTGTATGTGTCCACACTAGAACTAGACACTTTACTGATCTAAGAACATATTTGGGGAACGTGCTGGATAGTGCGCCAGGCACCCTGGGTAAATGCCATCCACCGTCAGCGATGTTATGTATGCCCCGGTAACAACATTACATGTTACAGTCACATGGATGCATCTCATAGCTTGCTATTTGGAATTCTTCCTGGGAAATATCTCAGTGCCTGTCTAAGCTCTTTATCTCTCAGCCACTTCTTCATGGATATAGTATCCAGACGGCTCATTGGCTCCAAATGCAGGCCTAGGACACCAAACAAACTCCTTGTAATCCTTCCAGGGAGATAGTGGCCGGCTCTTTTCCAGAATGATGTGGTTCCTCGCTCTCATCTTTAGCCAGATGGAGCTCAGCTCACATTTATTCTCTGCTTTAAGTTTATTGTCGCAGGATGACTTCTTTATGGATTGAATGCCAGACTGTAACAACAACAACAGACTAGGATCCGTGTTAAAGTGTGCTGTGGGATGACTTTTACCCAACTCTCAACTCACAGTACACAAATATCTTTAGTCATTTAAAACCTCCACACAATCTCTTAAAGATGTGGTAGAAACTCAAAAATCAAAACATCTCACCACATTCCCTCCTTCAAACATGCCAAAATCACACTAACAAATAAATCAATGTATTTAGAAACGTTAAAGTGTCCCATATACATAGCATGTTAAATGTTAGTATGAACATGAATATGAACATGAATAGAAACATGCACACAAACTGTTCATTAGGAACATTTGCTTAAAAAATACACAAGAATTATTTGCGTCATCGCCTGACAGATGTCATGTTTCTTTCTGTTCCTCGAGCTCTAAATGCAAAACATTCAACAGGGGCTGGAATGACATATTTAATTCCGTATATGAAGGCGCAAACACTCTATACTGTATGACACAATACGCTTTGGGCCGTTTGGGGGCTTTAAATGCTCAGACCATATCTCCCATGCTAGGCGAGCTGCACACTGGCTACCAATTATAGCCAGCATCAAGTTCACAATACACTCCATCACTTATAGATGCATCCACAACACCACACCTCCCCTCCGCAACCAAAGGGTCATGAAAAAACGACAGCTGCGGTGCCTATGATCTTCCAATACTCAAGCCCAAGCTATTCCCAGATTCTCCAGGAAAAGAGATGGGGCAAACGGCTTCACTGGCACTGCCCCCACCTGGAATGCGCTCCCACTCCACATACCGGAAGAACCCTCCTTCCTCATCTTTCAAAAAAAAACGTAAGACTTTGCTTTTTGACAAATATGATTAGTTGCACCCGATGCTCTGTCTGCCAACGTACCTATTCTTTTGATTGTTTTTGTCTTGATATTGGGAAAATCTTCCTCGGGACCAGCCCTTAGAGCAAAAATTACCCAATTCAGCCCAAAATACAGGTTCTATTGTGCCGAGCAGTGAACTCATGCTAGTGACAAATGACACCTTCAAAACGTTTTAGTATTTATTCTAAACAGTGAATTTCAGCAACATTTTGGTATTCAAGTTAGAGAAGATTACAAAGCACAAAACTTAGAGAAATGCAAAATATAGAGAAACATAGAACTTAGAGAAACATAGTCTTACGCCCCTTCAATCAGCACTGGGAGACCCTGGCCCTCATAAGCTAGCTGTAACAAGCCCCGCTCAGAGGACAGCGCTGCAGGGTGCCGACAGAGCCACAGATTCCGGACACTTGATCTTGCTCGAACCAAGTCCACAGATCGATCTCCCACCTGAGTCATGTGGGCATGCATTTTTATAATCTCGTGCTGTCAGTCCATGACGCACAGTTCTAGAAGCTTCCCTGTGCAAAATATAGGCTTGCTCATGGAAAAACCCAACTCTGTGAATTTCCACTGTGCTCCTTTTCTGTGGCCCTCCCTGCTTGGAGCCCATCTGCGCGAAAGCTCAGGAATGTCTTATCAGTGTCTTCCCAGAGAAAGGAAGATTAGTTTATGAAGCCATGCAGGGCTACAGTTAGAAAGGCAGAATATTCTAAGAGAAGCCAAGATGAATTAACCCCATGTGAGCAAGCTCTAAAAGGCATGCACTCATAGCTTAGTGTTCATAGCGCTTAAGATTGGCTATCTAAGCGCTATGTAGGTGCCATAATGTTCCAAACACTCCAATAATGTCTATTAGCTACAGAGCTGGGGCTTTCGCCCTGCCTGTCTATCTACAATGCATAATGTGACCTACCACCCCTACTAGGCCTGCATATTCCTTGTAGCTCACTACTGCGTAATGGAAGTGCTACAACAGACTACTGTCAGCATTTTTGGCACACACTTTGAATAAACTATTGGCTTTCAGCGGCTAATGCTGTCATCTAAAGACCTGATTGGTAAATTTGCAATTTTGTGTATCACTACAGTTTTATCACTTACTACTGTACCTGCCTATTGTGCCAACATCAGCGCCATGATACTTGCGGGTTTGGGCACTGCATGTAAATGCAATAAATAAATAAATAATGCTCAGCCCAATGCTGTGTACTACTACTGCATCTGCGAAAACCAAGCAGAAACAATGCTTACTTCTGTGACTGTCAGAAAACACCTCAACCTAAGTGTCCAAACACCTAGCCAGTGCCATCCACCTGTCCTACTTACTGGCTTTTCCTGTACTGTCAAGGTACCCAGTATTAGTCTTGGTCCCAAGTATTGCAATGTATTGCTCGAGCAGAAACTGTAGCTAGCAAAGAGAAAACCTCATTCTCTAAGATGTAAAGGAACCAGCAGCGTTCACTACTCAGCACTCGGCTGATACACACCTTTCACCCTTTTTTCTGCTGACCAGGTTTCGAGACAAGTCCGATCTATGAAAGTCTCGTCAAAACAGGTCCATCCCTGTTCCTCCAAAACTATCAAGGACCACATTGACTCCCTGGCGCCTACCCTCTTCCGACCCCTCCTGCCAAGCTAACTATCGCCCAATCTCTATCACTCCCTTCCTGGGCAAGCTCCTGGAGAAACTGACCAGCTCCCAGCTTAATCTCCATGCTGAATCTGTTGGTAGTCTTCATGACCATCAGTCTGGCTTCAAAGCTGCCGAAGCACGGAAACTGCTCTCCTGAACATCTGTGAGGACCTGCTGTCAAACCTTGACTCTAACACCCCTTGTGTTCTCATTTTGCACGACCTCTCTTCTGCCTTTGACACTGTCAACCACACCATCCTGCTCAACCGTCTCCGTCATAACCTGGGTATCACTGGTAAGGCTCTGGCGTGGCTGACCTCCTTCCTCTCCAATCGACCCTCCCAGGTCCAATTGGGTTCCTTCCTCTCTGACATCTTTTTCTCTACCTGTGGTGTCGCCCAGGGATCTAACCTCTCCCCCTGGCTGTTCAACCAGTACCTGGCACTTCTTGCTCACCGCATCGCCGCTCTCTGTCCCAACTTTCAGTGCTATGCGGATGATACCCAGCTCATTTTCAGGCTACCCTCAGCCTCCTCTTCCCCTTCCCTCATCTCTGACTGTCTTTCTGCTATCCAGGAATGGTGTGCCGCCAACGACCTCTGCCTTAGTGCCAGTAAGACTGAGATTCTATTTATCGGCACACCCACTCCCTCCTTCCCTGCAGCTCTCTGGCCGGCCTCCCTTGGCCCTCTTCCTGCTCCTACCTGCAAGGCAAAAAACATTGGGGTCATCTTCGACTCCACACTCTCTTTCTCTCCTCACATATCTGACGTCTCTAAGAAGTCACACTACCAGCTACACCTCCTCAGAGGTATCCTTCCTTTCCTCTCCTTCTCCCAGATGCTCACTGTCTCCAGAGCCATGGTTCTCTCAAAGCTGGACTACTGTAACAGTCTCTATCTAAATCTTCCTGCCTCTACTCTCCGCCCTTTGCAACTCATCCAGAACAGGACTGCGAGACGTGTCCTTGGCCTCAAGCCCAGGGACTGTAACTCTCCAGGACTGAAATCGCTACACTGGCTCCCAGTGGCTGCGAGGATTAAGTTCAAAACCCTCTGCATTGTCCACAAGGCCTTCTGGGGCCTTGGGCCAAAATACCTTCAACTCTCTCTTCCTAAATATCTTGCTTCTCGAGCTCTTCGCTCATCCACCTCCAACTACCTCAGGGTCAGCCGCTTCTCCAAGCAACTAGCTGGGGGTAGATCTCTCTCCGCAGCAGGGGACTCCCTCTGGAACAGCCTTCCTGCCTCCCTGAAACTTGAGGAGAACCATCTCCGGTTCCAGAAGCACCTCAAAATCTTCCTCTTTGCCTCCGCTTTCTCTCCCTCTCTCGACTTCTAAAATCACTGAACCAGCACTGAATCTGCAACTGGGCCACTCACCGATCTCGGTCCTTGGCCCAGCCACTCTCCCCTGCACTGCCTACCTGCACTACGGGACTGTCTCTGTATCCTACAGCCCCTTCTCCTGGCACTTACCTTGCACTTGCCACCATCTGGCCCTATTATGTATCTTGTATTCTACTAATCATGTACTGTACTCTCCTTACACTTGCCACCAGCTGGCCCTATTATTTATGTTGTATTCTACTAACCATGTACTGCACTTTCCCCTCTCCCCTTCCCCTTGCATTTTTCCCAGTCCCCCTACCTTTGCACTTGCGCGATCTGAATGACACCAGGCCTAGTAGAATCGTTGTCTGTCTCCCCTTGTTCCCCCCGCCTCGTCGCGCCTTGAAACACTTGTGTATAGGCGCGCTACGAATTCCATATCATATCATATCATATCATATCATATTCAGAGGAAAATGTCCTTGCTGGACATGGCGATTCCACAGTGTTCCCATCATCGATACTGAAAGAACAGCATTGAAACAACAAGTTTAAAGGTATAAAGCCAGAATAACCTCTGGGTGGATAACACCCCCAGCTATCTTTGTAGATGTCTTAGGTTGTGTAGGATCTCAGCTGGATCAGGTCTTTCTGATGCTCTGAACATGATCCACTCTTATAATGAAGGCAGGCAGCATAGCTAGCCCATGTGTGCTCCCCAGTCAGGCTGTCTCCTGGTGGTGGTGGCTGCGGTCCCACTCTTCCATTCTGCTCCTGGTGACTGCTGTGCATCTGCTCTGGGTGACTGCTGCCCCGAAACAAGATTCTACACATCTTCTAAGGCTCTTTCTACTTGCGCTAATCTCAATAAATTAGGCCATCCATATTCTAAATTTATCATAGATAACAACAACATCCCAGTAGCCAAGGACTACCTAGACTCCACTCTCACCTTCAAAAAACAAGTAAACTCCATGGCCTCAGCCACCGCCTACAGGTGCAAGCTAATTAGAGTAGCTAAGCCATTCCTCACACCTTACAACTGCATTACTTTAGCAAGAGCCTTGGTATTATCTAAACTGGATTATTGTAATGCCCTATATATAGGATGTAACAAATACATTATGAATAAGATCCAAATCTTACAAAATAATGCTTTAAGAGCAGCCCTCAATATCCGCAAGAAAGCCCACATATCTGACCTTAGAAGATCCAACAACTGGCTCTCCACCAAAGACAAAATCCACCTCAAATCAGCCTCCCTAACTCATAAATGCTAACACATGGCCGCCCCC
The DNA here is from genome assembly GCF_040938575.1 of Ambystoma mexicanum. Lineage (NCBI taxonomy): Eukaryota > Metazoa > Chordata > Amphibia > Caudata > Ambystomatidae > Ambystoma > Ambystoma mexicanum. Next base: position 98,947,877 of record NC_090925.1, read on the forward strand.
CAGTACCTTATTTGCAAATTCCGGAGACAATCCACTAACCGCCCCACCAGAACAGCTAATACTAACCTACTTCAAGTGCTTAGATTTAAACGCATGAAGAGTGGTGGTAGTAGCTTGCCGGTCAAAGCTGCCCAAAACTGGAACTCACTCCCACCCTCTTTAAGAGAAGACTTGCCCTACCCACATTTCAGATCTACCCTCATCCACTGGATTAAGGAGCATGACATTTGACCCTCTACTACACTGCCACACCACTGTTCACCCCTGCGTATAACTGTGTATATATATTTGCATCTGTATAATTGTATATATTGTATATAACTGTTGCTTGTTGCTCTGTGCTACCTCTTGCTTAACTGTATGATTTGGGCCAGCACTGTTTATTATTACTTGTACTATAACGCACAAGAATTTAACCTAAGCTGAACAATCCTCTTTTCTTCTTCTGTGCCCTAATACCTTTGGGTCTGGTGTGCATTATAAATAAATAAACAAACAAACAAACAAACAACCACTGTTGTGTCATCAACTGATTTGGTAGCTTTTTTGCTTCTTGGTTTTTTCATGTTTTGTGATTAGCTGTTGCATGTTCTGTATACTCCCACAGCATCTGAGTGGAAATTCAAGTCTATAAAGGGTCCTATCTCCATCTAAATACCATGTCCCATGATTCACATAGGGCTCAGGGCCATTCCTCACAGCCTCTTGGCTCCAGCCACTGTACCCACTCTGGCAGTTCCAGTCCCTAATAACTGCTATACATGCCAGTGCTGACATGCTTCAATACTGGCCCCAACTGAAACACATGATCATGAGACGAAGGCCAGTATGCCACACCAGTATTCAGTAGTGGTCTATCTTCCTCGAAAATGTGTGTACGTTTCCACGAAGATACATCTTCCATTCAGAACCCCCCTTTCTGGCAAAGCGGGTGTTGTTCTTCTGTGGCCAACCCTCGAGTTCTAGTGTGTTTGTTTGTTAATTCTTCAGGTACCTGCTGCTGTCCTATACAGTTCCATGTTGGACTGGCATTTGCAGGTACTATTCTAGCCATTTCTGGCCTCAGATTCGGCATGGCGCCCCCAGGCTCCATGGTCATCGCTGACCATGGGGAGCCTGTGTGCCGCCTTGCTTTTATAATATCTTCATGATTCCCTTCTTCCAGTTGCTGGAAAGAGAAGGGATCATATTAGCAATATTTTGCTGAGGACAAAAAACAAAACTATTGTGCCATACTGTTCTAGGAAGAAAAGCAGAAAAAATAACTTTGGAATTTGGAAGGACATTCATGATTGCCTGAATCAAGTTTTACAGATCTTGCAACAAAGTAGGGGCACTGACATATCCCAAATGCACAGCAACACAGTGCAGGACAACTACATCTGGACTATTGAACCTAGCCACATCCTGACAAACTTCCAAAATTGCCTGCAAATGAAAAGCAGGCACAGTACTCCACACCACCTCCACTCCTTTTACAACACAATTCTTTGCCACATTCCTAAATTTAGCAGACTGCTCCAAACTATCAACAAACATATCTCCGAGCACAAACACCCTGACTTTCTCCGCCTCTATCATCTTCACTACACACAGACTCTTTTAACACAAACCACAATCTCAACATCTGATTGGCTGATCCCTACAGTCCTTTTTCCATGCTGGATTTACTGAGAAACTTCAGATGTGGCATGCACTGTCCGCAGACAACTGCGATTACCGCGGAGCGCGTAACATTGGGGCAGCCCTTCTCCTCTTTCCACTGCACTCTCTGCACCGTTGGCTAACGTTAAGCAGTCATACAATCATCCACCAATCACATCCAAGAACTCTACATCTAACTCTATTATCACAGATCAGTACCTTAGATGTACTACTGATCACTCTCAGTACAATTCGGGTGTGACTGCAAAGGACCTACAGCAACAACTACTATAAAACTCCACAAGATTTCTATTTGCAGATTCATGCACATCCACATGCATGAACACAGACTACAGGTATGAATATTTTTTTTATTTATTTATTTATTTATTTATTTATTTATTTATTTATTCGTATTTGTTAAGCGCACAGAAACAGCCCTGAAGCATCATGGTGCTGGTTACAATAAAAAGCGATACTTAGTTCTACACAGTACAACCCTGTGTTGTCCTCCATCCACTGCTGAAGCCTTTTTAGGAGGATTCCTGCAAATAACTTAGATGAGCATCTATTAGAGTAACTGGACGGTATGCACATGGATCCGCTGAATTTACCTTTTACATATAGGAACTATAATACCAGTATGCCAGCTCAATGGCAACTCATTTGTGGTGATTACTGTATATAACATTTGCACTAAATGTGGTCATTATTTCAGGCTTTCTTAAAAATATATAATTGAGAACACATTAATTCCCTATTGATTTGTTAGGCCTTTGCCTAAGTATCACATAGTTCACCTCTTCCATGGTAAGGACACCCATCAACTCCATAGTCCCAGTTCTCCTGGTTCTGATATATCTGGGTTATCAGTTCCACAGAGATACAAAGCATGAAAATGGTCTTCCCACACCTTTCCTGTAATGCGAATCTCTGGAAGCTCCTTTACTCCAAAATCCAATTCTTTATTATTCCTTGATACTTTTGACCAAAAGTCCTTGCTGTTATTTTGACCTGTCATAACAGAGATACTGACCCACTATTCATTCGCAATATCCTACTTTCTACTAGATGGTGCTTCTTCAAAGATACCTGACATTACTCACAGTTAGAAAAAGAGCTCCTTGGAGCTTGTTCCAATTATCTGTATGCTGAACCCATGTACCCAACACTAGGCCCTTTAAGACGAGGTAGCAATAATTTGAGATGGATGGAGATGCAGAATATACTCAAACATCAATAAAGAGAATGACTAAGGAAGTTGGCAAAGAACGTCTGTTTTAATATCAATTATCTAAAACAGGGAGTTGCAACGAATATCAACTAACATCCGCTCAATCTTCTCACTCATCGAATTTCATAAAAAATACAACATTTATAGTAAATACTTGTCATCCTTGATGTCAATCTAAGTGGCAAACTACAAAAACCCACTTGGAAAAGTGATTGCTTAACAGGAACATCTAGGTATATGTTCCATACTTGTTGAGAAGGTGATTCGTTCTCTAACATCAGGAGGGGCAACTAAGCCGTCCTCTAGTGCAAGTCACTACAAACGGCATCAAATACATGACGTTCTATTGGTTATACAAATTATAGCGCTCTCTCTTACATGTCCCTCTACAATTAGTTAGCACCCTTGTACTACTCTGTATTAATCCACACAAGTTTGCAGCACTTAGGCTGGCACCAAGGTGCTGGTGGGCTGGTCATAACCATAGCTTCCCACCTCATTATCCTGTCATCTATCTGTACTCTTGCGGTTTTCCAGTCAATTATCCCTTTGAACATTGGCCTTGGAAATGTTCTCAGTGCCTGATAATAAAAGGGAGTAGAGGCATACATTGTCTCTTGGTTTCGATACAGCTCAACTCAGTATCTATTTTCATCCATCCACGTGACCAGAGATCATGTTTCAGAGCTTTTTGGTATTTGAAATACTATGAACCTCTGACGTCTTCAATGTTCTAGCTCCTCACCTCAGACAGGAGTTCGTTCTTTTCACATGTTTTGTAGCTACTGCATGAACATCCAAACTCACTGTGGCCTTGACTTTCTGGTGCTGGGCCAGTCAAGTTCTTCTTGAATCTACCTCTGCTATTAAGTCGCTTTCCAACTGTGCCACACTGAAAAAAGCCTATTTATTTACTGGGGCCAAACTCTAATAAAGTGCATTTTGGAACATCCATAGTTTATTCATTCCTATGCATATATGTTGGCGCATCGCTACAATCTATTCACTACATAGCCAGCCTTTAAGAATACGTTGTCTACTTGCGTTACTGCATCTGCACAATTGTAAAATGACTTGATGTTTTCTTCATCGTTCCTGTAGCATGAGCATCTTTATCTCAAGCCCAAAATGTTGCTCATCTTTAACACCTCCTCCTTAGATCTTCATAGAATGCTTACATTCTTCAGCCTCTTGTCTCTTCTCTGGATACATCAGCTCTGCTTGCATGACATCATCAATCTTCTCTTTTGCTCGTTTTTCACACTTTTTCACACACACTTCTGGGATTTCATTCATATTGTCGGGAATGCATATATGACTTTCTCAATGGGTATCTTACTTCAAGGATTCTTTTTGGTATAGGTACTCTCACTGGTACTGCACATGTCTCACACTCTGGCTCCCAACATATAGGCATCATGGGGGTGGAGCTTTGAGTGGGGGACTTGGCTCCACCTCCACACTCCCCCCTCTGGGCGATTCATCGACCACTCTCCCATCATCCTTCACATCTAGACATCCTCGTCTGAAGAAATGCTTCTTTGTGACCCATATCTTTATGACTCCTTTCAGGCATCCTGCTGATTCCACATGCTCATCTTTACTCCAGGACATAAGCATACATTGTCCATTTGGACCGCAGTAGATCCATCTCCCCACATACTTCTTGTTTTTCTTTGGGTACAGGAACTTCGTTTCTTCAGGTGCATGAATGCTGGCCTTCATGTAGTCTCTAATTTCTTCATCTATCAGTGCCCTATTTTATTTATTTATTTATTTATTTATTTATTTATTTATTTATTTATTTATTTATTTATTTATATATACCACGCCATAGCCCATGGGCATCAGGGCGCAAAACTTACAACATATAGGCTTTTAGTATTTGATGACTGGTTTACTCAAACAGGGTTGTTTTCAGGCTTTTCCTGAAGACCTCATAGTTTGCTTCTGTTCGCATTGGTATGGAGAGTTTATTCCAATTTTTTACAGCAGAAGCAGGGAAAGATCTGCCGGTTCATCTAGCTCTTTTGATCTGTGGTATGATCAGGAGGTGTGAAGCAGTAGAGCGCAGAGACCTGCTTAGTGAGTATTTTTTTACTGTTTGCTTCAGATACAGTGGGGCCTCTCCATGCACACACTTATGCGTAAGGGTCAGTGTCTTGAATTGAATTCTTTTTTCTATTGGTAGCCAGTGAAGCTTCTCACGATACTGTGAGATGTGCTCTCTTTTTGTTGCATTGAAAATTATTCTGACCACATCGTTCTGGTTTATCTGCAACTTTTGAATGTTCCCTTTGCCTGCCCCATTCAATACGGTTTCGCAGTAATCCACAAGGGGGCATCATTATGGCCCGGACCAAAGTCTCGCAATTTTAGTGAGATACTAAAGAATGTATCTGTCGTAGAACTTTTAGATGGTAATGTGCATTTTTAGATGGTAATGTGTTCCATCCTGATTCAACATCAATCATGATCTTCATTCCTACTGCCTTCTTTGCAGTCTTCTTACATTGTGAGATTATTTTCCTGATCACTCAAAATCCAAGCAAAACCATCACTATCATGGCTCCAAGGAACTTGAACATGTCTGCCGTCCATTGTGGAACCCATGAGAACACTGATCCAAATCAGCTGTCATCAACAATGACTTTCACTTTGTCTATCATCTGGACATGTAAATTTGTCAGCAACGTCATCACCTCTGTCAAGGTGCCATTCTCGTCATCATGAGAAGGTATGAATGTGCAACATGATTCTCTGATTTTGGCACAAACACCTCCATCCATAGCTGTAATCATGTCCAGGATGTATCTATTCTGAAGAGTCATCAGTCGTATGGTTCTCAGCTCTTCCTTAATAGCATTGAAACCTTTTATAGTAGTGTTAATCATTTGCAACAATTCCCATCTGGATATCTGTAACCACTTGGTATTTGCTGCTGTCTGGATCTTGGCATGAAGATAATCGTGAATATCAATGAATAATCTGTGTTCATATGGAATGGAATCAAAAGCTTCTATTGACTTGGCTGAAAGATAGTTCTCTCTGTTCATTCAATTTATCAGCTCAGCAGACTTCTTTTTCCTCAGGTGAGCATCTGCCTTTGGAAAGTCACCAATGTTCAAGTCACTTTTAGGAATCACCAAAGCTGGAACATGGACATTTACTACAGAACATCATCCTGCACATTCTCTGGGCAGCTTCACATAAGTTCTGGATCCACAGGCCCAGTAGTGATCCATTATCACTGCTGTCCCATCCTTCATTCCTGGTACATCGAAGACTCAACCACAATTTTGATTGTTTCCAACTTTTCTTGTGCCATTGTTTCTGAAACACAGCTTTGCACTGTCCAATGGCACTATCTGTAAGGGCCATCTTTGTCTTCGACCCGCGTTAGTAGTTTAGCAATTCTTGGCCATAAAGGTTTGCATCCATTCTCCACAATGTCAATAGTTGGTTTATAGCAACCATTACTACCCACGCTCTACAAATAACTACTCCTTCCTCCCATTCATCTGGAGAAAGTACTAAGTCCCAAATCTGCATTTGGCCTCTGTTCTTCCATCTTCAGGTTTCTTCTGCAGATGTTTGTACTTTCAAGTCGTCTGTTTACTTCCCATCTAATTGCAGCTCCTTAAACACCAGGTTATTCATATCTTATCACATGTTTTCTGATATGTGTTCTTACTCTTGTCTTTGTGTCTTGAACATAATCATCTTCATCTGGAGCTGTCCATTCTGTTGCCCACACCAAGGATGCTGTTCGGCCCATGAACTGACCTCTTGCTGAGATAGACAATGTGCTGTCTGGACATCTACCTCAACAGCTATGTATATCTTAGACTTTCCCATACTATATGACATGAGTGCAAAAATTGCATTTCTCCTCTGAGGACTCCTTCCTACCTCTTTCAAGTGCTGATACCACATGTTATTCCCCAAATGTGCTGTACTGTCTCAATAATCGTTGAAGTCATGATCATCCTCCCTTGTACTTCCCTTAGGTCTCTTTCATGCCACATGAGCTTTTATATTCATCTCATGAAGCATGTCCACATAGTTCCTTCTTACTGGGGGAATCATAGGAACACTTATCAGTAAAATCAGCGTCTCTACATGTGCTACTGGTGCAGGAATGATCACTGGTTCTCACAATACACATGTTATAATAAACAGTGTGCATCGTGAGAACCAAAAGAATGACGATAAATATAATACATGGGTAAATGATGTACCAGTACATCCATCCCCAGCAACAGTGGCTACTTGCACGTTGCTGTGTTCTCTCATTGTTTGCCACATTATTATTATTGCTGTCAATGTTACCCATTTTGCCTGTGATTACTTTTAAGGAACACATTTTTTTTTTAAATTAGGCAGATTTCTCAGGTGATCAGGCAACAGATGAATCTCCTTGCGAATCTCATATATCAGCCAATTTATTGCAGATCGATTCCTGGGATGCCTTAGAAATACAAGAGTGTCAGTGCGTCGTCCAACAAGATAAGGATGTTTGTGGATCAGAAAATGAAGGATCAATCCAAGTAGTTTATGAGCGTCTTCATCAGGCACTTTCTGTACAGACCTCAGGTAGCTGGAGGACCTGCTCTATGATAGCTGCGAGCAGTCTTCTTACAATAGGACCATTTTTAGGATCTTGCAGAAACAGGTGAATGTTAGTAGTTCTCCCAACAAGCGCAGAATATGCACGAAGAATGAAGAGGGAAACAGCAAAAATGATCCGATGAATGTTGCCATTAGACACCACCATAGGTGCGCCCAACGAGAAACTCAGTGAGAAAGAAATTGGGGAACTGCTCCCTCTTCCAGTCATCGAAAAGGAATTTGAGATTTGGCAGGTTTCTTCTTCTGGATCTTAATGCCTCACTGTCCACATTCAGCAAGCTCCTGTGGCTCAAGAACAATAGCTTTTCACTCCTTGCTTAACAGCTACAAAGAGTGTCTCGGAAAAACCACAGTCCAATGTGCACACTTTCCCTCCGTCTACTTGACAGTCTCTGCGTCGTTCTTCCTTGTCATCAATCTCGTCTGCAGGTACTGAACTACTTCTCTGTGGCTTGTTTCTGAATGGGGTGGGGGTGTGGTGCTCTCTCCAGAATACACTTTAACATCTCCCAGATGTATCCATGCATGTCTTGCTAGTATGCTCAGTGCTCCTGGGGTAACATGCTCCACTATGAAAGGGCCATTAAACCTTGGCGTGTGCCACTTTCGTGTGAAATTCCTAATTAAAACTATGTCACCTGGGAATATTCTGGGTACAGGTAATTTTTAAGGTCAGGCTGCTGTATGGTCTTCATCTGTGTTCTGAGATCGACACCCCGTTCGCTTGGCTTGTTCTGAAATGACAGAGATACTTGTGGTCAAACATGTTAAGTAGGCAAGTGTAACGCTCACCTGGTATCCACAGGGACGTCACTCATCCTGTTCTGACCTCTTACGACCTCAAACCCTTCCCTGGAGGCTATTCGACTGGAGACTGGGCCTGAAACACAGGATTGGTAGAGTTTAACTCCCTATTGTCTCTGTGTGCTTGAACCATTCTTCCCCGGGGTCCAACCCTTCCCTTTGATCCACAGCTCACCTTCTTTTCTTGGATAGTGTTCTCTCCATCCTGCTTTCAGCGCAGGGGCACATTGATTGATGCAGGCTCGTTGCTGCCTAGTTACTTCACTGGCAAGAGTCCGACAGGTAAGTATAATGAGTCTTTTGAACAGTTCTCTAACTTTGTTCCTTTCCTTCCTTAGATGATGGCTGGCGTCCGGGGATGGCGGCGTGCTGCTGAGATGAGTAGCGCTCAAGGCGAGAGTGAGCGAGATGCGCGATGCACCCCTTTTGTATTTGCATTGAACTAAGTTATTTTTCTGTGTTTTTTAGGTGCTGCGACATTTTCAGCGTGGATGCCGGTTATGCAGAACAAATGCGGTGGGTAAGCGCAGTATGCAGCGCCTCTAGATGTTTCCACACTAACCTGGAGTGTATTTTCCCTCTTGCAGATGGATGAGAAGTTCCGGAGACAGACTTCCCCCAGAGCGGCTGCGATTTAGGTAAGCGTTTGTCGCTCATACAGTATTTAAAAGTAAGCGAAGATTTGCAGAATGCTTACTAATGCCTTTTTTCTGTTCTTTTCCCTTTTCCTTAGGAAGCGGCGTGCCGGGATGGGAATGACACCGCCGAAGATGCCCGCAGAGCAGAAGGAGTGATGAATGATGGGCAGAAGCGTCGCAAGGTAAGGCTGTTCCTAACGGTGTTCTTGTTCTTGCAGGAGCTGAGCGCAGAAGAAAGATGCAGGCCTACTGGAGACCGATCCAAACACAGTGAGTGTCACGCTGCAGGTGCAGAAAACGCAAAGCATGTTTCTCAGCCTGGGTGTGGCTTAAATAGTCTCTGGGTATTCCAGGTGTCTCTGGGCTGAACCACACCCAAAAGACTAGACCGCACATGCAGTTCTGGGAACCGAAATATGTGGGGGCATCCATCTTGTCCCCATCAATGCACTACAAGTCCAATCCCCAATGTTATCCTATGGGAGTGAGTGAGTCTGTTGCCACAAGCGCCAAGTCTGACTCCAAGTGGGTCTTTGGAGGGATGTAGAGGCCCTTGAGGGCCATGTAGGTGATCGTGGCCTGGCTCCAGCCTGACATCTTGGAGGGCTGGGGACATGAGGCGCAGGAATCATGACAGCACTCCCCCCCAAGGGTCCTCTCAAGGTGGCTCTTCTGTCTGGTCCTGGTTTGGTTGGATGGTTTTGATGAAATCGTCTAAGCAAGTGAGGTGCATGGATGTACTCACATGGCTCCCATGTCCTGTCTTGTGGACCATACCCCTTCCAGAAGTCCTTGACTTCGAATTCTGGCTCCCCGGCGACTACTACTGGCTGCGGTGGCGTTGCTACCCGGGTCCCAGGTTGAACAGGTTTAAGGAGAGACACCTGGAAAACAGGATGAATCTGCATGTTTGATGGCAAAGCTAGTCTGACCGCCACAGGATTCATCACGGAGGTGACAGTGAATGGACCCAGGTATCTTGGATGGAAATTTCGGGCTCCTTTAATGGACATGTGTTTAGACGCCAGCCAGACTTTGTCTCCCACTTGGTAGTTGGGGGCCTTTGCTCGGTGTTGATCAGCAAACTTCTTTTGGCGATTCTTAGCTTGAAGTAGGTGTTCAGCTGCCCTTTTAAAGGTTTGAGAAATGGTCGTGTGCAAGGTTTTGACTGCTGGCATTTCCAGGGTTGTAGGAACGTCCAACTTAGAAGTACGTGGGTGCCTGCCATACATGGTATAAAAGAGTGCCTGCCCAGTGCTGGTGTGTAGGGAATTATTATAAGCATATTCAGCTATCCATGATAGGTCGAACCAGCTTCCTTCAGCTAGGTGTAACATGCAACGCAGATACTGCTCGAGCGTCTGATTTGTCCTCTCAGTTTGACCATCCGTTTGGGGATGGTGACTGGTGGATAGCCGGATGTCGTTCTGGGCCATAGAGCAGCATTTTCTTCAGAAGTTAGATACGAATTGAGTACCTCGGTCTGAGACCAACACTGAAGGAAACCCATGGAGCCGCACAATGCCTTCAAGAAATACCTTTGCCAGAGTGGATGCATTTGGGAGCCCCTCAAGAGGAATGAAATGCGCCATTTTTGAAAATAGGTCCACGACCACAAGAATAGTGTTAAACCCTTGACTGGGTGGCAAGTCAGTAATAAAATCAAGAGACAACGTGTGCCAGGGTGCTGGTGGGATTTCCAATGTTTGTAATAGCCCAGCCGGTTTGTGCTTGGATGACGTGTTTTGAGCAAACACTCCACAAGATAGGATGAATTGGATAATGTCTTTACGCCACGTGGGCCACCAATAATTTCGTTTTACCTTGGCTAGGGTTCTAGCGATTTGGGGGTGGCCCTCGATCAAGGAATCATGATAACCGGACATGACTTGTTCTCGTAGTTCTTGGTTTGGTAAGAATAAACGATTCCTGAAGTAGGGCAACAGATCTTTTATCAAGTAATGTTCTCCTTGTGCACTCCACGCTTGTAATTGCTCCAGACTCATCAAGTTTTGGATTTCTTCATGTAATTCTTTCTGAGTTATGGTTGCTGTGATTCCTAGGCGCTTGTCACTCGGGATGATTGCTATTGGATCAGGGGTCTGATACCCTTGCTCTTCCACCCCCATACGGGAAAGGGCATCGGCCTTCCCGTTTTTTAACCCTGGTCGAAAAGTAATCACGTAGTCATATTCAGCAAAAAAAAGAGCACAACGTAGTTGTTGTGAGGATTGGGCCTTTGCCGTTTTTAGGTACTGGAGGTTCCGGTGGTCAGTTATTACAGTGATTGTGTGTCTGGCGCCCAAGAGGTAGTGCCGCCATGCCTTATAGGCTTACTTAATGGCCAGGAGTTATTTGTCTGTGATAGCATATTTGAGTTCAGGGGTGTGTATTTATGCGACCAGAAGGGAACAGGGTGTAACTGGCCCGTTTCGGGGTCCTTTTGTGAGAGGACGTCTCCCATAGCCATTCTTGAGGCATCCGTTTCCACCAAGTATGGGAGATCAGGGCGAGGGTGGCATATATTGGGGCAGATGTGAATCTTGCTTTGAGTTCCTGGAAAGCCTCCTCAGCTTCTGTTGTCCACTGGAACTTTTTGTTGCTTTTCCTTAGTAATGACGTGAGGGGATGCACGATTTGCGAAAATCCTGGGATGAACTGGCGGTAGAATTTTGCAAAACCCAGCATACTTTGAACCCCCTTGAATGAATTTGGGGATGGCCAGTTCAGGATAGCATCTACCTTGAGTACATCCATTCGGATTCCATTTGGGCTGAGAATAAAGCCCAGGAATTCCACCTCGGGGACGTGGAATGAGCACTTTTCCAGCTTGGCGTAGAGCTGGTGTACACAGAGTTTCTCCAATACGGATCAGACGTGTTTAACGTGGTCCTGCTTTGATGCGGAATATACTAGGATATCGTCGATGTACACTAGAGCACAGACATCAATCAATTCCCGTAGGACATCGTTCATGAAGTATTGAACTGCAGCAGGCGCGTTGCAAAGGCCAAAGGGCATTACTTGATATTCGTACAAGCCGTATTTGGTGCGAAAAGCGGTTTTCCATTCGCCCCCTGTTTTACGCCAACAAGGTGATATGCCCCCCTCAGGTCTAGTTTTGTGTAAATTTGGGCATCTTTGACTTGATCAAGCAATTCAGGGATCAGTGGCCGGGGGTAGCGATTTTTTACGGTAATCTGGTTCAGTGCGCGATAGTCGATGCACGTTCTCAAGTCCCCCTCCTTTTTCAGTACGAAGAATAGAGGACTGGCTGCTGGAGACTTCGAGGGACAGATGAACCCGTTGGCCAGGTATATGTCAAAATAGGCCTTCAGGTGCCGGTTTTCTGGTTCTGTGAGTGCGTAAATTCGCCCACAAGGGATTTGTGCGCCGGGTATCAGGTCGATTTGGCAATTGTATGGTCTATGCAGTGGCAGGGTATTAGCCTGTTCTTTCTGAACGACATTTTGAAAGTCCTGGTATTCACTTGGTAGGGTGCCGATTGCCACAGTCGCAAGCGTGGAGATTCCGGTGTCTATTGGTTGTTTCTCTTGGAGATAACATGTGTGGGCCCAAGTCTCAGGAAAGGCCAATTCTTTTGCTCGCCAATCGATTCGAGGATTGTGAGCTACCAACCATGGCATTCCAAAAATCAACCGGAACTGTGGTGCCTTAATGAGGTCGAAAACAATAGATTCTTGGTGTCCATCCTGGCACAGAAGGATTAAAGCTGCAGTGCAATGGGATACTGGACCAGAAGCTATTTCTGTGCCGTCGACAGTGGTAACAGTGTCAGTGGTTGATTGAGGGCATAACGGATGCCCCATCTTTGCCGCAAGATCCTGGTCGATGTAGTTCCCAAAGGCTCCACTGTCTATGTACGCTCTTACTGCTTGCATCCGAGATGGTTGTTGGTGATTGATCAAGACCACAGATGCAAAATGGGAGGTCTGTAGTTCACTTTCTACACTCGACAAGTGGACCCCTACACTTGCCGGGCTGGGGGGGTTTCCGATTCCTTGATGGTATCTTCCTTGTCCGTGGCCCCTACCGTCCTCCTCGATGGCTTCACAGGGCACTCTTTAAGTAAATGACCTGACCTTCCACAATACAGACATAACTGCTGCTGTCTCCTTTTATCCCTTTATGCTTTAGTCAAGGGGGATCTGACCTCCCCGATTTGCATTGGTTCTCCTGAACCTTCTGTTGTTCGGGCAGTATTGTCCTTTGAACGCACATACATAGGGCGAGGGTCCGGTATGGTTCGATCTGCGCTTCGGTCCTGCAACCTATGATCCAGTTGAACAACAAGGTCAATGAATTCTGAGCAGTCTTTCGGGGGTTCACTACTTGTGCGAGAACATCCTTGAGCTCCCCCCGCAAAACCCGATGAAATATGGTGGTTCTCTCCTCCACTGGCCATTCTGCTTCAACTACGTGTCTATTGAACGTGGCTATGTATGTTAATAGGTCTTGATTCCCTTGGCGTAGGGACAGAAGTTTGTTGTCTAATGCCTGCCCATGAGTACGACGGGCCAACAGCTTTTCCATCTCCTTCTGAAAGCCCCTGAAGTCATGCAGCAAAGGATCGTCTTGGGCCACAAAGGGTACAGACCAGTCCACGGCGCTACCACTCATGTAGGATAGCACAAAAGCGACCCGTGATTGGTCATTCGGAAAGGCCTCTGGCCTACAAAGGAAGTGCAGGCGGCACTGGTTCATGAACGTTGCAAACCTCTTGGGATCCCATGTAAATCGTTCAGGCGGGGCCAAGGGAACTGCCCCAGGAAGGGTTATCTAAACGGGATTGGCTGATGGCGCTGGCACTGAGGGCATGCTTCCCAGCAATGGTGCATGCCCTGCTTGTGACTGGAGAAGTTGCCGGCTTAAATCATCAGTGCGTTCTTTGGCTACTATCAGCTCTCTCCTCAGGGTGTTGGTCTCCTGCCTGGCTGCATGTACTTCGGAACGTAGTTGCCCCAACATGTTGGCTAACTGGTCGGTTTCTGACGTTTCCATGATGCCCAGGTGGATTTTGATGTGAGGCTTTGCGTTCTGTAACGCTCACCTGGTATCCACGGGGACGTCACTCAGCCTGTTCTGACCTCTTACAACCTCAAACCCTTCCCTGGAGGCTATTCGACTGGAGACTGGGCCTGAAACACAGGATTGGTAGAGTTTAACTCCCTATTGTCTCTGTGTGCTTGAACCCCTTCTTCCCCGGGGTCCAACCCTTCCCTTTGATACACAGCTCACCTTCTTTTCTTTGGATAGTTTGCTCTCCGTCCTGCTTTCAGCGCAGGGGCGCGTTGATTGATGTGGGCTCGTTGCTGCCTAGTTACTTCACTGGAAAGAGTCCCACAGGTAAGTATACTGAGTCTTTTGAACAGTTCTCTAAATTGAGGCACTTACTGCTATTTGCTGTACCGCAAGGAGCTAAAATGTGAAACAGCCACTGGATGTAAAGTTTGCCGGTTGCCAGCTTTGACGGTGCCAATACAGTGCAGGAGTCCCGCGACGTCCTCCCTCTTGTCCCCACGACTTAGGCACAGGAACAGTGAGATTTGCAGAGCTGTACAGGAACAGAAGTCTTCAGCTGCATCTTTTTCCTCTTTGCTCAGGTACTGTAAAACTAGCCTAAGATAACGTACCTCTTTCTGTGGAAGTGTTTGTAACTTCTGCAACTCACAAGTCTAATTCGCCTGTGGCCCTACATTTGGTTCTCCTAAGAACTTGTGCAAATACTTTTCCATTTACTTACCTGAAGTGCTGTGTCCTATACAAAGACTTTTGCCCATTGACTTTGGCTTAGCCTATTGAATTGAATTACTCTTCTATTGTTATCTGAAAGTATTTGCCCTGCGTAAGAATATTTGTAATTTCTTGTGTTCTAATAACCTTTGCCTTTTACAAACTATTGAGAGTATTCTGTATGCCAACAATAAGGTATTAATGTCCCCATCACCCTTGTTACTGAAGTCATCTTTGGGTGTAGGTTGTGTCTGTGGGCCATCCCAAAATGGCCTTGTCTGATCCAGAAACTCAGAGTGCACAGTATTGAAGTATATTTGTGTGTTACTATTATATTGCTCCCTTCTAAAGAATGCTTTATAACTGACTGATAAAAACATTATTAATTGTTTATGCAAGAAACCTTGAGTGCAAGAGTTTATTTGAATACCTGTAAATGTGAATCTTTGTGTAACTCCACTACAGCTCACATGTCCCCTCTTGAGATAAGCCTGGCTGCTCAGCACGCTACCAAAACCGTGTAGTACAAGCTTATACCAAAGGTTGGGTTGCCCATACCTGCAGTCATAGTTGTTTGTAGTGGTCCCTTAGGGTACTGCATTCAAACTTTGCCTAGCATTGTGGTCAATAACCAAAACCTGCTTTCAAATTTGAAGGCGAGAAAGTGTACTGCCTCAGTTACACAGGGTACACGAATTACTGACAGCACACACACAGTTAACACATGGATCATTGTAGGAAGACTTCAATGAAGTCATGGATCACATATGGGATTGATTCACCAGTAGCACAGAGAAGAACGGGAGGCACACTGTCCACCTTCATACATGCAGAGGGGCCTGGTGGATGTATGGCAGGACCTGCATCAGGACCGCAATGAGTACTCCTTTCACTCAGGCAGGCATCTCTCGATGTCCCACCTAGATCATTTTGTTTACACCAACTGGCTCTGTACACAGATTGACAGATGCAAGGTTCTTAGCTCGGGGTATTTCAGTTCACTCCCACATTCTGCTGTATATATGTAAAAAAACACCCAATCAAAGGTGAGGCTGAACCCATACTATTTAAATACTCCACAAATCATGGATACCATTTACTTGAATACTTTGATATTAACACTGAGTCCGTAATTGACTCAAAGATCCTGTGGAAGAGGTACAAGGCTGATTTACATGGCAAAAGGATAGCACTACTTTATTCATGCAGCAGACACCCCCACTGTTCCCTGGTGATGGTTAGGTATACTCTTCTTTGCCTTGAATGATGTCTATCTTCCCATCACTGTTGGAGGACTTTGGAATGGGCTGCACTCCCAATAAAGGTCCAGTGAAATTGTCTTGTCTTCTTAAAATTCCATAGGCGAATCAAAGAAGGAGTGGACACATTTCTCCGGCCCACTTTTCACTCTCTGGCTACATTAGCTGTGCTCCCTTCTAATTCCTGCACTAGAAAGGGCCTTTGGTGTGAGGATGGCCTCTGTTGATTGGGTTACCTAATGAGAGCACTTGTGGCCTAAGGGGTTCTTACTCTTCCTTCCAGGGAATCAAAGTATGCCAGCATCCTTATTATTGTCTCACTTATTGAAGTGGATACAGCCAGGCTGCCATGAATATATGTCACTGTCACGTAGCTGGTTTGGTATCACGGTTGATACTTGCATAATAATAACTATGAGACCTGTGGCATTAATAATTGTGTGTGCTTGTCAGTCACCACAGCATTACCGAGTAGAAATCATTCTTATAGATGAACCTGCCACTAAATAGATAATGCAACAATTATCACATTTTGGATCAGAGGTGTAGAAGTTAAAGTGCAGCCTCTTTCTGCAGTGATTCTGGTTCACAGCAGTTGTTAGAAATGCATATTTGCCATTTGGACCTGTCCTGTGCCACTGATGATCAGGTGCTGCAGTTGTCAGCATACTGATGCAGAAAGGGAGGACACATCTAAAAGGAATCTTTCAACAACCGCATTATACAAGCCGACTCGAACTCCAAGGAACTCTTTAAAATCCTAAGAGAGCTTGAAACTCCAGTCGCCCCCCCTGACACATGCGTGAAAGATAGTAAATGGTGCGCCAACATCCAAGCAGCCTTACTAAATAAAATCTCCACACTACAAGACAAAATCAAAGATATACAGAACAGCCTAAAGCGCGACAACCACGCTCATTCCCTCACTAAGGCCCCCTTACCAGACCCTACCAATATCACACCTTTCGCATTCTCTCCACTTACCGTGGCAGAGGTAGAAAATATAATTCTTAGAATTAAGCCAACTAACTGCCAAGGTGACCCGAGCCCAGCCCATACTACAAAGGACTCAGCGCATGAGTTGGCACCATTCATCACGGCCTTCATCAACTCTTCCTTTCAAACAGGCATTGTCCCGGACAATCTGAAGGACGCTTGGGTTATCCCACTGCTTAAAAAACCTTCCCTAGACCCGAACATTCCCACTAACTTCCGACCTATCACCACCGTACCATTCCTGCTCAAGATCCTAGACCGTGCCGCATACTTTCAGATCCAAAATTACCTGGAAACTAATAACTTGCTAGGTCTACGACAATCTGGCTTCCGCCCCAGACACGGGACAGAGACCGCTTTATTAGACCTTAAAACTCAAATCGAGGTTCTAAAGGATCAAGGCAAATTAGCACTGCTACTACTTCTCGACCTCTCAGCCGCATTCGATCTGGTCAACCATCAGATCCTGTGCGAGCACCTCCATTCAGCGGCCAACTTCTCTTCCTCGGCTGCGGCTTGGATCAAATCCTTCCTGAGCAACAGATCCATGAGAGTCTTTGCCCCAGCCGCAGCCGCGGACCCCTCCCCGATTCACTGCGGCGTTCCTCAGGGATCTTGTGTGTCACCTACACTTTATAACATTTTCACGAAACCACTCTTTGATGTACTTGACTATCTGGGTGTCTCCTATACCAACTATGCGGACGACACCCAGATACTCATCCCCATCACTGGTGATTATCTAGGTGACACCAAAGCCCTTAACGACATCTACTTGGTCATCCAGGCCTGGATGGCCCAACATCAGTTGTGCTTGAATGATGACAAGACGGAGCTCCTAATCTTGGGCACTGCACAACGTCTGAGCAGACTAGAACCGTCCTATCAATCATTCAACATAGATGGTAATATCATTCGTGTCTCAAAAGATACCAAAACGTTAGGTTTCTACCTTGATGCCACACTTTCATTAACCCGACAAACGAATGCTGTCAGATCTGCGTCTGCATACACATGCAAACTCATCGCAGCTTGCAGACCTTTCCTCACTACGTCTAACAGCGTTACGCTAGCGAGAACCCTTATTATGGCTAAAATTGATTACTGCAGTGCTCTTTATCTTGGCACCAGCCAAGAGAACCTGAACAGACTTCAAACGACACAAAACAACGCCATTCGTGCTGCGCTAAACATTCCCCGACACCACCACATCACAGAAACCAGAAGTAAGCTAAATTGGCTACCTGTCAAACAGAGAATTTCACTCAAAACACTTGCCCTTACGCACAAATGTCTAGCCAACAAAGCCCCGATCTACCTTGGTAGTCGACTATCGCGCCACTCTACCTCCCGACCTCTAAGAACAGCCCAATCCCACTGTTTAGCGATCCCGAGATTTAAATTGCAAAAAGCAGGGGGCTCAAGTTTCCCTGTCTTAGCTTCCAAGTTATGGAACTCCCTCCCTGTCTCAATTAGAGCGGAAGACTCTTTCAATACCTTCAAAGCCAACACTAGATCTTGGCTTTTCAACCAGCATTAAGGCCATCTTCGCGCCTCTCCCCGACATACCCTGACCTGCCGTCCACTACTATCATCTATCGGCACTGAAACTACTGTACATATGTATATAAGATCCTCTTGCAAATATATATAATGACTCTTTGCTTGACCTGCATTTTTGGATCCCATGTTTGTAATAATGCTCTGTTATACCTGCATTTCTGTAACCTTCTACTAATTGCGCCCTGATGCCTCCGGGCCTGCGGGTCTGCGCGTTATAAATAAAATACAATACAATACATCTATGCACAGTGCCTTTAGAATATAACTTTTTGAAAGAAGGGGTGTGATTAGCAGACACCCTTTCAGAAACAAAATGACACACATGATTTTAAATTAATTAAAGTAGAAACCTAGGGTTTTTAGATTCTTGCAGACTCACACTCTGTCACAGAGCAGATTTTTTTTAGAGAGCAGGTTGCACTGTGACAAACGTGGTAAAAGGCATCATCCGATTGTTAGGGCGACTGATAGAATCACGCATCATCAATAAGTGAAATGCATGGCTGTCCATGATTCCAAAAATTACATTTTTGCATGTATGAGTTTTGCATGTGTCGCAACAGTTGTCAGACATGCACCATACATGAAACATTTTCACACTGAACACAATTGTGAACTTCTGTCACATCTGGTGGACTGGCCAGTGTTAAATGGACATGAAAAACCTGCTCCATCGCCTAGTCAGGGATCGCGCTACGGAAGATCCTTGGAAGATCTGCCGCATAAAGGCAAGCTAGCAGCAGGTTATGATGCTAATGGCTGTAATATTCATCCCTCTCCCTGTTATGTTACTTTATTCTGTGTGCGTAATATCCCTTCAACAGTGCCTTCTTAAACACCTTTTCTGCTGCATCGAGCAATGCACTGGTGCCCCTGTCCATGGCCAGCCTCCTGTCACTACAGGAAGTCCAAGCCATGAACCAACCGTGTCCTACAATAAGCATCCTCATGCTACCAGTCACAATGATTGTCCATTCCTTCAGGTCCATCGCCCACTATCAGGAAATTGAGCGTTCAACATTAACTACAGTCGCTCACACCATGCTGTTCCCCCAACTGCATGTGAGCAACCGTAACACAATCGCCAAACCCACCCCACACATGGCTCCTCCTCTTTGCGCCTCACCTAAAGAGCCGCTTCCGAAACGAGCACTCCAACAGAGTACTCAAACCAGTCCTGAGCTCAGTACATACAGCACTGGAGAAAGTAGTGTGCCACGTCAACACCCATGTCACCAGCTCACAAGAAACAACTAAGGGACTAACATTCACCCTAATAGGTGCTTAGACACCACCTCTTACCCCTTGGCAAGACCGCCATACATTGCAAGGAAATGCTCACGTGCATGCAATGCTCCAACAATGGTGGCATAAAACGACATCTCCAACCCGCTGCTGGCATTTGCATTCAGAATTAGCAGGTTGGGCTACAGGACACTAAAAACAAGTCCCCCTTGCCTCCCTGCCACCACTGAGATGCCAGCCTAGGCCTCAGATCTCACCCTTCATACTTGCCCCATCCAGTAAAACCTGCCATAGAGGGAAGGTTAAGCAGTAGTAATCCTGCACAAGCTGCCCCCTCCCCTAAGAACTATCACCACATCCATTACCCCTTGGGCTTGGTCAGGGTGCCGTCCCAGGCCAGGGCCCAACTCCCTTCCCCAGTCACTGCCTCCACCCCACTGGGCCATATCACTGGGAAATGTGACTATACGCATGCTTTCCAGCCAAAGGAACCCCTTACTGGCCCACCCTGCCCTACCTACCCAGTAGCTGGTCCCCCTTCCCTTTCTAAAGCAGCCATAATTATTGCCAAATCCATCCCTGCCCAGGCCCTTCACATCAATGACTTGATCACTGTACATAATCTGGAACTATTAGCTATTAAATAAACTTGGTTACAGGAAGCCTCCATCCCAGCCCTTTCCCTAGCTAAACCGGACAGCCTTACCATCCTGAGAAGAGATAGACCTGATGCTAGATGAGGGGGCCTCGCCCTTATCTTTTGAGACAACCTTCCCAATAGATCCATTGCTACACCTAGGGCAGACAGCTATGAGTTGCTCTCAATTAAACTCACCTCTTCACCAACCACCTCCCTTGATATCCACATCATCTATCATCTGCCTGGCACCATTGGCTCCTTTGAAGAAGACCCCCTACAATCTATAGAAAGCAACATCAAGACCACTTCTAGATCAATTAATCTAGGCCATTTCAACCTTTCACTCAATTACGTGCCATACCATCATGCCACTTCCATTGCAAACTCGCTTACTTACCTGCACTGTGCTACGCACAACAAAGAAAGGATTCTGGATTGGGCAGCTGACCTTAATACTCATATTACTATCTCTGCTAACACTATGCCCCTGGTTGGATCACCCAATCCTATCCTTCACTTTTCTACCTTCCAAGACTCCCCAGCATTCATCACAGGCTTTCCCACCAATGTGGATGTGCAGTTCCCAAAATATATCTAAAGAAACCATCTCCCCTATTTCACACCCCTCAGCCAGGAAAATATTGGCTCCTCAGACACTAACATACTAGCAGACCTCCATTCTGAAACTCTGACCAAAGCAGTGAACACTGTTTGCCCACTGACCCGGTGGACAGCCAAGCCCATCACCCACATCAACGCTTGGTTCACTCCAGGCCCGATGTAATAATAAAGGACAACTAGATGCTGCTTAGAAAAAAGCATCAGCTAAAACCATCACAAATGCCAGCCCTAACTCCAGGAAGACGTCTGCATTCTTAGCTGCCAGCTGCCCCTCCATCCACTATCAAGAAAGATGAGTTGTGGTGCTTCAGCATGCAAATGGCTATGAAAGCCAGATTACATTTGCTACAGGAGAACATTTTGGAGAAACAAAACCTCATCAAATCCAAGGCACCAACTACCGGTACCACCCGCCACCTTCCCCCAAGCCAGGCCACCCCCACCTTTCATTTCAGAGAGACTTCTGTAGTCGAGATTGTAAACATAATTTGAATGTTGAAACCTTCGCAATGCAAAGGCGATTTCTGCCCGGCATCTATTATCAAAGACTGCTTAGACACCCTATCCCCTTCATTACCAGGTTCATCAATTCCTCCTTTTCAAATAACCATGTTCCTACCAGCTAGAAAGAATCCTGGGTCCTCCCACTACTCAAAAACGCAACTTACAACTTTCGGCCCCGAACAACTACCGCCCGATCACTACAGTGCCATTCCTGTTAAAGATCTTGGACAGGGCAGCCTACAACCAAATCCAACCCTTTCTGGAATCCAATCACATCCTAGGAAAATGACAATCTGGATTCCGACTAGGACATGGGAGATAATCTGCACTATTAGACTTGAAAAATAAATTGGACCATTTCAGAGATTAAGGAAAGACAGCCCTCCCCCTTGTCCGGTTCCATGTGTTAATATTTCTGCAAAACTTCGCCATACAAAAATATAGCTATATTTTTGTGGCGATATTAAGGCATTGAACCTGCAGGGGACACCCCCACAACCCCTGTATTATTTTAAAGGGAGCAGGGGACACCCCCACAACCCCTGCTCCCGAAAACCACAAATATTATCCCCAATAAAAATATTGCCTATGGCCGTTCCTGACAACCATATATACAGCAATATTTTTGTATGGGATAATATTATGTGATACCCCTTCTCCTTGACCTATTGGCTGCCTTTGACCTGGCAGACCACAAAAACCTCTGCCACCACCTCAAAGCAGCAGCCAACTTCTCCCAAGAAGCTATGATTTGGGTTTCATCATTCCTAGAAGGACGATCCATGAGAGTCTTCTTTGACTTGGCTAATGTCGCTGCTGGACCCATCAATTGTGGTGTACCACAAGGCTCCTGTGTCTCCCCTACCCTACATATTTACCAAATCCCACTTTGACCACCTGAATGACCTCAGCATAGTCTATACCAACTGTGCAGATGATAAACACATTCTCCTCCCCTTGTGAGGATCATATGAACAATACACCAAGATGATCAACAAAATCTACCTCACCAGCCAGACTTGGATGGCCATGAACAACCTGGGCCCAAATTATGATAAGGCATAAATACTGGTAGTGGGATCACCTGCAATGTTGAAGAAACTCTCCCCTGCTTACTCATCTTTCCTGATAGATGGTATAATAATAACAGTCTCAGCATCCATGAAAACTTTGGGAGTGCACCTGGATGCCATCCTATCCCTCTCAAAACAAGTCAATGCAATCACCACATCATCAGCATACACAGACAAATGTCTCAACACAGCCATGCAATTCCTCATGTCGACAAGCTGTTTGTCCATTGCAAGATCGATAACTGGTGCAAGACTTGACTATTACAATGCCCTATTTGCAGGCACCTCCAAGAAGAACATGTGCAAAATGCTGGTAATCCAAAACAATGTGCTACACTTAACATCTCATAAAGAGACCACATCTCAGCAGCAAGAAAGGTGGTGTATTGGCTGCCTATCCAGGAAAGGATTATCTTCAAAATCCTCACCATCACCCAAAAATGCCTTTCAAGCACAGCACCTTAATATTTATCCCAAAAAACTGTTAAAGTCAACTCCTCTAGACTGATCAGACCTTCCCATGCCCACCAACATTGAATCGGGACAGAGGAGGAGGGGCTAGTGTCCCTGAATAGTAGTATCTCATTGGAACACTTTCCTCCCTCGCTAAGAGCAGAAAAGTCTCATTGTTCATTTCGGAAAACTCTAAAAGAGTGGCTCTTTGCCTTAACTGTTCCCGGACAGACCACAGACATTGGAAGTGACAAGACCCTCTACTGGTTTCTTTTACCCGACTGTTAATTGCTCATTTCTGTAAGCATATGTACCGAGTAACTTGATTGCAACAGTGCCTTGATGCCCCCGGGTTTAGGCACTTTACAAATGCAAATACATTAATAAAATAAATAAAACAATTTGGTAAATGGCATTGTTGCCTGTTTGACACATTTACTTTATGTTCCAGAAACGACTCCTTGCAGTGTCCATGTGAAATCATTGGCATGGTCTGATACTTGGTGAAGATGAGAAGTATAAATATATACAGAAAATTAAGTGGCATGCCTTTCCCTGTTATTGGCATGGTCAAAAATGTTAATATTCTGGTCTTGTGCATGGCTGCCAACTGCATAACGGAAATATAAGGGACAAGCATGCTCGACTGTCCAGTGCTAAATGAGTGCATAATGGAAAAATAAGGGGCATGATTGCCCGACTATCACATGTGCATAAGGAGAGAATATGGGGAACATATGTGTGAATGGCCTGTGTTAAACAAGTGCATACTGGAAGGGGAAGGATGTCTGTTTGTGCAGTAGTAGCAACCACCCGCACATTGTCATCATGGAAGTGAGATAGGTGCACTAGTCCAAGCATTCGAGTAATGCAAAACATATTTTTTGAATGTCCAATTTGCATTTTGTGAACTATGCTGCTATCAATGTTTATGGAAAATACAAATTAATTCAAGAGCATATCATATTCAGATGTCATATGCATTCGACTTACCTGTTAAAGCAAACAACAGGGTGGTGATTTACATGAGAACATACTTCTATAAAAATTCTGAAAGGCTGAACAGCCCTAAACCTTCAAACCTTCAAAAGCACTGTTAGCTTTAGCAGAGGCCCTGTTAGAGTAAATTCAGTGATGCCAACGATAGGAAGTCCTCAAAGGGAGAGTGAAATAAAATCTTGTAATTTGTTTGGCAAGTTCGTAGAGAGGAGAGCAGCCATGACCATATGAACAAGAGATCGGGTGTGAATCAGTAAATCACTTGTGAGAAGAGCTTCCTTCTGGATCCTCCTTCACTGTCACAGTTATATAAGCCAACCTTGCACCAGCATCGCCTCCAAGGACATGATCCACAGAGATGGGCATGGAACATGCAGCTGCTCTCGACAAAGCATTAGGAATTACATGCTGGTTCCTCATTAAATGTTGTACATTTCCTCTTAAGTGCTAAATATTATGTGGGGCAAAAGGCCAAAGGTGGGTCTGTAAGGAATGGTTTCTGGCAGGTACGGAATGGGCATTGGCCAATGTCGCAAAAAGTTCCACAAGGTACACTGGATATCCCTGGAGTGTTGTCTTGGTCAACCCAAGATTTATATTGCTTGCTAGCTTGGCCTACCCACATTCCTGACATTCCTTTAAGTAGTTGGTACTGGTTAACAAGGGTGTCTAAAAGTGACCATCTTTCTCATTATACAGGACAGAGACTATTTTTGGTGTAGGAGGACGCTCCGTAGAATAATGGACGAGCAGAAACAAAGGTGGTTGTGCCGTCACATCTTAATACTAAGGTTGACCACCTTTTCCCTCAATCCCATATTGCCAGAATGCGTTGCCTGGTTTCAGGGAAGCACCAGTCCATGCAAACTTGAACTTTCTCTCGAGTGTCTTTTCACCATGTGTGTTCTGTGCACTGAGATCTATGACCTGTGTCCAAAACTTTCATTCTGTGGCTCTGTCACTGCGTCTCTTCCCCAGTCGCCTGCAGGACATCTTCTATTAATTATTTTTGCAAGGTCCACTCTGAGCAACATTGGTGCTCCCACCGGCTATGCTTAAGTCATCATATTACAGACACATTGGGCCTCATTTTCTAAGTCAGCGGAGCGCAAATGAAGGTGCAAAAAGATAGCTTTGGGCCATTTTCATTGTTTTTGATGCTGGAGTGCAGAGACAGAACGGAAGTTACGTTTCAGCCTTCTGTTTACCCTCCACTTCAAAAACAGCTTGGGCCTACAGCCTCATGAGAATTTCATGGTGATTTCCCATGGAATCTCCTTGCTTTTTACACCAGATAAAGCAGGCGGATAACATCATGCCCATATGGAAGGCGTCGCTTGTTCATTTTAGACTGCAGAGCGCAAAAGAGAGGCATAAATCCACTCCCGCCATTACTCCACACTTCTCGTTTGCATTCTGCAGTGCAAAAGATGAAAATTACCTGGATGGGACCTTTTTGGTGGTAAGTCTAAACATAAGCGGTGCCCTCTGGGTAGTTTAGCTCATGATTATGAGTTCAAACATATTGCTTTTGGGAATTACTTATAAGTTGTGATATGGTGCCCATTGCTAACCAATTAATTGGATGGTGTTTGTGGTGCACGTCGGTAAAGGTCTCCCATCCCAGAATCCGCTGGCAATCCTTTCTGCTGTGCTGGTGTACAGAAGGAATATCTGTGAATACAGTCAAACTATGTGCAATATTCCACTATCATCACTCAGAAGATATGAGCATCTGCAGGGTGTGGCCATCAGACCTATCATTGGGCTTTCTGGTTATCAGGACTGTTCATTTTTCTGCAAACATCATCCCTCTTCATCCCATCTCCTCTGACTTTAGAAGTGTCCACGTTGTATGTGTCCACACTAGAACTAGACACTTTACTGATCTAAGAACATATTTGGGGAACGTGCTGGATAGTGCGCCAGGCACCCTGGGTAAATGCCATCCACCGTCAGCGATGTTATGTATGCCCCGGTAACAACATTACATGTTACAGTCACATGGATGCATCTCATAGCTTGCTATTTGGAATTCTTCCTGGGAAATATCTCAGTGCCTGTCTAAGCTCTTTATCTCTCAGCCACTTCTTCATGGATATAGTATCCAGACGGCTCATTGGCTCCAAATGCAGGCCTAGGACACCAAACAAACTCCTTGTAATCCTTCCAGGGAGATAGTGGCCGGCTCTTTTCCAGAATGATGTGGTTCCTCGCTCTCATCTTTAGCCAGATGGAGCTCAGCTCACATTTATTCTCTGCTTTAAGTTTATTGTCGCAGGATGACTTCTTTATGGATTGAATGCCAGACTGTAACAACAACAACAGACTAGGATCCGTGTTAAAGTGTGCTGTGGGATGACTTTTACCCAACTCTCAACTCACAGTACACAAATATCTTTAGTCATTTAAAACCTCCACACAATCTCTTAAAGATGTGGTAGAAACTCAAAAATCAAAACATCTCACCACATTCCCTCCTTCAAACATGCCAAAATCACACTAACAAATAAATCAATGTATTTAGAAACGTTAAAGTGTCCCATATACATAGCATGTTAAATGTTAGTATGAACATGAATATGAACATGAATAGAAACATGCACACAAACTGTTCATTAGGAACATTTGCTTAAAAAATACACAAGAATTATTTGCGTCATCGCCTGACAGATGTCATGTTTCTTTCTGTTCCTCGAGCTCTAAATGCAAAACATTCAACAGGGGCTGGAATGACATATTTAATTCCGTATATGAAGGCGCAAACACTCTATACTGTATGACACAATACGCTTTGGGCCGTTTGGGGGCTTTAAATGCTCAGACCATATCTCCCATGCTAGGCGAGCTGCACACTGGCTACCAATTATAGCCAGCATCAAGTTCACAATACTCTCCATCACTTATAGATGCATCCACAACACCACACCTCCCCTCCGCAACCAAAGGATCATGAAAAAACGACAGCTGCGGTGCCTATGATCTTCCAATACTCAAGCCCAAGCTATTCCCAGATTCTCCAGGAAAAGAGATGGGGCAAACGGCTTCACTGGCACTGCCCCCACCTGGAATGCGCTCCCACTCCACATACCGGAAGAACCCTCCTTCCTCATCTTTCAAAAAAAAACGTAAGACTTTGCTTTTTGACAAATATGATTAGTTGCACCCGATGCTCTGTCTGCCAACGTACCTATTCTTTTGATTGTTTTTGTCTTGATATTGGGAAAATCTTCCTCGGGACCAGCCCTTAGAGCAAAAATTACCCAATTCAGCCCAAAATACAGGTTCTATTGTGCCGAGCAGTGAACTCATGCTAGTGACAAATGACACCTTCAAAACGTTTTAGTATTTATTCTAAACAGTGAATTTCAGCAACATTTTGGTATTCAAGTTAGAGAAGATTACAAAGCACAAAACTTAGAGAAATGCAAAATATAGAGAAACATAGAACTTAGAGAAACATAGTCTTACGCCCCTTCAATCAGCACTGGGAGACCCTGGCCCTCATAAGCTAGCTGTAACAAGCCCCGCTCAGAGGACAGCGCTGCAGGGTGCCGACAGAGCCACAGATTCCGGACACTTGATCTTGCTCGAACCAAGTCCACAGATCGATCTCCCACCTGAGTCATGTGGGCATGCATTTTTATAATCTCGTGCTGTCAGTCCATGACGCACAGTTCTAGAAGCTTCCCTGTGCAAAATATAGGCTTGCTCATGGAAAAACCCAACTCTGTGAATTTCCACTGTGCTCCTTTTCTGTGCCCCTCCCTGCTTGGAGCCCATCTGCGCGAAAGCTCAGGAATGTCTTATCAGTGTCTTCCCAGAGAAAGGAAGATTAGTTTATGAAGCCATGCAGGGCTACAGTTAGAAAGGCAGAATATTCTAAGAGAAGCCAAGATGAATTAACCCCATGTGAGCAAGCTCTAAAAGGCATGCACTCATAGCTTAGTGTTCATAGCGCTTAAGATTGGCTATCTAAGCGCTATATAGGTGCCATAATGTTCCAAACACTCCAATAATGTCTATTAGCTACAGAGCTGGGGCTTTCGCCCTGCCTGTCTATCTACAATGCATAATGTGACCTACCACCCCTACTAGGCCTGCATATTCCTTGTAGCTCACTACTGCGTAATGGAAGTGCTACAACAGACTACTGTCAGCATTTTTGGCACACACTTTGAATAAACTATTGGCTTTCAGCGGCTAATGCTGTCATCTAAAGACCTGATTGGTAAATTTGCAATTTTGTGTATCACTACAGTTTTATCACTTACTACTGTACCTGCCTATTGTGCCAACATCAGCGCCATGATACTTGCGGGTTTGGGCACTGCATGTAAATGCAATAAATAAATAAATAATGCTCAGCCCAATGCTGTGTACTACTACTGCATCTGCGAAAACCAAGCAGAAACAATGCTTACTTCTGTGACTGTCAGAAAACACCTCAACCTAAGTGTCCAAACACCTAGCCAGTGCCATCCACCTGTCCTACTTACTGGCTTTTCCTGTACTGTCAAGGTACCCAGTATTAGTCTTGGTCCCAAGTATTGCAATGTA
Organism: Ambystoma mexicanum; assembly: GCF_040938575.1. Classification (NCBI taxonomy): domain Eukaryota; kingdom Metazoa; phylum Chordata; class Amphibia; order Caudata; family Ambystomatidae; genus Ambystoma; species Ambystoma mexicanum. The sequence goes on from NC_090925.1 coordinate 98,976,496, forward strand.
TTGCTCGAGCAGAAACTGTAGCTAGCAAAGAGAAAACCTCATTCTCTAAGATGTAAAGGAACCAGCAGCGTTCACTACTCAGCACTCGGCTGATACACACCTTTCACCCTTTTTTCTGCTGACCAGGTTTCGAGACAAGTCCGATCTATGAAAGTCTCGTCAAAACAGGTCCATCCCTGTTCCTCCAAAACTATCAAGGACCACATTGACTCCCTGGCGCCTACCCTCTTCCGACCCCTCCTGCCAAGCTAACTATCGCCCAATCTCTATCACTCCCTTCCTGGGCAAGCTCCTGGAGAAACTGACCAGCTCCCAGCTTAATCTCCATGCTGAATCTGTTGGTAGTCTTCATGACCATCAGTCTGGCTTCAAAGCTGCCAGAAGCACAGAAACTGCTCTCCTGAACATCTGTGAGGACCTGCTGTCAAACCTTGACTCTAACACCCCTTGTGTTCTCATTTTGCACGACCTCTCTTCTGCCTTTGACACTGTCAACCACACCATCCTGCTCAACCGTCTCCGTCATAACCTGGGTATCACTGGTAAGGCTCTGGCGTGGCTGACCTCCTTCCTCTCCAATCGACCCTCCCAGGTCCAATTGGGTTCCTTCCTCTCTGACATCTTTTTCTCTACCTGTGGTGTCGCCCAGGGATCTAACCTCTCCCCCTGGCTGTTCAACCAGTACCTGGCACTTCTTGCTCACCGCATCGCCGCTCTCTGTCCCAACTTTCAGTGCTATGCGGATGATACCCAGCTCATTTTCAGGCTACCCTCAGCCTCCTCTTCCCCTTCCCTCATCTCTGACTGTCTTTCTGCTATCCAGGAATGGTGTGCCGCCAACGACCTCTGCCTTAGTGCCAGTAAGACTGAGATTCTATTTATCGGCACACCCACTCCCTCCTTCCCTGCAGCTCTCTGGCCGGCCTCCCTTGGCCCTCTTCCTGCTCCTACCTGCAAGGCAAAAAACATTGGGGTCATCTTCGACTCCACACTCTCTTTCTCTCCTCACATATCTGACGTCTCTAAGAAGTCACACTACCAGCTACACCTCCTCAGAGGTATCCTTCCTTTCCTCTCCTTCTCCCAGATGCTCACTGTCTCCAGAGCCATGGTTCTCTCAAAGCTGGACTACTGTAACAGTCTCTATCTAAATCTTCCTGCCTCTACTCTCCGCCCTTTGCAACTCATCCAGAACAGGACTGCGAGACGTGTCCTTGGCCTCAAGCCCAGGGACTGTAACTCTCCAGGACTGAAATCGCTACACTGGCTCCCAGTGGCTGCGAGGATTAAGTTCAAAACCCTCTGCATTGTCCACAAGGCCTTCTGGGGCCTTGGGCCAAAATACCTTCAACTCTCTCTTCCTAAATATCTTGCTTCTCGAGCTCTTCGCTCATCCACCTCCAACTACCTCAGGGTCAGCCGCTTCTCCAAGCAACTAGCTGGGGGTAGATCTCTCTCCGCAGCAGGGGACTCCCTCTGGAACAGCCTTCCTGCCTCCCTGAAACTTGAGGAGAACCATCTCCGGTTCCAGAAGCACCTCAAAATCTTCCTCTTTGCCTCCGCTTTCTCTCCCTCTCTCGACTTCTAAAATCACTGAACCAGCACTGAATCTGCAACTGGGCCACTCACCGATCTCGGTCCTTGGCCCAGCCACTCTCCCCTGCACTGCCTACCTGCACTACGGGACTGTCTCTGTATCCTACAGCCCCTTCTCCTGGCACTTACCTTGCACTTGCCACCATCTGGCCCTATTATGTATCTTGTATTCTACTAATCATGTACTGTACTCTCCTTACACTTGCCACCAGCTGGCCCTATTATTTATGTTGTATTCTACTAACCATGTACTGCACTTTCCCCTCTCCCCTTCCCCTTGCATTTTTCCCAGTCCCCCTACCTTTGCACTTGCGCGATCTGAATGACACCAGGCCTAGTAGAATCGTTGTCTGTCTCCCCTTGTTCCCCCCGCCTCGTCGCGCCTTGAAACATTTGTGTATAGGCGCGCTACGAATTCCATATCATATCATATCATATCATATCATATCATATTCAGAGGAAAATGTCCTTGCTGGACATGGCGAATCCACAGTGTTCCCATCATCGATACTGAAAGAACAGCATTGAAACAACAAGTTTAAAGGTATAAAGCCAGAATAACCTCTGGGTGGATAACACCCCCAGCTATCTTTGTAGATGTCTTAGGTTGTGTAGGATCTCAGCTGGATCAGGTCTTTCTGATGCTCTGAACATGATCCACTCTTATAATGAAGGCAGGCAGCATAGCTAGCCCATGTGTGCTCCCCAGTCAGGCTGTCTCCTGGTGGTGGTGGCTGCGGTCCCACTCTTCCATTCTGCTCCTGGTGACTGCTGTGCATCTGCTCTGGGTGACTGCTGCCCCGAAACAAGATTCTACACATCTTCTAAGGCTCTTTCTACTTGCGCTAATCTCAATAAATTAGGCCATCCATATTCTAAATTTATCATAGATAACAACAACATCCCAGTAGCCAAGGACTACCTAGACTCCACTCTCACCTTCAAAAAACAAGTAAACTCCATGGCCTCAGCCACCGCCTACAGGTGCAAGCTAATTAGAGTAGCTAAGCCATTCCTCACACCTTACAACTGCATTACTTTAGCAAGAGCCTTGGTATTATCTAAACTGGATTATTGTAATGCCCTATATATAGGATGTAACAAATACATTATGAATAAGATCCAAATCTTACAAAATAATGCTTTAAGAGCAGCCCTCAATATCCGCAAGAAAGCCCACATATCTGACCTTAGAAGATCCAACAACTGGCTCTCCACCAAAGACAAAATCCACCTCAAATCAGCCTCCCTAACTCATAAATGCTAACACATGGCCGCCCCCCAGTACCTTATTTGCAAATTCCGGAGACAATCCACTAACCGCCCCACCAGAACAGCTAATACTAACCTACTTCAAGTGCTTAGATTTAAACGCATGAAGAGTGGTGGTAGTAGCTTGCCGGTCAAAGCTGCCCAAAACTGGAACTCACTCCCACCCTCTTTAAGAGAAGACTTGCCCTACCCACATTTCAGATCTACCCTCATCCACTGGATTAAGGAGCATGACATTTGACCCTCTACTACACTGCCACACCACTGTTCACCCCTGCGTATAACTGTGTATATATATTTGCATCTGTATAATTGTATATATTGTATATAACTGTTGCTTGTTGCTCTGTGCTACCTCTTGCTTAACTGTATGATTTGGGCCAGCACTGTTTATTATTACTTGTACTATAACGCACAAGAATTTAACCTAAGCTGAACAATCCTCTTTTCTTCTTCTGTGCCCTAATACCTTTGGGTCTGGTGTGCATTATAAATAAATAAACAAACAAACAAACAAACAACCACTGTTGTGTCATCAACTGATTTGGTAGCTTTTTTGCTTCTTGGTTTTTTCATGTTTTGTGATTAGCTGTTGCATGTTCTGTATACTCCCACAGCATCTGAGTGGAAATTCAAGTCTATAAAGGGTCCTATCTCCATCTAAATACCATGTCCCATGATTCACATAGGGCTCAGGGCCATTCCTCACAGCCTCTTGGCTCCAGCCACTGTACCCACTCTGGCAGTTCCAGTCCCTAATAACTGCTATACATGCCAGTGCTGACATGCTTCAATACTGGCCCCAACTGAAACACATGATCATGAGACGAAGGCCAGTATGCCACACCAGTATTCAGTAGTGGTCTATCTTCCTCGAAAATGTGTGTACGTTTCCACGAAGATACATCTTCCATTCAGAACCCCCCTTTCTGGCAAAGCGGGTGTTGTTCTTCTGTGGCCAACCCTCGAGTTCTAGTGTGTTTGTTTGTTAATTCTTCAGGTACCTGCTGCTGTCCTATACAGTTCCATGTTGGACTGGCATTTGCAGGTACTATTCTAGCCATTTCTGGCCTCAGATTCGGCATGGTGCCCCCAGGCTCCATGGTCATCGCTGACCATGGGGAGCCTGTGTGCCGCCTTGCTTTTATAATATCTTCATGATTCCCTTCTTCCAGTTGCTGGAAAGAGAAGGGATCATATTAGCAATATTTTGCTGAGGACAAAAAACAAAACTATTGTGCCATACTGTTCTAGGAAGAAAAGCAGAAAAAATAACTTTGGAATTTGGAAGGACATTCATGATTGCCTGAATCAAGTTTTACAGATCTTGCAACAAAGTAGGGGCACTGACATATCCCAAATGCACAGCAACACAGTGCAGGACAACTACATCTGGACTATTGAACCTAGCCACATCCTGACAAACTTCCAAAATTGCCTGCAAATGAAAAGCAGGCACAGTACTCCACACCACTTCCACTCCTTTTACAACACAATTCTTTGCCACATTCCTAAATTTAGCAGACTGCTCCAAACTATCAACAAACATATCTCCGAGCACAAACACCCTGACTTTCTCCACCTCTATCATCTTCACTACACACAGACTCTTTTAACACAAACCACAATCTCAACATCTGATTGGCTGATCCCTACAGTCCTTTTTCCATGCTGGATTTACTGAGAAACTTCAGATGTGGCATGCACTGTCCGCAGACAACTGCGATTACCGCGGAGCGCGTAACATTGGGGCAGCCCTTCTCCTCTTTCCACTGCACTCTCTGCACCGTTGGCTAACGTTAAGCAGTCATACAATCATCCACCAATCACATCCAAGAACTCTACATCTAACTCTATTATCACAGATCAGTACCTTAGATGTACTACTGATCACTCTCAGTACAATTCGGGTGTGACTGCAAAGGACCTACAGCAACAACTACTATAAAACTCCACAAGATTTCTATTTGCAGATTCATGCACATCCACATGCATGAACACAGACTACAGGTATGAATATTTTTTTATTTATTTATTTATTTATTTATTTATTTATTTATTTATTTATTTATTCGTATTTGTTAAGCGCACAGAAACAGCCCTGAAGCATCATGGTGCTGGTTACAATAAAAAGCGATACTTAGTTCTACACAGTACAACCCTGTGTTGTCCTCCATCCACTGCTGAAGCCTTTTTAGGAGGATTCCTGCAAATAACTTAGATGAGCATCTATTAGAGTAACTGGACGGTATGCACATGGATCCGCTGAATTTACCTTTTACATATAGGAACTTTAATACCAGTATGCCAGCTCAATGGCAACTCATTTGTGGTGATTACTGTATATAACATTTGCACTAAATGTGGTCATTATTTCAGGCTTTCTTAAAAATATATAATTGAGAACACATTAATTCCCTATTGATTTGTTAGGCCTTTGCCTAAGTATCACATAGTTCACCTCTTCCATGGTAAGGACACCCATCAACTCCATAGTCCCAGTTCTCCTGGTTCTGATATATCTGGGTTATCAGTTCCACAGAGATACAAAGCATGAAAATGGTCTTCCCACACCTTTCCTGTAATGCGAATCTCTGGAAGCTCCTTTACTCCAAAATCCAATTCTTTATTATTCCTTGATACTTTTGACCAAAAGTCCTTGCTGTTATTTTGACCTGTCATAACAGAGATACTGACCCACTATTCATTCGCAATATCCTACTTTCTACTAGATGGTGCTTCTTCAAAGATACCTGACATTACTCACAGTTAGAAAAAGAGCTCCTTGGAGCTTGTTCCAATTATCTGTATGCTGAACCCATGTACCCAACACTAGGCCCTTTAAGACGAGGTAGCAATAATTTGAGATGGATGGAGATGCAGAATATACTCAAACATCAATAAAGAGAATGACTAAGGAAGTTGGCAAAGAACGTCTGTTTTAATATCAATTATCTAAAACAGGGAGTTGCAACGAATATCAACTAACATCCGCTCAATCTTCTCACTCATCGAATTTCATAAAAAATACAACATTTATAGTAAATACTTGTCATCCTTGATGTCAATCTAAGTGGCAAACTACAAAAACCCACTTGGAAAAGTGATTGCTTAACAGGAACATCTAGGTATATGTTCCATACTTGTTGAGAAGGTGATTCGTTCTCTAACATCAGGAGGGGCAACTAAGCCGTCCTCTAGTCACTACAAACGTCATCAAATACATGACGTTCTATTGGTTATACAAATTATAGCGCTCTCTCTTACATGTCCCTCTACAATTAGTTAGCACCCTTGTACTACTCTGTATTAATCCACACAAGTTTGCAGCACTTAGGCTGGCACCAAGGTGCTGGTGGGCTGGTCATAACCATAGCTTCCCACCTCATTATCCTGTCATCTATCTGTACTCTTGCGGTTTTCCAGTCAATTATCCCTTTGAACATTGGCCTTGGAAATGTTCTCAGTGCCTGATAATAAAAGGGAGTAGAGGCATACATTGTCTCTTGGTTTCGATACAGCTCAACTCAGTATCTATTTTCATCCATCCACGTGACCAGAGATCATGTTTCAGAGCTTTTTGGTATTTGAAATACTATGAACCTCTGACGTCTTCAATGTTCTAGCTCCTCACCTCAGACAGGAGTTCGTTCTTTTCACATGTTTTGTAGCTACTGCATGAACATCCAAACTCACTGTGGCCTTGACTTTCTGGTGCTGGGCCAGTCAAGTTCTTCTTGAATCTACCTCTGCTATTAAGTCGCTTTCCAACTGTGCCACACTGAAAAAAGCCTATTTATTTACTGGGGCCAAACTCTAATAAAGTGCATTTTGGAACATCCATAGTTTATTCATTCCTATGCATATATGTTGGCGCATCGCTACAATCTATTCACTACATAGCCAGCCTTTAAGAATACGTTGTCTACTTGCGTTACTGCATCTGCACAATTGTAAAATGACTTGACTTTTTCTTCATCGTTCCTGTAGCATGAGCATCTTTATCTCAAGCCCAAAATGTTGCTCATCTTTAACACCTCCTCCTTAGATCTTCATAGAATGCTTACATTCTTCAGCCTCTTGTCTCTTCTCTGGATACATCAGCTCTGCTTGCATGACATCATCAATCTTCTCTTTTGCTCGTTTTTCACACTTTTTCACACACACTTCTGGGATTTCATTCATATTGTCGGGAATGCATATATGACTTTCTCAATGGGTATCTTACTTCAAGGATTCTTTTTGGTATAGGTACTCTCACTGGTACTGCACATGTCTCACACTCTGGCTCCCAACCTATAGGCATCATGGGGGTGGAGCTTTGAGTGGGGGACTTGGCTCCACCTCCACACTCCCCCCTCTGGGCGATTCATCGACCACTCTCCCATCATCCTTCACATCTGGACATCCTCGTCTGAAGAAATGCTTCTTTGTGACCCATATCTTTATGACTCCTTTCAGGCATCCTGCTGATTCCACATGCTCATCTTTACTCCAGGACATAAGCATACATTGTCCATTTGGACCGCAGTAGATCCATCTCCCCACATACTTCTTGTTTTTCTTTGGGTACAGGAACTTCGTTTCTTCAGGTGCACGAATGCTGGCCTTCATGTAGTCTCTAATTTCTTCATCTATCAGTGCCCTATTTTATTTATTTATTTATTTATTTATTTATTTATTTATTTATTTATATATACCACGCCATAGCCCATGGGCATCAGGGCGCAAAACTTACAACATATAGGCTTTTAGTATTTGATGACTGGTTTACTCAAACAGGGTTGTTTTCAGGCTTTTCCTGAAGACCTCATAGTTTGCTTCTGTTCGCATTGGTATGGAGAGTTTATTCCAATTTTTTACAGCAGAAGCAGGGAAAGATCTGCCGGTTCATCTAGCTCTTTTGATCTGTGGTATGATCAGGAGGTGTGAAGCAGTAGAGCGCAGAGACCTGCTTAGTGAGTATTTTTTTACTGTTTGCTTCAGATACAGTGGGGCCTCTCCATGCACACACTTATGCGTAAGGGTCAGTGTCTTGAATTGAATTCTTTTTTCTATTGGTAGCCAGTGAAGCTTCTCACGATACTGTGAGATGTGCTCTCTTTTTGTTGCATTGAAAATTATTCTGACCACATCGTTCTGGTTTATCTGCAACTTTTGAATGTTCCCTTTGCCTGCCCCATTCAATACGGTTTCGCAGTAATCCACAAGGGGGCATCATTATGGCCCGGACCAAAGTCTCGCAATTTTAGTGAGATACTAAAGAATGTATCTGTCGTAGAACTTTTAGATGGTAATGTGCATTTTTAGATGGTAATGTGTTCCATCCTGATTCAACATCAATCATGATCTTCATTCCTACTGCCTTCTTTGCAGTCTTCTTACATTGTGAGATTATTTTCCTGATCACTCAAAATCCAAGCAAAACCATCACTATCATGGCTCCAAGGAACTTGAACATGTCTGCCGTCCATTGTGGAACCCATGAGAACACTGATCCAAATCAGCTGTCATCAACAATGACTTTCACTTTGTCTATCATCTGGACATGTAAATTTGTCAGCAACGTCATCACCTCTGTCAAGGTGCTATTCTCGTCATCATGAGAAGGTATGAATGTGCAACATGATTCTCTGATTTTGGCACAAACACCTCCATCCATAGCTGTAATCATGTCCAGGATGTATCTATTCTGAAGAGTCATCAGTCGTATGGTTCTCAGCTCTTCCTTAATAGCATTGAAACCTTTTATAGTAGTGTTAATCATTTGCAACAATTCCCATCTGGATATCTGTAACCACTTGGTATTTGCTGCTGTCTGGATCTTGGCATGAAGATAATCGTGAATATCAATGAATAATCTGTGTTCATATGGAATGGAATCAAAAGCTTCTATTGACTTGGCTGAAAGATAGTTCTCTCTGTTCATTCAATTTATCAGCTCAGCAGACTTCTTTTTCCTCAGGTGAGCATCTGCCTTTGGAAAGTCACCAATGTTCAAGTCACTTTTAGGAATCACCAAAGCTGGAACATGGACATTTACTACAGAACATCATCCTGCACATTCTCTGGGCAGCTTCACATAAGTTCTGGATCCACAGGCCCAGTAGTGATCCATTATCACTGCTGTCCCATCCTTCATTCCTGGTACATCGAAGACTCAACCACAATTTTGATTGTTTCCAACTTTTCTTGTGCCATTGTTTCTGAAACACAGCTTTGCACTGTCCAATGGCACTATCTGTAAGGGCCATCTTTGTCTTCGACCCGCATTAGTAGTTTAGCAATTCTTGGCCATAAAGGTTTGCATCCATTCTCCACAATGTCAATAGTTGGTTTATAGCAACCATTACTACCCACGCTCTACAAATAACTACTCCTTCCTCCCATTCATCTGGAGAAAGTACTAAGTCCCAAATCTGCATTTGGCCTCTGTTCTTCCATCTTCAGGTTTCTTCTGCAGATGTTTGTACTTTCAAGTCGTCTGTTTACTTCCCATCTAATTGCAGCTCCTTAAACACCAGGTTATTCATATCTTATCACATGTTTTCTGATATGTGTTCTTACTCTTGTCTTTGTGTCTTGAACATAATCATCTTCATCTGGAGCTGTCCATTCTGTTGCCCACACCAAGGATGCTGTTCGGCCCATGAACTGACCTCTTGCTGAGATAGACAATGTGCTGTCTGGACATCTACCTCAACAGCTATGTATATCTTAGACTTTCCCATACTATAAGACAGGAGTGCAAAAATTGCATTTCTCCTCTGAGGACTCCTTCCTACCTCTTTCAAGTGCTGATACCACATGTTATTTCCCAAATGTGCTGTACTGTCTCAATAATCGTTGAAGTCATGATCATCCTCCCTTGTACTTCCCTTAGGTCTCTTTCATGCCACATGAGCTTTTATATTCATCTCATGAAGCATGTCCACATAGTTCCTTCTTACTGGGGGAATCATAGGAACACTTATCAGTAAAATCAGCGTCTCTACATGTGCTACTGGTGCAGGAATGATCACTGGTTCTCACAATACACATGTTATAATAAACAGTGTGCATCGTGAGAACCAAAAGAATGACAATAAATATAATACATGGGTAAATGATGTACCAGTACATCCATCCCCAGCAACAGTGGCTACTTGCACGTTGCTGTGTTCTCTCATTGTTTGCCACATTATTATTATTGCTGTCAATGTTACCCATTTTGCCTGTGATTACTTTTAAGGAACACATTTTTTTTTTAAATTAGGCAGATTTCTCGGGTGATCAGGCAACAGATGAATCTCCTTGCGAATCTCATATATCAGCCAATTTATTGCAGATCGATTCCTGGGATGCCTTAGAAATACAAGAGTGTCAGTGCGTCGTCCAACAAGATAAGGATGTTTGTGGATCAGAAAATGAAGGATCAATCCAAGTAGTTTATGAGCGTCTTCATCAGGCACTTTCTGTACAGACCTCAGGTAGCTGGAGGACCTGCTTTATGATAGCTGCGAGCAGTCTTCTTACAATAGGACCATTTTTAGGATCTTGCAGAAACAGGTGAATGTTAGTAGTTCTCCCAACAAGCGCAGAATATGCACGAAGAATGAAGAGGGAAACAGCAAAAATGATCCGATGAATGTTGCCATTAGACACCACCATAGGTGCGCCCAACGAGAAACTCAGTGAGAAAGAAATTGGGGAACTGCTCCCTCTTCCAGTCATCGAAAAGGAATTTGAGATTTGGCAGGTTTCTTCTTCTGGATCTTAATGCCTCACTGTCCACATTCAGCAAGCTCCTGTGGCTCAAGAACAATAGCTTTTCACTCCTTGCTTAACAGCTACAAAGAGTGTCTCGGAAAAACCACAGTCCAATGTGCACACTTTCCCTCCGTCTACTTGACAGTCTCTGCGTCGTTCTTCCTTGTCATCAATCTCGTCTGCACGTACTGAACTACTTCTCTGTGGCTTGTTTCTGAATGGGGTGGGGGTGTGGTGCTCTCTCCAGAATACACTTTAACATCTCCCAGATGTATCCATGCATGTCTTGCTAGTATGCTCAGTGCTCCTGGGGTAACATGCTCCACTATGAAAGGGCCATTAAACCTTGGCGTGTGCCACTTTCGTGTGAAATTCCTAATTAAAACTATGTCACCTGGGAATATTCTGGGTACAGGTAATTTTTAAGGTCAGGCTGCTGTATGGTCTTCATCTGTGTTCTGAGATCGACACCCCGTTCGCTTGGCTTGTTCTGAAATGACAGAGATACTTGTGGTCAAACATGTTAAGTAGGCAAGTGTAACGCTCACCCGGTATCCACAGGGACGTCACTCATCCTGTTCTGACCTCTTACGACCTCAAACCCTTCCCTGGAGGCTATTCGACTGGAGACTGGGCCTGAAACACAGGATTGGTAGAGTTTAACTCCCTATTGTCTCTGTGTGCTTGAACCATTCTTCCCCGGGGTCCAACCCTTCCCTTTGATCCACAGCTCACCTTCTTTTCTTGGATAGTGTTCTCTCCATCCTGCTTTCAGCGCAGGGGCACATTGATTGATGCAGGCTCGTTGCTGCCTAGTTACTTCACTGGCAAGAGTCCGACAGGTAAGTATAATGAGTCTTTTGAACAGTTCTCTAACTTTGTTCCTTTCCTTCCTTAGATGATGGCTGGCGTCCGGGGATGGCGGCGTGCTGCTGAGATGAGTAGCGCTCAAGGCGAGAGTGAGCGAGATGCGCGATGCACCCCTTTTGTATTTGCATTGAACTAAGTTATTTTTCTGTGTTTTTTAGGTGCTGCGACATTTTCAGCGTGGATGCCGGTTATGCAGAACAAATGCGGTGGGTAAGCGCAGTATGCAGCGCCTCTAGATGTTTCCACACTAACCTGGAGTGTATTTTCCCTCTTGCAGATGGATGAGAAGTTCCGGAGACAGACTTCCCCCAGAGCGGCTGCGATTTAGGTAAGCGTTTGTCGCTCATACAGTATTTAAAAGTAAGCGAAGATTTGCAGAATGCTTACTAATGCCTTTTTTCTGTTCTTTTCCCTTTTCCTTAGGAAGCGGCGTGCCGGGATGGGAATGACACCGCCGAAGATGCCCGCAGAGCAGAAGGAGTGATGAATGATGGGCAGAAGCGTCGCAAGGTAAGGCTGTTCCTAACGGTGTTCTTGTTCTTGCAGGAGCTGAGCGCAGAAGAAAGATGCAGGCCTACTGGAGACCGATCCAAACACAGTGAGTGTCACGCTGCAGGTGCAGAAAACGCAAAGCATGTTTCTCAGCCTGGGTGTGGCTTAAATAGTCTCTGGGTATCCCAGGTGTCTCTGGGCTGAACCACACCCAAAAGACTAGACCGCACATGCAGTTCTGGGAACCGAAATATGTGGGGGCATCCATCTTGTCCCCATCAATGCACTACAAGTCCAATCCCCAATGTTATCCTATGGGAGTGAGCGAGTCTGTTGCCACAAGCGCCAAGTCTGACTCCAAGTGGGTCTTTGGAGGGATGTAGAGGCCCTTGAGGGCCATGTAGGTGATCGTGGCCTGGCTCCAGCCTGACATCTTGGAGGGCTGGGGACATGAGGTGCAGGAATCATGACAGCACTCCCCCCCAAGGGTCCTCTCAAGGTGGCTCTTCTGTCTGGTCCTGGTTTGGTTGGATGGTTTTGATGAAATCGTCTAAGCAAGTGAGGTGCATGGATGTACTCACATGGCTCCCATGTCCTGTCTTGTGGACCATACCCCTTCCAGAAGTCCTTGACTTCGAATTCTGGCTCCCCGGCGACTACTACTGGCTGCGGTGGCGTTGCTACCCGGGTCCCAGGTTGAACAGGTTTAAGGAGAGACACCTGGAAAACAGGATGAATCTGCATGTTTGATGGCAAAGCTAGTCTGACCGCCACAGGATTCATCACGGAGGTGACAGTGAATAGACCCAGGTATCTTGGATGGAAATTTCGGGCTCCTTTAATGGACACGTGTTTAGACGCCAGCCAGACTTTGTCTCCCACTTGGTAGTTGGGGGCCTTTGCTCGGTGTTGATCAGCAAACTTCTTTTGGCGATTCTTAGCTTGGAGTAGGTGTTCAGCTGCCCTTTTAAAGGTTTGAGAAATGGTCGTGTGCAAGGTTTTGACTGCTGGCATTTCCAGGGTTGTAGGAACGTCCAACTTAGAAGTACGTGGGTGCCTGCCATACATGGTATAAAAGAGTGTCTGCCCAGTGCTGGTGTGTAGGGAATTATTATAAGCATATTCAGCTATCCATGATAGGTCGAACCAGCTTCCTTCAGCTAGGTGTAACATGCAACGCAGATACTGCTCGAGCGTCTGATTTGTCCTCTCAGTTTGACCATCCGTTTGGGGATGGTGACTGGTGGATAGCCGGATGTCGTTCTGGGCAATAGAGCAGCATTTTCTTCAGAAGTTAGATACTAATTGAGTACCTCGGTCTGAGACCAACACTGAAGGAAACCCATGGAGCCGCACAATGCCTTCAAGAAATACCTTTGCCAGAGTGGATGCATTTGGGAGCCCCTCAAGAGGAATGAAATGCGCCATTTTTGAAAATAGGTCCACGACCACAAGAATAGTGTTAAACCCTTGACTGGGTGGCAAGTCAGTAATAAAATCAAGAGACAACGTGTGCCAGGGTGCTGGTGGGATTTCCAATGTTTGTAATAGCCCAGCCGGTTTGTGCTTGGATGACGTGTTTTGAGCAAACACTCCACAAGATAGGATGAATTGGATAATGTCTTTACGCCACGTGGGCCACCAATAATTTCGTTTTACCTTGGCTAGGGTTTTAGCGATTTGGGGGTGGCCCTCGATCAAGGAATCATGATAACCGGACATGACTTGTTCTCGTAGTTCTTGGTTTGGTAAGAATAAACGATTCCTGAAGTAGGGCAACAGATCTTTTATCAAGTAATGTTCTCCTTGTGCACTCCACGCTTGTAATTGCTCCAGACTCATCAAGTTTTGGATTTCTTCATGTAATTCTTTCTGAGTTATGGTTGCTGTGATTCCTAGGCGCTTGTCACTCGGGATGATTGCTATTGGATCAGGGGTCTGATACCCTTGCTCTTCCACCCCCATACGGGAAAGGGCATCGGCCTTCCCGTTTTTTAACCCTGGTCGAAAAGTAATCACGTAGTCATATTCAGCAAAAAAAAGAGCACAACGTAGTTGTTGTGAGGATTGGGCCTTTGCCGTTTTTAGGTACTGGAGGTTCCGGTGGTCAGTTATTACAGTGATTGTGTGTCTGGCGCCCAAGAGGTAGTGCCGCCATGCCTTATAGGCTTACTTAATGGCCAGGAGTTATTTGTCTGTGATAGCATATTTGAGTTCAGGGGTGTGTATTTATGCGACCAGAAGGGAACAGGGTGTAACTGGCCCGTTTCGGGGTCCTTTTGTGAGAGGACGTCTCCCATAGCCATTCTTGAGGCATCCGTTTCCACCAAGTATGGGAGATCAGGGCGAGGGTGGCATATATTGGGGCAGATGTGAATCTTGCTTTGAGTTCCTGGAAAGCCTCCTCAGCTTCTGTTGTCCACTGGAACTTTTTGTTGCTTTTCCTTAGTAATGACGTGAGGGGATGCACGATTTGCGAAAATCCTGGGATGAACCGGCGGTAGAATTTTGCAAAACCCAGCATACTTTGAACCCCCTTGAATGAATTTGGGGATGGCCAGTTCAGGATAGCATCTACCTTGAGTACATCCATTCGGATTCCATTTGGGCTGAGAATAAAGCCCAGGAATTCCACCTCGGAGACGTGGAATGAGCACTTTTCCAGCTTGGCGTAGAGCTGGTGTACACAGAGTTTCTCCAATACGGATCAGACGTGTTTAACGTGGTCCTGCTTTGATGCGGAATATACTAGGATATCGTCGATGTACACTAGAGCACAGACATCAATCAATTCCCGTAGGACATCGTTCATGAAGTATTGAACTGCAGCAGGCGCGTTGCAAAGGCCAAAGGGCATTACTTGATATTCGTACAAGCCGTATTTGGTGCGAAAAGCGGTTTTCCATTCGCCCCCTGTTTTACGGCAACAAGGTGATATGCCCCCCTCAGGTCTAGTTTTGTGTAAATTTGGGCATCTTTGACTTGATCAAGCAATTCAGGGATCAGTGGCCGGGGGTAGCGATTTTTTACGGTAATCTGGTTCAGTGCGCGATAGTCGATGCACGTTCTCAAGTCCCCCTCCTTTTTCAGTACGAAGAATAGAGGACTGGCTGCTGGAGACTTCGAGGGACAGATGAACCCGTTGGCCAGGTATATGTCAAAATAGGCCTTCAGGTGCCGGTTTTCTGGTTCTGTGAGTGCGTAAATTCGCCCACAAGGGATTTGTGCGCCGGGTATCAGGTCGATTTGGCAATTGTATGGTCTATGCAGTGGCAGGGTATTAGCCTGTTCTTTCTGAAAGACATCTTGAAAGTCCTGGTATTCACTTGGTAGGGTGCCGATTGCCACAGTCGCAAGCGTGGAGATTCCGGTGTCTATTGGTTGTTTCTCTTGGAGATAACATGTGTGGGCCCAAGTCTCAGGAAAGGCCAATTCTTTTGCTCGCCAATCGATTCGAGGATTGTGAGCTACCAACCATGGCATTCCAAAAATCAACCGGAACTGTGGTGCCTTAATGAGGTCGAAAACAATAGATTCTTGGTGTCCATCCTGGCACAGAAGGATTAAAGCTGCAGTGCAATGGGATACTGGACCAGAAGCTATTTCTGTGCCGTCGACAGTGGTAACAGTGTCAGTGGTTGATTGAGGGCATAACGGAAGCCCCATCTTTGCCGCAAGATCCTGGTCGATGTAGTTCCCAAAGGCTCCACTGTCTATGTATGCTCTTACTGCGTGCATCCGAGATGGTTGTTGGTGATTGATCAAGACCACAGATGCAAAATGGGAGGTCTGTAGTTCACTTTCTACACTCGACAAGTGGACCCCTACACTTGCCGGGCTGGGGGGGTTTCCGATTCCTTGATGGTATCTTCCTTGTCCGTGGCCCCTACCGTCCTCCTCGATGGCTTCACAGGGCACTCTTTAAGTAAATGACCTGACCTTCCACAATACAGACATAACTGCTGCTGTCTCCTTTTATCCCTTTATGCTTTAGTCAAGGGGGATCTGACCTCCCCGATTTGCATTGGTTCTCCTGAACCTTCTGTTGTTCGGGCAGTATTGTCCTTTGAACGCACATACATAGGGCGAGGGTCCGGTATGGTTCGATCTGCGCTTCGGTCCTGCAACCTATGATCCAGTTGAACAACAAGGTCAATGAATTCTGAGCAGTCTTTCGGGGGTTCACTACTTGTGCGAGAACATCCTTGAGCTCCCCCCGCAAAACCCGATGAAATATGGTGGTTCTCTCCTCCACTGGCCATTCTGCTTCAACTACGTGTCTATTGAACGTGGCTATGTATGTTAATAGGTCTTGATTCCCTTGGCGTAGGGACAGAAGTTTGTTGTCTAATGCCTGCCCATGAGTACGACGGGCCAACAGCTTTTCCATCTCCTTCTGAAAGCCCCTGAAGTCATGCAGCAAAGGATCGTCTTGGGCCACAAAGGGTACAGACCAGTCCACGGCGCTACCACTCATGTAGGATAGCACAAAAGCGACCCGTGATTGGTCATTCGGAAAGGCCTCTGGCCTACAAAGGAAGTGCAGGCGGCACTGGTTCATGAACGTTGCAAACCTCTTGGGATCCCATGTAAATCGTTCAGGCGGGGCCAAGGGAACTGCCCCAGGAAGGGTTATCTAAACGGGATTGGCTGATGGCGCTGGCACTGAGGGCATGCTTCCCAGCAATGGTGCATGCCCTGCTTGTGACTGGAGAAGTTGCCGGCTTAAATCATCAGTGCGTTCTTTGGCTACTATCAGCTCTCTCCTCAGGGTGTTGGTCTCCTGCCTGGCTGCATGTACTTCGGAACGTAGTTGCCCCAACATGTTGGCTAACTGGTCGGTTTCTGACGTTTCCATGATGCCCAGGTGGATTTTGATGTGAGGCTTTGCGTTCTGTAACGCTCACCTGGTATCCACGGGGACGTCACTCAGCCTGTTCTGACCTCTTACAACCTCAAACCCTTCCCTGGAGGCTATTCGACTGGAGACTGGGCCTGAAACACAGGATTGGTAGAGTTTAACTCCCTATTGTCTCTGTGTGCTTGAACCCCTTCTTCCCCGGGGTCCAACCCTTCCCTTTGATACACAGCTCACCTTCTTTTCTTTGGATAGTTTGCTCTCCGTCCTGCTTTCAGCGCAGGGGCGCGTTGATTGATGTGGGCTCGTTGCTGCCTAGTTACTTCACTGGAAAGAGTCCCACAGGTAAGTATACTGAGTCTTTTGAACAGTTCTCTAAATTGAGGCACTTACTGCTATTTGCTGTACCGCAAGGAGCTAAAATGTGAAACAGCCACTGGATGTAAAGTTTGCCGGTTGCCAGCTTTGACGGTGCCAATACAGTGCAGGAGTCCCCCGACGTCCTCCCTCTTGTCCCCACGACTTAGGCACAGGAACAGTGAGATTTGCAGAGCTGTACAGCAACAGAAGTCTTCAGCTGCATCTTTTTCCTCTTTGCTCAGGTACTGTAAAACTAGCCTAAGATAACGTACCTCTTTCTGTGGAAGTGTTTGTAACTTCTGCAACTCACAAGTCTAATTCGCCTGTGGCCCTACATTTGGTTCTCCTAAGAACTTGTGCAAATACTTTTCCATTTACTTACCTGAAGTGCTGTGTCCTATACAAAGACTTTTGCCCATTGACTTTGGCTTAGCCTATTGAATTGAATTACTCTTCTATTGTTATCTGAAAGTATTTGCCCTGCGTAAGAATATTTGTAATTTCTTGTGTTCTAATAACCTTTGCCTTTTACAAACTATTGAGAGTATTCTGTATGCCAACAATAAGGTATTAATGTCCCCATCACCCTTGTTACTGAAGTCACCTTTGGGTGTAGGTTGTGTCTGTGGGCCATCCCAAAATGGCCTTGTCTGATCCAGAAACTCAGAGTGCACAGTATTGAAGTATATTTGTGTGTTACTATTATATTGCTCCCTTCTAAAGAATGCTTTATAACTGACTGATAAAAACATTATTAATTGTTTATGCAAGAAACCTTGAGTGCAAGAGTTTATTTGAATACCTGTAAATGTGAATCTTTGTGTTACTCCACTACAGCTCACATGTCCCCTCTTGAGATAAGCCTGGCTGCTCAGCACGCTACCAAAACCGTGTAGTACAAGCTTATACCAAAGGTTGGGTTGCCCATACCTGCAGTCATAGTTGTTTGTAGTGGTCCCTTAGGGTACTGCATTCAAACTTTGCCTAGCATTGTGGTCAATAACCAAAACCTGCTTTCAAATTTGAAGGCGAGAATGTGTACTGCTTCAGTTACACAGGGTACACGAATTACTGACAGCACACACACAGTTAACACATGGATCATTGTAGGAAGACTTCAATGAAGTCATGGATCACATATGGGATTGATTCACCAGTAGCACAGAGAAGAACGGGAGGCACACTGTCCACCTTCATACATGCAGAGGGGCCTGGTGGATGTATGGCAGGACCTGCATCAGGACCGCAATGAGTACTCCTTTCACTCAGGCAGGCATCTCTCGATGTCCCACCTAGATCATTTTGTTTACACCAACTGGCTCTGTACACAGATTGACAGATGCAAGGTTCTTAGCTCGGGGTATTTCAGTTCACTCCCACATTCTGCTGTATATATGTAAAAAAACACCCAATCAAAGGTGAGGCTGAACCCATACTATTTAAATACTCCACAAATCATGGATACCATTTACTTGAATACTTTGATATTAACACTGAGTCCGTAATTGACTCAAAGATCCTGTGGAAGAGGTACAAGGCTGATTTACATGGCAAAAGGATAGCACTACTTTATTCATGCAGCAGACACCCCCACTGTTCCCTGGTGATGGTTAGGTATACTCTTCTTTGCCTTGAATGATGTCTATCTTCCCATCACTGTTGGAGGACTTTGGAATGGGCTGCACTCCCAATAAAGGTCCAGTGAAATTGTCTTGTCTTCTTAAAATTCCATAGGCGAATCAAAGAAGGAGTGGACACATTTCTCCGGCCCACTTTTCACTCTCTGGCTACATTAGCTGTGCTCCCTTCTAATTCCTGCACTAGAAAGGGCCTTTGGTGTGAGGATGGCCTCTGTTGATTGGGTTACCTAATGAGAGCACTTGTGGCCTAAGGGGTTCTTACTCTTCCTTCCAGGGAATCAAAGTATGCCAGCATCCTTATTATTGTCTCACTTATTGAAGTGGATACAGCCAGGCTGCCATGAATATATGTCACTGTCACGTAGCTGGTTTGGTATCACGGTTGATACTTGCATAATAATAACTATGTGACCTGTGGCATTAATAATTGTGTGTGCTTGTCAGTCACCACAGCATTACCGAGTAGAAATCATTCTTATAGATGAACCTGCCACTAAATAGATAATGCAACAATTATCACATTTTGGATCAGAGGTGTAGAAGTTAAAGTGCAGCCTCTTTCTGCAGTGATTCTGGTTCACAGCAGTTGTTAGAAATGCATATTTGCCATTTGGACCTGTCCTGTGCCACTGATGATCAGGTGCTGCAGTTGTCAGCATACTGATGCAGAAAGGGAGGACACATCTAAAAGGAATCTTTCAACAACCGCATTATACAAGCCGACTCGAACTCCAAGGAACTCTTTAAAATCCTAAGAGAGCTTGAAACTCCAGTCGCCCCCCCTGACACATGCGTGAAAGATAGTAAATGGTGCGCCAACATCCAAGCAGCCTTACTAAATAAAATCTCCACACTACAAGACAAAATCAAAGATATACAGGACAGCCTAAAGCGCGACAACCACGCTCATTCCCTCACTAAGGCCCCCTTACCAGACCCTACCAATATCACACCTTTCGCATTCTCTCCACTTACCGTGGCAGAGGTAGAAAATATAATTCTTAGAATTAAGCCAACTAACTGCCAAGGTGACCCGTGCCCAGCCCATACTATCAAGGACTCAGCGCATGAGTTGGCACCATTCATCACGGCCTTCATCAACTCTTCCTTTCAAACAGGCATTGTCCCGGACAATCTGAAGGACGTTTGGGTTATCCCACTGCTTAAAAAACCTTCCCTAGACCCGAACATTCCCACTAACTTCCGACCTATCACCACCGTACCATTCCTGCTCAAGATCCTAGACCGTGCCGCATACTTTCAGATCCAAAATTACCTGGAAACTAATAACTTGCTAGGTCTACGACAATCTGGCTTCCGCCCCAGACACGGGACAGAGACCGCTTTATTAGACCTTAAAACTCAAATCGAGGTTCTAAAGGATCAAGGCAAATTAGCACTGCTACTACTTCTCGACCTCTCAGCCGCATTCGATCTGGTCAACCATCAGATCCTGTGCGAGCACCTCCATTCAGCGGCCAACTTCTCTTCCTCGGCTGCGGCTTGGATCAAATCCTTCCTGAGCAACAGATCCATGAGAGTCTTTGCCCCAGCTGCAGCCGCGGACCCCTCCCCGATTCACTGCGGCGTTCCTCAGGGATCTTGTGTGTCACCTACACTTTATAACATTTTCACGAAACCACTCTTTGATGTACTTGACTATCTGGGTGTCTCCTATACCAACTATGCAGACGACACCCAGATACTCATCCCCATCACTGGTGATTATCTAGGTGACACCAAAGCCCTTAACGACATCTACTTGGTCATCCAGGCCTGGATGGCCCAACATCAGTTGTGCTTGAATGATGACAAGACGGAGCTCCTAATCTTGGGCACTGCACAACGTCTGAGCAGACTAGAACCGTCCTATCAATCATTCAACATAGATGGTAATATCATTTGTGTCTCAAAAGATACCAAAACGTTAGGTTTCTACCTTGATGCCACACTTTCATTAACCCGACAAACGAATGCTGTCAGATCTGCGTCTGCATACACATGCAAACTCATCGCAGCTTGCAGACCTTTCCTCACTACGTCTAACAGCGTTACGCTAGCGAGAACCCTTATTATGGCTAAAATTGATTACTGCAGTGCTCTTTATCTTGGCACCAGCCAAGAGAACCTGAACAGACTTCAAACGACACAAAACAACGCCATTCGTGCTGCGCTAAACATTCCCCGACACCACCACATCACAGAAACCAGAAGTAAGCTAAATTGGCTACCTGTCAAACAGAGAATTTCACTCAAAACACTTGCCCTTACGCACAAATGTCTAGCCAACAAAGCCCCGATCTACCTTGGTAGTCGACTATCGCGCCACTCTACCTCCCGACCTCTAAGAACAGCCCAATCCCACTGTTTAGCGATCCCGAGATTTAAATTGCAAAAAGCAGGGGGCTCAAGTTTCCCTGTCTTAGCTTCCAAGTTATGGAACTCCCTCCCTGTCTCAATTAGAGCGGAAGACTCTTTCAATACCTTCAAAGCCAACACTAGATCTTGGCTTTTCAACCAGCATTAAGGCCATCTTCGCGCCTCTCCCTGACATACCCTGACCTGCCGTCCACTACTATCATCTATCGGCACTGAAACTACTGTACATATGTATATAAGATCCTCTTGCAAATATATATAATGACTCTTTGCTTGACCTGCATTTTTGGATCCCATGTTTGTAATAATGCTCTGTTATACCTGCATTTCTGTAACCTTGTACTAATTGCGCCCTGATGCCTCCGGGCCTGCGGGTCTGCGCGTTATAAATAAAATACAATACAATACATCTATGCACAGTGCCTTTAGAATATAACTTTTTGAAAGAAGGGGTGTGATTAGCAGACACCCTTTCAGAAACAAAATGACACACATGATTTTAAATTAATTAAAGTAGAAACCTAGGGTTTTTAGATTCTTGTAGACTCACACTCTGTCACAGAGCAGATTTTTTTTAGAGAGCAGGTTGCACTGTGACAAACGTGGTAAAAGGCATCATCCGATTGTTAGGGCGACTGATAGAATCACGCATCATCAATAAGTGAAATGCATGGCTGTCCATGATTCCAAAAATTACATTTTTGCATGTATGAGTTTTGCATGTGTCGCAACAGTTGTCAGACATGCACCATACATGAAACATTTTCACACTGAACACAATTGTGAACTTCTGTCACATCTGGTGGACTGGCCAGTGTTAAATGGACATGAAAAACCTGCTCCATCGCCTAGTCAGGGATCGCGCTACGGAAGATCCTTGGAAGATCTGCCGCATAAAGGCAAGCTAGCAGCAGGTTATGATGCTAATGGCTGTAATATTCATCCCTCTCCCTGTTATGTTACTTTATTCTGTGTGCGTAATATCCCTTCAACAGTGCCTTCTTAAACACCTTTTCTGCTGCATCGAGCAATGCACTGGTGCCCCTGTCCATGGCCAGCCTCCTGTCACTACAGGAAGTCCAAGCCATGAACCAACCGTGTCCTACAATAAGCATCCTCATGCTACCAGTCACAATGATTGTCCATTCCTTCAGGTCCATCGCCCACTATCAGGAAATTGAGCGTTCAACATTAACTACAGTCGCTCACACCATGCTGTTCCCCCAACTGCATGTGAGCAACCGTAACACAATCGCCAAACCCACCCCACACATGGCTCCTCCTCTTTGCGCCTCACCTAAAGAGCCGCTTCCGAAACGAGCACTCCAACAGAGTACTCAAACCAGTCCTGAGCTCAGTACATACAGCACTGGAGAAAGTAGTGTGCCACGTCAACACCCATGTCACCAGCTCACAAGAAACAACTAAGGGACTAACATTCACCCTAATAGGTGCTTAGACACCACCTCTTACCCCTTGGCAAGACCGCCATACATTGCAAGGAAATGCTCACGTGCATGCAATGCTCCAACAATGGTGGCATAAAACGACATCTCCAACCCGCTGCTGGCATTTGCATTCAGAATTAGCAGGTTGGGCTACAGGACACTAAAAACAAGTCCCCCTTGCCTCCCTGCCACCACTGAGATGCCAGCCTAGGCCTCAGATCTCACCCTTCATACTTGCCCCATCCAGTAAAACCTGCCATAGAGGGAAGGTTAAGCAGTAGTAATCCTGCACAAGCTGCCCCCTCCCCTAAGAACTATCACCACATCCATTACCCCTTGGGCTTGGTCAGGGTGCCGTCCCAGGCCAGGGCCCAACTCCCTTCCCCAGTCACTGCCTCCACCCCACTGGGCCATATCACTGGGAAATGTGACTATACGCATGCTTTCCAGCCAAAGGAACCCCTTACTGGCCCACCCTGCCCTACCTACCCAGTAGCTGGTCCCCCTTCCCTTTCCAAAGCAGCCATAATTATTGCCAAATCCATCCCTGCCCAGGCCCTTCACATCAATGACTTGATCACTGTACATAATCTGGAACTATTAGCTATTAAATAAACTTGGTTACAGGAAGCCTCCATCCCAGCCCTTTCCCTAGCTAAACCGGACAGCCTTACCATCCTGAGAAGAGATAGACCTGATGCTAGATGAGGGGGCCTCGCCCTTATCTTTTGAGACAACCTTCCCAATAGATCCATTGCTACACCTAGGGCAGACAGCTATGAGTTGCTCTCAATTAAACTCACCTCTTCACCAACCACCTCCCTTGATATCCACATCATCTATCATCTGCCTGGCACCATTGGCTCCTTTGAAGAAGACCCCCTACAATCTATAGAAAGCAACATCAAGACCACTTCTAGATCAATTAATCTAGGCCATTTCAACCTTTCACTCAATTACGTGCCATACCATCATGCCACTTCCATTGCAAACTCGCTTACTTACCTGCACTGTGCTACGCACAACAAAGAAAGGATTCTGGATTGGGCAGCTGACCTTAATACTCATATTACTATCTCTGCTAACACTATGCCCCTGGTTGGATCACCCCATCCTATCCTTCACTTTTCTACCTTCCAAGACTCCCCAGCATTCATCACAGGCTTTCCCACCAATGTGGATGTGCAGTTCCCAAAATATATCTAAAGAAACCATCTCCCCTATTTCACACCCCTCAGCCAGGAAAATATTGGCTCCTCAGACACTAACATACTAGCAGACCTCCATTCTGAAACTCTGACCAAAGCAGTGAACACTGTTTGCCCACTGACCCGGTGGACAGCCAAGCCCATAACCCACATCAACGCTTAGTTCACTCCAGGCCCGATGTAATAATAAAGGACAACTAGATGCTGCTTAGAAAAAAGCATCAGCTAAAACCATCACAAATGCCAGCCCTAACTCCAGGAAGACGTCTGCATTCTTAGCTGCCAGCTGCCCCTCCATCCACTATCAAGAAAGATGAGTTGTGGTGCTTCAGCATGCAAATGGCTATGAAAGCCAGATTACATTTGCTACAGGAGAACATTTTGGAGAAACAAAACCTCATCAAATCCAAGGCACCAACTACCGGTACCACCCGGTCCTTCCCCCAAGCCAGGCCACCCCCACCTTTCATTTCAGAGAGACTTCTGTAGTCGAGATTGTAAACATAATTTGAATGTTGAAACCTTCGCAATGCAAAGGCGATCTCTGCCCGGCATCTATTATCAAAGACTGCTTAGACACCCTATCCCCTTCATTACCAGGTTCATCAATTCCTCCTTTTCAAATAACCATGTTCCTACCAGCTAGAAAGAATCCTGGGTCCTCCCACTACTCAAAAACGCAACTTACAACTTTCGGCCCCGAACAACTACCGCCCGATCACTACAGTGCCATTCCTGTTAAAGATCTTGGACAGGGCAGCCTACAACCAAATCCAACCCTTTCTGGAATCCAACCACATCCTAGGAAAATGACAATCTGGATTCCGACTAGGACATGGGAGATAATCTGCACTATTAGACTTGAAAAATAAATTGGACCATTTCAGAGATTAAGGAAAGACAGCCCTCCCCCTTGTCCGGTTCCATGTGTTAATATTTCTGCAAAACTTCGCCATACAAAAATATAGCTATATTTTTGTGGCGATATGAAGGCATTGAACCTGCAGGGGACACCCCCACAACCCCTGTATTATTT
The DNA here is from genome assembly GCF_040938575.1 of Ambystoma mexicanum. NCBI lineage: Eukaryota > Metazoa > Chordata > Amphibia > Caudata > Ambystomatidae > Ambystoma > Ambystoma mexicanum. The sequence goes on from NC_090925.1 coordinate 99,001,404, forward strand.
TAAAGGGAGCAGCGGACACCCCCACAACCCCTGCTCCCGAAAACCACAAATATTATCCCCAATAAAAATATTGCCTATGGCCGTTCCTGACAACCATATATACAGCAATATTTTTGTATGGGATAATATTATGTGATACCCCTTCTCCTTGACCTATTGGCTGCCTTTGACCTGGCAGACCACAAAAACCTCTGCCACCACCTCAAAGCAGCAGCCAACTTCTCCCAAGAAGCTATGATTTGGGTTTCATCATTCCTAGAAGGACGATCCATGAGAGTCTTCTTTGACTTGGCTAATGTCGCTGCTGGACCCATCAATTGTGGTGTACCACAAGGCTCCTGTGTCTCCCCTACCCTACATATTTACCAAATCCCACTTTGACCACCTGAATGACCTCAGCATAGTCTATACCAACTGTGCAGATGATAAACACATTCTCCTCCCCTTGTGAGGATCATATGAACAATACACCAAGATGATCAACAAAATCTACCTCACCAGCCAGACTTGGGTGGCCATGAACAACCTGGGCCCAAATTATGATAAGGCATAAATACTGGTAGTGGGATCAACTGCAATGTTGAAGAAACTCTCCCCTGCTTACTCATCTTTCCTGATAGATGGTATAATAATAACAGTCTCAGCATCCATGAAAACTTTGGGAGTGCACCTGGATGCCATCCTATCCCTCTCAAAACAGGTCAATGCAATCACCACATCAGCAGCATACACCGACAAATGTCTCAACACAGCCATGCAATTCCTCATGTCGACAAGCTGTTTGTCCATTGCAAGATCGATAACTGGTGCAAGACTTGACTATTACAATGCCCTATTTGCAGGCACCTCCAAGAAGAACATGTGCAAAATGCTGGTAATCCAAAACAATGTGCTACACTTAACATCTCATAAAGAGACCACATCTCAGCAGCAAGAAAGGTGGTGTATTGGCTGCCTATCCAGGAAAGGATTATCTTCAAAATCCTCACCATCACCCAAAAATGCCTTTCAAGCACAGCACCTTAATATTTATCCCAAAAAACTGTTAAAGTCAACTCCTCTAGACTGATCAGACCTTCCCATGCCCACCAACATTGAATCGGGACAGAGGAGGAGGGGCTAGTGTCCCTGAATAGTAGTATCTCATTGGAACACTTTCCTCCCTCGCTAAGAGCAGAAAAGTCTCATTGTTCATTTCGGAAAACTCTAAAAGAGTGGCTCTTTGCCTTAACTGTTCCCGGACAGACCACAGACATTGGAAGTGACAAGACCCTCTACTGGTTTCTTTTACCCGACTGTTAATTGCTCATTTCTGTAAGCATATGTACCGAGTAACTTGATTGCAACAGTGCCTTGATGCCCCCGGGTTTAGGCACTTTACAAATGCAAATACATTAATAAAATAAATAAAACAATTTGGTAAATGGCATTGTTGCCTGTTTGACACATTTACTTTATGTTCCAGAAACGACTCCTTGCAGTGTCCATGTGAAATCATTGGCATGGTCTGATACTTGGTACAGATGAGAAGTATAAATATATACAGAAAATTAAGTGGCATGCCTTTCCCTGTTATTGGCATGGTCAAAAATGTTAATATTCTGGTCTTGTGCATGGCTGCCAAGTGCATAACGGAAATATAAGGGACAAGCATGCTCGACTGTCCAGTGCTAAATGAGTGCATAATGGAAAAATAAGGGGCATGATTGCCCGACTATCACATGTGCATAAGGAGAGAATATGGGGAACATATGTGTGAATGGCCTGTGTTAAACAAGTGCATACTGGAAGGGGAAGGATGTCTGTTTGTGCAGTAGTAGCAACCACCCGCACATTGTCATCATGGAAGTGAGATAGGTGCACTAGTCCAAGCATTCGAGTAATGCAAAACATATTTTTTGAATGTCCAATTTGCATTTTGTGAACTATGCTGCTATCAATGTTTATGGAAAATACAAATTAATTCAAGAGCATATCATATTCAGATGTCATATGCATTCGACTTACCTGTTAAAGCAAACAACAGGGTGGTGATTTACATGAGAACATACTTCTATAAAAATTCTGAAAGGCTGAACAGCCCTAAACCTTCAAACCTTCAAAAGCACTGTTAGCTTTAGCAGAGGCCCTGTTAGAGTAAATTCAGTGATGCCAACGATAGGAAGTCCTCAAAGGGAGAGTGAAATAAAATCTTGTAATTTGTTTGGCAAGTTCGTAGAGAGGAGAGCAGCCATGACCATATGAACAAGAGATCGGGTGTGAATCAGTAAATCACTTGTGAGAAGAGCTTCCTTCTGGATCCTCCTTCACTGTCACAGTTATATAAGCCAACCTTGCACCAGCATCGCCTCCAAGGACATGATCCACAGAGATGGGCATGGAACATGCAGCTGCTCTCAGACAAAGCATTAGGAATTACATGCTGGTTCCTCATTAAATGTTGTACATTTCCTCTTAAGTGCTAAATATTATGTGGGGCAAAAGGCCAAAGGTGGGTCTGTAAGGAATGGTTTCTGACAGGTACGGAATGGGCATTGGCCAATGTCGCAAAAAGTTCCACAAGGTACACTGGATATCCCTGGAGTGTTGTCTTGGTCAACCCAAGATTTATATTGCTTGCTAGCTTGGCCTACCCACATTCCTGACATTCCTTTAAGTAGTTGGTACTGGTTAACAAGGGTGTCTAAAAGTGACCATCTTTCTCATTATACAGGACAGAGACTATTTTTGGTGTAAGAGGACGCTCCGTAGAATAATGGACGAGCAGAAACAAAGGTGGTTGTGCCGTCACATCTTAATACTAAGGTTGACCACCTTTTCCCTCAATCCCATATTGCCAGAATGCATTGCCTGGTTTCAGGGAAGCACCAGTCCATGCAAACTTGAACTTTCTCTCGAGTGTCTTTTCACCATGTGTGTTCTGTGCACTGAGATCTATGACCTGTGTCCAAAACTTTCATTCTGTGGCTCTGTCACTGCGTCTCTTCCCCAGTCGCCTGCAGGACATCTTCTATTAATTATTTTTGCAAGGTCCACTCTGAGCAACATTGGTGCTCCCACCGGCTATGCTTAAGTCATCATATTACAGACACATTGGGCCTCATTTTCTAAGTCAGCGGAGCGCAAATGAAGGTGCAAAAAGATAGCTTTGGGCCATTTTCATTGTTTTTGATGCTGGAGTGCAGAGACAGAACGGAAGTTACGTTTCAGCCTTCTGTTTACCCTCCACTTCAAAAACAGCTTGGGCCTACAGCCTCATGAGAATTTCATGGTGATTTCCCATGGAATCTCCTTGCTTTTTACACCAGATAAAGCAGGCGGATAACATCATGCCCATATGGAAGGCGTCGCTTGTTCATTTTAGACTGCAGAGCGCAAAAGAGAGGCATAAATCCACTCCCGCCATTACTCCACACTTCTCGTTTGCATTCTGCAGTGCAAAAGATGAAAATTACCTGGATGGGACCTTTTTGGTGGTAAGTCTAAACATAAGCGGTGCCCTCTGGGTAGTTTAGCTCATGATTATGAGTTCAAACATATTGCTTTTGGGAATTACTTATAAGTTGTGATATGGTGCCCATTGCTAACCAATTAATTGGATGGTGTTTGTGGTGCACGTCGGTAAAGGTCTCCCATCCCAGAATCCGCTGGCAATCCTTTCTGCTGTGCTGGTGTACAGAAGGAATATCTGTGAATACAGTCAAACTATGTGCAATATTCCACTATCATCACTCAGAAGATATGAGCATCTGCAGGGTGTGGCCATCAGACCTATCATTGGGCTTTCTGGTTATCAGGACTGTTCATTTTTCTGCAAACATCATCCCTCTTCATCCCATCTCCTCTGACTTTAGAAGTGTCCACGTTGTATGTGTCCACACTAGAACTAGACACTTTACTGATCTAAGAACATATTTGGGGAACGTGCTGGATAGTGCGCCAGGCACCCTGGGTAAATGCCATCCACCGTCAGCGATGTTATGTATGCCCCGGTAACAACATTACATGTTACAGTCACATGGATGCATCTCATAGCTTGCTATTTGGAATTCTTCCTGGGAAATATCTCAGTGCCTGTCTAAGCTCTTTATCTCTCAGCCACTTCTTCATGGATATAGTATCCAGACGGCTCATTGGCTCCAAATGCAGGCCTAGGACACCAAACAAACTCCTTGTAATCCTTCCAGGGAGATAGTGGCCGGCTCTTTTCCAGAATGATGTGGTTCCTCGCTCTCATCTTTAGCCAGATGGAGCTCAGCTCACATTTATTCTCTGCTTTAAGTTTATTGTCGCAGGATGACTTCTTTATGGATTGAATGCCAGACTGTAACAACAACAACAGACTAGGATCCGTGTTAAAGTGTGCTGTGGGATGACTTTTACCCAACTCTCAACTCACAGTACACAAATATCTTTAGTCATTTAAAACCTCCACACAATCTCTTAAAGATGTGGTAGAAACTCAAAAATCAAAACATCTCACCACATTCCCTCCTTCAAACATGCCAAAATCACACTAACAAATAAATCAATGTATTTAGAAACGTTAAAGTGTCCCATATACATAGCATGTTAAATGTTAGTATGAACATGAATATGAACATGAATAGAAACATGCACACAAACTGTTCATTAGGAACATTTGCTTAAAAAATACACAAGAATTATTTGCGTCATCGCCTGACAGATGTCATGTTTCTTTCTGTTCCTCGAGCTCTAAATGCAAAACATTCAACAGGGGCTGGAATGACATATTTAATTCCGTATATGAAGGCGCAAACACTCTATACTGTATGACACAATACGCTTTGGGCCGTTTGGGGGCTTTAAATGCTCAGACCATATCTCCCATGCTAGGCGAGCTGCACACTGGCTACCAATTATAGCCAGCATCAAGTTCACAATACACTCCATCACTTATAGATGCATCCACAACACCACACCTCCCCTCCGCAACCAAAGGATCATGAAAAAACGACAGCTGCGGTGCCTATGATCTTCCAATACTCAAGCCCAAGCTATTCCCAGATTCTCCAGGAAAAGAGATGGGGCAAACGGCTTCACTGGCACTGCCCCCACCTGGAATGCGCTCCCACTCCACATACCGGAAGAACCCTCCTTCCTCATCTTTCAAAAAAAAACGTAAGACTTTGCTTTTTGACAAATATGATTAGTTGCACCCGATGCTCTGTCTGCCAACGTACCTATTCTTTTGATTGTTTTTGTCTTGATATTGGGAAAATCTTCCTCGGGACCAGCCCTTAGAGCAAAAATTACCCAATTCAGCCCAAAATACAGGTTCTATTGTGCCGAGCAGTGAACTCATGCTAGTGACAAATGACACCTTCAAAACGTTTTAGTATTTATTCTAAACAGTGAATTTCAGCAACATTTTGGTATTCAAGTTAGAGAAGATTACAAAGCACAAAACTTAGAGAAATGCAAAATATAGAGAAACATAGAACTTAGAGAAACATAGTCTTACGCCCCTTCAATCAGCACTGGGAGACCCTGGCCCTCATAAGCTAGCTGTAACAAGCCCCGCTCAGAGGACAGCGCTGCAGGGTGCCGACAGAGCCACAGATTCCGGACACTTGATCTTGCTCGAACCAAGTCCACAGATCGATCTCCCACCTGAGTCATGTGGGCATGCATTTTTATAATCTCGTGCTGTCAGTCCATGACGCACAGTTCTAGAAGCTTCCCTGTGCAAAATATAGGCTTGCTCATGGAAAAACCCAACTCTGTGAATTTCCACTGTGCTCCTTTTCTGTGCCCCTCCCTGCTTGGAGCCCATCTGCGCGAAAGCTCAGGAATGTCTTATCAGTGTCTTCCCAGAGAAAGGAAGATTAGTTTATGAAGCCATGCAGGGCTACAGTTAGAAAGGCAGAATATTCTAAGAGAAGCCAAGATGAATTAACCCCATGTGAGCAAGCTCTAAAAGGCATGCACTCATAGCTTAGTGTTCATAGCGCTTAAGATTGGCTATCTAAGCGCTATATAGGTGCCATAATGTTCCAAACACTCCAATAATGTCTATTAGCTACAGAGCTGGGGCTTTCGCCCTGCCTGTCTATCTACAATGCATAATGTGACCTACCACCCCTACTAGGCCTGCATATTCCTTGTAGCTCACTACTGCGTAATGGAAGTGCTACAACAGACTACTGTCAGCATTTTTGGCACACACTTTGAATAAACTATTGGCTTTCAGCGGCTAATGCTGTCATCTAAAGACCTGATTGGTAAATTTGCAATTTTGTGTATCACTACAGTTTTATCACTTACTACTGTACCTGCCTATTGTGCCAACATCAGCGCCATGATACTTGCGGGTTTGGGCACTGCATGTAAATGCAATAAATAAATAAATAATGCTCAGCCCGATGCTGTGTACTACTACTGCATCTGCGAAAACCAAGCAGAAACAATGCTTACTTCTGTGACTGTCAGAAAACACCTCAACCTAAGTGTCCAAACACCTAGCCAGTGCCATCCACCTGTCCTACTTACTGGCTTTTCCTGTACTGTCAAGGTACCCAGTATTAGTCTTGGTCCCAAGTATTGCAATGTATTGCTCGAGCAGAAACTGTAGCTAGCAAAGAGAAAACCTCATTCTCTAAGATGTAAAGGAACCAGCAGCGTTCACTACTCAGCACTCGGCTGATACACACCTTTCACCCTTTTTTCTGCTGACCAGGTTTCGAGACAAGTCCGATCTATGAAAGTCTCGTCAAAACAGGTCCATCCCTGTTCCTCCAAAACTATCAAGGACCACATTGACTCCCTGGCGCCTACCCTCTTCCGACCCCTCCTGCCAAGCTAACTATCGCCCAATCTCTATCACTCCCTTCCTGGGCAAGCTCCTGGAGAAACTGACCAGCTCCCAGCTTAATCTCCATGCTGAATCTGTTGGTAGTCTTCATGACCATCAGTCGGGCTTCAAAGCTGCCAGAAGCACGGAAACTGCTCTCCTGAACATCTGTGAGGACCTGCTGTCAAACCTTGACTCTAACACCCCTTGTGTTTTCATTTTGCACGACCTCTCTTCTGCCTTTGACACTGTCAACCACACCATCCTGCTCAACCGTCTCCGTCATAACCTGGGTATCACTGGTAAGGCTCTGGCGTGGCTGACCTCCTTCCTCTCCAATCGACCCTCCCAGGTCCAATTGGGTTCCTTCCTCTCTGACATCTTTTTCTCTACCTGTGGTGTCACCCAGGGATCTAACCTCTCCCCCTGGCTGTTCAACCAGTACCTGGCACTTCTTGCTCACCGCATCGCCGCTCTCTGTCCCAACTTTCAGTGCTATGCGGATGATACCCAGCTCATTTTCAGGCTACCCTCAGCCTCCTCTTCCCCTTCCCTCATCTCTGACTGTCTTTCTGCTATCCAGGAATGGTGTGCCGCCAACGACCTCTGCCTTAGTGCCAGTAAGACTGAGATTCTATTTATCGGCACACCCACTCCCTCCTTCCCTGCAGCTCTCTGGCCGGCCTCCCTTGGCCCTCTTCCTGCTCCTACCTGCAAGGCAAAAAACATTGGGGTCATCTTCGACTCCACACTCTCTTTCTCTCCTCACATATCTGACGTCTCTAAGAAGTCACACTACCAGCTACACCTCCTCAGAGGTATCCTTCCTTTCCTCTCCTTCTCCCAGATGCTCACTGTCTCCAGAGCCATGGTTCTCTCAAAGCTGGACTACTGTAACAGTCTCTATCTAAATCTTCCTGCCTCTACTCTCCGCCCTTTGCAACTCATCCAGAACATGACTGCGAGACGTGTCCTTGGCCTCAAGCCCAGGGACTGTAACTCTCCAGGACTGAAATCGCTACACTGGCTCCCAGTGGCTGCGAGGATTAAGTTCAAAACCCTCTGCATTGTCCACAAGGCCTTCTGGGGCCTTGGGCCAAAATACCTTCAACTCTCTCTTCCTAAATATCTTGCTTCTCGAGCTCTTCGCTCATCCACCTCCAACTACCTCAGGGTCAGCCGCTTCTCCAAGCAACTAGCTGGGGGTAGATCTCTCTCCGCAGCAGGGGACTCCCTCTGGAACAGCCTTCCTGCCTCCCTGAAACTTGAGGAGAACCATCTCCGGTTCCAGAAGCACCTCAAAATCTTCCTCTTTGCCTCCGCTTTCTCTCCCTCTCTCGACTTCTAAAATCACTGAACCAGCACTGAATCTGCAACTGGGCCACTCACCGATCTCGGTCCTTGGCCCAGCCACTCTCCCCTGCACTGCCTACCTGCACTACGGACTGTCTCTGTATCCTACAGCCCCTTCTCCTGGCACTTACCTTGCACTTGCCACCATCTGGCCCTATTATGTATCTTGTATTCTACTAATCATGTACTGTACTCTCCTTACACTTGCCACCAGCTGGCCCTATTATTTATGTTGTATTCTACTAACCATGTACTGCACTTTCCCCTCTCCCCTTCCCCTTGCATTTTTCCCAGTCCCCCTACCTTTGCACTTGCGCGATCTGAATGACACCAGGCCTAGTAGAATCGTTGTCTGTCTCCCCTTGTTCCCCCCCGCCTCGTCGCGCCTTGAAACACTTGTGTATAGGCGCGCTACGAATTCCATATCATATCATATCATATCATATTCAGAGGAAAATGTCCTTGCTGGACATGGCGATTCCACAGTGTTCCCATCATCGATACTGAAAGAACAGCATTGAAACAACAAGTTTAAAGGTATAAAGCCAGAATAACCTCTGGGTGGATAACACCCCCAGCTATCTTTGTAGATGTCTTAGGTTGTGTAGGATCTCAGCTGGATCAGGTCTTTCTGATGCTCTGAACATGATCCACTCTTATAATGAAGGCAGGCAGCATAGCTAGCCCATGTGTGCTCCCCAGTCAGGCTGTCTCCTGGTGGTGGTGGCTGCGGTCCCACTCTTCCATTCTGCTCCTGGTGACTGCTGTGCATCTGCTCTGGGTGACTGCTGCCCCGAAACAAGATTCTACACATCTTCTAAGGCTCTTTCTACTTGCGCTAATCTCAATAAATTAGGCCATCCATATTCTAAATTTATCATAGATAACAACAACATCCCAGTAGCCAAGGACTACCTAGACTCCACTCTCACCTTCAAAAAACAAGTAAACTCCATGGCCTCAGCCACCGCCTACAGGTGCAAGCTAATTAGAGTAGCTAAGCCATTCCTCACACCTTACAACTGCATTACTTTAGCAAGAGCCTTGGTATTATCTAAACTGGATTATTGTAATGCCCTATATATAGGATGTAACAAATACATTATGAATAAGATCCAAATCTTACAAAATAATGCTTTAAGAGCAGCCCTCAATATCCGCAAGAAAGCCCACATATCTGACCTTAGAAGATCCAACAACTGGCTCTCCACCAAAGACAAAATCCACCTCAAATCAGCCTCCCTAACTCATAAATGCTAACACATGGCCGCCCCCCAGTACCTTATTTGCAAATTCCGGAGACAATCCACTAACCGCCCCACCAGAACAGCTAATACTAACCTACTTCAAGTGCTTAGATTTAAACGCATGAAGAGTGGTGGTAGTAGCTTGCCGGTCAAAGCTGCCCAAAACTGGAACTCACTCCCACCCTCTTTAAGAGAAGACTTGCCCTACCCACATTTCAGATCTACCCTCATCCACTGGATTAAGGAGCATGACATTTGACCCTCTACTACACTGCCACACCACTGTTCACCCCTGCGTATAACTGTGTATATATATTTGCATCTGTATAATTGTATATATTGTATATAACTGTTGCTTGTTGCTCTGTGCTACCTCTTGCTTAACTGTATGATTTGGGCCAGCACTGTTTATTATTACTTGTACTATAACGCACAAGAATTTAACCTAAGCTGAACAATCCTCTTTTCTTCTTCTGTGCCCTAATACCTTTGGGTCTGGTGTGCATTATAAATAAATAAACAAACAAACAAACAAACAACCACTGTTGTGTCATCAACTGATTTGGTAGCTTTTTTGCTTCTTGGTTTTTTCATGTTTTGTGATTAGCTGTTGCATGTTCTGTATACTCCCACAGCATCTGAGTGGAAATTCAAGTCTATAAAGGGTCCTATCTCCATCTAAATACCATGTCCCATGATTCACATAGGGCTCAGGGCCATTCCTCACAGCCTCTTGGCTCCAGCCACTGTACCCACTCTGGCAGTTCCAGTCCCTAATAACTGCTATACATGCCAGTGCTGACATGCTTCAATACTGGCCCCAACTGAAACACATGATCATGAGACGAAGGCCAGTATGCCACACCAGTATTCAGTAGTGGTCTATCTTCCTCGAAAATGTGTGTACGTTTCCACGAAGATACATCTTCCATTCAGAACCCCCCTTTCTGGCAAAGCGGGTGTTGTTCTTCTGTGGCCAACCCTCGAGTTCTAGTGTGTTTGTTTGTTAATTCTTCAGGTACCTGCTGCTGTCCTATACAGTTCCATGTTGGACTGGCATTTGCAGGTACTATTCTAGCCATTTCTGGCCTCAGATTCGGCATGGCGCCCCCAGGCTCCATGGTCATCGCTGACCATGGGGAGCCTGTGTGCCGCCTTGCTTTTATAATATCTTCATGATTCCCTTCTTCCAGTTGCTGGAAAGAGAAGGGATCATATTAGCAATATTTTGCTGAGGACAAAAAACAAAACTATTGTGCCATACTGTTCTAGGAGGAAAAGCAGAAAAAATAACTTTGGAATTTGGAAGGACATTCATGATTGCCTGAATCAAGTTTTACAGATCTTGCAACAAAGTAGGGGCACTGACATATCCCAAATGCACAGCAACACAGTGCAGGACAACTACATCTGGACTATTGAACCTAGCCACATCCTGACAAACTTCCAAAATTGCCTGCAAATGAAAAGCAGGCACAGTACTCCACACCACCTCCACTCCTTTTACAACACAATTCTTTGCCACATTCCTAAATTTAGCAGACTGCTCCAAACTATCAACAAACATATCTCCGAGCACAAACACCCTGACTTTCTCCGCCTCTATCATCTTCACTACACACAGATTCTTTTAACACAAACCACAATCTCAACATCTGATTGGCTGATCCCTACAGTCCTTTTTCCATGCTGGATTTACTGAGAAACTTCAGATGTGGCATGCACTGTCCGCAGACAACTGCGATTACCGCGGAGCGCGTAACATTGGGGCAGCCCTTCTCCTCTTTCCACTGCACTCTCTGCACCGTTGGCTAACGTTAAGCAGTCATACAATCATCCACCAATCACATCCAAGAACTCTACATCTAACTCTATTATCACAGATCAGTACCTTAGATGTACTACTGATCACTCTCAGTACAATTCGGGTGTGACTGCAAAGGACCTACAGCAACAACTACTATAAAACTCCACAAGATTTCTATTTGCAGATTCATGCACATCCACATGCATGAACACAGACTACAGGTATGAATATTTTTTTTTATTTATTTATTTATTTATTTATTTATTTATTTATTCGTATTTGTTAAGCGCACAGAAACAGCCCTGAAGCATCATGGTGCTGGTTACAATAAAAAGCGATACTTAGTTCTACACAGTACAACCCTGTGTTGTCCTCCATCCACTGCTGAAGCCTTTTTAGGAGGATTCCTGCAAATAACTTAGATGAGCATCTATTAGAGTAACTGGACGGTATGCACATGGATCCGCTGAATTTACCTTTTACATATAGGAACTATAATACCAGTATGCCAGCTCAATGGCAACTCATTTGTGGTGATTACTGTATATAACATTTGCACTAAATGTGGTCATTATTTCAGGCTTTCTTAAAAATATATAATTGAGAACACATTAATTCCCTATTGATTTGTTAGGCCTTAGCCTAAGTATCACATAGTTCACCTCTTCCATGGTAAGGACACCCATCAACTCCATAGTCCCAGTTCTCCTGGTTCTGATATATCTGGGTTATCAGTTCCACAGAGATACAAAGCATGAAAATGGTCTTCCCACACCTTTCCTGTAATGCGAATCTCTGGAAGCTCCTTTACTCCAAAATCCAATTCTTTATTATTCCTTGATACTTTTGACCAAAAGTCCTTGCTGTTATTTTGACCTGTCATAACAGAGATACTGACCCACTATTCATTCGCAATATCCTACTTTCTACTAGATGGTGCTTCTTCAAAGATACCTGACATTACTCACAGTTAGAAAAAGAGCTCCTTGGAGCTTGTTCCAATTATCTGTATGCTGAACCCATGTACCCAACACTAGGCCCTTTAAGACGAGGTAGCAATAATTTGAGATGGATGGAGATGCAGAATATACTCAAACATCAATAAAGAGAATGACTAAGGAAGTTGGCAAAGAACGTCTGTTTTAATATCAATTATCTAAAACAGGGAGTTGCAACGAATATCAACTAACATCCGCTCAATCTTCTCACTCATCGAATTTCATAAAAAATACAACATTTATAGTAAATACTTGTCATCCTTGATGTCAATCTAAGTGGCAAACTACAAAAACCCACTTGGAAAAGTGATTGCTTAACAGGAACATCTAGGTATATGTTCCATACTTGTTGAGAAGGTGATTCGTTCTCTAACATCAGGAGGGGCAACTAAGCCGTCCTCTAGTGCAAGTCACTACAAACGTCATCAAATACATGACGTTCTATTGGTTATACAAATTATAGCGCTCTCTCTTACATGTCCCTCTACAATTAGTTAGCACCCTTGTACTACTCTGTATTAATCCACACAAGTTTGCAGCACTTAGGCTGGCACCAAGGTGCTGGTGGGCTGGTCATAACCATAGCTTCCCACCTCATTATCCTGTCATCTATCTGTACTCTTGCGGTTTTCCAGTCAATTATCCCTTTAAACATTGGCCTTGGAAATGTTCTCAGTGCCTGATAATAAAAGGGAGTAGAGGCATACATTGTCTCTTGGTTTCGATACAGCTCAACTCAGTATCTATTTTCATCCATCCACGTGACCAGAGATCATGTTTCAGAGCTTTTTGGTATTTGAAATACTATGAACCTCTGACGTCTTCAATGTTCTAGCTCCTCACCTCAGACAGGAGTTCGTTCTTTTCACATGTTTTGTAGCTACTGCATGAACATCCAAACTCACTGTGGCCTTGACTTTCTGGTGCTGGGCCAGTCAAGTTCTTCTTGAATCTACCTCTGCTATTAAGTCGCTTTCCAACTGTGCCACACTGAAAAAAGCCTATTTATTTACTGGGGCCAAACTCTAATAAAGTGCATTTTGGAACATCCATAGTTTATTCATTCCTATGCATATATGTTGGCGCATCGCTACAATCTATTCACTACATAGCCAGCCTTTAAGAATACGTTGTCTACTTGCGTTACTGCATCTGCACAATTGTAAAATGACTTGATGTTTTCTTCATCGTTCCTGTAGCATGAGCATCTTTATCTCAAGCCCAAAATGTTGCTCATCTTTAACACCTCCTCCTTAGATCTTCATAGAATGCTTACATTCTTCAGCCTCTTGTCTCTTCTCTGGATACATCAGCTCTGCTTGCATGACATCATCAATCTTCTCTTTTGCTCATTTTTCACACTTTTTCACACACACTTCTGGGATTTCATTCATATTGTCGGGAATGCATATATGACTTTCTCAATGGGTATCTTACTTCAAGGATTCTTTTTGGTATAGGTACTCTCACTGGTACTGCACATGTCTCACACTCTGGCTCCCAACATATAGGCATCATGGGGGTGGAGCTTTGAGTGGGGGACTTGGCTCCACCTCCACACTCCCCCCTCTGGGCGATTCATCGACCACTCTCCCATCATCCTTCACATCTAGACATCCTCGTCTGAAGAAATGCTTCTTTGTGACCCATATCTTTATGACTCCTTTCAGGCATCCTGCTGATTCTACATGCTCATCTTTACTCCAGGACATAAGCATACATTGTCCATTTGGACCGCAGTAGATCCATCTCCCCACATACTTCTTGTTTTTCTTTGGGTACAGGAACTTCGTTTCTTCAGGTGCATGAATGCTGGCCTTTATGTAGTCTCTAATTTCTTCATCTATCAGTGCCCTATTTTATTTATTTATTTATTTATTTATTTATTTATTTATTTATTTATATATACCATGCCATAGCCCATGGGCATCAGGGCGCAAAACTTACAACATATAGGCTTTTAGTATTTGATGACTGGTTTACTCAAACAGGGTTGTTTTCAGGCTTTTCCTGAAGACCTCATAGTTTGCTTCTGTTCGCATTGGTATGGAGAGTTTATTCCAATTTTTTACAGCAGAAGCAGGGAAAGATCTGCCGGTTCATCTAGCTCTTTTGATCTGTGGTATGATCAGGAGGTGTGAAGCAGTAGAGCGCACAGACCTGCTTAGTGAGTATTTTTTTACTGTTTGCTTCAGATACAGTGGGGCCTCTCCATACACACACTTATGCGTAAGGGTCAGTGTCTTGAATTGAATTCTTTTTTCTATTGGTAGCCAGTGAAGCTTCTCACGATACTGTGAGATGTGCTCTCTTTTTGTTGCATTGAAAATTATTCTGACCACATCGTTCTGGTTTATCTGCAACTTTTGAATGTTCCCTTTGCCTGCCCCATTCAATACGGTTTCGCAGTAATCCACAAGGGGGCATCATTATGGCCCGGACCAAAGTCTCGCAATTTTAGTGAGATACTAAAGAATGTATCTGTCGTAGAACTTTTAGATGGTAATGTGCATTTTTAGATGGTAATGTGTTCCATCCTGATTCAACATCAATCATGATCTTCATTCCTACTGCCTTCTTTGCAGTCTTCTTACATTGTGAGATTATTTTCCTGATCACTCAAAATCCAAGCAAAACCATCACTATCATGGCTCCAAGGAACTTGAACATGTCTGCCGTCCATTGTGGAACCCATGAGAACACTGATCCAAATCAGCTGTCATCAACAATGACTTTCACTTTGTCTATCATCTGGACATGTAAATTTGTCAGCAACGTCATCACCTCTGTCAAGGTGCTATTCTCGTCATCATGAGAAGGTATGAATGTGCAACATGATTCTCTGATTTTGGCACAAACACCTCCATCCATAGCTGTAATCATGTCCAGGATGTATCTATTCTGAAGAGTCATCAGTCGTATGGTTCTCAGCTCTTCCTTAATAGCATTGAAACCTTTTATAGTAGTGTTAATCATTTGCAACAATTCCCATCTGGATATCTGTAACCACTTGGTATTTGCTGCTGTCTGGATCTTGGCATGAAGATAATCGTGAATATCAATGAATAATCTGTGTGCATATGGAATGGAATCAAAAGCTTCTATTGACTTGGCTGAAAGATAGTTCTCTCTGTTCATTCAATTTATCAACTCAGCAGACTTCTTTTTCCTCAGGTGAGCATCTGCCTTTGGAAAGTCACCAATGTCCAAGTCACTTTTAGGAATCACCAAAGCTGGAACATGGACATTTACTACAGAACATCATCCTGCACATTCTCTGGGCAGCTTCACATAAGTTCTGGATCCACAGGCCCAGTAGTGATCCATTATCACTGCTGTCCCATCCTTCATTCCTGGTACATCGAAGACTCAACCACAATTTTGATTGTTTCCAACTTTTCTTGTGCCATTGTTTCTGAAACACAGCTTTGCACTGTCCAATGGCACTATCTGTAAGGGCCATCTTTGTCTTCGACCCGCGTTAGTAGTTTAGCAATTCTTGGCCATAAAGGTTTGCATCCATTCTCCACAATGTCAATAGTTGGTTTATAGCAACCATTACTACCCACGCTCTACAAATAACTACTCCTTCCTCCCATTCATCTGGAGAAAGTACTAAGTCCCAAATCTGCATTTGGCCTCTGTTCTTCCATCTTCAGGTTTCTTCTGCAGATGTTTGTACTTTCAAGTCGTCTGTTTACTTCCCATCTAATTGCAGCTCCTTAAACACCAGGTTATTCATATCTTATCACATGTTTTCTGATATGTGTTCTTACTCTTGTCTTTGTGTCTTGAACATAATCATCTTCATCTGGAGCTGTCCATTCTGTTGCCCACACCAAGGATGCTGTTCGGCCCATGAACTGACCTCTTGCTGAGATAGACAATGTGCTGTCTGGACATCTACCTCAACAGCTATGTATATCTTAGACTTTCCCATACTATAAGACAGGAGTGCAAAAATTGCATTTCTCCTCTGAGGACTCCTTCCTACCTCTTTCAAGTGCTGATACCACATGTTATTCCCCAAATGTGCTGTACTGTCTCAATAATCGTTGAAGTCATGATCATCCTCCCTTGTACTTCCCTTAGGTCTCTTTCATGCCACATGAGCTTTTATATTCATCTCATGAAGCATGTCCACATAGTTCCTTCTTACTGGGGGAATCATAGGAACACTTATCAGTAAAATCAGCGTCTCTACATGTGCTACTGGTGCAGGAATGATCACTGGTTCTCACAATACACATGTTATAATAAACAGTGTGCATCGTGAGAACCAAAAGAATGACGATAAATATAATACATGGGTAAATGATGTACCAGTACATCCATCCCCAGCAACAGTGGCTACTTGCACGTTGCTGTGTTCTCTCATTGTTTGCCACATTATTATTATTGCTGTCAATGTTACCCATTTTGCCTGTGATTACTTTTAAGGAACACATTTTTTTTTTTTAAATTAGGCAGATTTCTCAGGTGATCAGGCAACAGATGAATCTCCTTGCGAATCTCATATATCAGCCAATTTATTGCAGATCGATTCCTGGGATGCCTTAGAAATACAAGAGTGTCAGTGCGTCGTCCAACAAGATAAGGATGTTTGTGGATCAGAAAATGAAGGATCAATCCAAGTAGTTTATGAGCGTCTTCATCAGGCACTTTCTGTACAGACCTCAGGTAGCTGGAGGACCTGCTCTATGATAGCTGCGAGCAGTCTTCTTACAATAGGACCATTTTTAGGATCTTGCAGAAACAGGTGAATGTTAGTAGTTCTCCCAACAAGCGCAGAATATGCACGAAGAATGAAGAGGGAAACAGCAAAAATGATCCGATGAATGTTGCCATTAGACACCACCATAGGTGCGCCCAACGAGAAACTCAGTGAGAAAGAAATTGGGGAACTGCTCCCTCTTCCAGTCATCGAAAAGGAATTTGAGATTTGGCAGGTTTCTTCTTCTGGATCTTAATGCCTCACTGTCCACATTCAGCAAGCTCCTGTGGCTCAAGAACAATAGCTTTTCACTCCTTGCTTAACAGCTACAAAGAGTGTCTCGGAAAAACCACAGTCCAATGTGCACACTTTCCCACAGTCTCTGCGTCGTTCTTCCTTGTCATCAATCTCGTCTGCACGTACTGAACTACTTCTCTGTGGCTTGTTTCTGAATGGGGTGGGGGTGTGGTGCTCTCTCCAGAATACACTTTAACATCTCCCAGATGTATCCATGCATGTCTTGCTAGTATGCTCAGTGCTCCTGGGGTAACATGCTCCACTATGAAAGGGCCATTAAACCTTGGCGTGTGCCACTTTCGTGTGAAATTCCTAATTAAAACTATGTCACCTGGGAATATTCTGGGTACAGGTAATTTTTAAGGTCAGGCTGCTGTATGGTCTTCATCTGTGTTCTGAGATCGACACCCCGTTCGCTTGGCTTGTTCTGAAATGACAGAGATACTTGTGGTCAAACATGTTAAGTAGGCAAGTGTAACGCTCACCTGGTATCCACAGGGACGTCACTCATCCTGTTCTGACCTCTTACGACCTCAAACCCTTCCCTGGAGGCTATTCGACTGGAGACTGGGCCTGAAACACAGGATTGGTAGAGTTTAACTCCCTATTGTCTCTGTGTGCTTGAACCATTCTTCCCCGGGGTCCAACCCTTCCCTTTGATCCACAGCTCACCTTCTTTTCTTGGATAGTGTTCTCTCCATCCTGCTTTCAGCGCAGGGGCACATTGATTGATGCAGGCTCGTTGCTGCCTAGTTACTTCACTGGCAAGAGTCCGACAGGTAAGTATAATGAGTCTTTTGAACAGTTCTCTAACTTTGTTCCTTTCCTTCCTTAGATGATGGCTGGCGTCCGGGGATGGCGGCGTGCTGCTGAGATGAGTAGCGCTCAAGGCGAGAGTGAGCGAGATGCGCGATGCACCCCTTTTGTATTTGCATTGAACTAAGTTATTTTTCTGTGTTTTTTAGGTGCTGCGACATTTTCAGCGTGGATGCCGGTTATGCAGAACAAATGCGGTGGGTAAGCGCAGTATGCAGCGCCTCTAGATGTTTCCACACTAACCTGGAGTGTATTTTCCCTCTTGCAGATGGATGAGAAGTTCCGGAGACAGACTTCCCCCAGAGCGGCTGCGATTTAGGTAAGCGTTTGTCGCTCATACAGTATTTAAAAGTAAGCGAAGATTTGCAGAATGCTTACTAATGCCTTTTTTCTGTTCTTTTCCCTTTTCCTTAGGAAGCGGCGTGCCGGGATGGGAATGACACCGCCGAAGATGCCCGCAGAGCAGAAGGAGTGATGAATGATGGGCAGAAGCGTCGCAAGGTAAGGCTGTTCCTAACGGTGTTCTTGTTCTTGCAGGAGCTGAGCGCAGAAGAAAGATGCAGGCCTACTGGAGACCGATCCAAACACAGTGAGTGTCACGCTGCAGGTGCAGAAAACGCAAAGCATGTTTCTCAGCCTGGGTGTGGCTTAAATAGTCTCTGGGTATCCCAGGTGTCTCTGGGCTGAACCACACCCAAAAGACTAGACCGCACATGCAGTTCTGGGAACCGAAATATGTGGGGGCATCCATCTTGTCCCCATCAATGCACTACAAGTCCAATCCCCAATGTTATCCTATGGGAGTGAGTGAGTCTGTTGCCACAAGCGCCAAGTCTGACTCCAAGTGGGTCTTTGGAGGGATGTAGAGGCCCTTGAGGGCCATGTAGGTGATCGTGGCCTGGCTCCAGCCTGACATCTTGGAGGGCTGGGGACATGAGGCGCAGGAATCATGACAGCACTCCCCCCCAAGGGTCCTCTCAAGGTGGCTCTTCTGTCTGGTCCTGGTTTGGTTGGATGGTTTTGATGAAATCGTCTAAGCAAGTGAGGTGCATGGATGTACTCACATGGCTCCCATGTCCTGTCTTGTGGACCATACCCCTTCCAGAAGTCCTTGACTTCGAATTCTGGCTCCCCGGCGACTACTACTGGCTGCGGTGGCGTTGCTACCCGGGTCCCAGGTTGAACAGGTTTAAGGAGAGACACCTGGAAAACAGGATGAATCTGCATGTTTGATGGCAAAGCTAGTCTGACCGCCACAGGATTCATCACGGAGGTGACAGTAAATGGACCCAGGTATCTTGGATGGAAATTTCGGGCTCCTTTAATGGACACGTGTTTAGACGCCAGCCAGACTTTGTCTCCCACTTGGTAGTTGGGGGCCTTTGCTCGGTGTTGATCAGCAAACTTCTTTTGGCGATTCTTAGCTTGAAGTAGGTGTTCAGCTGCCCTTTTAAAGGTTTGAGAAATGGTCGTGTGCAAGGTTTTGACTGCTGGCATTTCCAGGGTTGTAGGAACGTCCAACTTAGAAGTACGTGGGTGCCTGCCATACATGGTATAAAAGAGTGTCTGCCCAGTGCTGGTGTGTAGGGAATTATTATAAGCATATTCAGCTATCCATGATAGGTCGAACCAGCTTCCTTCAGCTAGGTGTAACATGCAACGCAGATACTGCTCGAGCGTCTGATTTGTCCTCTCAGTTTGACCATCCGTTTGGGGATGGTGACTGGTGGATAGCCGGATGTCGTTCTGGGCCATAGAGCAGCATTTTCTTCAGAAGTTAGATACGAATTGAGTACCTCGGTCTGAGACCAACACTGAAGGAAACCCATGGAGCCGCACAATGCCTTCAAGAAATACCTTTGCCAGAGTGGATGCATTTGGGAGCCCCTCAAGAGGAATGAAATGTGCCATTTTTGAAAATAGGTCCACGACCACAAGAATAGTGTTAAACCCTTGACTGGGTGGCAAGTCAGTAATAAAATCAAGAGACAACGTGTGCCAGGGTGCTGGTGGGATTTCCAATGTTTGTAATAGCCCAGCCGGTTTGTGCTTGGATGACGTGTTTTGAGCAAACACTCCACAAGATAGGATGAATTGGATAATGTCTTTACGCCACGTGGGCCACCAATAATTTCGTTTTACCTTGGCTAGGGTTTTAGCGATTTGGGGGTGGCCCTCGATCAAGGAATCATGATAACCGGACATGACTTGTTCTCGTAGTTCTTGGTTTGGTAAGAATAAACGATTCCTGAAGTAGGGCAACAGATCTTTTATCAAGTAATGTTCTCCTTGTGCACTCCACGCTTGTAATTCCTCCAGACTCATCAAGTTTTGGATTTCTTCATGTAATTCTTTCTGAGTTATGGTTGCTGTGATTCCTAGGCGCTTGTCACTCGGGATGATTGCTATTGGATCAGGGGTCTGATACCCTTGCTCTTCCACCCCCATACGGGAAAGAGCATCGGCCTTCCCGTTTTTTAACCCTGGTCGAAAAGTAATCACGTAGTCATATTCAGCAAAAAAAAGAGCACAACGTAGTTGTTGTGAGGATTGGGCCTTTGCCGTTTTTAGGTACTGGAGGTTCCGGTGGTCAGTTATTACAGTGATTGTGTGTCTGGCGCCCAAGAGGTAGTGCCGCCATGCCTTATAGGCTTACTTAATGGCCAGGAGTTATTTGTCTGTGATAGCATATTTGAGTTCAGGGGTGTGTATTTATGCGACCAGAAGGGAACAGGGTGTAACTGGCCCGTTTCGGGGTCCTTTTGTGAGAGGACGTCTCCCATAGCCATTCTTGAGGCATCCGTTTCCACCAAGTATGGGAGATCAGGGCGAGAGTGGCATATATTGGGGCAGATGTGAATCTTGCTTTGAGTTCCTGGAAAGCCTCCTCAGCTTCTGTTGTCCACTGGAACTTTTTCTTGCTTTTCCTTAGTAATGACGTGAGGGGATGCACGATTTGCGAAAATCCTGGGATGAACCGGCGGTAGAATTTTGCAAAACCCAGCATACTTTGAACCCCCTTGAATGAATTTGGGGATGGCCAGTTCAGGATAGCATCTACCTTGAGTACATCCATTCGGATTCCATTTGGGCTGAGAATAAAGCCCAGGAATTCCACCTCGGAGACGTGGAATGAGCACTTTTCCAGCTTGGCGTAGAGCTGGTGTACACAGAGTTTCTCCAATACGGATCAGACGTGTTTAACGTGGTCCTGCTTTGATGCGGAATATACTAGGATATCGTCGATGTACACTAGAGCACAGACATCAATCAATTCCCGTAGGACATCGTTCATGAAGTATTGAACTGCAGCAGGCGCGTTGCAAAGGCCAAAGGGCATTACTTGATATTCGTACAAGCCGTATTTGGTGCGAAAAGCGGTTTTCCATTCGCCCCCTGTTTTACGCCAACATGGTGATATGCCCCCCTCAGGTCTAGTTTTGTGTAAATTTGGGCATCTTTGACTTGATCAAGCAATTCAGGGATCAGTGGCCGGGGGTATCGATTTTTTACGGTAATCTGGTTCAGTGCGCGATAGTCGATGCACGTTCTCAAGTCCCCCTCCTTTTTCAGTACGAAGAATAGAGGACTGGCTGCTGGAGACTTCGAGGGACAGATGAACCCGTTGGCCAGGTATATGTCAAAATAGGCCTTCAGGTGCCGGTTTTCTGGTTCTGTGAGTGCGTAAATTCGCCCACAAGGGATTTGTGCGCCGGGTATCAGGTCGATTTGGCAATTGTATGGTCTATGCAGTGGCAGGGTATTAGCCTGTTCTTTCTGAAAGACATCTTGAAAGTCCTGGTATTCACTTGGTAGGGTGCCGATTGCCACAGTCGCAAGCGTGGAGATTCCGGTGTCTATTGGTTGTTTCTCTTGGAGATAACATGTGTGGGCCCAAGTCTCAGGAAAGGCCAATTCTTTTGCTCGCCAATCGATTCGAGGATTGTGAGCTACCAACCATGGCATTCCAAAAATCAACCGGAACTGTGGTGCCTTAATGAGGTCGAAAACAATAGATTCTTGGTGTCCATCCTGGCACAGAAGGATTAAAGCTGCAGTGCAATGGGATACTGGACCAGAAGCTATTTCTGTGCCGTCGACAGTGGTAACAGTGTCAGTGGTTGATTGAGGGCATAACGGAAGCCACATCTTTGCCGCAAGATCCTGGTCGATGTAGTTCCCAAAGGCTCCACTGTCTATGTACGCTCTTACTGCGTGCATCCGAGATGGTTGTTGGTGATTGATCAAGACCACAGATGCAAAATGGGAGGTCTGTAGTTCACTTTCTACACTCGACAAGTGGACCCCTACACTTGCCGGGCTGGGGGGGTTTCCGATTCCTTGATGGTATCTTCCTTGTCCGTGGCCCCTACCGTCCTCCTCGATGGCTTCACAGGGCACTCTTTAAGTAAATGACCTGACCTTCCACAATACAGACATAACTGCTGCTGTCTCCTTTTATCCCTTTATGCTTTAGTCAAGGGGGATCTGACCTCCCCGATTTGCATTGGTTCTCCTGAACCTTCTGTTGTTCGGGCAGTATTGTCCTTTGAACGCACATACATAGGGCGACGGTCCGGTATGGTTCGATCTGCGCTTCGGTCCTGCAACCTATGATCCAGTTGAACAACAAGGTCAATGAATTCTGAGCAGTCTTTCGGGGGTTCACTACTTGTGCGAGAACATCCTTGAGCTCCCCCCGCAAAACCCGATGAAATATGGTGGTTCTCTCCTCCACTGGCCATTCTGCTTCAACTACGTGTCTATTGAACGTGGCTATGTATGTTAATAGGTCTTGATTCCCTTGGCGTAGGGACAGAAGTTTGTTGTCTAATGCCTGCCCATGAGTACGACGGGCCAACAGCTTTTCCATCTCCTTCTGAAAGCCCCTGAAGTCATGCAGCAAAGGATCGTCTTGGGCCACAAAGGGTACAGACCAGTCCACGGCGCTACCACTCATGTAGGATAGCACAAAAGCGACCCGTGATTGGTCATTCGGAAAGGCCTCTGGCCTACAAAGGAAGTGCAGGCGGCACTGGTTCATGAACGTTGCAAACCTCTTGGGATCCCATGTAAATCGTTCAGGCGGGGCCAAGGGAACTGCCCCAGGAAGGGTTATCTAAACGGGATTGGCTGATGGCGCTGGCACTGAGGGCATGCTTCCCAGCAATGGTGCATGCCCTGCTTGTGACTGGAGAAGTTGCCGGCTTAAATCATCAGTGCGTTCTTTGGCTACTATCAGCTCTCTCCTCAGGGTGTTGGTCTCCTGCCTGGCTGCATGTACTTCGGAACGTAGTTGCCCCAACATGTTGGCTAACTGGTCGGTTTCTGACGTTTCCATGATGCCCAGGTGGATTTTGATGTGAGGCTTTGCGTTCTGTAACGCTCACCTGGTATCCACGGGGACGTCACTCAGCCTGTTCTGACCTCTTACAACCTCAAACCCTTCCCTGGAGGCTATTCGACTGGAGACTGGGCCTGAAACACAGGATTGGTAGAGTTTAACTCCCTATTGTCTTTGTGTGCTTGAACCCCTTCTTCCCCGGGGTCCAACCCTTCCCTTTGATACACAGCTCACCTTCTTTTCTTTGGATAGTTTGCTCTCCGTCCTGCTTTCAGCGCAGGGGCGCGTTGATTGATGTGGGCTCGTTGCTGCCTAGTTACTTCACTGGAAAGAGTCCCACAGGTAAGTATACTGAGTCTTTTGAACAGTTCTCTAAATTTGTTCCTTTCCTTCCTTAGATGATGGTTGGCGTCCGGGGATGGCGGCGTGCTGCTGAGATGAGTAGCGTTGAAGGTGAATGAGAGCGCGATACGCGATGCACCCCTTTCGTATTTGCATTGAACTGAGTTCTTTTTCTGTGTCTTTTAGGTGCTGCAACGTTTTCAGCGTGGATTCCGGTTATGAAGAACAAATGCGTTGGGTAAGCGCGGTATGCGGCTCCTCTAGATGTTTCCACGCTAACCTGGAGTGTCTTTTCCCTCTTGCAGATGGATGAGAAGTTCTGGGGACAGAGTTCCCCCAGAGCGGCTGGGATTCAGGTAAGCATTTGACGCTCGTACAGTATTTAAAATGAAGCGAAGATTTGCAGAATGCTTACTAATGCCTTTTTCTGTTCTTTTCCCTTTTCCTTAGGAAGCGGCGTGCCGGGATGGGAATGACACCGCCGAAGATGCCCGCAGAACAGAAGGAGCGATGAATGATGGGCAGAAGCGCCGCAAGGTAAGGCTGTTCCTAACGGTGTTCTTGTTCTTGCAGGAGCTGACCGCAGAAGAAAGATGCAAGCCTACTGGAGACCGATCCGAACACAGTTAGTGTCACGCTGCAGGTGCAGAAAACGCAAAGCATGTTTCTGCAGACTAGACCGCACATGCAGTTCTGGGAAACCAAAATATGTGGGGGCATCCATCTTGTCCCCATCAATGCACTACAAGTCCAATCCCCAATGTTATCCAATGTTATCCTATGGGAGTGAGTGAGTCTGGTGCCACAAGCGCCAAGTCTGACTCCAAGTGGGTCTTTGGAGGGATGGAGAGGCCCTTGAGGGCCATGTAGGTGATTGTGGCCTGGCTCCAGCCTAAAATCTTGGAGGGCTGGGGACATGAGGGGCAGGAATCATGACAGCAAGTAGCTCATCTGCTAACAATTCTGCTGTTGTCTGAACATCACTTCTAGTCCTCGATGGCAGGGTGAGAGGCGTTCTCATTTGCCTCCCCGTTACTAGTTCATGATGTGTGAGGTGATGGTCAGAGTCTGGTTGATTCCTCAATGCATATAATGCAAGTGGCAGGCAATGCAGCCATCCTGTTTTCAATGTCAAATTTAGTTTGGCTTTCCTCTCTTTGAGCAGACTGTTTGCTTGCGGGTGATAAGTAGAAGAAAATGTATGTTTTATGCTGAGCAATAAGCTAATTTGCCCAAACACTTTATTCACAAAATGCGGGCCATTATCTGATCTCAATACGTCACATATTCCCCATCTTGGAAATACTTCTTAACTAATAACTTTCCAGTGCAAGTGGCGTCTGGGTGTGTGCATGGACCAGCCTTGATCCACCTAGAAAAGGGGCACACCACCACTATCATATACCTATATCCATTACAGACCTGCAGCATATCACCATAATCAATATGTAAATGCTGAAAAGGACCATTTGGTCAAGGGATAAATCCTCTTACTGTTCACAATGTGTGCCCAGCAGTAAACCTTTGACATACAATGCAATTTATTATATAAAAAGTAACGTGTTCTAACAAATTCGGTACAAACCAGTCCTCTGCAATATTTGCTGCAAAGCTTTCTCTAGTGACAAGCGCAGGGTAGTGTAGCTGTTCCAATGCAGCCCTTAACAAGGCTACAGGCATCACTAGTTTACCAGTGCTTTCCTGTTGCCACAGTACCTTGGAAGAACACCCCCTCCATGTCCACATGTCTTTCTCATTTTGTGGGGCTCCACCTTGAACTTGCATCAATTGTGTTTTCGACAAATGATTAACGCTTTCATTCACAATCATCATCACAACCATTCTTTCTTTCACATCAGGCGTATCAAAGCTCATAATATCAGGTGAATATGTAACTCTTTTTGATTCTTAGTCTGCAGCTTGGTTTCCGTGTGAAGTCTGCTCTTTTAGTGTGCACTGCACACTTAACTACTGCGATGGCTACCGGGAGTTGTAGTGCTTTAAAAAGTCTGTCCAATAAAGCAGCATGCTGTACTGGAGTGCCGCTGCTCAGAGGTAGCTGCTCCTTTTCCAATGTGCCAGTCCTGTGTGTATTGTTGACGTCACATAGGCGGAGTCACTGTACACCATTAGTTTCCTGGTCTGCGTGTTTCTCGAGCGCCACAATCAGCACCACTAATTCTGAACATCAGCCTGTGCTGAGAAGTGAGATGGTAGTCGTACACTTGTCATTACTTTGAATTCTCTGTTAGCCCTGTGTTTTACCACAGCAGCACCTGAGTACCTCTGCCCATCAGTTTGATCAATCTTTGAAGAACAACCAATAAAAAGCATTTCCCCCGCTACTAGAGCATTTTCCTTTATCCTCGGTATCTCGTCAAAAAATTCTTCATAATTCGAGCAGTCATGTGCCTGCTCGTCCTCTGCCAGTGTTTCAGCTACAAACATGGCGGGGTTCACTGTGTTACATCTAACTATTTTAATCGCTGGATTCGATATAACCACCTCATAAGCAGAAGTTCTTTAAGATGTCAGTGTAACTTTAGGCTTCTCCAAAGCAGCAAACAAAGCATGTTCAACAAATAACGTCATGGAACTCCCCATTAATATACTGGTAGACTTCTCAATAGGGAAAGCGGCGGCATCCAACGATTGTTTGCACAGGAAGTGACCCTTCATTACTGGGTCCAAAATCCCACTGTAATATTTTAGAGGCTTATACCCCAACGCAGTCCTCTGCATGAGTACTGCTGTCATGACTGTTCCATTTGTTTGTGAAAATAAAATGAATTCCTCAGAATAATTGTGAATCCCTAGAACTGGAGCTGTACACATTGCCTTTTTTAACTCATCAAACCCTTCCTCCTTTTCATTAGTCCGTACAATCTTTTCCTGACTTTGTTGTGCCTTTGTCAGGGTTTGCGTCTTGTGTAAGAGTTATATTCAAATATCCATGCTCTGACATAACTGCACAGTCCTAAAAACAGTTGCATTAGCTTTATTATTATTTTTTTATATAAGCCTTTGGTTACAATTTAAACCTTAACTTTACAACACAGTACAAAGAGTTTAAAAAGAAAAGAAGACAAGAAAAGAAAAAAACGAAAAAAAGGAAAAAAAAAAGTTTAAAAGCCAAAATCACATATATCAAGTATAAACCACCTGTAGGCTGCTGTTGCCAAACCAAGGCCACTAATTAGGTTCATACCCCTTCTCCTTCAGCTACCAGCCCATCTTTAGATGGTTTATTTGATGGTAAATCAATTAACTCGAATAGTTGTTTCAAAAAGATCTGCATGGCTAAAGTTAAAGAGGTTTGGGTACTCGACATCAGTCTCCACCACCAATCCTCATCCGACATAGTTGAACATAGATTAAAATGCTTAGCCAGCCATTTTGAGCGGAGCTCTTTGGCTCCTGTACACTTTAGAATCAGATGTATTAGCGTTTCTCGATCAGAATCACACAATCTACAGTGGAAATCTCTTTGGTCCAGTGGCTTCATAGTCTCTGTGATTTCCTTAGAAGAATATAAATTCATCCTAACCCTTAAAAAGTTGTGATGTTTAAATCTATAAGGAAACCTTGTGATGTATTGTGGGAGAGAGCCCCTCGCTCGAATATCAGTAAAGTTGTTACCCTTTAAAGTTTGAATCCAATCCAGGTCATACAATTTCCTTTTTATTTGGGCTTTTTTTAACCATAAAGAGTCCGAAGTTTTGCCCAAGTCAGCCAAGATGCCTTTACATCTCCATGCCATAAATAGAGGCTCAGAAAGTTTTAACATCGCAGAAGCAATAGCCGCTAAACCTCCTTCCGTGTCGTTGACACCACATTTTCTAAACAGTAAAAACAATTTCCAGACTGTAATGGAGGATAGGGATTTTAACCCCAATTCAGCTCTAATGATGTAAATGGGTACACCATTGGGCAGACATACCTTCCTCCAAAACAGCCCTTCCAGTTGTCCCCATACGGGCGCCGGAAATGAAAGTGAAGTTTCTGTCCCGTAAGTCAGTATAGGTGCTACCTTCATGCAGAAAAACTCAATGACCGGAATCAGCGAAAACTTACAAAATGTGTTTCTAATAATGATTGCTTGAGCAGGAAGGTTTCTTGTCTTGCGCCTTAGGGACTTCACTTGCTGTGCATCCACTGATCTATCATCCAAACAAAGGCCTAGGTAGATGAATTCCGCTACTTCAGGGATCTTTTCTCCTCTAATCAACCACTCTTTTGTTTCACACCCTTTTATTTTATTTTTACAACTGAAAGTAAGGATCCTAGATTGGCAGCGTTGATTTTCAGGACATTCATGTCCGTGTACGTAACCAAAGCATCTAATTGTCTTTGATGGCCCACTTTGGATTGGTCCAACAGGATCAAGTTGTCGGCAAAAAGTAATCTGCTGTTCTTTACCCCTTCCAAGGAAAGAGGAAAGCATCTCACCGATGTAAATGCAGACTCTATGGGCCTCATTACGACCCGGCGGTTAGTGAATACCGCTCCGGATGATCATGACCCGCCAATCCGCTATTAGCGGCACCGTAATTAACAGTGCCTCTATTAGAGGCATGGGCGCGGGCACGCGACCATTCATGTCGGCAATACCAGCATGGCGTAAACAGGAGGACATCACAAGTCAGGCGGCCATGCAAATAACGGCCTACTGAAGGCCAAAAAGTACCTTACCAGCATGAAGCAAACACCAGCATCGCGGACCACCCGTAAACGGCCATGTGCAGTGTTCCCAACTGCCATAGGTGCACACTATCAGCACAGGTGGAGGAAATATAGACTGGGCCAGCACAAAAGGAGCACGCCCCTCCCCTTCCCACACCCAGTCACACACCAAAATGATTCCCATACTACTAGCAATGCTGCGGCTGGAGGACATGATTGCAGTGGAACTCCAGCTACAACAACAACAACAACAACAACAACAGGCAGCACAGAGGAGATGCAGGAGGAGAATGAGGGTTAGGCAGGCCCAGCATGCCCCACCAGTGCAGCCAGTGGTACCACGCAGGCAGCCCCCAATCCCTCGCATCAGAGCCAGTCCATACAACCTAACCGCTGAGCAGATCCACACCCTGTACCGTCTGGACCGGGACACCATCACCACCATTGTGGACATGATACATGACGACATTGTCAGCCTGATTGAAATACGCACCGCCATCCCACCCCTACTCAAGGTAGTGTCTGTGCTCCACTTCCTGGCCACAGGCACCTACCAGCACACAGTGGGGCACATGTATAGCATATCGCAACCATTATTCTCACGTACGCTGAACCAAGTGCTTGATGCCCTCCTGAAGCACACAGGCGACCACATTTTCTCACCACGGACAGCCCAGGAGATCTCAAACACCAAAGTTGGTTTCCATTCACTGGCCGCCATCCCTGGTTGCATTGGCGCCATCGACTGCACCCACGTGGAACTGGTGGTCCCACATGCCATGGAGTTAGCGTACCGCAACCGTAAGTTATACCACTCCATCAACGTGCAAATGGTATGTGACTCAAACAAGATCATCACACATTGTTGTGCCCGATTCCCCGGATCAACCCATGATTCAATGGTCATGCGGAACTCCACGATACCACGCTACATGGAGCGATATGCAGGGCAGAGATCCTGGCTTCTCGGTGAGTTGCATGTTAGGCTCATGGAAATGCGATGTGGGTAGGTGATTAGGGGAGAGATGCATACTTCACCTGGCTGAGATGGGTGGGGAGAGATGCATACTTCACCTGGCTGAGATGGGGGTGAGAGATGCATACTTCACCTGGCTGAGATGGGGGGGGAGAGATGCTTACTTCACCTGGCTGAGAAGGGGGGGGAGAGATGCATATTTCACTTGGCTTAGATGGGGGGGGAGAGATGCATACTTCACCTGGCTGAGATGGGGGGGATGCATACTTCACCTGGCTGAGATGGGGGGAGAGATGCATACCTCACCTGGCTGCGAGTGCCTGAGAGAATGGACCATGCTCATACCCCAAAGCAGGTGAGACTGGAACTGACACCTGACCACATAATGCAAGATGTAAACTGACCTACCATGTAAATGATGCAGTGTTACAACCATTCCATAGCCATCTACATGTGCACTATACTCAATCAGACTGTATCCCTGCAACACAATGCAGCTACAAGCAATTAGTATGGCCAATACACAGCACCAAATACCATCAACAGAAAGGACAGTCCTGCATTACTGCTTACAAAGGAGTCACATGAGGGCCAAATACATTAATACACCACTACACTGACACAGAGGTCCAACAAAACTGCATGTCACCATTTGTTGTGCATAGTGAGATCATCATGAGGCTGCCATCAATGGTGACAGGATGAAAGCATACAATTGACTACACATCACCCAGATCATGGGAACAACCAGCGTGGACTAACACAGTGCATGAGCACTCACAAGGAATAGGACCCCCCTGCGCCCACTAGACGATGGCACGCACGCCTGTCCATAAGAGGAATACACACATAGTAGTCACATTGTGTGTCTCCATTCATGCATGGACATGTGCTTGCAATCAGGAAATAAATGCATGCTATGGTGTCATTGATACAGGTCACATATGATGTGATGACTTACACATATACATTGTTGCCCACATGCAGGTGATGCAGGCTATCCCTTGAAGAGGTGGCTCCTTACCCCAGTCCGGAACCCACAGAACAGGCACAAGGAGGACTACAATCATGCGCATAAACGTACCCGTGTGGTGATTGAGCAGACATTTGGCCTCTTGAAGGCACGCTTTCGCTGCCTAGCAGGTCTGATGGGGCACTCCTGCACGGCCATGAGAAGGTGGCCAAGATCGTCATGGCATGTGTCATGCTACACAATATGTGCATCAGACGGAATGTGCCTCTGCCCCCTGACGCTGAACTGCAACCACCTGACGATGAGGATGAGGAGATGGGGCTGCACTTCAGGGAGGCAGCGATGCACAGGAGGGACGTGCCATGCGTCAGACTCTGATCAACCAATGGTTCTAGCACACATGGACGAGGAGTGTGACATGGAGGTGGCACTCGGGGCACTTGGTGTGTCAGGGACATGGACACTGTAGACTGTTCACCAATAAAGCACAATAAGCAATGTCCGCACATGTGAATTATGATTTCCCTACAGGTGTATTAAAGAAATATAACAAAGTGCACAAGCCCTCCACCCCACACACCATCTCCCCCCCCCTCAACTCCCCCACACGCCCTCTCCCCCCTCAACTCCCCAACACACCCTCTCCCCCTCCCCCCTCAACTCCCCCATGCGCCCCTTCCCCCCTCCCCCTCAACTACCCCACACACCCTATGCCCCCTCCCCCCTCAACTCCCCCACACACCCTCTCCCCCCTCCCCCCTCAACTACCCCACACACCCTCTCTCCCCTCCCCCTCCCCCCTTGACTTCCCCACACATGGTGTGCACTGGTGTGCACCATTAGTCCACATGGGACCAGTATGCCTGGCTGTACCTACAGCCCCCCCCTCTTCCAGCACCAGGTGCACCCCTGTCCGATCTGCGCAGGTTACGGCCAGACCTACGCACGGGGCTGGACGTAGTTGAGATTGCATTGGAGGATGTCCCAGGTTGTTCTGGCAACTGTGGCTGACGCATTACCTGCATTGCTGCCACCATTTCGGAGAGGACCTGCCGCTCTGCTGCCAATTCGCTGCAAATGTCCTTCGGGGTGGTCTCAATTGCTGTTTTCAGGGATGCAGCACATTCCCTAATGCCATCCCTTGCCCGGCCACATTCCCTGATATGCTGTGTCAACAGCCCTGTCAGATCCTCCTGGCGCTTCTGAATAGCCCTGATCCCCTCTTGGCTAGTTGGAACAGTGGTGGATGTGTGAGGGTTTTCCAACATGGTTTGTTCCTCATGCACAGTTGGCGTGGGGCTGAAACTGCCGGGCCATGAATCCCCAGGAGACAGCTTGTGCATGCTGCTGTTGTGCAAG
This sequence comes from Ambystoma mexicanum, assembly GCF_040938575.1. NCBI lineage: Eukaryota > Metazoa > Chordata > Amphibia > Caudata > Ambystomatidae > Ambystoma > Ambystoma mexicanum. The sequence continues at coordinate 99,033,127 of NC_090925.1, forward strand.
CTGCATGGGGACAGTTGTTGTGAATGCAGGGCGCCTGTGGCGGTAGTTGCGCCATGCGGCTGAACATCTGCCTCATCGTCCGTCACGGCTGCTGTGGAAGCTGTCTCCCCCTCTGTGCTGCTGGCAGCCGATGTAGTGCCTTCTGCCACTGGCTCTTGGGTGCTGGTGGCTGGTGTGGGTGCTGTTGTGGGGGCCGTAGTGCACATTGGTGCTGTGGCCTCTGGGGTTTTCTTGCCCTTCCACAGTGGTGCAGGTTGGCCTCTACCCCTTGAAGTCGAGGGGCGGTGTTCTCCCTCCTTGCCCCTGGCCTTCTTGTGTGGTTTGGCATCATCCTCCCTAGTGTCCTCGTCACCACTGTCTGAATGCGTGCCTGTGGGGGACCAATAGAGGGAGAGGGTTAGTGATGGGTCTACAGGCATCAGGCATGCATTGGGGTGGCTGCATTCATATGGAATGGCAGTTGATTGACATTGGGGGAGTGACATATGGGTTGCTTGGCTTTTGGGTGGGTGATGCATGGAAGCGTCTGGGTTGAAACACATATGGGGTGCATTATGCATGTGGACAAGATGATGCTGTGCACTGCCTGTAGGCAGTCTTGTACATATGTGTCTGGTGGACCCTGCTCTACATCATTGCACTGTCAGTGCAGGTGGACATTCTTCGGCATTGTTTCATTTGGGACACCTGTTTGAATCTGCCGATGACGGGGCTCCTCGCTCCATGTCCCCCACTCCCTCAATTGCCGCCGTCCCTATGGTGCTGGCGCAGATCTCCTCCCATGGTTGCAACTTGATGTGGGAGTCCGCACCTTCGCTTATTGCCATCCCCAGGTTGCGGTTGGCAGAGATGATGCTCCGCAAGTGTAAACGCAGATCGTCCCAGCGCTTACGGACATCTTTAGGAGTGCGGGGTGTGGTGCCAACGGCACTTACTTTCTGCGCAACCTCGGCCCAAATCTGCTTCTTGCGCTGCAGCGCAGGTCGGGACATGTCAGTGGAGAACACCACATCTGCATGTTCTTGCAGTGTCTCCGCCAGCATGGTCAACTCCTCTCGGGAGAAGCACTCCTTGCGCAGGCGATCTGTGTTTTTTTTAACTGCTTTCGGCATGGTAAAATGCAGCAGGTAGTGGTGGAGGTGTGGTAGAGTTCTGGGGGTCAGATGGCTCCTGGTTGTGGTGGATGGCAATGGATTGTGTTTTTAAAGATGGCCGCCATGCTCTTTCCCGTTCCCGTACGATGACGCTACTTCCACTTCCGTTTATTAGAGGTGACAGCTAATGCTGATGGCTTGGATGCCGGTGGAGCTATTTGCACTTCGTACTATGCCGGAAAGGGATATTTTTCGCCCTTTTACGACATGGCGGTGGGGTCATTACCGGCATGACGCAAAGCTCGTGCCCGCGTACTCGTAATAGGCCGGTTTTAACGGTCTGTTGCCAGCACGGACATGGTAGTTGCTCCATGCCGGTAATGACCGGTACTTACCGCCCAACTCGTAATGACCCCCTATGTCCAATGTTAACACATTGTAGACTGCTAGGGCCAGCAGACAACCTTGCTTTAATGGGTTCTGTCATGTGGCCACTCCTGTCTAACCTCACCCTCAGTGAAGTGGAGCTGTGGAAGAGTCTCTAGGTTTTCCTTACATCCGATGGACAGGCCCACTTTTCCAGTTTCATCCTTAAAATGTGGCGATTGATAGAGTCAAAGGCCTGTGCCAAGTGTAACGCTCACCTGATTCCCACGGAGGCGCGGGTCTTGGCAGGAAGCTGTCTGTGACTCGAAAAGTGATGTGCAGGACTCGATTGGCTTCTGGGGTCGAACCTCTTCGCACTGTGTGTCGGACTCGAAGAGTGAGGTTTCTGCAGGTGAAAGAATATGGGGGTTAATGGTCTGGGTTGTTGAATGTCCCTCTCTCTCTCTCTCTTCCCAGCTTTTTCGTAGAGCCCCCAGGTCAACATGCTCACCTTATATAGGTGAATGCTGGGCTCTCCATCTGCGTCTGGTGCAGGGTACCGTTGCCAGTTCCTTCACTGGTGAAACACAGGCCTCTTGAATTCAGAGGATGGTTACCGTCGTTATCTGCACGAGCGGTGAGTTTCTGGACACCTTTTGTCTTTATAGTCTTTACATGCGTGGCACGTTTATATGCAGACTCTGTATAATGCCTTTCCCTTATGTATTGCAGGGCTCTTGAGATGAAAGATGAAGTGAAGCGCTTGGAAGTTCGTAAGTACGGCAAGCGCTCTAGCTGTCTCTTTCCTTGCAGCTTAGTTCGTGTTAAAGAGACGCCGGAGAATTCGCAGGCGTTTTATTGCGATGAGCGTGATGGACGTAAGTAAATACCTGCTTAATGTCTTTTCTTTTGCCTTTCAGATGTTGGGTTGCAGGGCCGGAGTCCGCGGAATGCCAGTAAGTTGTTAACAATACTTTGTCTTCACAGGCGGCGATGCAGAACGATGCAGAACGAAGAAATCCGGAATTCCGGAAATCCGAAATTCACAGCGTGCCGGTAAGTATGGCAATGCTTTTGTTCTTGCAGGTGGAGATGCGGCGTGAAGAGATGGATCTGGTAAGTAAGCACTGCGTGTAAAGTTTGCCTTGCTAACCTGTTGTTTCTGTTCTTTGCAGGTGCTGATGATGTCTGGATACTGAAATGGTAAGTAGGATTCATGCAGGTCCAGGATCGGAAGAAGAAAGGCTGGAGCAGACTCGGTGAGCGTTCTGCTGCAGATGCAGAATAACGCGAAGCACGCTTCATCTATCGGGTGTGGTTTAAATAGCCTTGGAGTGATGAGGCGTCTTCTTCCATGGCCCCGCCTAGGTAAGAAAAGAGTTCCAGTTTCCAGAAGAGTTCCAGTGCTGTATCCAGGGAGTGGAGCTGCCCCACCCAGGTAAGAAAGTAGTTCCTGTTCTCAGATGGCTTCTAAGTGGCTGGTAAGTAAGCAGCATGGTCTGCTGCAGGTAAGTCCACCCAAGCATCTTCACACCTATTATGAGCCCGGCGCTTCCAGTGCCGGGACCAATGGTTTTGATGAGCCTGGTGCCACCGGCGCCAGGACAAGGTCCAAAAGGTCCCAGTGGGGACCGGCTGGTGCTTAGGATTAGGGTTAGGGGCCTGCTTCCAAGGACGTTGGGCTGGTCCTGGCTCCTTGGAAGCAGTGATCATGACACCAAGTCAATTGAGGCCATGTGTAGTTCTTGGCCCTTTTTCGCCTTGTCCTTTGCTTTAAGAACAGTTAGGATAAATAGGTTTACTGAGGTCCCCATTCCTCTTATAAATCCTGTTTGCAATGGATCGTAGTGACGGGAGGATTTCGCCCAGCTGGTAAGGGCTTTGAGGAGCAGGGATCTGAAGATTTTACCACTGACGTCCAACAGGGCGATTGGTCTATAATTTTCCAGCACCGCCCTGTCGCCTTTTTTATAAATGGGAACTATAGATGCAGTGGTCCATGATGGTGGTATTTTCCTATCTTTCTTAATCTGGTAAAACCATATACCCAAGTTGGTGGACCAATGATCAGAATCTTCTTTCAGGTGACAATTGGACCACCCATTGGGGTCTGCCGCTCTTGAGTTACTAGCCCTAAGGACCAGGTCGTAAATAGCACTCTTCGGTGTTGGAAAGGACCACTTGGATCTTCCTCACCTGCCAAAAGATCTTCGAAAATGCAATCTCCAAGTTTTTTCCCGAATCGGGTTATGCAAGAGTGCATCTTGCGGGGCCGACATGTTGTTAATCAAACTCCACATTTCAGATGTATTTTTGTGTGCTATCAAGTGAAGCATGTTCTCTGCCTCTTGTTGGTACATCAAGGCCTATGTGACTTCAGCCAATTCTTAAACTCTTGCTTTAGGTGTCTAATTGAGTTTCAGGCCCCATCCATTTGATGTTTAACTATTAGACGTATTGCCTTGTTCATACTTTGTTTCTTCCACGCCATTTCCAAATCGTACAGGTGGCGAGTGGTAAAGCCAGCTTTACACGATGCCAGACTTTTAACGTCATAGGTTTTAAAGAGAGCTTCTGAAGAGTTATAGTTGAATCTCCATTTTCGACAGGAGCCAACAAAGACCATCCCACCTTCAGCCTATTTCTTCCTAGAGTAATTTCGAGCGCAAGAGTGTGTTGCAAGCACTCCCTTAGCGGGCAATTTTTTAGCATTATGGCCACAATTGTATGATCACTTAGGACTGCATCACTTACTTCCATCTCGGCTATATCATGGAAGAGGGATTCGGATGCAAAGGCATAATCTAATACCCTCGCCTTACAGCACCGCCTCCAAGTTGGTCGAGCTGGACAATCACCAGAGACTTGTCCGTTGACAAAAAGTATATTTCATTCCAACAGGTCCCTCCTCCACAAGAGACCTCTCGTCACTTGAGGTGGGGCTGATAGGGTCATGCGATCAATAAGGGAGTGCCGGGTATCAAACCAGAAGATGTTTAGGTCTCCGCACACTAAGACTTGAAGGTTTCAATGTACAGCCCTTGCTTCATCAATAAGTGTATGTACAGACTCAGAAAAGTTCTTACTCCACTTCGAAGCTTCGTTGCAGTACAGGTTGATCACCAGAACCTTCCTCGTACCTCAGACTAAGGCCAGATCTGTCGATATTATAATGGCCTGAATTAAGGGTGAAGGGCAGGATTCAAAAATAATCTTATGCCCTCTGTCTAGGCGGGTGGCTATAAGCAGATCGGCCGTAGGGCAGCTATTTTTCCCTTTATGTGCCGGGTTGAAAGAAATCGAAAAGCCATCCAATAAGAGAGGAAACCTGAGCCATGTCTCCTGAAAGCAAATTATTTTGAAGTCTTTAATCTTGGGAATGCCTTCACCAAACAAGTGCAAAAACCCCTGTGTATTTCAACTACACATTTTCCACACCTGGTCCAGGGCCTGTGTCTGTTTAATGCCTCTCAGTCCTCCCAGCTATGGGGAAATCGAACCCCTAGCCAGGCGCTTGCCAGCCAACTCCAATCGCCCATGGCTATGTTTTCATCCGAAGGCTTGCGGGGGGGACACCCGTTATTCCCTACAGAGCTAGGGCCTTGACTCAGCATCAAAGCGGACTGTCTGTATTTCAAAGGACTATAAACAGTGGAAGATCTTACATCATTCTCCCCGATACTTGTCTGATGAACCTGAAAGCATTGATGATAGGTCTCCCATTCATCCAATGAATCTTCACTATGATAATCACGACAAGGGTAGGGACGGTCCAAAGGCTCACTGTGGCATGGACAACCGGAAACCCAGGGGTAAGAACTTCTGACCGTACTTCAAGAGGGTGTCTTTCAAGGACCTTGATGACAAGTGTACCGATATTTTGTCCAATCAATGTTTTTCCGTAAATTCTACAAGTAAAAGGTTCTTAGATTTAATATGTCTTAAGGCTGGAATTGCATTCATTAATCTCAAAACATTTGCCATATTTAAAGTCAAATTATCACTAATCCGAAGTGTTCACTCCAGGCAAAGCACTATTCTTCCTGAACTTACTTTAAGTGTGCTTTTCGAGGGGTGGGAAGTAGTAAATTCTTTCTGAATCTTCGGAAAGGTAAACTTGACATGGCACACAGGCAAGTTATTCCTTGAGGGATTCTCCACTATGAGGGGGAGGGGGAGCTGTCTTCATTCGGGGACCTCGGTGAAGGAACATCAAGATGGGTAAGGCCTCTAGGCCCTTTATTGAAAAGATAATAGGACCTATGGGCCGTTTCCCCGGAGATGGAGAGCGGTGAGCCCCTGCCTGGTTCTTCTGCCTCCTACTCCCCGCAGAAAGCTTTTGAGCTTGACAGGCGGGCACTTCCTTCGGTCCTGGTCCTTGGGCCATGGCTTTTGTATCCTCATTCATCTCTGGGCTTGAATAGCCATCTTCCTCTATGGAGTAAGTTGAAAGATGTGTTAGTTCTATTGTTGAGACATCAGAACAATCAGCCCCATTCTTGTCCACTTGGTAGGGTGAAACGGGGTCCATTGCAAGCCCTCTCTTATGGGGAATGATGCCCCCCTCTACCTCCACCTCCTGGGATTTCGACTTAGGCTGGATTGGGACCAAGTTCCTAATGAATAGACAATGCCCCCCACCCGCTTCAGGACCCTGGAGGTCGCAGAAGATCTGCTTCACAGCCATCGGCTTTATCACCTTCTTTTGCTTAGTTAGCCTCTTCTTTAGAGCCAGCCTCTTTGACTGGGGCGATGAGCTGCTTGACTTTTCTGCAGCCGATAACTTGGAGAAGATATTGTATTTTTTTGCCCCAATGGGAATGGACTCCGGTGTCAGGAATGGCACTCTGTCAAGAGTGGCACAGGGTACCCAGGTAGATTTTGGGTGGCTGTGCCGAAGTAAGGTAGCAGATAAGTACACACAGCAGGGAGTTAAACAAGAAAGAAGAGTAGGAAACTGTAGCTGTGAGCCAAAAGATACAAAGGTACAAACAAACCGGATTCCCTCTTGGGGTGTATGCTGAAATGGGAAAGAGTGTTCCACGAACCTTAGGAAACTCCAGCCTTCTGCACAGATTGCTATAACAGAGGCCCACGCTGTATGCTCATGGCTGGGAACAACAGCAGTGGGTGTCTGTAACACTGAAAACGCGACAAGGGAAGGGGCAGAGGTTGCCTGCCGGAAACCAACAGGCAAGCTCTGTACAAAGGGATTACATAAGACACATGAGAAGACAAGAACAGATATATCCAGCGAAAAGGAAGTCAATGAGCAATCTAGCAGAAGGAAATGAAGGAAAGGCAGTTAGACTGAAGTAGATAACCTAAGGTGGATTACAGAGGACTCAAGGAAGAGAACAAGGGAGCAGCAGTAAGGAAAACAGAAGGGCTGCAAAGTAGGAAGCAGGTCTGCAGTCAAGAGTGGCACTATGTGCAGGCAAACTGTATTGGACTGCAGAGGACTGTAGTAGGCTGAAAGGCAGGGAGTCCAGAAGAACAGGACAGAGAGAGAGATTAGTAGTAGGTGATCAGACAGAGAGCCCAAAAGAATAGGGATGCTAGGTAGCGAGCCCAGAGGAGCAGGGCTGTAGGCAGCGAAGAGGTGCAGGCTGCAAGGTAGGGAGCCCAGGGAACAAGGGCTTGGAGACAGCAGAAGGTTGCAAGCTGCACGGTAGGGAGCCTAGAGGACAAGGGCTGTAGGCAGGCTGCAGAGCATGGAGCCCAGAGGACAAGGATGGTAGGCAGCCGGAGTGAGGCAGGCTGCAGGGCAGGGAGCCCAGAGGACAAGGATGGTAGGCAGCCGGAGTGAGGCAGGCTGCAGGGCAGGGAGCCCAGAGGACAAGGATTGTGGGCAGCCGGAGTGAGGCAGGCTGCAAGGCGGGCAGCAGAGGTTAGGACTGTAGGCAGCTGGAGTGAAGCAGGCTGCAGAGCAGGGAGCCCAGAGGACTAGGACGGTAGATAGAAGGCAGCGGAGCGTGATCGGCTGCAAGGCAGGGAGCCCTGAAGAGCAGGGCCGCAAGGAGTGAGCCCAGCGGGGCAGGGTCACTGACTGTAGAGGGCTGTAGTAGGCTGCCAGGCTGAGAACCCAGCCGAAAAAGGTAGGTAGCAAGCAGGAAACCCCCGAAGGGCACAGGCGGGGGCTGGAAAACAGCAGAGTGTGATCAACTGCAATGTAGAGAGCCCAGCAGGGCAACGGCGGAGGCTGGAAGGCAGCAGAGCGTGATCAGCTGCAAAGTAGAGAGCCCGGCAGGGCAAGGGCGGAGGCCGGAAGGCAGCAGGGCGTGATCAGCTGCAAAGTAGAGAGCCCGGCAGGGCACTGGATCCAAAACAGGGAAATGCAGCAACAGGAACAGCAAACAAAGTAGAGGGTCAAGGCAAACAGGAGCGGGGAGATCTCAAGATGCAAGACCCTGTGCTCCTGCAGGCAGCTGCTTATATACAGCCCTGCCCTGTTCTGAGGCAGGCTAATTGACAGCACCTGTAGCAGCACACCTGAAGACAATCTGCCTCCTCCCTCTCTGGTCCTGAGCAGGTGGAAGCAGCACCGGCCGCTAGGGCTTCTGGGGATTGTGGTCCCAATAACAATGAAAGAGAATAGCCAGGAATTGAGGACTGCAGACAGGTGCATTATGGTAAGTGTAGTTAATTGAATAAAATAAGAAAGAACCAAAGTTGAGCAAATGGAAATAAAAGACCAAGGCGTGAAAAGGAGTTGTTCAAGGAGTATTCGGAGGATAAATGAGTACCAAGTAGTCCATGACGGTTGCCAATGCGTGCGCCAGCTGCGCGGGCATGACATCTGGTCCCGGTGGCCCTGTATCGACCGGGACCTTACTCCTATCTTCAATAGGAAGGCCCACACCCTTTAAGGAAGTCAAGGGGGGGGCACAGTGTCTTTTTTGTTTTTCTCCAAGGGGCTCTCTAAGGCCCAGTCAGTCGAGGCAACTGCCTCCTCTACCCCTTGACTCAGGACAGTTGAATCAGCAGCCGTTTTGCCCAACAAGGTTGTGGGCAGCTGAGATGTAGAACTTTCCAGATAAGATGCTGGTATGTAACTTTGGAAAGCTTTACTCCTCTGTCTATCTTTGTCTCTCGTTGCCATTGAAATGATAAATGTAAGATTTTTGTAATTTCTTCTTTATTTTTAGTCAAGTTGCCCTGGATTCCCGTCACACACCCCTCCAAAAATATTAATTTTGTGTGGAGCACAGCAATCAGTATGGACTGGTCTCTGATGTGCTCGCTCATTGTTTCATGGAGTTCCATGAAGAGGGCCACAGACAGGGCCAGCGCCGCAATCAAGCCAGCATCAATATGCTAGGCGGGCTGAATTTTCAACCTGGGCAACCGCTAGGTCAAGCAGGTCTTCATTTGATATAAGTGGTCCACCAAAATTAGATTGGAATCTATGCCCATTTTGGTGAGCGCCCCCTTTCGCAGGGTACAGACCTTCTTCCACGCATGTGCCCTGGACCTGCAGGCTCAACCTCAGTGCTTTCTCGCCAGCCTGACCCACTTGATTAAACTTCAATTTCTTTGATGCTCCAGACCAGGTAACTTCAGTTGGGCCTGCTCTCCTTTTAAGGTTAGAAGGTCTCCCGCTTGTGTCTTCATCCCAAGACTCCCTCCCGTCATAGAAGCTGAGTTTAGGGTCTTAGGACAGTCACCCAAGGCCTCCCCTACCCCGCTATGCTTTCAGAAGCCAAGCGACTTCCTGCACTGAACGATGGTTTCATCGTAGAAGGGCTAGGGGGTGGAGGGATAGTAGCTTCTCCCACAAAGACATTGGGGACAGGGAGTCGGGTTTCCTGTTTCCTATAGGCAAAGCGGGAGATGGAGGAGAGTGTTTCCTGAAACAACCCCCTAGGTTGCCAATAAGATTTCGAATTTGCCATAGCTATTGGTTTTCCAAAAAGATTAGGCAGATTTTGTACAGCCTTATGTGTTCGGTACAGGAAACCCTTGTGTTCCGGCCCAGAGTTGCTTATCGTACCACTCAATACCGGAGGCTCGGGAACTCCACCTTCAGTCTGGTTCTTACCTTGAGGGTTTGAGAATTGCCAGCTGGGGGCTCTAAAGGCACTCCCTTGCTCAGCTGCAACGGGCCCCTCGGCCATTTCCCGAAGGGGAGCTATTCACTCTAGGAGCCCCCTGTACTTCCACTGAAGGGTTGCGCGCCTCAAGAAGGCCTGGCGGTAATAAAGGGGAAGGAGGATCTAGGCCAGCGATATTCAAACTGTGGGGTGCCCCCTCAGGGGACTGCGGCTGCATCCCTGGGGGTCAGTTTTATTTTTTTTTTAGTTTGGAAGAAATGAGCTGGGGCGGGTCACATGGTCGGGCTGAAGCATGAAACTGTCTCAGGTACCAATGAAAAGTGGTCCGCAGTTGTAAATGGATATTCATTCCTTTAGTCATATACTGTTTGAATAGTACCCAATGGGGTGCTTTGTGTTAAAATGTAAGTAAATTGTGATATTTATTCAGCAACAATGGTCAAAATTACTAACTGTATAGTGAAGTAACTAATCAAACTGGCCCACATTGGCCAAAAAAGGTGACCCATGTTGACTGGCCCACAATAACATTTTGCATTTTTGCTACAGGCATTGCCCTATCACCCTACAGGCCAGTCCGAGCCTGGCGGTTCATCCCTAATGGCGAGGGGTTGCCCACCCAGTGGCCCCCTTACCCATTATGGAGGAGCTAAGGAGCCAGCCCAGTGAAACAATGAGCAATCCCTCTGCTGTTTTTTCCAGCTGAGGGAGTGCTCCTGGGCTGGCTGAACTGTCAAAGGGAAATACTATTTCCCTTTGACAGTTCAGTTTAGTTCCCCAGCCGCACATGCTCACTGAGCCATGCAAGTGCGGTGATGTTTTGCTTCGCCTGCATTGTATAGCTCATTGGAAATGCTGGCTGGGGCACTGCATGTCTGTATGTGCGAGTGGGAGCTCCTGCGCCTTCTCGCACATACGGACAGAGCAGCCTGGAGCAGGCCGTTTCAGCACCCACATGCAGGCCAATGCAGATGGTAAGTTTATGTTCATTTATTTTTTATTTTAACATGTGTATGGATGCGTGTATGCTTGTGTTATGAGTGAGTGTATGGTGATGGATGCTGGTGTGACTGATAGAGTGATTGCTGTATGAATGTGTGTCTGTGTGTTAGTTTGTTTTAGTCTGTTGAGCTGATTTTGGCAAGTGGTGGATAGAGGGGGGAAGGAGGGTTGTACAACAAAGGTATTTTAAAAATGCCTAAATGCCTTTGTTGCACAATCCCCCTACCCACCTGTCAAAATCAGCTCTCCTTCTGAGGCGCTGTGGAGCCCAGTGGACAGGGATTGTATTTTTTTACTGGATTTCTATCATAGATATCCAGTAAAAAATAGCATGCTTCCCCCTTGGCACCCTAGCGCCTTGCATACACACATAATCATGTTGATTGTGTTAGGCCCAGTGGGGCCCAGGGGACAGGGATGGTATCTTTTTACTGGACATCTATAATAGATGTCAGGTAAAAAATGTCATGCCTGCCCCCTGGGCCCCCGAGCACCAATTGCAAACTGTTTGGCTATTTATCAATTTTTTTTTAAAGTTTGCTCTACAATGCTTCATTTTAACCCATTGTTTTGTTTTTTTAATTCACGGGGGAAAACATCACAAAACCTCCTTGATTGGTTCGGGCTTCCTCACTGTGCTCGGTCGCTATGTCATCTTTGGGGGAAATAGTTATGCCCCTCCACTTAAAAAATTCACCAGCAGCCACTGGCCCTTGGACTGTGAAGAGAACAGGTTGAGGGGAGCCCAATGACTGTGGTGGGAGCAGGAGGGGCAGGAACCATGGGATACTGATGGGAGCAGGTTGGGGAGAGCCCAGGGTTTGTGATGGGGTGGGGAGAGCCCAGGGACCTGGTAGGAGTGGGATGAGGGAGCCCAACGACTGTGATGGGAGCAGGTGGGGGAGCCCAGGGACTGTACTGGAAGTAGAGTGCAGTGACGGCGCCCAACACATACTGTCCATTTGGCATTTTTGGGGGGCCCGGTCTGCCCAAATTCTGCTCAGGGGGATCCCTGGCCAAAAAAGTTTGAAGACCACTGATCTAGGCACTCCAAGATATTCACGTCCGATGCCATGTTTGGCGTGACTTGGACGTGTACTTCTGTCACAATCCAGTGTTGCCCCAAGACAAGAATAGGGACTATGGCATGGTATGGGGGACATGGCCAGGTCACCAACCATCTCAAGCATGGAAAAGAGCCCACCTGGACATGCTCAGGTACTTGAGTGTAGCTCTAGCTCTTCCTAGATGATTCAACATGGCGGGGAGGAGCCAGGATCAAAACCCCTGCATGCAGCCCAGTGTTTAGGGTGTGGTTGTATCCTTGGGCGGGGCTGGCTATATAAGCCACGCTTATCCAGCAACCCGTGCTTCGCGTTGTTCTGTTTCCAAGCAGCAGCACGCACTCACCGGCGTTCTGCATCCAAGACCCATCTGCACTCTGGACCAGCTCATGCTTATCTGCAACGCTTGCTACACCTCCTCTTACCTAGACGAGATCATCCTTGTCTGCAACACACGCTTCGCCTCCGCTTACCTGAACCAGCTCATTCTTACCTGCAGCACCTGCTACGTCACTGCTTACCTGGGCCAGCTCATACCTACCTGCAAGGAAGGTCCTCGACCGCCGCTCCCAGCGGGACACTAACCAGCATTGCATTCTTCCATACTTGCGGTTCGGCTCGGAGCAGCGGCTACGCATCTGGCATATGAAAAAACAAACAGAAAAACAAGGTCAGTTAACATCAGAGAAGCGCCACCTTAATTTTCCTGATAACATTTGTGCAAGGAACAAATTACATGCTTACCTAACATTGAAGCCTTGACCCCCAGCGGTGCGCTTCACACGTGTTGGAGTCAGCGTTGCACACGATCCAGCAACTAAACCACTGTTGAAGGAAAGTAAAGACATTAGTGCTATAAAGACATCAAAGGACTTCAAGAGAAAGACTTTCACAACACTAGGAAAGGAACGTAAGAGCGTACAAGAGAGAGAGAAAGACAATACAGGAAAGACAACCCAAAATGTAAAGGGGAAAGCTCTATAAGAAGAAGACAGATACATGAGAGGCAGGGGTGGACTGGCCTATAGGGAACTCTGGAGATTTCCCGGTGGGCCTCTGCACCCTGGGCCTCTTTTGTGTGGTGTTTTTAAATTTTCTCATAGGAAAAGCATTGGGTTTGCTGAAAATGAGTCATATGGGGCCACTTTGAACATTATTTCCAGGGCCTCTTTTGGTCCCCAGTAATTATTTCCAGGGCCTCTTTTAGTTCCCAGTCCACCCCTGATGATAGGAGTCACAGGAGCTCTGGGCACCTCATATTGAACCGAGGACCAGTGAAGTAACTGGACATTTAGCACCCCTGCCGAAGCAAGCAGGATGGAGAGTTCACCAACACTATAAAGAAGGTAAGAGGAATTTCTGACAGCCAGAACCACAAACAGGGGCACTGGGAAGGTGGGGTCCAGGGCTACAGCAGTGGCTGGAACTTATCGTGACCCTCTCATTTCAGACACACCTTCCTCCAATAGAGATCCATAAGCAGCGCAAGTGAATTCCCAAACAACCCAGTAGATGCTGTGCTCCTGATGGAATCAGTGCCCCCGCGGAGACAAGGTGAGCGTAACAACTTCCAGCGGCAAGGGATCCAGGACTTTTGAAAGCAAGGAAGTAGGCGCAAAGGTCTTATCTAATAGGTCACCCGGTCCTATAACAATATCCTCCACAGATATTACATCCAAATCAGCGGCTTGTTCCTCAGACATCCCTGTATTCCCCCACAGCACCAACATTAATTAATGTCACTCAGAGCTGCCTCGCTGTGATGTATACCAAAAAAAATATTCTTTGTTCCCCACTAGCAAAGGACCCAGACACCGCTAACACCTAAGAGCGGGGCCACAGGTTTAAGTCACTGACGTGGATCTTTTACTTGCGGGGCAATCTGACCGCCACGTCTTGCAGGTGAGCTGGCCAATAAAAGATGCCTATAAGACGCTAGCAGGAATACAGGGGAGATTTTAGTACTCTAAGGTCATGAGTCCCAAATCTGGAAATCAGGAGCAAGCTGGGCCCGGCGGCAGTATAATCATTAGCTGAACTGAGTCGCGTCTGCACTCTTCTTCTGATGTGCTGCAGACTTAAATATCTACGTATTGTAACACGACACTCGGCAAAGCAATATTGCTTAAGTCCATCTGTAGGACTCTATTGAAAATCAATGGAGACTCACAATACCCTTGCGGCAACCTTGTGCTTTTCAACTTAGTCTGATGAAATGTAAATGACGTCAGATCCTGAGAATCTTTATGTAACGGGATTGAGAAAAATGCATTTTTCAAGTCAATCACAGTGAAATATCACGCCTCAACAGGGATACTACATAAGATCGTCGCCTGGTTGGGAACAAAAGGAAACTCAGCATCTACAATCTGATTCATTGAGCGCATATCTTTAATTAAACATCACAACCCCCCCTTAGATTTTTTGATTGGGTACACCCCAGTATTGCAAGGTGACTCTGATGTCACTAAAATGCCTTGATCCATCAAGGTGGATATTGTCTTAAAAATACCCTTGTCTGCCTCTCGAAACATGGGATACTGCCTTGCTTGAGGTAAAATTGCTCCGGCTTTAGTTTAATGTTTACTTCTCTAACCGCCCCTTAATAGGCCTACATCATAGGGGCCCATAGTCCATAAAGAAACTAGCACTTTCGCCATGTCTTCATCAAAAAATACAGGACACTGTCGCACTATCATCATTTTCGGTGGAATCTCATGTTTCTCTGCCTTAACCCAATATGTAATGTTCATTTCAAACACCACTTCGTCGTCTGATGGGTCATCTTTAAATATGTCCTCATCAGTGACGTCAGTCAATCTGATAGCAATCACTGTGCTCCATAATCTGCTGTCATCATCAAATCCTATGAGCATGGCCAATTCTCCTCGTACCACAGCAGCTTGCAATTCCAAGGGAAAAATCTCTCCCCCCTCTTCATCCATCGGAATCTCTGGCCTAAAAAGAAATTCATCAGGTATTCTCATAGTCTTAGCCTCGATAACAGGTAGCCATGTTAATATAATTCATAACCCCATAGTGAAATACTTCTGGCTCTAAGGGTACTTCTCATTTGGATATTTGCCCTGTAAATGCCATGATGAGTTTGTCTAAGTTTAAATAATGTATTCCTGGTGTGGAACACACTATGGACCTTGGTGATAAGTACTTAGCGCCTTCCCCATTCCCATAGAGCCTTATGGGGCGAAAATGGGAATGGGGAAGGGCCATGGTTCAATGGGGAATTACCGCCCCGCCAACCTTGGAATGGGGTGGTAATTCCCCATTCAACCATGGCGGACCCGTTACAACACTGGCACCAACCATGGTGCTAATAACGCCATGGTTTAGCGCCGGTGTTGTAATGAGGGCCTATGACTTTATCAGTCAAATAAATCATCATATTTAGTTCTGCCATTAAATATCGGCCCAGTATATTAACTGGTGTCTGCCGTGAATACAATGGAACAGACAAATCACATTCTCCTATAGAGACTGGCAATTATTCAGTAAAAGGAACTCTACTTGTAGTTCCTGAGAATCCTTGAGCATTCATGGCATTACCCAAAAATGAAAATGTTGCCTCTCTTATACATGAACGAGTTGCACCGTGTCTACTAAACAAAAACGGATTTGCCTCCTAGAGTGATGTCAACCCTCGGTTCCTCTTGAGGATTGGGATTCCCATCCTCTACAGTGACACCCCCTGTCCTAGGAGTCTTTAGCTGTCCTGTGTTTGCGCTCTGCTGTATCGGCATAGGTGAGTGCTGTGAGTGCACTTGTGGTGGATTCATTGCTGCTGGCTGTGGTTGCAAAGCCTGCTGCATTTGCAGCGCTTGTGCTTGATACACTGTCTGATCTTGGGCAAACCTATCCCTACTTTCTAAGGTATATGCAGGTGAATAAGTGGTCCCCCCTCTTGTGAACTGCCCATTCTGTACATACCCTTGGCTCCCACATGTTCGTGCTATGTGCCCTGTTATTCCACATGTCCAATATACAGGAGGGAGTTGTCTAATTCGCCCTCCCTGCATGCCTTGATAATCATTCGGCACAGTCTGAAACCCACCTTGGTTATTCTGAAAGTTCCCCTGATTATTCTGAAAGCCTCCTCTTCCACGAAAACTTCCCCTACATCTTGCTATGAATCCATTCCCTCCTTGATGAAACTGCCTTTCGTTATTAGCCTGTGGCATACTTACTGTTTGCTACAATCCTTTTCCTTCTCGACTAGTTAACATTGCCCCTTCTATAGCATACTTTGATAGCTTCTTCTGTACTAGCTTAGCTTCCTCAAGCTTTCTAACATCGTCTCTCTTTAGATTTTCTTCCTGTAACAATCGGCAATGATGCACAATGGGCAGCTGTATTTCAGGCCATGGTTTTGCTTCCATACCCATTAGCTTCTTAAGCTGTCTCTGTACCTTATCTGGTCGTCCTGATAGATTAAAGAATATCAAGGCTTTCTACCGCATAATAGAAATACGCCAGTCACAAGGTCAAGGTTACAATTGTACTTTATTGACTAACAGTTGTTTGGTTCTCAACACCCCGCAGTGTATGCAAGCAGACACCCTGAGATGAGAGAGTGTTGAACATTGCACAAATGCACATATTTATACAAATTCTTCACAGCCTTGGACACATCTTCATGTAATACATTACCTTAACCTAGAGTTTGTGACCTAACTACATAACTAATTCATGTTTAAACATCTTTGCATGGTCTGCTGTTTTCCATCAAACAATTCACATGTTTTCCAAATACAAGACACAAAGGTAACATTCCTCATTTTACTTTTTTATATTTGTCTTCCATTTTTTCTTGAGCTTAAAGTCAGTTAGTTCCAAGGAGAGAAAACACAGATTTCTGCAGAAGAGCATTTTTAGCCATTCATTATTTTACTTTGCTGTTTGAACAGGGAAGGCACTGTCGGGAGAGATGGTATCTAAATTATTTATTAGTACAGCTTTTGTTTAGCTTCAAGGTTCTTCAGTGTAGGATAAACAATCCACCTTAGTAGCTTCAACATTCTTATCTATGTTAACAACACAGACCAGCACAAAGTTCATGTTTCTCTGTTGAAGCCAAAAACACAAATTCTGAACATGGAACAGAAAGCAGGAGGTGATCAAAATGGTGGACAACTCAAAATGGTGGCGTAGTCGGCCTGTTTCAGGTTCATTCAAAGCGATATTACAGTGCAATGCAAATGTGCTTAGGCCAATATTTACTATCAGGCGGTATTATGTCAGATATATTTTCATAGTCCCTGACATAATATATGATAGAATACAGCTAAAGATTTTCCCCAAGGCTTCCGCGTTTCCAAAGACCACTGCTCTTGAAAATTCTGAATGTAAACACGCAGATCCTCCCCTTCCTGCATCTTTCGTGCCACTATAGCTCCCATATCTGACACATCAGGATATTGTACTTGAAACGCTTTCCAGACTGCCGCTCTACAATGATTAAATTCAGTGTTCTGTACAGTGACACTCACGTATCATGTTCTCAACCAAATGTCATCAGCCCTCTTCCCAAGGATAGCTGCTAGAAGACCCTTAATGGCTAGCGTATTTCCTCCTGTCATTTTTCTAATTGGTAGATCCATTTTCCGGCACCAGATGTTAAACTCAGGAGTTTACACCTTAAATTATCCTTATCCATCTGGGTCCACAGTATATACTGTGGTCTGGCTCCTCTTTTTCTAATAACGGGAACTGTGAAATCCCAAAATCACACTTGTCTCCCATCGTATGCCTGTTCATAGCAGGGAGAATGGTTCTCCCCCGTCTTCTTCCCAGTAGTGACCTTAACTTGCTCACATAAGGTGGCAAGTCCCCCTCTCACTCTGGGATCGCCCTTTATGTCGGTCTGGCTGCGCCAGGGGCTCTGGCATCCTCGATTTAGGTAGGCCTAGATCTGACCATCTTACTTCCCTTTCTGTCAGAGAACACCCCTCAGGACCACATGCGCCCTCCTCCCCACGAAAGGTTTCTCTGTCTTCGGCTGACATTTCTTGTCCCTAACTAGTGTGGCTTCCCTCTTTCTCATCTATGTTTAATGTTAGTTTGTCCAAAGACAGAGCTCTATGCTCGAGGTTAAACAAACCTCTTTCTTTGCCTCGTGACTGAGTTTCCTCAAATTGATTGTCTTTCCCTTTATTTTTCAATTCACTTTTTGTCATCATCTCCTGATAAGCTTTTTCTATCCTATCTCCAATAGCGCCTATATCAAATGTATCTTTTAAATCTATCCTAGAGGGTCCGGCGATTGGTTCTTGCATTGAGAAGAACTCCTCTACGTCCTCCCATGCCACTATTGGATTAGGTTCCATTAACTCTTTCTCTATGCGATCAATGTCGCGTGCCCTTTGCCTTCTCTTGTGTTACATTTATTTGTCAAACTCTCTTTGTTTCTTTGCTTCCTTTTGCCTTACATTCTCAATGCTCTTTCCATCAAGTCTGAGCAATATGTGACTGCCCATCCATTCGTTCTGTATGAGCTCTACCTCGTCAGCTTTATCTTTCTCTCCTTTCCATCTCTTTATTTCTCTCTCTATGTCTAGGGACATACCGGGACATTCATCTCTCTCCTTGTCCCGTGGAACTTTAGGGATCGCATCTCTTTCTGGAATCTTTTCG
Source organism: Ambystoma mexicanum (assembly GCF_040938575.1). Lineage (NCBI taxonomy): Eukaryota > Metazoa > Chordata > Amphibia > Caudata > Ambystomatidae > Ambystoma > Ambystoma mexicanum. Next base: position 99,051,355 of record NC_090925.1, read on the forward strand.
GGACTCTCATCACTGCTACATGGAGGCGGCTTACGTGTCAGTTTGCTGTACCCTGTTGCTGCCTATAAGGTTATAATCCTTCATCTTTCGTAATTTCATCATTTACTTCAGTTGTGTTGGGGGAGCAGGAGGCTCTTCATCCACATCTTTACACTGGTTAAGCAGCCAGTCCTCAGTAGGTGGGTCTTCCCTTTCCTCATGGTACATCTTCCAAAGCTCTAAGCTAGCGAACTTTTCTAGCTTCTTTCCTGTGTACGCTGAGTGCCAATATGTCGTCATGTGTTGCAAAACTTACTTTGTACAGTGATCTCCCTTGTGGCCGTGGCATGAACATTTTATCTGCAGTGCCCTTAACCCATTCTGCACACTGTACTGTTTAAGCTTTTTTTTTGTTTCAACTTTGTTTTTATTGCAGTGATGTAACATCAAAAATATCAAGATCATGTCAAGAACTGTGAGACAAATTCAAACTCCCCTTTCACTCCCCCACCCGACATAGTCACAACCTTATTCTGAACTGCATTAACCCATTCCACCCCTCCCCCTTCCCGCCATTGAACAGTGTCTTCCTCTCCAGAATACCACCCTGCCAGTTTATCTTGTTATGGTGTATGGGCAGTTTATGTCCTGTCGGTAGTCAATGTCTTGGCCGCCTCTGGTGTGGCATTCCCCAAATTGTGGTTTTATCGAAATCAGGTGGGCCATAGAGTGGATGTGGGTGGGCACTCTCCTCATATGTTTGTTCATCTGCTAAAACCCATCTTTCTGCACCTTTTGCAATGCATCCTTCTACTTCTTGTCCAAATATTTGCCCACAAATTCACCCCATAGTATTTCGTGCGGCGCCGCCTTCCCATGGAGCGATGCGGTTATCCTCTCCATTACACACATGTTTGTGCCGATATTAACCCACGCTTTCTTCCCTGGTATCTTGCCACCTTTCCATTGCATCACAGGGCAGACTCTTGCCGCGAGCAAGAGTGACGCTGCCACCCATGTCAACCTACTGAATTCCTCTTCGATCTCCTCCATCCCAAATAGTATCAAAAAACAGCCCATTCGTATGTTGAATCCCATCAAGTTCGCTAATCCACCCCAGGACCTCTTCCAAAACACCCTACTAGTGGACGGCCCCACCACATGTGCCAATAATCGCCCTCTCGGGCTGGCTGACTGGAACATCTTTGGAAGCCTGACCTGGTCATATTGCCATCTATGCAGAAGCTTGATGGCGTGCAGCTTGCAAGGTCTGAGAGGCCCCTTTACATATTCTTCTCCAAAGATCAGAGTCTATGGGGGTCATTCCGAGGTTGGAGGTAAGTAACAGTCATTACCGTCATGGCGTAAATAGCGTGTCCGTGTAGTCAATAGCCCGCTATAAGAGGTTTGCGCCATGCCGGTAAGAGCATTAACGCCATGTCATTAAAGGCACGAAAAATGACCTTAGTGGCATCATGCATAGTGCAGATAGCACTACCGGCATGAACCAATGCGGCATTAACGGTCACCGCTAATAACGTTCACCGGAAATAAGCAGAACCGGAAGTAGCGTCATCGCACAGGAACAGGAAGGAGCACGGTGGCCATCTTTAAAAACACAATCCATTGCTATCCTCAGCACACAGGACCTGTGGGACTCTGCTGCTTGTTTGAAAACCTTCATCCAACACACCACAATGCCCAAGACCCTAAAGAAGGGAGCTGCCCGCCAGCGCAAGGAGTGCTTCAATGTGGACAAGTTGGAGATGCTAGCCGGGACACTGCAGGAACATGCAGAGATTGTGTTTGCCAACAGCATGAAGAGGAAGGCCATCATAAAGAAAAAAGAGATCTGGGCACTTGTGGCACAGAAAGTGAGTGCAGTTGGAAACACCCCACGCCCCACAAAAGACTGCCGTAAGCGCTGGGACGACTTGCGGTTCAGACTAAGGAACATACTCTCTGTCAACAGGAGGCAGGCAATGACGGAGGTGACTGCTCCCCCATCAAGCTGACCCCATGGGAGGACATCTGCGCCTGCATGATTGGCATGGAGGGGATCGAAGGTGTCGGTGACATGGAGTGTGGAGCCACAACATCGGCCGATTGAGGTGAGTGTCCTACGAAAACACTGTAATGCATAGTCTGAAGAAAGTCAACGAATATGTCTGTCCAAAGAGGCAAGCCATGGCCCAACACACACACACTCCCAGCAAAGTAGCCAGACGCATCACAGACACATGCAGATGCCTGCAGCAAGGACTATTAATCCTTTTGGATCTCTCGGCTGCTTTCGATTTGCTTGATCACGGAAAGCTCCGAGAGGCACTAGGTTCAGCTGGAAATTGTTCCCAAGACGCCATCGATTGGGTATCATCTTTCTTGGAAGATAGGAACTCAAAAATCACTTGGGGAGGACACTCGACCTTGGCTGAACCTGTGGATTGTGGCGTCCCTCAGGGAGCTAGTTTTTTCCCCCTACTCTTTAACCTTTATATCCATTGCCTCTGCACCCTTTTATCACATCTTGGGATCTTCTTCACCAACTTCGCAGACGACACACAGCTCATTTTAGAGCTAAGCGGAAACCATTCTATAGACAACGAAAAGCTAGCTGTCATCTATAACACCATTGAAAATTGGATGATTTCACATTGGATGTGTCTTAATAGCTCTAAAACGTAGCTTATGACCTTTGGATCCACAAAAGCATTAAACAACCTTGATTCGGATTACTCCTCATTCACCATAAAAGATTCCTCTATCACAGTTTCAAACAAGGTCAAAACCCTTGGTATCTATCTACAATCTTCACTAGGCTTCAGAAGCCCAAACCGCATACTTAAATCGAAATTGCCAATACTATCAGAGACTTCTCTGCCGTATCAGACCATTTCTTAATACTAAAAACAGTGCCACGATCGCGAGAGCCACCATTCTGTCCCGATTAGATTACGGCATCGCATTAATGCTTGGCGCCAGTGGCAGCTGCCTGAAACAATGCCAGATCATTCAAAATAATGCAGTCAGGTCCACTGCAAGAAAATCCAAACGGGAGCATATCACCAAGGACAGAAACGACCTTCATTGGCTGGCAGTGAAGGAACGTACTATTTTAAATCACTGAACCTGGTCCACCGCTGTCTTTACGGCACGGCCCCAACATACCTAAAGAAAGAATTTAGCTGGTACGAGCCAAGTCGTAGCTTGAGATCCGCTAAACAAGGACTACTCAATCCCAGTTTTCCTGGTAAATCTACAGGCCTAGGTCAAGCTTTTCCGAACCTAGCAATCTCTCACTGGAATAAAATGCCTGGCAATATTAGATTGGAAAGAAACCTCCAATCCTTCAGGAAGCAGCTGAAGACCACACTCTTCAAATAACTACGTAGTCCCCATATCTGCATTGGGCTACACTCTTTCTGCTTCTCATTTCTTCTTCTACTGTCTGTGTTGTCCTGTGAACTTTCTGTCCATGTGCCTTTGTCGTGCCCTGATGCTTGCGAGCTAAATAAATAAATAAATAAATAAATAAATAAATAAATAAATACATAAATAAATAAATACATAAAGCAAGGCAATGCTGTACCTGACACATACCACACAATATGTAAATTCCATAAATCACACAGCATGCAGGCCCCAAAAAATATGCATGTCACATAGCATAGGTCTTGGCCAACATGAGTGAGCCAGAACTATGCCTGCATAACCCACCCATGTATCAAACAACGTGATCATCCAAACTCAAATGCTTATTACCCTGGATTGTGTGGATGATTAATTGTGCAAATGTATGTATGATGCCTATCAAAACATCACTCATGCCATCCCTCTCTTTGACCCCCACAGGCTCTGACCATGAAAGCGATGGCCAGGAACCAACCCCTGTGAAAACCACACTCTGGGAGAGGTCCCGGGATGAGGCCAACCGGCCATCCACATCGAAGAGCCAAACCAAGGGCCGCCGTGCACCACCAGTGAGGACACCCCATGTTGCCAGCGCACTGGTGCTGCCAAGGGCCGTAGTGGCAGAAGCGCAAACACCAATTGCCCAGCCAAAGGAATCAGCAGAGGCACCACACTCGGAGGAGTCAAGTTTGGCTGGGGAGGTGGCAGCCGCAGCACCCCAGGCTGTGGAGGCGGCACAGGATGAGTTATGGGTGCCCGTTGAGGACGATTCCTCAGAACAGCCCCGCACGCCCAGTCCACAGGCATCCCCCCATATCTCATCCCTTGACACAGACCACGCCACCACCCCAAAGTAGTCTAGGCGGGAGCTAATTGAAGGGCCCTTTAGTCCGATAGTGGCGAGTAGTGAGGCCGAGCAAGACACCCAGGAACCGTCTACCTCCACAGGTGCACCCGCAGGGCCGCAGCATGCAGAGCAGCTGACTGCCCTTGTGCGGCAGTTTGTTGAGGACAACGCACATGCTAGGCAGGAGTGGCGGGAGAACATCGCCTCTCTAGGCAGGAGCATCTCAGACAACACCGCCTCCATGGGCAAAATATTTGCGGAGAACACCAGCCGCCTCTGAGAGGAGGTATCCACCCTGCGCCAGGTACTAAGCCGCATAGCCGATGCGATGGAATCAGTGCGTCCGCCAACCCAATTCGAGCAGGCGGCCATACCATCCTTGTCTAGCTCCACCCAGATGAGCCCGCTCCGCAGGTCACCATGCACCCTGCGCCGGCAAGACATGCCGCCACCAGGTCAAGGGAGTGCCAATCAATAGTCTTGGCAGCCTGATGTAGGCATTAGAGACTTTAATGGGACATGTGTGGGGGAGTTGTGAGGGGAGGGGGGGTGAGGGTGTGTGGGGAGTTGTTGTGGGAGAAGGAGGGGGGTGAGGGTGTGTGGGGGAGTTGTGGAGGGAGGAGGTAGGGGTGAGGGTGTGTGGGGGAGTTGTAGGGGGAGGGGGGTGTGAGGGTGGTGGAGGGTTATTTCACTATTGTTTTCATTGTTGAATTTAATGCACCCGTTGTGTCAAAAGCAAGACCTGAGTGGACATTCATCATTGCACATGTGTCATTTATTCATATACAGTGCATAGTGTGCATGCACCCACACACCCAGTGGCCTCTGTCAATATTTCATGTCACCCTCTGCAGCCATGTGTGTCAGTGATATTGTGCAATCACTGACTGACGCACAGCACGTCCCTCCTGTGCATCAGCACCGCAATGATGTGCAGCCACTTCTTCTTCATCCCCTTCATCATCACCAGGTGGTTGCAGTTCAATGTCAGCGGGCAGGAGCAGGTTGCGTCGGATAAACATGCCGCTAGATTATCGATGGCCACATGCACATGTTCCTGATTGTATGCATGCCATTTTTAGGCCCTCAATGTGTCCTGTGCCATGGAATAATGGTGTGGGTTGCATCTTCATGATGATACACGGTGTGCTCTGCCGTTTTATAGCTCATGCATTGTGTACGTATACAGCTGTGTTTGTGTCAATTTAGTGATGTGTTGTGTTCTATAGGATTTTCTGATGGGGAGCGTTGCCAGTAGACTCTGCAATGTTAGGCATTCTGCGCTGATTTTTGCCATGGTGACATGCAGCATTCCTGTGGTTGATCCGGTATATTGGGCACAACAATGTGTAATGATCTTGCTTGCATTGCCTTCCATCTGCACCTGGTTGGAGTGGTATTGCTTGCGATTGCGGTAAACCACCTCCATGGCATGGAGGCCACCTTTTGTTTCAAGGATCTCCTGGGGTGTCTGTGGTAGGGATATGTATTTCGTTGTATGCTTGAGGAGGGCATCCCGCACTTGCTTCAGGATGCGAGTGAATAAGGGTGGTGATATGCCATGCATGTGCCCCACTGTGCGCTGGTAGGTGGCTGTGGAAAGGAAGTGGAGCACTGACACTACCTTCAGTAGAGGTGGGTGGCGGTGCGTATTTTAATGAGGCTAACAATCGTGTATCATGTCCACCATGGTGTTGATGGTGTCCCGGTCCAGACGGTACAGGGTGTGGTTGTACTCCGGCGTTGGGTTGGAAGGACTGGCTCTGATGTTTAGGATTGGGGGCTGCATGCGTGGTTACGCTGGTGGGGCATGCTGGGCCTACTCACCCTCCTTCTCCTGCTGCATCACCTCTGTGGTGCCTGCTGTTGGTGTTGGTGTTGTTGCTCGTGTTGCAATGCATGCATGTCCTCCAGCTGAAGTGTTGGTGCTACTATTGGATTGATCTTGGTGTGGAAAGGGGTGTGGTGTGTGGGTGTGCTCCTTTTGTTCAAGGCCATTGCCTCTACCTGTGCTGATGGTGTGCACCCGTGGCAGTTGGGAACACTGCACATGGCATTTTACGGTTGGTCAGCGATGCCGGTATTTACGGCACGCCGGAATCCACTTTTAGTGCCTTCATGATGCCAGTATTTGGATGTCCTCTTCACTTGTGATGTCCTCCAGTGTCCTCAGGGGGATGGCCACATTGTAACCCCTTGCATATAGACCCTCTCCCGTCAAATCTCCCATATGGTGCCCAAGATAGGATGGTCCCTAACCCTGCGAGGGAGCTTGTTTCTCGGTACCCACAGCCATTCTGACACTGTGGCGGGGGCTAGATTGGTATTATCCAGATTAACCCATTGGAGTTCCTTCTGCCCTCTCAAGTGGAAAATGAGGACCCTGAGCTGTACCGCTTCATAATACTGCTTCAGATTCGGGAGCCCAACTCCACCCCTGTCTTTGGGTAGCATGAGGACATCATACGCTACTCTTGCTTTCTTCCCTTGCCATAAGAACTTCAACATTGCCCCTTAATCTCTCGAAAGAAGGCTTCTGGGATTGGGAGCATCTGGAATGGGTATAGGAATCTCGGTAGGCAAACCATCTTCAGGGCGTTTAGTCAACCAAGCCAGGATATGGTCAATTTTTCCTATTTTCTAGGTCTACCTGGAAGCCAGAAACAAGAGGGGAGAAGTTGGCGTCAAATAAGGCACCCCATCTCCCTTGTGAGATTTATCCCCAGATATCGCAGGGTATCCCCTCGAAGCATAAGTGCCAGTGGGGCAAATTTGTTGCCTTCTTCCTGCCCAAGTACCTTCAACGGTAATAGAATCGACTTGGTGTTAAACCGTAATCATATAGTGCCTCCTTATTATGAATATTGGCCTAAGGCCTTTCGCCCTTTCGACACAGAAAATGGCATCTGATATGTTCTGCTTTTTTGATCGATGTCGCCGCCATTTTAAGAATCGACCGCCATTTTGATTTCAACTCTTGTTTCTAAGTTCTAAAATGGTGGACTGTGTTTTCAACTTGCAGCCAAGCTGAACAATCTTTGAGTTCTGTTAATGTTTAGGCTGACCGAGAGCAGACTGTTTGACCAATGTAAAGAAACCTTGTAACTCGAATGAACTGCTATCCAAGTGTTGTCTGCGCTCACAAGCCTCATCCTTATATAAACAAAGAGACAAAGGAAAACAAACTCAGACCGTGTGGTCTGGCTGAACTACATTGTAGCGATTCTTGGGACAAGGCTTACCGTGGATTAGGAAACCAACAATCTCATTGTTTTTTCATGGAAATGTAAACCTGTATAATCCTTTGCATAATATTGTAACATCTGTCATGTGAACTAGGCACAAACTCTAGCCCGTGATCTTCAGTAGTTGATGAGCTTGCCAAAGTCAGTGGGTAATTAAGTGGTGCCTCACAATCTTGACCCAGCTCCTGGTACATCACAGAGGGTCAGTGATACTCCCCTTGGTCCGTGTCGCTACCTTGTCTCTTTCACGGTGTGCAATCTCCACCTCAAACCACCATTCTACACCTCAGGGCCTTCCAGGTCAAGTCACGTCCCTCTGCACCCATGTCACTGATAGATTTGTCCCTCTGGTCCGGGCCACCCACAGTCTTGCAACAATCTGCAAGTCCTGGAGGGGAAGCTGCCATCACTTTGTGTCATGGAAGCGCTGCACTTTTAGGACTGGATCACAAGCACCACAGGGTACAACTGCTCTTACTGACGGCGCGTTATATGTCTGGGCTGCTGTGTCTGATCAACTGGCTTCAGCCTGTCATCAGCATCCCCTATGTGGTCTCACCTTCTGCTGGTCCTCTTGTTCCCCTGATGCACACACTAACGCAAACCGGGAGTGGTCCTCAGTCGGCACCTTCACTGACTCCGTGTTCCAGGCATCCCTCCACTGGGGTAGGGAATGGGCCACCCCCTGAGTGTTTTCTTACCACGTTATTTGTCCGGGGCCGCCGACACCTAGCGTATCAAACAACCTTGTGTTGGGTGATGCAGGAGTCGCGCAATGGGGCCTGTGCCTGCTCCTGCACAGTAATGCGTCATTGGATAACCCGCATTGGGAGATCTACGCATGTCTGTGTGGTCTGCTCTACGGGGCACAGGCTTCTAACCCTCGCTGGGGGTCACTTATTCTTCCCCGGTCCAGCTTACACCAGATGGGTCATTCCGTCGTCCTCACTGAGGGGTCGCTGCATCACTGCTCCGGCGTCCTGGCAAGAGCTCCTTCATTTATGGATGCTCACCGCCCTCGGGGCCGGTGGAGCAACTCTTCATTCTCTGTGGATTCCAGTAATGGATTCATATTGTTTCACCCAACCCACGGGTCTGCCGTTCAGCAGGTTCTGTCAGGGGGCTCTTGCAGATAGTTCACACAACATTCCTGTATTCTCCTGGTCTCGGGAGGAACGGGCCTCTCCTCCCCTGTTCGCAGCTCCCCCAAGCATGGGGTTTCCCACTTTCGATTACATCACAGGGCCTGCAGGAGCCCGCTCTCATCGAATACAGGGCCGATTTTCGACGGTTTTAAGACAGTGGGTGCAGGAATGGTTTCCACACTTCACTCTGCTGTCTTTTTTTGGTAGGGGGTTAGTACAAGTGGGGGCTCAATCCATTTGAAAGGACTGTGAGATGGGAGGACTACGCGGAGGCTCCCTTCATCTGCGTGCCTACTGGTGACCTCTGTTGGGTGCATGTGTTGGCAGCTGTCTGCACAAGTGTATAAGCGGAGTAACATCGTCCATCAAGACTAGTCACAATCAACTGTCAGTACGCATCGTTATTTCATACGAATAAATACTTTTCAGAAAAATAATACAATATGAACGTGCACCAATCGTTGCAGCTCCAAACCTCTTTTTCACTTTACTTCAATCTACTTATTCACTTGAACATTATCAGTCGACTAAATAAATAAACAATCACGTTTCAGCCTTTTACCACAATATATTACTTTTTGTTTTTTCACTACCTCACCATATACAACACATACAAGGTACAAACAAACAGATAAACTGACAGACTGGCCGGCCCACATACATCTATGTCAACGCTCCTCGTGACGTATTCCTGCCCCTAATAATGACTCCGATCGGAGTGCAAATTGTCCTCTTTAACGATCCTTGATTGTTTGTAGACTAGGTACGTCAACTTGGACTCTAGGACAAATTCCTTCTAAACGTCCTTGACATAGGATTCTGGGCTTATCATATAGATCGCTCTTTGTCTATATGCCTTAAACTGTCATTAAACTACACATACCCAAACCAACCCTCCATTTCTCTTTCCCCATTATCACTTTATCACTTTCCCCACTCAATGCCCATTCATCGTTTGCCCTCTCTCTCAGTCTACTCACCATTTGTGTTTCAGTTTCTGACCCTCAAGATCGCCTCCTCCTCAACCAGCCGCTTCAGCCTTCGGTCTGCTCAGGTGCCTGTAGAAATCAGGAGGGTATTCTGTGAAACGAGGGGCCCGTCACACTTGTCTTTTAGTGACTTGCAAATTTTTGTAATGGCTGCTATCTATAGGTAGCTTCACGTTCCTCCAGCTAAATGGCGGATATTTCGAGACCCTTAAAAGCCTATTAGATCAATGGGTGTTTAACCATCCTCTGCCACCACGTGAATCTGCGTACCCAACACTAGGCCCTTTAAGACGAGGTAGCAATACTTTGAGATGGATGGAGATTCAGAATATACTCAAACATCAATAAACAGACTGACTCAGGAAGTTGGCAATGTTTGTTTGTTTTAATATCAATTATCTAAAACAGGGAGTTGCAATGAACATCAAGAAACATCCTCTCAATCTTCTCACTCAGCAAAGTTAATAAAAAATACATTCATAGTAAAAACTCGTCATCCTTGATGTCAATTGTTAGGGAGAATTCTCTTATAAGGCTAATTTCCCAAACCTAGTGAGTCCCCCAGCAGCTTTGCTGGATTTTTGGGGTGTGTTTTTTTTCTCCTGCTAAGAGTGAGACTCTTTTACTCCCACTCGTAGGCATGATTTGAGGTATGTCTTTGACTTGTTATGTGCATATGGGCTATGGGGTTTCTTTTTACTCCATAGGGTATCATCTGTTTTTCTGTATGTGTGGTACACAGCACCCTCAGTGCAGTACCACAGGGGTGTTACAGTGACCCCCAAACATAGACTCCATACCCTGGGACTGACTACTGTCTCCCAGGGCATGTAAAGTCACCATTGGCTTTACTGGTCCAAAATTGTGAACAGAACCAGTACAAACCATCATATTGTGGAAGTACTGGTAAGGTGTAATTCGATTGCCCCAGGGTCTGTTTTCAAGGGGGCACTATCCCGTCCCCCCTTGTTGAGTTTCTGGCTGGTGGCAGTGGTTACCACGCGAAATATTCCACTGGAATATTCTCTATCGGATTTTCCCATTGATTTTAAACGCACCACTTTTTGGTGCAATGTTAAAGATACTCCACAGAAGCCCTCCAAATGGTGCCACTCTGTCTGGGTTCCACAGGAAGGGTGGAGGGGGGAATTGGCACCCTGGACTGAGTTGCCTTAGCAACACTTGGATAGCAGTTCATTCGAGTTACAAGGTTTCTTTACATTGGTCAAACAGTCTGCTCTCGGTGAGCCTAAACATTAACAGAACTCAAAGATTGTTCAGCTTGGCTGCAAGTTGAAAACACAGTCCACCATTTTAGAACTTAGAAACAAGAGTTGAAATCAAAATGGCGGACGATTCTTAAAATGGCGGCGACATCGATCAAAAAAGCAGAACATATCAGATGCCATTTTCTGTGTCGAAAGGGTGAAAGGGCTTAGGCCAATATTCATAATAAGGAGGCACTATATGATTACGGTTTAACACCAAGTCGATTCTATTACCGTTGAAGGTACTTGGGCAGGAAGAAGGCAACACATTCGTACTCTACTCTGATTGGCCCAGTGGTGAGCCGCCCGGCTCACCACTTAGCATGTCTGATTGACAGCTAGGCTGATGAATGGGGGGTTTTCTGCATAAAAGCAGGGCCTTTGGGACTGGAACTTCAGAAGTCACCACAGGACCCACGAATCCGAAGAGGGAAGAAGCTGAGCCATCTGCAAAGACGACACCACCGGTGAAGCCCTGTTGCAACTACCTCACCACTTTCCCAACGACAAGAGAAGATCTTCTGCTGGACGAGTCTTCTTCCCCTGAGCTGGTGGGATCAACCAGTTCGCCCTTTTCGCCTTCCAAAAATGACTCTTGGTTGAATCACCCGTGCCAAGCACCCCGGCGGCCGGATAGCCAAGCTCACCACTTTTGACCGCGAATAAAAGGACTGCAACTTTTAATCAGGAACTCTGCAGCTGGTTTCATCCCTGTGCAGTGCAACAACTCCACGTTCCCTCCTCGGCGAGATCTTCTCTTCCCCTGGTCGGAACCATGAACTTTAACCACTGCCAGGAACAACTGCCCCCGCTGGAGCTTCCTTTCTCTTTAATTTACTGTGTACTGCCTAGCCTCCCTTTCTACAGATTGCTAAAGGTGACCCTTAAATCCTTGGCTTCTAAACTCAGTTGGCTCCAGGCCTTCTAACTATATCTTTTGAATCTCCCCAACCTCTTTTGAACACTCTGCATAGACTTTCAGTGCACTTTAAACTGTGTGATCCTGGGCACATTTTGCTTTGCTCCATTTAAAGTGGAAAAAGGAACAAACCAGTCTGACTACCCCTCTCTCAAAAGTCTCTTGACAATAAAGATGCAGGTACTAAGGTACTGTTTCATGAATCTACAGTAACTACCGCTTGGGAGAGCAAATTATTTGACAGAAACCGTTACATTATAAATGTATAAATCACTTTAATAGTTGATTAAAAACCACATCTTAAAACAACACATTTGTAGGCTTTTTCATACACCACTCATACCTTTCATACGAATTTATTCGTTCTGTGAACTAAGGGTTCAACAATTTTCATTTTCTTTAAGCATATTAGTTGTTAGTAGTATGCTTGACATCAGAAAAAACATTTGTTTTTTCTATAGGTCGACATATGTTTCGGCCCCTCTTGAAAGTACCATCGTTGTCTACGGTGGTCTAAATAATCGTTATTGGGCCATCTTCAGGACAGTGATGTTTTTTTGGAAGCTTAAAGTCTTCACCGTTTTCTCATACGAAAAGCCAGTTCTAAAAACATGAATTAAACATATATTACATTGTGAAACGGTCTGAGCTCTTATAGTTGTTTTCAAGGTGATGGCCAGATTACTGTACCAAGAACGAAGCACCCACCTGTGGTCGACATATATTGTTGTAGACCACGGAGCTATAGTTGTGGGGTATCTTCTGTATTACCCAATGAAAGGGAACACATAAAAGGAAATTACTACCCTCCGTATTTTTGTTAAGCACAGGAAAAAGAAAAGGAAAAGTCCTCATACTGAGATGTTAACAGGGACTTACGGTAAGCACCTTGATGTGGGTGAATCTTCAGAGTTCAATACTCTAATACCACTTAATTAGCTGTCATCAATGGGAGGTGTTTGCATCGGCAACATCCAGTGTGGTGCCTGCAAAAAGGAGGCATATTGAATGACTAACATGTTGCAAAACATGTCAACTTTTCTTGTTAATGTCAATTGTTTGAATTCATTTGAGGAAATTCTGACATTAATACGATGTGACTTAAGAGCGTGTTAATCTTGTATCACTTTAGCATACTGAGACTAGAGTATCAGCATGTTGTGTGCTACGATTTGAAAATCAAGAGTATTTGAATTGAGCTAGTTACTTGGAGGCTTAAGAGTGCTTCACGTGTACTGCATGTGAAGTGCTGATTGTCGGTGGGTTGCAACTCAAAGCAATGTGTGTACTGCATATGTGCGGTCATGCTCGCATACTACCCCTACTTCAGATGGAGCCTGATCATTCTTTGTATCAGCGTTGTAGCGAGATTCATAAGTTCAATTCGTTACTGATGATCCTAATATACATAGTTTTACCCACTGCTACAGCCATGTTATGGTGAGCCATGCTGGCTAAAGAAAAAATGCTCGAGGGTGTGCTGTCGTCACTATTGTTAAAGTGACTGATAAAAAAGTTCTGGGCTCTAATATTTAAATGCGCGGTAAAGCGCTGCGGTCAGTGTGAATATAACGGACCGCAGGGTTTTATAACGCACAGGGCTTGATATTGCGAGGCTATAACGCTCGGTCTTACCCGTTGTTTTCATTTGGAATCGCGGTACCTTGACTTGAGTGACGTCTGCTTGGCTGTAGCTGCTTGGCTGTAGCTGAATTGCAAGGGTGGGGGGACTAGGTCCTTAAATGAATCACGTGAGGAGAGGACGTCATCTTCAACAGTAAATCATGCGGCCATCTGTAAACATGCCAAACCCTGAGGACTGGCATCGGTTGTATCAGGAATTGGATGCCTGAAAGTTTGCACACAGGCGAAACATATGGCTTTGATCTGTATTAAGCCAGGCACGTAACATGATGTAATTACGGCTAAAAACGGAAAGGTTTCTGAAGGGGAAACTTTTCATGAGCTGAGGAGCCCTGGCTTCTCAGTAATGCACTTATGTAAACTCTCCAGATATCTAGCTAAAATATAATTCTGATTTGTCATGCCCATGGGTCCTTTGATCCCTTTAGTATAGCGCTTGATTGCTTTAAAGGGGGCACTTTTATGAATGTATTTTGTAAAACTGGAGCATACAGTTTCAGTGCATAACTACTGATTACATTTACTGTGGCCCAAAACAAAATTGGCCAACTTCTGGATGGAATAAAGAGCCGCTTGCTGAATGACATGGAGTCTTATATGGAATAGGTAGCTGACTTATGTAGGGTGGTCGGTGCCTTATTGTAGTGTAGATATTTAAAGAAAAGTACTCCATTCCACGGCTATATTTAGCCCATTTTGGACAGTCTTCAAATTGTAAATCCATTTTTGTTCAGCCTGAGTGAGGGTTTTACCTTTATTCCCATTACGAGGGGAGATTTTGATAACCTGTATAACATACCATAGAGAATCTGTACATTTATGTTTCTACTGCATTGTGAATGCAGGATTTGTGCTCATTAATGCGTTGGCGAACAGGCCGTTTTGTTTTGCCTATATACACCAAATCGCATGGGCATTTAATAGCATATACTACCCACGGTGTTAGACAGTTAGTGAAATCCTTCAATTCAATGGTTTTGTTGCACAAGATAATCTTTTTTAGGGTGGCAGTTTGTGCACAAACAGCGCAATGTCCACATCGATGGTGGCCTGTTACAGGCGGTAGACCCCAAAGAGATGTTTGTGCACATTTTTGGGATTTTGGAAGCTGATAAGAATGTACGAGGTTGTCTTTAATGTTTAGTTATCTTTTAAATGCGAACTATGGAACCGGAAGATTAAAATCTTCCGTGTAGATCATTTTCCAATGTTTGCGTATGATCTTTCTATAGGTATTACTGATCGGACTGTATGTGCTGACACAGGTTATCTTATCTTCTTGATGTCGTTGTACTGGTTCTAAATAGGGCTGTACCGAATAGCATATTTAGTATTCGGCCGAATACCGAATGGTTTGTCAAGTATTCGGCCGAAGCCGAATATGAAGCCGAATAGTTGCTTTATTCAATAAATCAGGTTCCAAACTTCAAAAAACACCCTTATTAAAAAAACAAATAAAGCACCATTTTAGATGCATTCTATACTTTTATTTCTCTTCACTGTAATTAATGTGCATCTTTATTTAAAGTATAAAAGCCAGAAATAAAGCAGATTTAACCAAAATGAAGGGACCACATGTACAGAAGATTGTTGCATATTCAGTGCCAGTTAAAGTAGGAGGCTTGACAAATGCAAAAGGACTGCCTTTGTGAATCAGATGCATTGCATTATCTATCCAGTTGCAAAGTCGATGCGGTCATGTTTCGAAACTTCTTTACAGCTCACATAGAAAAGTATAAATGGTTCATGTCGGCTCGTGCAGGACACAAGTCAAGAGGAAATCTGAAATGTGTGAACTCCATCTCACAACTATTCACCCACCCAAACAAATGCTGCTCACTTTTCACTTATACTAGCCACTCTTTCTCGCCAATACACAAACATATGCAACTTATAATTCCTGATAAAATATCAGATAATGTTAAACTCAGGACCCAAGTCCTTAAAAAAAGAAAAGGGGGACTATGACGTATGCAATGGGAAGTGACATGACAGGAACTGAAAGTATCTATTTACATTTCTTTCAGTATGTTTTTTCCAACTGAAAAAAGTGCACATTGCATATGAACATTAGCCAAAACAAAAGATGTTCCTGTATTGTTGCAGGCGAAGTATAAAAGATGAGCACCTTTTTTGTCTAAGAGTCTGTAACAAAACATGCTTTAAAGAGCAGATTACAATAAAAGATATTTTTCAGCTGTGTGATAGCAATTTATCCGGTCTAATTCTATTCAGTTTTGCAAACTGAAGTCTATATTTGCCTTTCTGTTTTCATGTTGCATTGTATTCAAATGATAATGTCAAAGTATTCGGCAAGAGCCGAATAGCAAGAAACTATTCGGCCGGAGCCGAATAGCTTTTTTTCAGCCGGAATTCGGCCGAATACTTACTCGAAGCCGAAGTTCGGTACACCCCTAGTTCTAAAGTACTTGTGCGGTTTGTATGTAATCCTCTTTTATAAGCTCCGTGTATAGTCCTTTGGGGGTACCCTCTCTCTTTGAGTCTCAACTTTAGATTTTTGGCATGCAATTTGTACTTTTCTACATCTGTACAGTTTCTACGAACACGTAGGAACTGACCGTAAGGTAAGCCTTCTTTAAGGCTGAGGGGATGAAAACTTGCATAATACAACAAGGTGTTTCTGTCGGTGGGTTTTCTATATAAGACCATTTCTATGGAGCCATCTGTTGTTTTCTGTATTTCCAGGTCTAAGAACGGTATTTTATTGAAGTCAATGTGAATCGTGAATTAAATGTGCCACTCCATATAAGACAAATATCGTCGATATATTGTAGCCAATTTTTTATGTGAATTAGAAAAGGGTTATCGGAACTGTATATGAATAGTTGTTCTAAATTGTCCATATATAGGTTCGCTAAGTCTGGGGCAAAAGTACCTCCCATACTAGTCCCTTTGAGTTGATTATAGAAATGATCCTTATACAAGAAAAAATTCTCTGTCAGGGCTAGCCTGATGCATTCTAAAATGAATGCTGTGGAGACCTGGTTAAGGGTCACGGTGCGTCTATCTAAGTATTTGGCCATCACCTTGAGACAATCGTCTTGTGGGATACTGGTGTATAAACTCACCACATCTAGGGTCACTAGGATGTCTGTTGAATCTAAATGAATGTTTTCTAGTTTTTTGATCATACTGGTAGTATCTTTCACATACGATTTCATTTTTGGAACAAATGGTCTCAAGAACCAGTCGAAATACATTGACAGAGGTTCAAGAATGGAATTAATGGCTGCTACAATAGGTCTACCGGGGGGTTGTTTATCATCTTTGTGAATTTTTGGAATGATATATAAGGCTGGTGTAGTAGGATGCTGATTTACCAAGAAATCCTTTTCTTCAAGATCTATCCAATTTTCTTCGAGAGGATATTTCATGAGACTATTAATTTCTTCTTGTAACCGAGGGGTTGGGTCAGTTGGAAGTTCCCTTTATGAAGATATATCATTGAGATGTTTCATTATTTCAGTCTCATAGAGATCTTTTGTCCACAACACTATACCCCCGTCCTTGTCCGCTGGTTTGATTATTAGGTCATCATTGGTTTGTAGGGCTCTTAGTGCTTCTTTTTCTGCTTTTGATAGATTATTTTTGGAAGTATTTTTGTTTTTTATCGCTTTTTGTATTTCCCAGGAGTTCTTTTGTTCGAAAGCTACTATTGCTGTGCTGACCATCGCATTGGTAGGTACAAATTTCGAAGGTGTTCTGAGACCTGTAGTAGTGGTTTCTTTAGTGGTCAGATTTGTGTTTCTAAAGAAGTATTTCAGACGTATGAGTCTGTAAAATTTCTGCAATTCAACTTCTGTTTCAAAGGTTTTGGCTTGTGCTGTTGGAACAAACGACAATCCCTTCGATAAGACACTTATTTCAGTGGGCGAAAGAACATATGAAGATAGATTATAGATGGGAACTACCAAGTTTGAGCTGGTCCCTGCCAATTCCTTGTGTTCATCTTTTATTTTCCATTCCCTTCCCCTCACTTCCCCTCCCTTCTGCCCTCCCAAACCCACTTACCTTCTTTTTTTTTTGGGAGCGGACACGTTGGATACACTTCTGTTTCCAGTGCGTCCACTCCCGATGGCCGCCACGGAAAGGGAAAACGGACTCCACTTTCCCTTTCCCGGCAGCCATTTTCTTTGTCTTTTTTTAGTGCCCTGGTCACGCAGTTCTTGCGGGCCGGGGTACTTATAGCTATATGCCCCTCGCAGCAGGGGTATTACCGACTCAGGTAATGCACTGGGGCCTTCGTTAAGGCCCTCGTTTCGCTCGGGCCTATAACTATGGGCCCCAGGTCATTACCTGAGTCAGTAATGCCCCTGCCGCTCGGGGCATATTGCTTTATTGACTGCCAGCCGCAGAAAGTTATATCACTTTAGCACCCACAAGAAAACTACACATGGGTGTTAAATGCAAAGTGAAAATAAATACATTTAAAAATTACCTTTATTCAGTCCTGCGATGCTGTGTCTGCATCAGTAGCCTGTCTTCACCTCTTAAAATATAGAGTGATAGAGGCACAAATGTGGGTGCCACTGGTTGTCACATACAATCCCTCCTGCAACAAGATGATCGTCTTAGAAAAGTTTTCCGAGAGATGCCCCTCCTTGCTTTCAGACAGCCAATCTGACGGGAATGATAGTACAAAGAAAGCTACACTCAAATATCCTAGACTATGGAATGTGCTTTGCAGAATCAAAAGATGTCTTTCTTGCCCACATATCAACATTGTGTACACAATCAAGATGCCACATACCCAAATATGGGTTTTGATACAAATACACCAAACCAGGCTCCTCAAGCCATGGGACTAAAACATAACAGGTTATGTCTCCCCTCTTTTGGCCTCATCGAGGCAAAAGCCTTATATGTGACAGATTGCACCATCATTTCTTCCAAAGCCGTACACAGACATCCAACTAACAGTGGACCAGCCTCACTATCCACTGGGAGACGCAGAATGTGCAGCAGACTGCCTTCAACCCAGCCCCATCTGCCCTCAAAATGTCATAACTCAAACGCTTCCCATAGACTTGTCAGTGTCCCTTTCTCAAGTCAAACCCCACCCTTTCCACATGATTGTGATGCAACACAATCCTGATGTGGTATTTGATACAAACCGACCACACCGGGCTACACAAGTCATAGGCCTAACACATAACTGGTCCCCTCTGACCTGATATGTGGATGATTGAACCACAACCAGTTGTACAAAGGGACAGGTCTGACACCCCTAGTTTCAACTTGACTACACCTACTATGACTGACACTAACTGATCCCCTCCTGCTTTCTCTCAGGGCACACTAACAGGGATGGGCATTTTTGTCTTTCCCTTCTCTTCAGTTACACTGACCCCTGACCTATTTAACATTGTACAGTTTACATCTTGAAAACTGCAATGTGTGGGGGAGATCAACATCTAATGCATGCCTCCCTCAGTAAAACTACAAATCAGGTGCAGAGAGGCACAGATAACAGGGTCTTTCCTGGGGGGGCTATGCAAACTGTGATGCAGTAATGTCTTCCAAGGCTTCATTCCATCCCTGCATGAGGAAGTGGTAAAATCTCACAAAATCTCACAAATAAGCAAAATAAATAATTTTGTTAGCGTAATTAAGGTACTGATTCTTGGCTAACACGTTACAAGCAAACTGCACCTATGTATATATTTCATATTAGCTAACAAGGGCCGAAGAGGTGAACCAAGTTGCGTGTTCCTGATATGGGTTGATTCTTCTTTAAAGTGGGCCATCGAAGATGTGGGTAAATGTAACCACAGGATCTGATTTGGTCACAGTATCATTCAACATTAGAATCGACCTTGCACATTAGATGCCATTTCCCTGGTAGAATTTTCATTAGTCAGAAGTAATTGCCTGAAAGGGGATCATATTATTTTAGGTGGTTATTGCACAGTTTGAACTCCAGGAATTATTACAGGGTTCATTAGATGATGAAGATGCGGTTCAGCATGTCCCAGAAATAGATGTTTTGAAATGGAAAGATACGTATCAATTTGATTTCGAGGACGCACAAACTCTGTATAGTTCGGAGTTCAGGGCCTGCAAAGAGAAAGCTATGAATGATCGGCCATCTTGACCCACCTTTATGGCAGGGGATAAGTTGGCCCACATTGACAATTGGTTGATCCTGACAAAGGACTGTCATTTGATGAAGTCGCTCTCAGTTGAGAATGGCAGGAAAGTGAACCCCTGCAACTCTGTCTTGATCTTAGAAGGGATGGTTGGCTAATACGGTCATTTTTATATGTAGGAATGTGTGTTGTGAAATTACTGGTCACTTTAAACGTACTGTCAGTTGGGCGGATCATTCGGCCAATAATGTAATCCCTACAATGTATGCCAAAATATTGCCTTAATTGGAAAAACTTGATACCCAACATAAAAACACCAGGCTGAGAGTCCAAATGTATTAGAATTTGGTTTAGGTGATAAACCCTTTGGTAAAACCCCAAAAACGTGTTTTGACAGAGAAGGCAATCCTGGTGCTTAAAAATGTACAAGGGCTAACCCGAGATCGGTTACACATTGTAAGGTATGCAATTAAGTTTTTAGTAACTAAAATTATTTGAAACAACCAAGTGGCAGGTATTGATGGATGATGCATAGAGCAAGGATAATTCAACATTTTGGAAACGTGTTACCTCAGGCAATAGCAATATTATTCTGGAAAACCTTCACATAAAGGGTCTGCTATGGGCAAGTATTCTTAATTATACAAGCAGGGGAGGCCTTCCTTGACTAACCCCATTGGTATGACTGAGCATGATGTACACACTGAAGAATATGACCCATTAATATTCACTTTGAGTGAGATTAAAGAAGCCGTCCTTTTCCATAATAGACCGTGGCCCTGATGAAATCCCTACCAACCAATTTAAGGCAGACATGGAGATCTGCCACGGTCTTTCACTGCCTTTTTAACTTTGTGGTTGCTGAGTCCATGGGACCACCATCTTGGGCATTGTGTACATCCTACCACTTTATATAAATGGTGGCATACAAGACCCTGCCCATTACAGACCCATTTCCATGCTCAATGCAGTTTGTAAAATCTATGTGAAGGCAGTGTGGTTCCATTTGTCTATTTAGGTAACAGAGGAGAAGTTGTCGAATCACCTTCAAGCAGGGATCCAATCAGGTAGGAGCATCATTGACCAGGCGCTAAGGCTCTTTGTGCTAGTTCAAAATATATTGTGCTGAGAAAGGCCAAAGTATGTGTGGCATTCATAGACTTTTAAAGCAGCCTTTGGCAGAGTACCTGGTGCTATTCTCTGAGAAGATCTTAGAGGAATAGATGTAGCATCTGGTATTCATAGGGCAATTCCAATCGTATACACAAACAACACGGCTGCTGTTAGAAGGAGTCTTGCTGGGCACATTTCTGATTGCTTCAATATTGAAACTGGTGTTAGACAGAGATGGGTGCAGCACCAACTTTGTTTTGCATTTATATTGAAAGGCTCATTGATTGTAGTATAGCCTTAGAGACAGATGATCCTAAACTGGGAGGTGAGAGGATCCTGCTCCTGTTTTTTGCAAATGATGGAATCTTGATATCCCTGACTATGGTATTTGGAAACAACGTATTGCCTTCAATGTGCAATGCAATGGTTTATCGATTAATATGGGGCTTTCACCCAGCCAATAAAAATAATAAAACTCGACTATATATGACCTTAGATGGTGCTAGTATAAAGCAGGTATCTAGCTATTACCTTGATGCCTAGAACAACTGTATTTCAACTCTCTGATCGACCCTCCCTGGTCCAACTTGGGTCCTTCCTATCATCTGTCTTCCTCTCCACCTATGGTGTTCCCCAGGGGGTCTAACCTCTCGCCCTGGCTTTTCAACCAATACCTGGCAACTCTCACCCGCTGTATTGCCATTTTCTGCTCAAACTTCCAGTGCTACGCAGACGACACTCAACTCATTTTCAGGCTGCCCTCGGCCTCCTCCTTCACCTCTTTCATCACTGATTGACTAACTGCCATCCAAGATTGGTGTGCCGCCAACAATCTTTGCCTTAATGCCAGCAAGACAGAGATCTTCCTCATTGGCACACCATCACCTTCCTTTCCCCTCACTCTCTGGACGGCCTCCCTTGGCCCTCCTCCTATCCCCACCTGCGAGGTCAAGAACTTTGGTGTCACCTTTGATTCCACACTCTCCTTCTCTGCCCACATCGCTGATGTATCAAAAAAGTAAAACCTCCTAATGCATCTCCTCAGAGGTATTCTTCCTTTCCTCTCATTCCCCCAGAAGCTCACTGTCTCCCAAGCTCTGGTTCTCTCTAAGATGGACTATTGCAACAGCCTCTTTCTTAATCTACCTTCCTCTACTCTCCGCCCTCTGCAACTAATCCAGAACAGGACTGCGAGACTTGTCCTTGGCCTCAAGCCCTGGGATCGAATCTCTCAAGCTCTGAAATCTGTCCATTGGCTCCCAGTGGATGGAAGGATTACATTCAAAACCCTCTGCATTGTCCACAAGGCTTTCTGGGGCCTGGGTCCAACATACTTTCAGCTCTCCCTCCGCAAATACCTCCCATCTCGAGCACTCTGCTCCTCTACCTCTAACTTCCTCAGGGTCAGTCGTTTCTCAAAGAAACAAGCTGTGGGTAGATCTCTGTCTTCGGCTGGGGCCTCCCTCTGGAACAGCCTCCCTGCCACTCTAAACCTTGAGGTGAACCATCTCCAGTTCCGGAAGCACCTCAAAGCCTTCCTCTTTGCTTCTGCCTTCTCCTCCCCTCTCCCCTGTTGATTCTACTCTCCCTCGCACCATGCACCTGGCCACCCCCTGTCCTCTGGGCCCAGGTACCTGCTCATCTTGCCACCCTCACGCACTGCCTCCAGGCCACCCCCTGCACTGGGGTCTGTACCTGTACCCATACAGCCCTCCCCTTTTCTTCCTGCAATTTCAGACCTACACGGCCTGATGCCATAAACCCAGCACTTGCCACTTGCTGGCTGCACTCCCCTTGTTTGTTGCCTTTTTATTTATTATTTTATTATTATTTTAGGTTTTTTTCCTTCTCGCTCTGCACTCTCCTTTTGTTCCCCCTTCCATGCACTTCTCCCACTTCCCCCTCTACCTTGCACTTGCACGTTCTAAATGTCACTGGGCCTCGTAAAATCGTTGTTTTTGTTCTCCCCTGTTCCCTTTCCCTGCCTGGTCGCGCTCTGAAACACTTGTGTATGAGCGCGATAGAAATAAAATATCAATCAATCAATCAATATCATATCATTGGTTTTCATTTAGCAAGAAACACTAAATTGAGCAGGTAGAGAAATCAAATCTCATACTGGAAAGAAACACCAGTGTGATTCTTAAATACACTAAATCGCATTGTAATGGGGTGATTACACTGGATCTGATAGTGCATAATATGAAAGTCAAAGAAGCATCATCTATGGCTCTAGGGGTTTACCAAGTGCGCAAACATTGAGACAACAGAAATACATTCTTAGAAAAGCTGCTCCATCTCCCATCAAGCAGAGCTAATGCTATTTTACGGCTTGAGCTAGATC
This sequence comes from Ambystoma mexicanum, assembly GCF_040938575.1. Taxonomy (NCBI): domain Eukaryota; kingdom Metazoa; phylum Chordata; class Amphibia; order Caudata; family Ambystomatidae; genus Ambystoma; species Ambystoma mexicanum. Next base: position 99,074,369 of record NC_090925.1, read on the forward strand.
AAAGATCAATAAGTGACGCCATTTAATTGAGGCCTGTTTTATACTGGGTAAGATTGAGGTCCTCAGCTGCCCTGGGGAATTAAAGGGACACTATATGTGACCTTCTGTCTCAGGATGGCGGTCGTGATTTGCTTTGGTGTATACCTGACAAAAAGTATTTAGGGCCCAGGGATTCCCACAATTGAGATGCAATCCTTATAATGTGGCAGCTAACACATAGATCATTCTCAAGACAGCACATTGCACTTTATTGCAAGGAAAAGCAGTTTCAAATTGAAATCACTTAGCCCTTGCTAGCACATATCTGTGATGTAAAAAGAGCTTTGGATTTGAAGACTAAACAAGATGTCTCCTGGACATATGTGCACATTACACTTGAAATTAAGGGTTGGTACCTTACCGCTAGCATATAACCAATATGTGTGGATGCACACAATTATGATCCCTGCCTTGTGTGTTACTTGAATAGAGAATCAGTCAAGCAGTCCCTCTTTTTTGGTCCAAAATATATTCATTTATGTTTGCTCACTCTAAAGCCAATATGAGAGAGCACTCTTTGAGATGGGGTTATGATGCATCAATAGTTTACAAAAGGACTGGTCGCTAAATTCCTGCATAATGCCTGGATTGTAAATTCAAAACTTATTGCTACCTGTACACAAGGTTGTTAGTCACTATGCATTTTAATATTCTAGCTATATATTTACTATATGTAAATGAGCAATGTATGCACATTTATGTCATCTTATTTATGTTCAACGGATTGTATTGTTATTGCATTTTATGGAATATAGTGTAACCATTTTCATTTCAATGTTGGCCTGACATTATATCCCTTATAAATTGTGTTGCTTATGTATCTTTCTTTATGACATATGTCGAAATAAACTGTCATGAATGACTGACTATCTGCACATTTCAAAATATTGTATTCTAAAAGGACAATATACATTCTAAGCAACACAGTCTAATTTCATACTTTTATTGTTTTTTATCAGCAAGCATGTTTAAATATTTCACACAACATATAAAGAACAACTTTCTTTTAATGAATGACATACTTATTAGAATACTTGAATTTCTAGCAATACCAAAAACAGGTATTGGCATTACAGAAATGTTAGGGACACTCCTGTCCCCTGAACAATTTCCAATATTGAAAATATTGAAAATAACAACCAATAATTAAAGATGTTGTATTAAATCAAGTTCTTATATTTTTGGGAATTTGTGTAATTCTTTTGCATGATTAATATGTACTGTTTTCTACAGCATCTTTAATTATCAGTTGCCTTTTCCAATATTAGATCCTTTGCAGTGGACGGAAGTGTCTCCCACTTTAGGACACTCCGGGCCTCATTACAATTTGTCCGGTAAAAATCGGAATTTAACGGCATGGCGCTATCAGCGTGTCCGCCCTCGCAAGAGGCCGCTAATAGCGTCCCATTACGAGTACGCAGACACGAGCATAGCGCCAGGCCATAAATGACCATACCGCCCTGCCGTTAAATCCCCCAAAATGCCACTTACCGGCATCGTCCAAACCGTCGATAGCGCCTCCGCCCTCCCGCCACCTGTAAATAGCGGTCACTGCTATTACCGGTCACCGTTACAAAGTGGAACCGGAAATTACGCCATCGCACAGGAACGGGAAAGAGCATGGCGGCCATCTTTAAAAACACAATCCATTGCCATCCTCTGCATCCAGGACATATATCTAGGGAACTCCGACCAGGAACCATACCGGATAGCCCGAAGATGCCGAAGGCCCTAAAAAAAACTGCTGAACACCAGTGCAAAGAAAGATTCTCCAATGAGGAGCTTCTGATGCTGACCACCACACTTGCTGCCAATGCAGAAGTAGTGTTCGTGAATGACATGCGGAGGGAGGCCCTCCTTAAGAAAAAGGCCATCTGGGCCGAAGTCGCACAAAAAGTCAGTGTAAAGGACTGCCGCAAGAGGTGGGACGATTCCGGGTCCGTGTGCGGAATATATTAACAGTGAACCGCAACATGGCAATGGGCACAGGAGGTGGTGCAGAGTCCCCATTGAAGCTGAAGGAGTGGGAGGAGATATGTGCCTCCACGATTGGGGTCGAATCGATCAAAGGGGTCGGAGATATGGAGCATGGCGTGCCCATTACATCAGATGGAGGTGAGTGAATACACCAAACAATGCGCAGTGAAGGGTGAGGGGTTCCCCAATCATGTGTCCATATGAATGCCGTGGATCCAGCCACAAACAGACATGCATGCATCACCACATACCTGTCCAAGACAGGGCCACTCATGCATGAGCCAGCCAACATCCCCATTAATTGCCTCCACAGTTAAGAGCCCCAAATGCAGTGGACGGCATGACGTATGCATCCTGCATAAGTCAGGTCGACCCATAGATGATGATTTACCCCTTTTCTCACCCCTGCAGGTTCACACACGGATACTGAGGAGGCACGCACCTCAACACCTGCTCCCGCACCCAGGAAAAAGGCCAGAAGGGAGGCCACGGGGGACACCACCACATCCTCTAGGGGATCCGGGAGGAGTGACTTGGTTCAAAGGGAGAAAGGCAACCGGAGCAGCAGTTCCACACAGCCAGAGGCCATGCCTGCTGCCGTCGTGGCACCCACAGGAGTGTGCCTCCCAGCTAGTGAGGGCAGCATTGGGGAAGTGCACTTTGCTGCCACCAGCTCAACGGGTGAGGCAGCAGCCACTGCCCCAGGTTCGGATGCAGAGGTAGAACCTGCCATTTAGGATCTGAGTCAGAGCCCCATACCGACACGCACATCACTGTCAAGCCCAATGTTCTCACCAGGTCCGTTTAGCCAAGGTGGAACACCCACCCACATACATGATGTGTCATGGGGTACACAGGTATCCACACCTGATGACAGTGCAATGTATCCAGGCGCATCAGCCATGCCACCGGCACCCGACATGCAACATGGGCTCTCAGCTGTGATACAGAGGCAGACCGAAATCACTGCTCTAGTAGGGCAACATGTGGCGGAGGGAGGGCGCCTGAGGGAGGACATTGGTGCATTTGCACAGCAGACAAGGGAGTGCATGGAGGCATGCACCACCCGCATCTGCACTGAAATGGGCCTACTAAGACAGGCCATGAACCGCATTGCAGATGCAATTGAGCGCAGATGCCCGCTACCAACCACGGATGAACAGGGCCCCGCCTCCTCAGGGAGTTCACGTCACACTAACCCCCTACGCCAGTCTATGCGCAACCTGAGGTGCTCCACATCGCAGGCACCCGAAGACGGAGCAGGCACTGACAAATAGGGCCATCAGGGACTATCAGCCACATGTGGGGAAGGGCACAATCACGTCTGGAGGCTCACGTGGGAGTGTTGTGGGGGGAGGGGTGTAAGGGTGTATTCGGGGGTGTTGTGGGGGGAGTGTGGTAAGGGTGTATTCGGGGGTGTTGTGGGGGAGGGGGGTAAGGGTGTATTCGGGGGTGTTGTGGGGGGAACGGGGTAAGGGTGTATTCGGGGGTGTTGTGGGGGGAGTGGGGTAAGGGCGTTTGCACAGTTGGGGTCAAGCACTCTCTGTTCATATTATGTTTGAAATACACTGTTCTGAGGTTGAAACACAGGCCTGGTCTCCATCATTGTGTATGTGTGATTTTCTGTGGGACAGGGGCCTTTGTGGGCTTCAAAATGGGCACAATGGCAACAATGCACATCTCTCCATCCATGATATCCCACCTTTGTACCTGATGCTATTCCAGATTCAGATGCTGATGCAGATACTGTCCCGTCGTGCCATCGCCTCTTGCATGTCCTGGCGGGGCACTTCACCTATACTCATCCACATCCACATCATGCTCATCTGGTGGTTGCATGGTGGCATGGGCACATTCTATCCAATGAGCCTTACACATGCCAAGGTCATCTTCGCCTTGAATCCGGGGGTTTGTTGGCTGCCCTTGTGGTATTTCTGGGTGCCCTGGTGGTGCTTGCTGCGCCAGTCTTGCCCTCCTCCTCCTCCTCCTCCTTCGTCTCATCTGTGCTGCCTGTTGTTGTTGCTGCTGCACTGCAATAATGAACACAAGCCCATGTCATGCTGCTGGTATTGGGACCATCTTGCTGTGGGAAGGGGTGTGGGAAGGGGTGTGGGAAGGGGTGTGGTGTGCTCTTTAGTACTGCCTGTCTCCATTGCCTCCACCTGTGCTGATTGTGTCCACCTGTGGCAGATGGGAACACTGCTCAGGTCTGTTAATGTGTGTTTTTCGATGCTGTTATTAGCGCCATGCCGGTAACTGCTTTTTGGGTCTTTGGGATGCCGGTATTGCCATGTACGCATGGGTTGTGATTGTGTGCTATTAGCGCCATAGCGCTATTACGGTGTGGGGGTCGCGCGCACACGGCACTGCCGCTATTAGTGGCACCGTACTTTATGGGTGCGCTAATAGCGGTGGGTTCGGGTCGTGATCGGGAAATATTTGGGAAAATAACGTTGCCGGTATTTCGTTACCGGTAACGGTATTCCCTTACCGGACAACGTGTAATGAGGCTCTCCATCTTTTGATGGGCTCTATTTGCAACTTTTATGCCAGAGTTGCTTCTCTTTTCCCCTGCACCTCTACTTATATTTTAAGTTAGATAACATTCCCTAACGTCTACTTACTTTTTTCCAGTAAATCACGTGTGTCTTGTCAAATCTTCGCTTTTGATCAGTGAAATGTTACACATAAACATGCATTTGCTAGATATTTCCTATTAGCTCTGTGTTCCAATGTACAATGTGGTGTGATTGGTTTCCAGCATAAGCATGCAAATAAAAAACAAGTTCTGGTGGCTTGTACCACAATCTACATGTTTGTGTTTAGGGGGGCTGCTCTATCGAATTAGAACACACAGAATATATTGATTTACTGACACTGCTTGTCAGACAAGAATTATGTGAATGGATGATTGGAGTGTAATTTACAGACCTCTCACTTCAATGCTTTTGTTTAAATTGTACGGTTCCTATGAAATTACATAATTCTCTTAAGAAATTGGAAGTGATTCACCTACGCTCCCTTTCATCCCTATGTCTTCTTATCAAAGACAAGGCTTTCACAAGTGTTGACTTATTCATTGATATTGATATTTGTATTGATATTTTATTTCTATCGCGCTCGTACACAAGTGTTTCAGAGCGTGACAAGGCAAGGGAGAGGAACAGGGGAGAACAAAACAGCGATCTTACTAGGCCCAGTGACATTGACAACTCACAAGTGCATGGGAGAGGGGGACGGGAAAAGTGCATGGAAGGGAGAGGAGTGGAAAGTGCGAAGCAGAGGAGAAACAGATAAATAATAATAAATAAATACATAAATAAATAAATAATAAAGGCAAGAAATAGTGGTAGTGCAGCCAGCAATTTGCAAGGTAGCAGACAGGGTAGGTATGATAAGTGCAGGAAGAAAAAGGGGGGTGGCTGTATGCGTACAGATACAGACCCCAGTGCAAGGGGTGGTCCGGAGGCAGTGCGGGAGGGTGGCAGGGTGAGCAGGTACCTGGACAGGGAGGACAGGGAGTGGCCAGGTGCACGGTGCAAAGAGAGAACAGATCTGCAGGGGGGAGGGGGAGCGAAGGCGTAAGAAAAGAGGAAGGTCTTGAGGTGCTTCCAGGACCAGAGATGGTTCTCCTTAAGTTTTAGAGTGGCAGAGAGGCTGTTCCAGAAGGAGGCCCCAGCCAAAGACAGAGATCTACCCCAGCTCGTTGCTTTGAAACACAACTGACCCTATTATTCTCGTTACGCTACAAAGTGGGTGCCTGGGTTCTGTGATGAATTCAGCAATGTCATCACTCCTTCTCCGGGGAGACTCTCTTCTCATTGTTCCATGGAAGGGCGGCCACTACCTGATCTCAACCATGGGGGTGGTTGCACAAGGGAGGACCATATGGAGAGAGAGGATCCTTATGGGAGGGTGAGAGACTTGTTGGAAGGAACATTGTATCACCCTTTCCACTCAGGGTATGACATCCCCCTAAGTACAAAAAATGTGATGGCCTATTGTGATGTTGAACCAGTTAAAGCCCTCATGATGACAGCCAATCTCAATCTTGATAACTGTGCCAAAACACTGAGACGAGTAGGAAGAAGGTAGTAAGGCAGAGCGCTAAAGTCCTGCAATCAGAAGAGTGCTCTAGTGGTTGAATACATCCAATTGGTGTCGAGACAATTACAATCTTGGCACCGCAAGATCGATGGAGCCCTAGTTTTCCCCGGGAGACAAAAGCAGAGCAGCTGCAGTGGGAAGCAGAAGCAGAAGCACTTTCAATAATATTTTCCATGTATTTTTTTCCAATATCTTTTTATTCAAGTTTTCATTAAATGAAAGCAAATGACTGAATCATCCTCTTAAATCATCCTCTTAAAGTGAGGCTGTACAGTTGCAGATGTAATGCCTCAAATGGGAGCACATGTATCATCTGAGGAAGGCTGAGCAGCAGGGTATGGGGGTATGGAAATGACGCAGGGGACATGAGTGTAATTTAAGGGGGAACAAGAGTCGTTTGTCCACCTCAAATTTTGCGGCACATCATTTTGTCCCACTTATTTGGCAGGGACCCCTTTCATTTAGATGTCATGTCCCCGCCCCTAACATTTTCAGCGAAGTTGCTCCACTGGTAGGGGGTCACGTGTCAGGGCAACAATCAGCACTCGCAAAGCAGAGGTAGTCTTGCTTAATATTAGAGGGAAGGGGCCTGTGGGAGGAGAATTGTATAGGGGCATAAGGTAGCACATAGTGATATGTTCTCCATTCATATAGTGTAGGTGACAGTTGCACTCTAGTTTTGCTCATTGCCAGTAGGGTAACACATATTAACCCAATGTATCACTTGCACACAAAACGTTGCCATATAGGGGAGGCACAATATATCACCTGTGTATAAATCATCACTACACCTGTGTGCCATGAAGAGGAAACATGCAGCACTCTATGGCCGTATTGAACAGTGCATGGCAGAGCTCCACATACACTACACAGCACAGCACTATTTCAGAATATCACACAATACATGCCACTGCATTCTAACATAGCGAATGCTGCACCATCTGCACCACATCCCTGTCAAGCCCATGAAATCATATTCTCCAAAGCACATGTAGTTACATTCTCATCACGTGACACTGCACCCATACACAAGGCCCATCACACTATTATTTCCTTTCATGGCAACCGTATTATAGGAGGGTGGTCGCCGCCCTATAGTTAAAGTCAGTCGGACTCCCATAGGAACCCCTCAAAATTCTATTTGTTAACAACTTTTGATTTGAGTAACAGATTTTAACAAAATTTCGAAAGTGATTAAAGTCGCATAAAGATTCATTACAAAATACAAAAGTTATTAAGAAGCAGAAAACATTTTTTTTTTCCAAACTTGTGGCTTACTTCCCATTCATTTTCCCTTAGACAAACAAGGTACATATTTGCCAAAGCGCACAGCCCAAACACAATAATGAAATATACCGGCAAATCTAAAATACGGGGGTGATGTACAGGCGATCTACATCCAAGTAACCTATGAAATGTAAACATCCGGCAGTGGCAGAAATCCCAACACCTGGGTATCTCTGTAATGGGGAACCACTCTCCATGCACAGGTGTGCTCTGGCCTGCTTGTTGCTGAGTGATGTGACAGTAGCCTAAGTAAACAATACGAGTGTGTCAAGTTCCAGGAAATGGATGACTCCGTAGAGAATACGAAATACAAGACATTGCCACCAGTACAGAAATACAAGGTCCACATTATCTTTTGTAGTTCAAGCACCCTCTCCACTTGTGTGGAAGGCTGGTACAAGGAAATAAACACATAAAGTTCTAATATGCTGATTAAAATATATAAACTAACATACCAAGTAAACAGTACTGGCAGTGGCAGTGGAGGAGACTCAGTACTTGTTTAACCTCTGTGCCATCCGTACAATTATTTCCATAATTGGGCCACATTCAGTTCATTTGAGTGGTAGATTGAAGACATGTTGGCGAATGGTTAGAGATAGGGTGTTGATTCTCATGGGGCCCCCTGGGGTTAAATATTACATTCATTTGGAGTAATAGAGTAAGGTGCATTGTAGGAATGCATTCATCTTAATTTGACTAAATTGAGCAATATTTTATGTAATACTAATTTCAGCTACTGAACCCTAAGAAACACAGAGGCCGATTCATGGAATAATTAGCGCGGCGCAAGTGGGCAAAAACGTGCGAATCGCAGTGGAATAGCGAAAATCGCAGTGAACGTGCGAAAATCGCACGAAAAGCAGCGCACGTCGATTCATGGAAGGCCGTGCGCGAGAAAACCAGCGGATGTGCGAAAAAAAAGTGCGCGGCGCACGTTGGCGCACGTTGGCGCACAGGCCATCTAACAGCGTGCGCCAGGTCACAGCGAAAATCGCACAGGCCACAGCGAAATTCGCACATAGCGCGGCGCACGCAATAAAAGGAGGCGGAACACGGGCGTAACACTCGGAATGGGGAACAACTTGCCAAAACGTGGGCGTCACGGGGGAAGTACAGGGCACAAGTGCGCGGAACGCCCACACGCTCGCCTACAACACGTATTCATGGAATAGAATAGGGGAAAAAAGCGCACGCTCAAACCAGCGCACAGGCACAAACACGACCGCCACAAGAAAGGAGGCGGTAGCGTCTCTGCGGCTGTAAGAAATGTGCGCCAAAAGGTGCGCCAACAAATAGCACCTATATACTGCCATGATGAATGTCCCATACTGTGGCCCTCCAGGAAAAATGACGTGCAAAGGGGTACCCACAAACACGGACACCCACTGACAAAAAATACGTGTGCGTGTATACCGGGGTGCGCGGGAAGTGTCACACGCGATTTGCAGGGTACGTGCATCACAGGGGTTCGCGTGAAGTTATTCACACGATCGGGCCTGGGGGAGCGGGCTACGTGTATTACAGGGGTTCGCGTGAAGTTCCTCACGCGATCGGGCCTGGGGGAGCGTGCTACGTGTATTACAGGGGTTCGCGTGAAGTTCCTCACGCGATCGGGCCTGGGGGAGCGGGCTACGTGTATTACAGGGGTTCGCGTGAAGTTCCTCACGCGATCGGGCCTGGGGGAGCGGGCTACGTGTATTTCAGGGGTTCGCGTGAAGTTCCACACGCGATCGGGCCTGGGGGAGCGGGCTACGTGTATTACAGGGGTTCGCGTGAAGTTCCTCACGCGATCGGGCCTGGGGGAGCGGGCTACGTGTATTACAGGGGTTCGCGTGAAGTTCCTCACGCGATCGGGCCTGGGGGAGCGGGCTACGTGTATTTCAGGGGTTCGCGTGAAGTTCCACACGCGATCGGGCCTGGGGGAGCGGGCTACGTGTATTACAGGGGTTCGCGTGAAGTTCCTCACGCGATCGGGCCTGGGGGAGCGGGCTACGTGTATTACAGGGGTTCGTGTGAAGTTCCTCACGCGATCGGGCCTGGGGGAGCGGGCTACGTGTATTTCAGGGGTTCGCGTGAAGTTCCACACGCGATCGGGCCTGGGGGAGCGGGCTACGTGTATTACAGGGGTTCGCGTGAAGTTCCACACGCGATCGGGCCTGGGGGAGCGTGCTACGTGTATTTCAGGGGTTCGCGTGAAGTTTCACACGCGAATAGCCTGGGCGCGTGAATTTGAGGGGTGCGCGGGAAGTTCCACACGCGAATAGGCTGGGCGCGTGTATTTCAGGGGTTCGCGGGAAGTTCCACACGCGAATAGCCTGGGCGCGTGAATTTGAGGGGTGCGCGGGAAGTTCCACACGCGAATAGCCTGGGCGCGTGTATTTCAGGGGTGCGCGGGGAGTTCCACACGCGAATAGCCTGGGCCCGTGTATTTCAGGGGTGCGCGGGAAGTTCCACACGCGAATAGCCTGGGCGCGTGTATTTCAGGGGTGCGCGGGAAGTTTTACACGCGAATAGCCTGGGCGCGTGTATTTCAGGGGTGCGCGGGAAGTTTTACACGCGAATAGCCTGGGCGCGTGTATTTCAGGGGTGCGCGGGAAGTTTTACACGCGATTTCTGCACGGTACGTGTATTTCAGGGGTGCCGGGGAGTCCCACATGTGATTTGACAGTGTGGGTCCTCCCAGGTGTACCCTGTACACCCTCCACGGCCCCTGCAGGCAGCCCACACCACAGGGGACTACCCTGCATCCCTGGTCATGTCCCGCAGGCAGCCCACCCAACATGGGCATGCCCCCCAGCAAAGGCACATGTCTCCTTGAACACCAACACATGTCCCCTTGCACCCCCACCCCCCAGCACTGTGGGGCACCTGCCAGTAGGCCACCACCCATGTCCAACTCATGTCTCCCACCACCCCCACCCCCCAGCACTGTGGGGCACCTGCCAGCAGGCCCCCACCCATGTCCAACTCATGTCTCCCACCACCCCCACCCCCCAGCCACCAGGGTCACCCTCCACCAGGGCCCCACTCATGTCTCCCACCACCCCCACCCCCCAGCACTGTGGGGCACCTGCCAGTAGGCCCCCACCCATGTCCAACTCATGTCTCCCACCACCCCCACCCCCCAGCACTGTGGGGCACCTGCCAGCAGGCCCCCACCCATGTCCAACTCATGTCTCCCACCACCCCCACACCCCAGCACTGTGGGGCACCTGCCAGCAGGCCCCCACCCATGTCCAACTCATGTCTCCCACCACCCCCACCCCCCAGCCACCAGGGTCACCCTCCACCAGGGCCCCACTCATGTCTCCCACCACCCCCACCCCCCAGCAGTGCAGGGTCACCCTCCACCAGGGCCCCACTCATGTCTCCCACCACCCCCACCCCGCAGCACTTTGGGGCACCTGCCAGCAGGCCCCCACTCATGTCTCCCACCACCCCCACCCCCCAGCAGTGCAGGGGCAGCCTCCACCAGGCCCCCACTCATGTCTCCCACCACCCCCACCCCCCAGCAGTGCAGGGTCACCCTCCACCAGGGCCCCACTCATGTCTCCCACCACCCCCACCCCCCAGCACTGTGGGGCACCTGCCAGCAGGCCCCCACCCATGTCCAACTCATGTCTCCCACCACCCCCACCCCCCAGCACTGTGGGGCACCTGCCAGTAGGCCCCCACCCATGTCCAACTCATGTCTCCCACCACCCCCACCCCCCAGCACTGTGGGGCACCTGCCAGCAGGCCCCCACCCATGTCCAACTCATGTCCCCCACCACCCCCACCCCCAGCACTGTGGGGCACCTGCCAGTAGGCCCCCACCCATGTCCAACTCATGTCTCCCACCACCCCCACCCCCCAGCCACCAGGGTCACCCTCCACCAGGGCCCCACTCATGTCTCCCACCACCCCCACCCCCCAGCACTGTGGGGCACCTGCCAGCAGGCCCCCACCCATGTCCAACTCATGTCTCCCACCACCCCCACCCCCCAGCACTGTGGGGCACCTGCCAGTAGGCCCCCACCCATGTCCAACTCATGTCTCCCACCACCCCCACCCCCCAGCACTGTGGGGCACCTGCCAGCAGGCCCCCACCCATGTCCAACTCATGTCTCCCACCACCCCCACCCCCCAGCCACCAGGGTCACCCTCCACCAGGGCCCCACTCATGTCTCCCACCACCCCCACCCCCCAGCACTGTGGGGCACCTGCCAGCAGGCCCCCACCCATGTCCAACTCATGTCTCCCACCACCCCCACACCCCAGCAGTGCAGGGTCACCCTCCACCAGGCCCCCACTCATGTCTACCACCACCCCCACCCCCCAGCCACCAGGGTCACCCTCCACCAGGCCCCCACTCATGTCCCCTATCACCCCCACCCCCCAGCCACCAGGGTCACCCTCCACCAGGCCCCCACTCATGTCTCCCATCACCCCCACACCCCAGCAGTGCAGGGTCACCCTCCACCAGGCCCCCACTCATGTCTCCCACCACCCCCACCCCCCAGCAGTGCAGGCTTAACCTCCACCAGGCCCCCACTCATGTCCCCCTGCACCCCCACCCCCCTGCCACCATGTGCAGCCCCCACCAGGTCCTCACAATCCCCAATCATGTGCGTAATGGTCATCCTCCACAGCCAAAAAGACCTACCAAGTAACCCATTCACCCACATGGAAATGGAAATCACATGTTACACCCCCAATATACATGAAGCAAATGAACCCATGTCCGTCACACACATATTTTCAAATTGAATGGGAAAACACACAACATGACATGCATGAAACCAATGAGATGAAACCACACAGTGAACAATGGAAAAAAAAATGTATTGAAAAAAATACAAATGCCAAAGAAAGAAAACTAACTACAATGTAAATGTGAAAAAATAAGCTGCATGTCCGCATAAAAACACAAAACTAGAAAATCAAATCCAAAAAATTATGTCCAAAGTGAAATGTAAAAACTCTCCATGCAACAAAGAACTATGTACAAAAATAACAAGGGTCCATCATCACAACTGAACTAAGGAAACCTCCTAAAAAACCTACCTAAATATCAACTATATACAAAAAGTGGAGCAGTGTCCGTCGACTCCAAATAATAATAAGAACGAAAGGAAACCTAAAACTAAAGAACTATATACAAAGGCGGCGGGCAAGTCCAGCGGCTCACTCTGTGGTGTTCCGGGCCAGGGCATCATCGAACTCCTGTTCGATGTCCCGGAGGCGGTCCAGTTCCATGGCCCCGAGGGTCCGCAGGGACGACGCCGTGTCCTCCTCCAACCCCCTGCGGATTGCCTCGAGGCACTCGGCCCGCCTCAGGGCCCTCCGCATGGAGTTCTCCGCCCTGACCATTGTGAGCCGCGCCTCTTCCGCCCGCCGCCGCTCCGCACCTATGGCGTGGCCCAACCGCTGCCACACGGAAGACACTCTCTGTCCTGGGTCCTCCTGCCCTCCGGCCGATGCCTGCCCCTCCGATGTCGAAGGCCCCGAGCCTTCATGGCTCCCACCATCTTGCTGCTGCTGCTGCTCTGCCTCTGCCCGTGCACTGCCTCCTGCTGCCTGCACATCCTCCGCCGGCTGGGGTGCACCTGTTGATGTGGCCACCCCTGCTGGACGTCCGACTCCCGACTGTGGCAGGGATGCCTCCTCCACCAGCCTGGCCGCACTGTCAGAGGCAGCTCCACAGGGCACCCAGGTGACTGATGGGTGGGAAGATGGCACAGAGGACGACTGGCGCGTAGGGGGTCCAGTTGAGGAGGGGGTCGGAGCAAGCCCCATCAGACAGCGGAATCCGGCCTGGGTGACCTGTCCCAGCAGGCTGACGTGGTCAACGAGCCATTCGAGATGACGTGCAGTCTCTCCATGAAAAGACTGCAGGTCACCTCGCATGGCCTGTTGACGCAACGCCACGCCAGCCAGGACAGGCTCAACCCGGTCCTGGATGGCCACGTCCGCAGGCAGAGGAAGGCCAGTTGACGTCAGCTCATCCCCTGCCTGAAAACGGGTCTGGACGTAGGCATCCCTGCTGGTGCAAGATGATGCAGGGACAGGATCGGGGACAGGATTGCACACAGGCACCTCCGCGGCCGCCTGTGCTGCCTCCTGTCCCTGGTCCTGCACTGCACCACTAGCACCAGTGGGATCCCCACCTCCAGACCCCGTCTCTGGTGCTTGCGCGGCCCCCTCCTCCACCAAACCCCCCACCAACCTGGATGACTCTGTGCCATCTTCCCCTGTTGGGCCCTGTGGGGTCCCAGCTGCCCCTTCTGCTGCCGAGGAGTCCAACTGCAACCTCCGCCTCTTGGACCTCCCCCCGGCAGCTGCGGCCTGGGACGCGGCACCGGACTCCTCACTCCCCGACGAGATGACAACACGGGAGGGGAGCCGGGCCTTGCGTCTCCGGCTGGCGGTCGGATCCCCGCCGCTGTGCTCCACAGCACCTTCTCCGCCCTCTTCATCAGTTGACGCTGCAGACAGGGAGAAACAAAACACAGGCATCAGGGCACTGTACAATGGACACATACACGCATGACAGTTGCACATGAGTGGCATTGGCAAACCTCAGACATGTCATCACAATCCCCAACACACATGTCATTGCAACTGGCACACATGAGCCATACCACAGCCATATCGCAACTGCCACCACCATCCCTACACATACAACAGCATCAGCAGCCAAAGGGGAGCCATACATCACATGCAACACAGGAAGTGCACCACACATGTACACACACCACCACACTTGCATGCATGTCTACACCTCTGCCAAGTGTCGCACTGTTCAGACGGGCATCCATGTCACATCTGCCAATCAGGCTTCCACATACCGCTGTCACATGCATCCATGTAGCATCACTGTTGCACCTTTGACAAATACACACACATGCACATGTACACAGTGCTCATACATGCAGCCGAAAACAACATACATGCCTGACATCACGGACATGTCTACTTACATACACATTCATCCAAACATGTGTGCACGCACAACTGCATTTGCCATGCAAGCCCACACACACAAGCACCATCCATGTCTCACACATTACAGCCCTCGCATGTGTCAGCCCCACGGCCCTGTACACCCCCACCCATACTCCACCCCATACAAACAGATGTGCAACCGGCACAATGGGGAATGATCACCACACGCCCTGCTCACAACCAGGATGCATGTACACTCACCGCTCGACTCCAGACGGCTCTGCTTCTCTAGGACCTGGACGTGGAGCGCTGGGGATATGCGTTCCAGGACCCCCATCTGTTCTTCCGACAAGTGGCCCCGGCGCCCCTTGGCATCCGCTGCCTTCAAGAGGCGCCGGGCCTTGTTCAGGGTCCTGGACCTGAAGTCCTCCCAGCGCTTCCTGACATGTTGTAAGTCCCGGACTGCCACCCCCTCCGCGTTGATGGCAGTCACGATGTCTGTCCAGATCCGAGTCCGTCCTTCCTTGTCGGCGCGGGAACTTCCAAAGAGGGCATCATACTGCCCCCGGACTTGCTCCACCAGGACACCAACTTCGGTGGCACTGAAGCTGGTGCCCCTCTGCCTCTCTGGCCGGGGGTTGTCAGTGGTCACAGATGGTGTTAGCCCCGACATGACAACCCCAGAGGCAGGAGTGGGTGGGCAACTGGGTCCTGGGGCTGGGCTGTGGAGCGATGGAATTCCAGTCGGGAGTCTTCTGTTCCAGCAGGGGTGGTCACAGCAACAGCACCCCTGGCTGATGTGCAGGCAGCAAATGGCAGTGCACATGGGCAGCAGGCAGTCAGGCAGCAGCAGATAGCAGGTGGGAGCGTGCTCGGGGCTCTGGGGGGCAGTAATTCGGCCTTCTGGGCAGGAGCGTGGTCTCCCGTGTGCTCACGCGTGGCCAGCTTGGTACGGAGTGAATTGGCACGTGAAAATCCTGCACGTCAGCGTGAAAACCGAGGAAAGGCCCTTAGCGCGTAAGCGCGTCAGCACGCATACGCGATTCCATTGGACCAAAGGCCCTCAGCGCGTAAGCGCGTCTGTGACGTGACCCGCACGGGTGTTTCCCACACAGCACGTGATGACAGAGCACACGTGGAAAGACTGCACGTCAGAGTCTCATCGCGTGTAATTGGACAAAAGTGCGTGTACACGCGATTGGCCTATGTACGTGTATATGAGGTGTGCGCGGACACTTACACACGCAAGTACGTCAGCGCACCTGTATCCCGGTGTACGGCCATTTCCACCAATCACACGCAATGAGACTCTGACGTGCAGTCTTTCCACGTGTGCTCTGTCATCACGTGCTGTGTGGGAAACACCCGTGCGGGTCACGTCACAGACGCGCTTACGCGCTGAGGGCCTTTGGTCCAATGGAATCGCGTATGCGTGCTGACGCGCTTACGCGCTAAGGGCCTTTCCTCGGTTTTCACGCTGACGTGCAGGATTTTCACGTGCCAATTCACTCCGTACCAAGCTGGCCACGCGTGAGCACACGGGAGACCACGCTCCTGCCCAGAAGGCCGAATTACTGCCCCCCAGAGCCCCGAGCACGCTCCCACCTGCTATCTGCTGCTGCCTGACTGCCTGCTGCCCACGTGCACTGCCATTTGCTGCCTGCACATCAGCCAGGGGTGCTGTTGCTGTGACCACCCCTGCTGGAACAGAAGACTCCCGACTGGAATTCCATCGCTCCACAGCCCAGCCCCAGGACCCAGTTGCCCACCCACTCCTGCCTCTGGGGTTGTCATGTCGGGGCTAACACCATCTGTGACCACTGACAACCCCCGGCCAGAGAGGCAGAGGGGCACCAGCTTCAGTGCCACCGAAGTTGGTGTCCTGGTGGAGCAAGTCCTGGGGCAGTATGATGCCCTCTTTGGAAGTTCCCGCGCCGACAAGGAAGGACGGACTCGGATCTGGACAGACATCGTGACTGCCATCAACGCGGAGGGGGTGGCAGTCCGGGACTTACAACATGTCAGGAAGCGCTGGGAGGACTTCAGGTCCAGGACCCTGAACAAGGCCCGGCGCCTCTTGAAGGCAGCGGATGCCAAGGGGCGCCGGGGCCACTTGTCGGAAGAACAGATGGGGGTCCTGGAACGCATATCCCCAGCGCTCCACGTCCAGGTCCTAGAGAAGCAGAGCCGTCTGGAGTCGAGCGGTGAGTGTACATGCATCCTGGTTGTGAGCAGGGCGTGTGGTGATCATTCCCCATTGTGCCGGTTGCACATCTGTTTGTATGGGGTGGAGTATGGGTGGGGGTGTACAGGGCCGTGGGGCTGACACATGCGAGGGCTGTAATGTGTGAGACATGGATGGTGCTTGTGTGTATGGGCTTGCATGGCAAATGCAGTTGTGCGTGCACACATGTTTGGATGAATGTGTATGTAAGTAGACATGTCCGTGATGTCAGGCATGTATGTTGTTTTCGGCTGCATGTATGAGCACTGTGTACATGTGCATGTGTGTGTATTTGTCAAAGGTGCAACAGTGATGCTACATGGATGCATGTGACAGCGGTATGTGGAAGCCTGATTGGCAGATGTGACATGGATGCCCGTCTGAACAGTGCGACACTTGGCAGAGGTGTAGACATGCATGCAAGTGTGGTGGTGTGTGTACATGTGTGGTGCACTTCCTGTGTTGCATGTGATGTATGGCTCCCCTTTGGCTGCTGATGCTGTTGTATGTGTAGGGATGGTGGTGGCAGTTGCGATATGGCTGTGGTATGGCTCATGTGTGCCAGTTGCAATGACATGTGTGTTGGGGATTGTGATGACATGTCTGAGGTTTGCCAATGCCACTCATGTGCAACTGTCATGCGTGTATGTGTCCATTGTACAGTGCCCTGATGCCTGTGTTTTGTTTCTCCCTGTCTGCAGCGTCAACTGATGAAGAGGGCGGAGAAGGTGCTGTGGAGCACAGCGGCGGGGATCCGACCGCCAGCCGGAGACGCAAGGCCCGGCTCCCCTCCCGTGTTGTCATCTCGTCGGGGAGTGAGGAGTCCGGTGCCGCGTCCCAGGCCGCAGCTGCCGGGGGGAGGTCCAAGAGGCGGAGGTTGCAGTTGGACTCCTCGGCAGCAGAAGGGGCAGCTGGGACCCCACAGGGCCCAACAGGGGAAGATGGCACAGAGTCATCCAGGTTGGTGGGGGGTTTGGTGGAGGAGGGGGCCGCGCAAGCACCAGAGACGGGGTCTGGAGGTGGGGATCCCACTGGTGCTAGTGGTGCAGTCCAGGACCAGGGACAGGAGGCAGCACAGGCGGCCGCGGAGGTGCCTGTGTGCAATCCTGTCCCCGATCCTGTCCCTGCATCATCTTGCACCAGCAGGGATGCCTACGTCCAGACCCGTTTTCAGGCAGGGGATGAGCTGACGTCAACTGGCCTTCCTCTGCCTGCGGACGTGGCTATCCAGGTCCGGGTTGAGCCTGTCCTGGCTGGTGTGGCGTTGCGTCAACGGGCCATGCGAGGTGACCTGCAGTCTTTTCATGGAGAGACTGCACGTCATCTCGAATGGCTCGTTGACCACGTCAGCCTGCTGGGACAGGTCACCCAGACCGGATTCCTCCGTCTGATGGGGCTTGTTCCGACCCCCTCCTCAACTGGACCCCCTACGCGCCAGTCGTCCTCTGTGCCATCTTCCCACCCATCAGTCACCTGGGTGCCCTGTGGAGCTGCCTCTGACAGTGCGGCCAGGCTGGTGGAGGAGGCATCCCTGCCACAGTCGGGAGTCGGACGTCCAGCAGGGGTGGCCACATCAACAACTGCACCCCAGCCGGCGGAGGATGTGCAGGCAGCAGGAGGCAGTGCACGGGCAGAGGCAGAGCAGCAGCAGCAGCAAGATGGTGGGAGCCATGAAGGCTCGGGGCCTTCGACATCGGAGGGGCAGGCATCGGCCGGAGGGCAGGAGGACCCAGGACAGAGAGTGTCTTCCGTGTGGCAGCGGTTGGGCCACGCCATAGGTGCGGAGCGGCGGCGGGCGGAAGAGGCGCGGCTCACAATGGTCAGGGCGGAGAACTCCATGCGGAGGGCCCTGAGGCGGGCCGAGTGCCTCGAGGCAATCCGCAGGGGGTTGGAGGAGGACACGGCGTCGTCCCTGCGGACCCTCGGGGCCATGGAACTGGACCGCCTCCGGGACATCGAACAGGAGTTCGATGATGCCCTGGCCCGGAACACCACAGAGTGAGCCGCTGGACTTGCCCGCCGCCTTTGTATATAGTTCTTTAGTTTTAGGTTTCCTTTCGTTCTTATTATTATTTGGAGTCGACGGACACTGCTCCACTTTTTGTATATAGTTGATATTTAGGTAGGTTTTTTAGGAGGTTTCCTTAGTTCAGTTGTGATGATGGACCCTTGTTATTTTTGTACATAGTTCTTTGTTGCATGGAGAGTTTTTACATTTCACTTTGGACATAATTTTTTGGATTTGATTTTCTAGTTTTGTGTTTTTATGCGGACATGCAGCTTATTTTTTCACATTTACATTGTAGTTAGTTTTCTTTCTTTGGCATTTGTATTTTTTTCAATACATTTTTTTTTCCATTGTTCACTGTGTGGTTTCATCTCATTGGTTTCATGCATGTCATGTTGTGTGTTTTCCCATTCAATTTGAAAATATGTGTGTGACGGACATGGGTTCATTTGCTTCATGTACATTGGGGGTGTAACATGTGATTTCCATTTCCATGTGGGTGAATGGGTTACTTGGTAGGTCTTTTTGGCTGTGGAGGATGACCATTACGCACATGATTGGGGATTGTGAGGACCTGGTGGGGGCTGCACATGGTGGCAGGGGGGTGGGGGTGCAGGGGGACATGAGTGGGGGCCTGGTGGAGGTTAAGCCTGCACTGCTGGGGGGTGGGGGTGGTGGGAGACATGAGTGGGGGCCTGGTGGAGGGTGACCCTGCACTGCTGGGGTGTGGGGGTGATGGGAGACATGAGTGGGGGCCTGGTGGAGGGTGACCCTGGTGGCTGGGGGGTGGGGGTGATAGGGGACATGAGTGGGGGCCTGGTGGAGGGTGACCCTGGTGGCTGGGGGGTGGGGGTGGTGGTAGACATGAGTGGGGGCCTGGTGGAGGGTGACCCTGCACTGCTGGGGTGTGGGGGTGGTGGGAGACATGAGTTGAACATGGGTGGGGGCCTGCTGGCAGGTGCCCCACAGTGCTGGGGGGTGGGGGTGGTGGGAGACATGAGTTGGACATGGGTGGGGGCCTGCTGGCAGGTGCCCCACAGTGCTGGGGGGTGGGGGTGGTGGGAGACATGAGTTGGACATGGGTGGGGGCCTGCTGGCAGGTGCCCCACAGTGCTGGGGGGTGGGGGTGGTGGGAGACATGAGTGGGGCCCTGGTGGAGGCTGACCCTGGTGGCTGGGGGGTGGGGGTGGTGGGAGACATGAGTTGGACATGGGTGGGGGCCTGCTGGCAGGTGCCCCACAGTGCTGCGGGGTGGGGGTGGTGGGAGACATGAGTGGGGCCCTGGTGGAGGGTGACCCTGCACTGCTGGGGGGTGGGGGTGGTGGGAGACATGAGTGGGGGCCTGGTGGAGGGTGCCCCTGGTGGCTGGGGGGTGGGGGTGGTGGGAGACATGAGTGGGGGCCTGGTGGAGGGTGCCCCTGCACTGCTGGGGGGTGGGGGTGGTGGGAGACATGAGTGGGGGCCTGGTGGAGGGTGCCCCTGGTGGCGGGGGGTGGGGGTGATAGGGGACATGAGTGGGGGCCTGGTGGAGGCTGCCCCTGCACTGCTGGGGGGTGGGGGTGGTGGGAGACATGAGTGGGGGCCTGGTGGAGGCTGCCCCTGCACTGCTGGGGGGTGGGGGTGGTGGGAGACATGAGTGGGGGCCTGGTGGAGGGTGCCCCTGGTGGCGGGGGGGTGGGGGTGATAGGGGACATGAGTGGAGGCCTGGTGGAGGCTGCCCCTGCACTGCTGGGGGGTGGGGGTGGTGGGAGACATGAGTGGGGGCCTGGTGGAGGCTGCCCCTGCACTGCTGGGGGGTGGGGGTGGTGGGAGACATGAGTGGGGGCCTGGTGGAGGGTGCCCCTGGTGGCGGGGGGGTGGGGGTGATAGGGGACATGAGTGGGGGCCTGGTGGAGGCTGCCCCTGCACTGCTGGGGGGTGGGGGTGGTGGGAGACATGAGTGGGGGCCTGGTGGAGGGTGCCCCTGGTGGCGGGGGGTGGGGGTGATAGGGGACATGAGTGGGGGCCTGGTGGAGGCTGCCCCTGCACTGCTGGGGGGTGGGGGTGGTGGGAGACATGAGTGGGGGCCTGGTGGAGGCTGCCCCTGCACTGCTGGGGGGTGGGGGTGGTGGGAGACATGAGTGGGGCCCTGGTGGAGGGTGTCCCTGGTGGCTGGGGGGTGGGGGTGGTGGGAGACATGAGTTGGACATGGGTGGGGGCCTGCTGGCAGGTGCCCCACAGTGCTGCGGGGTGGGGGTGGTGGGAGACATGAGTGGGGCCCTGGTGGAGGGTGACCCTGCACTGCTGGGGGATGGGGGTGGTGGGAGACATGAGTGGGGGCCTGGTGGAGGGTGCCCCTGGTGGCTGGGGGGTGGGGGTGGTGGGAGACATGAGTGGGGGCCTGGTGGAGGGTGCCCCTGCACTGCTGGGGGGTGGGGGTGGTGGGAGACATGAGTGGGGGCCTGGTGGAGGGTGCCCCTGGTGGCGGGGGGGTGGGGGTGGTGGGAGACATGAGTGGGGGCCTGGTGGAGGGTGACCCTGGTGGCTGGGGGGTGGGGGTGGTGGTAGACATGAGTGGGGGCCTGGTGGAGGGTGACCCTGCACTGCTGGGGTGTGGGGGTGGTGGGAGACATGAGTTGGACATGGGTGGGGGCCTGCTGGCAGGTGCCCCACAGTGCTGGGGGGTGGGGGTGGTGGGAGACATGAGTGGGGCCCTGGTGGAGGGTGACCCTGGTGGCTGGGGGGTGGGGGTGGTGGGAGACATGAGTTGGACATGGGTGGGGGCCTGCTGGCAGGTGCCCCACAGTGCTGGGGGGTGGGGGTGGTGGGAGACATGAGTTGGACATGGGTGGGGGCCTACTGGCAGGTGCCCCACAGTGCTGGGGGGTGGGGGTGGTGGGAGACATGAGTTGGACATGGGTGGGGGCCTGCTGGCAGGTGCCCCACAGTGCTGGGGGGTGGGGGTGGTGGGAGACATGAGTGGGGCCCTGGTGGAGGGTGACCCTGGTGGCTGGGGGGTGGGGGTGGTGGGAGACATGAGTTGGACATGAGTGGGGGCCTGGTGGAGGGTGCCCCTGGTGGCGGGGGGGTGGGGGTGATAGGGGACATGAGTGGGGGCCTGGTGGAGGCTGCCCCTGCACTGCTGGGGGGTGGGGGTGGTGGGAGACATGAGTGGGGGCCTGGTGGAGGCTGCCCCTGCACTGCTGGGGGGTGGGGGTGGTGGGAGACATGAGTGGGGGTCTGGTGGAGGCTGCCCCTGCACTGCTGGGGGGTGGGGGTGGTGGGAGACATGAGTGGGGGCCTGGTGGAGGGTGACCCTGGTGGCGGGGGGGTGGGGGTGATAGGGGACATGAGTGGGGGCCTGGTGGAGGCTGCCCCTGCACTGCTGGGGGGTGGGGGTGGTGGGAGACATGAGTGGGGGCCTGGTGGAGGGTGACCCTGGTGGCTGGGGGGTGGGGGTGGTGGGAGACATGAGTGGGGGCCTGGTGGAGGGTGCCCCTGCACTGCTGGGGGGTGGGGGTGCAGGGGGACATGAGCAGGTGTGCAGGGTAGTCCCCTGTTTTGTGGGCTGCCTGCAGGGGCTGTGGAGGGTGTACAGGGAACACCTGTGAGGACCCACCCAGCCTAATTGCGTGTGATAATTCCCGCACACCCCTGTAATACACGTACCAAGCCAAATCGCGTGTGATAATTCCCACGCACCCCTGTAATACACGTACCTGGCCAAATCGCATGTGAAACTTCCCGCGTACCCCTGTAATACACGTACCCTGGCCAATCGCGTGTTGAACTTCCCGCGTACCCCTGTAATACACGTACCCTGGCCAATCGCGTGTTAAACTTCCCGCGTACCCCTGTAATACACGTACCCTGGCTAATCGCGTGTATAACTTCACGCGTACCCCTGTAATACACGTACCCTGGCCAATCGCGTGTTAAACTTCCCGCGTACCCCTGTAATACATGTACCCTGGCCAATCGCGTGTTAAACTTCCCGCGTACCCCTGTAATACACGTACCCTGGCTAATCGCGTGTTAAACTTCCCGCGTACCCCTGTAATACACTTACCCTGGCTAATCGCGTGTTAAACTTCCCGCGTACCCCTGTAATACACGTACCCTGGCCAATCGCGTGTTAAACTTCACGCGTACCCCTGTAATACACGTACCCTGGCTAATCACGTGTATGACTTCACGTGTACCCCTGTAATACACTTACACTGGCTAATCGCGTGTTAAACTTCCCGCGTACCCCTGTGATACACGTACCCTGGCCAATCGCGTGTTAAACTTCCCGCGTACCCCTGTAATACACGTACCCTGGCCAATCGCGTGTTAAACTTCCCGCGTACCCCTGTAATACACGTACCCTGGCTAATCGCGTGTATGACTTCACGTGTACCCCTGTAATACACTTACCCTGGCTAATCGCGTGTTAAACTTCCCGCGTACCCCTGTAATACACGTACCCTGGCCAATCGCGTGTTAAACTTCCCGCGTACCCCTGTAATACACATACCCTGGCCAATCGCGTGTTAAACTTCCCGCGTACCCCTGTAATACACGTACCCTGGCTAATCGCGTGTATGACTTCACGTGTACCCCTGTAATACACTTACCCTGGCTAATCGCGTGTATGACTTCACGTGTACCCCTGATATGCACGTTACCCGCTTTGCGTTCCTTGTTTGGCTGCCCTGTAAACTGGTCCAGGGTTAGCGCAGCCCTTTGCGATGATTTAGCGATTTTGCTGGCTTTTCCTTGCGCGAGGGCGTTCTTGGGGGCGTTACTGGCGCTGCTGCAGGGTCGCTGCGATACTCTGCGCCACGGCTGGTTTGGGAGCATGAAATCCATGAATACGCTGTGCGCGGAAATCGGTTTTAGCGCACGTGCCTGGCGCAGTCAATCGCACGCGGACACTCTGCGCCAGCCGCTTGCGACACTTTTCTGCGAAATTCTATGAATTACCCTGACAGTATGTGCACCCGGTATTTTACATTCTGGGTTTATAGTTTCTTTTAGCTCAGGTAAAACAAACTCATACTAATGAGAAGGGAAGACAGTGGAATCTCTTCCTAAAGGGACATGGATTTACCATGCTTAATGGAAGCTGCAATGGATATCTACTGAGATGAGCTTGTCCATGCTTGATTACTGCTATATACAAGCACTCTTCATTACACTTATTGCAGGTCTTAACTCTTGAATGCTGAGAAGAAAGTGATCCTTATCCAATCATTATTACCTATCACTCTTCCACCGATCTAAGCTCGCCGGACATGACAGGGGAGCTCTGCACCAATGGTACTAATCGCATCAAATGGAACGCACAAGATAAGGTGGCCCAGTGCTTTACAAAGGAAAGACCTGGGTTTATTGACAGGCATGGAATAAGAGGGACATTGCTTTCCAGTTCTCTGCCTGGGTAATGGAAACATTGCCAGGGATTCTTCATGCAACAAGGGACTGTATCATCCTTGATAAGAAAAGAGCTTCAAGACGTCAGGTGCAGAAAACTGCCCATTCTAACATTGAGCTTTACTTGGTAGATGGACACTGTAATATCTTCAAAGAACAGTATAGACGATGGTTGCGAGTGTATGGGAACCAAGTGAAGTGCAATTGCTGTAGAAATCTTGAGACCCTAATCAATAAGAACAGGGGTGAATTTTGGAAAGTGGTAAGTTTTCACCCTAGCATACATAGAATGATGGTAGGTGCTTCCAGTGAAGCTTAGAACGAGTTTACAACACATTGCGGCTCATTATGTGTTTGTCGGTGTGGGAAGAAACTAGAGGTAATGCAGTTTACCACAATTTTTCCCACAGTGCCAAATTACAAGTTTGCCGGTGCTACCTCTGGTGGCATTAACAGATGGTAATTCTGCCAATTTCAAAGGGAAAAGGGGAGACCTCCAGTTGTTCACCGTAGGAAGGTCCTTGAATGCTAATACTGCCTCTGCAAATGGCAGTATCAATAATTCCATTTGCTGGTAATGCGGCAGATTAACCGCCGAACACGGACAAACTCTTAATGAGAGCCTTACTCTGGGAAAGAACATGGAGGACGTAAAGGCAATTCTGTGGGCTTGGGAAAAGTGGCCTTTAAAGTATAATACAGAAGATATCATCAATTGCATAAACTAATCAGAGATTCCAGAGCTCCAGGACTGGAAGGAACCTGTAACACACTAATTACATGCAATCCTAATAGATGGGGTGCGGATCTCTATCCACTCTTTCTTGCCATTAGTGACACTGGAAGCATTTTGGAGTCTTGGACTAAGAGCATAGTGGTGCCTGTCTATACACAAGGTCTGCTAAATACCCCAGTAGCTACTGCATGTTAGATGCACCACCAACATTATTTTCCATAATGCCTCTGGCAGAATTATGGTAGAGTAGAAAATTGCCATACCATTTACTCCATTAGGATTCTGTAAAGCCTGCTCTACCACAGATAACCTGATGCTACTCACTACCATTCTTGAGAGCACCTGGGGTCTATGACACCAACCACAGTATGTAGCATTTGTGGACTTCAGTGCCTCTTTTAACACTGTTAACCCTGTCACCCTCTGGGAGAAACTTGATTCATGGGGCCAACCAAGAGGGCTACTGAACATCATCAGTGGCCTTTACCAAAACGCCTTGGTAAGAGTATGCATTAATGTGAAGGGCCTCCTAACTGCACCCATTAGCATGACTACAGACTTGAAACACAATGGTATGCTCTTATTTAGCCTCCCCCTGGCTGACCCATCGGGATGTCTTGAGGAAGCTTTTTATGATCCCCACAGGTTGCAGAATCAGTCCTTACTGTGAGATATTTGACCACCTGGGTACAGATTACAGAAACTTTCCACCAGTGCAAATACAAAGCTGCGCTGTCGTAGCACTAACGCAAAGTTTTCCCTATTTAAAAAAAAATGAAATATTAGAAAACCATTGCACCATGACAAGTGCAGTTTGGCATAGTATAAGCAACCAGGAAAAAATTGCACTTGTGTATGAATGATCAATTTTCGATTCAATTTTGAACCACTGCAATATTTGCCCTAGTGCTAATACCATTCCATATCAGCACTTTGGCACTTTTTGCCCTGGTGCTTATAACATGCCAAACCGCGCATGTCATGGTGCAGTCTTTTTTTCTATTGGTCCCATAGTTTTTAGAAATAGGGCAAACTTCACCATAGTGCTAATACTGTGCAACCTTGCACTTGCTCTGGTGCAAGGTTTCTGTAATCTGGTCCATGATGCATCTTGGGTGATGGCGAAGAACATAGCAGTTTAGGGTCAGCAGTGCAAGCACATTAATATCTGCTTCTACATTTGAAATGTAATTTTCATTTGTTATCACCTCAGGATTTGTTGATCTATAAACAATGTGCTGACAGAGCATTGCCAAATATTCTGACTTGGCACACGCTTCAATGGTCACTCTCCCACAACTTCTTGAAAGATATGACGGTGAGAAGCGACAAGAACACATGAACATGCATAGTCCCCTTTCAGAGCAATAGTTTTCCTTTCTCAGTGGCAATGCACTCATCTACTAACTCAACCCCCATGACATCATCATAAGGTTGGGGAAGAAGGGCGGGAGATAGGGTAAGGAGGAATGGTACTTTGAGGCCTGAATCATCCTCACAATGTTTCAAATGCAGTCATTAACATGGGTTATTGACTACATATTGCGCGTACTGTCATTAAAAATTACAATATGTGCTTCTTATACAATTAAAGTAAACATGTTTGGTATATGTTGCTGCTGCTTTTACAAAATATCTAACGCTTTCTGCAGCGAGTCTGTTCCTGCAGTTTACTGTTTTGTGGGAGGACCCGCAAAAACCTTCACACGACTGTGGAGCGGCCGCAGAGCTGACCGCAGAGGTGACTGCAATCCTGGGCAGTTGTTCTACGCTTTCTACAGTGAGTCTGTTGCTGCTGTTTACTGTTTTGTGCGGAGGACCCACAAAAGCCTTCACACAGCCACGGAGCTGACTACAGAAGTTACTGCAGTCCTTGTCAGTCGTTCTATGCTTTCTGCAGTAAGTCTGTTGCTGCTGTTTACTGTTTTGTGGGAGGAGTCACAAAAGCCTTCAAACAGCCGCGGATCGGCCACGGAGCTGACCGCAGAGGTGACTGTAGTCCTTGGCAGTGACTGGAAGTAACGGAAGGAATGGGCGCAGTGTTTTTCCCAAACCCGGTCGCATGGCAGTCTATAACAGCCAGGAGGAGCTTGATAAGCCAGTAGAACCAGAAGAACCCAAAGGCCGGTGACTGAGGAGCACCCGCCCCCGGCGTGAGGTGAAAGCTCCAGTGTTGTCAGCGGGTAGGACCCACTCTGCACCAGTACCAGTATCGGTACCAGCTTTCCTGCACCTATCTGACCGGCAACAAGTTTTCGACGCTGAGGAAACAGTCCCCACACAATGGGGCGGACTGACTCAGAAGTGAGTAAAATTATGTCTGAAACTATAAACACCCAGCCACAGAAGCCAGCCGCTTACCAGGAACACATGGACCATACGAAACTCCCACCTCGCCCTGAGCCCTCCCTCCCCAACTCCTTATCTGCAAGTGCTAGCCTGGCGGAGGCTGTCAGAGGACGGCGCTGGCGCGGTCTGCAGTGGGCGGGGGACGTGCGGAGCTCTGAGTGCGGGCCCATAGACATTGGGGGCTGTGCGGTAGGGCTGGGGCCGGAAGAAGACGCAGGGTGAAAAGAGGACCTGGTGGGAGGCGCTTTCCGCCCTCCCCTTCCAGCAGCTTCTGGAGCATCTTGGGCGTCGGGGGGAGTAGAGAAGGGCGGCTCCTGCACTCAGAATTCCCACTGGACTTTTGACACCACCATGTGGCAAGGTATCTGTGTCGGGATCAGGAGTGAAAGAGGCCGGCATATCGTTTGTGAATGACGTGGCAGAGTTCCACGTCGAACCCGGGCCCTCTGTTCCCTCCAGCTGGGTGGACTTTACGGAGGTGCTGGATCAACCTCACCCAGCTGCGAATGTCCTCATGTTGTCTGATGACAAAACTGACATTGCGTGCACTTCCCAGGACTTTACACTCGAACCTCCTTCAAAAACAAATGGCACGCAGATTAAATCACCAACTTCACTTTACTTGAAATGTGAAGTTGACACAGAAAAATCTATTATTCGGCAGAAAAATGTAGATTCAGTGAAAAGGGGAAAAGAAAACTACAGCTTGTCACAGCCTGGAAAACCTACAAAGGGTGAATCCACTATCAAGACCCTGAGAATAAAAAACAAAAAAAAGGAGACATGCACAGGAAAACCTTGCCGAAACCACTGCTATCGACCGCACTAAAAAACTTCTTTAAGAAGCAGTGTAAAAGGAAATTCGACAGACTAGCAGAATTGTCAGATGCAGAAATACTTGAGCCTTATGCAAAAAAAGCAACTAGTAATAAAATCACGAAAAATAGACAAACTTTCCACACTTAATAAGTGCATCCCTACAGAAGGGGCACCGTCATTAGCACCAAACAACACGATCTTAAGCCCATCTGACTTGGGGAACGGCTTGGAGAGACTGAGGTTCGTTCAGCAAATCCTGCAAGTTAAAAACCTCCATAGAGGCGAAACCAACAAAGTGAACCTTGACAACGCAAAGAAAATTGGCTTAGCAACACCTCTTGCAGCAAGTGTATCCTCTCCTCCTAACTTTGGTCCTGTTCTAGACCCTACCCCTTGAGAAACCTCTCGCTGATGCCTGACAAGGCCAATGAAATTGAGCTGGACCCAAGTCATGGACCGCCAATGGCAAAGGCGGTTGTCAGACTCAATGAGGCTCTGGCTCCTGAAGTTCTCCACAAACAAGTCTCCCAAAATACACAGAAAGACAGAGTCACTGTATCAATACAATTAAATCTGGACCAAAGTAAACTACACTATACGCCAAGCAGTATTCCACTTCGAAGCAGCCAACCGACACCCCCGGCATCTACACCAGTCAGAAACAGAAGGCTGAGCAAATTACCATCTCACACTTTGCAAGAAACACCTTAAAAAAACCAGATTTGTTAACCATCATGTCGGCAGTGAAAATTGCGCTGGCGCCTTTCAGCAAATTATATGAGTCATTAAATGACACACTGAAAGACCACACAGCCATCACTGCTATGATGCGCACGAAGCTCATATTTCTGGAGGGATATATCACAGCAACAGAGAAAAAATACACTGATCAACAAGCTGTCTTAGAAAAAAAACCTTGATGCCCTCCAAACTAAAGCCAAACTCTGTCTCCCAGCTGTATCAAAATCTACTAGAACAATCGAAGCAGGAACGCAAGTGAGTCCGTCGAGATCCTCTCATAAACCATCTACCAATGAGAAACTTCTTTGTCAAATGCTCACCAGAAACATGAAATCGTTACCTGTTCAACACCTTGTGAAAAAATGCCTTCGAGGCAGTTTCATCCTCAATGCCCTCCGAACAGCTCATCAACTGGAAGAGCTCAAAATTCCGAGGACACTCAACTATGTCAAGAACCCCGACAGTCAGTAACAAACTTGACTGGCGAAAGAACGCAGAGTCATGATGAGACAAATAAGGATTTCCCAATCTTTGAAAACCTAAAAATAAAGGCAAAAGGCGACACTGGCTTGAAAAGACAAGTGACACTATGCCTCTCTGCCGCTGATAAACCAGACAAAGACTATAAAATGGATAAAACAAATGCGCACTGATTCCTCGTCAAGGGAAAATACAAAAGGACGCAACCGAGGTAGACACCCAAAACAAGCAAGACACCTTCAAAAAACAGGAATACCAAAGTAAATCACCAAAAACAGCAACAGATGTTTTGCCAGATAATTCCTTACCGGACATAACTCAACATCTATCAACTGACCACGAAACCTTGTCAGAGGGGGCTTCTCCACGAGGGATTCTGTAGCCTTCTACTGCCCTACAGACATCGCTAGACTATCCGCTGGCGATTCATAATACAGGAAAAGACACCTGGGAAAAACAATTTGCGACGCTTGCAGACAATTGTAAACACCTGGGCCACCTCACAGACTGGTCATCTACCCCCAACAACACAGTAAATTGCAGTACAACGAATGGAGTTACACGACACAGGAGAACCAAAATCATAGTCCCGACAGATAAGACAAGCGAAAACTCTAGGATTAAGCAAACCCACTAGGACAAAAGGGAGACAAATGCCAGTACAACCGTGGAAAGAAGGCCCAGTGAAAAAACAGCGGCAAGGCCTACCTCCACATAAAGGCATCCTCGCTGGAAGATCTATCTAAAGAAGTGGATAGGGATCTCAAGCGACGTGGGTATCTAATTACTGATTTAAGAGGCAACTACACCGAAAATTACATTCGACCAAGAGATCAGGACTACGTAAGACCGAAACATCGATACATATTACAAACCGAGACTCGTTACAGAAGCCACAGACCTAGAAATCAGTTCCAACTGGACTCTGGTCTAAGTCACAGAACAGTCCAACCACAAACACAAAGAGCATGGATAGAAAAGATAAAGCCAAAGCAAACTGATGAAACCAGGCCTGAGGAAGGCTACTCACGCTCGCCAGAAAGGAATCACTTGATGCAAAAAGAACCCCAGGACCCGAAGAGGGTCCCAAAAGGCCTAAATTCTAAGTTAGGCGAAATGGCCGACTGCGGTTTCAAACCCTTGCAAAGTGAAAGTGTGGCAAAATGTGAAGCGAGTAACTCAAGAAAAGGCTTATGGACGTGGATTCCAAAAGCATTGACCGACCATTCAATGAAATAGCAATTCGCAGACCAAAGCCATCTGTAACAGAATCACAAATCACAGACAATCCTGTAACAACAGCAATAAAAATAGGATCATGGAACACAAGAAGCCACCTGCATCTTACAACACTGGGTGGCATAGATCTAGGGGACTTCAACATACTTTGTCTTCAAGCGATTTGGCTGGTTGAAAAACGCACGCTTGATGGCTTTGCCATTGAAATCTCACCAGCCTACAAGGGTCCGAAGGGACGTCCTTCCTCTGGTCTTTTCTGTGCGTCGCAAGCAGGATCGGGGATAAACATTGAGAAAAAGCTATCGGCATCACACTTCCATCTGTCAATACTAGCTAATTGGGACCACCTGAACTCTCAAACAAGAAAGAAAGAAACCGCCCCATTAGCTATCGTCACCATCTACTGGAACCCTCAAATAATCTCAAATAGAAACTTCTGCATACAGGTGGCACAAACAATCGACGAAATATATGTGGACCACCAAGTAACTCACACAGTCATCTGTGGTGACTTAAATGCGACTTGTGAACAACCTAGTGACAGCAGTGCAGCAGAAAAGATGAGGTCCGTCTCTGAGGAACGTGGAGCTCTATGGATAGAACTGATGGACTCCAGACACTTTTACAACGCCGCTCACCTAATCAGCTCAAAACCTCATATGGGAAAGAGACAAGCCTTCTGGCACCATAGATTATATTTTTGTCTCACGAGCCCTGCTGCCTTTAAACTCTGAATTTGCAGTAACAAGAACAAAACCAAGTGACTAGAATCTGCTGTCTACGTCATGGGTCTCGCTGGCCTCACAAAAACCCACGTTCAAAGAAAAAATTGAGACAAACAACCAACAAAATCGATTTTGACTCATAGCGAGTAATATAACAGAGCTAACGGAAAAATACAAAAACATTCCAAACAATTCTGAAGACTCAAAAACGGTCACAACATTAAACTACCAACCATTACTAGCAGTATATAAGGTTGGGCAAAGAACAACGAAAACATTTCAAGAACCGAGAAGGCACACCTTTGACAAACCTCTAGTGGAAAAAAGCTGCAAACTACGCCAAATTAAAAGATCTGTGACGTTAAGTATCTCCAAGTACCTTAGAAACAGACGTGGCTCAAAAATAACCGGATGAGTTTATACCATCAAGATGCGGAGGAAATGCTAAGAACAGTCAGTGGCAAGAACACTCGGGAATTCTGGTCCTTAATTAAAACCAGAGGGCCCCAAAACGCTGTTGGTGAAGCTGCATGGGTGACCTACTTTAAGACACTCTTTCAGTCACCACGTCGGAATATCTCACCAGCATAAGAGAGCTCATATCCAACTTGGGAAGACCTAACCAACAAAGAAGACATCCTAGGAATCATCTCTAAACTGAAAACGTCAAGAGCCCCGGGCTCCAACAGCCTGACTAACGTTGACTTTAAAAGTCACCCGAACGAGTGGACATCCTTTATCTGCATCGTCTTTAAACGATGCAAAGATCTGAAGTCCATCCCGACTTCATGGACGTATGTGGTGGTAGTGCCAATCTTCAAAAAAGGCAAGAAAGAAGAGCCAAAAACTATTGTCCAATTGCTTTATCAGACATTGGGCCTCATTACGACCCAGGCGGTAAGTTACCGCCTGGGCCGTGACTTTACCACCATGGCGTAAACTACGTTTACGCCATGGTGGTTGGCGGACTTACCGCCCCATTCCGACCTTGGCGGGGCGGTAAGTCCCCAATCCCCATTTACCCTTCCCCATTCCCATTTTTGCCCCATAGGGCATAATGGGAGTGGGGAAGGCGTTAATTACGCCACCGTAAATTACGGTGGCGTAATTAACTCCATGGTCCCTTAGCGCCATGGATTTTAACACCTGCAGGTGTTAAAAGCTCCATGGCGCTAAGGGACCTCGTACTCAGGCGGTAAGGGTCGGCGCTGTTTACGCTGCCGTAAACCCCTTACCGCCTGGGTCGTAATGAGGCCCATTATCAGAAAGGTTTTCGGCTGGCTACTGCTCACAAAATTTCAAACGTGGGCAAGGGTTTCTCCTTGTACGGACCCGTTCCAAACAGGCTTTATGAAGAACTCAGGTACCTCTGCAAATATTATGCTTTTAAGCATAATCAAAAGCAAGATCAGAGAAGGTAGCTCAAGAATCTTCCTAGCGTTTATCGACCTCCCGCAAGCTTTCGACCAAGTCGACTGCAAAAGACTATGGAACAAATTGGAAACCTGGAAATGTCTAACATCCATTTTGGGTCCAATACGAGCCCTACACTCAGACACAAACATTTGAGTTCGACTCAGTGAACAGGGCCTGCTTTCAGATGAAATCCCCACCAAAAGTGGAGTAAAGCAGGGTTGTCCCCTGGCCCCGGCTTTGTTCATCACCTATTTCGGGAACTATAAAGAAACTGAGGATGCAGTAAGATCATTTCCACTGAAAATTGGGGCCACTAAAGTCTCTTGTATGCTTTATGCAGACAACATTATCCTTTTGGATTAAACGCCTATTGGTCTCCAGAGGCAATTGAACAATTTGCAAACTACATAAGCACAAACAACCTGGAAAACAAAGATCATGATTTTGGAAAATTCATGTAAAATAACTGAAAAACTAAGCTGGTACTTGGAAGGAGCGCCAATTGAAACAGTCACCCAATTCAGGTACCTGGGAGTTATGATTGATGGCTCGAGAAGTGATTCCAAAATGCAAAAAGCCCTTTGGGACAAGATTCATAATCTGACATCACAAACTCGAGCGATAGATAACAAATACGACCGGTCCACTCTTCTGCCGATGATCCAATTCTACAAAGCAAAGGTGGTACAAGCTCTACTATACGGGACATAAGCAATGCCAATATCCCGTCTCAAATAGGGCCAAAGCTGGAAGGTTTCTACTGAAGAACGGTATTGAACCTACCTAAATCAACCTCGATAGCAGTCATAGACAGGAATTGGGTCTACTCTCATTAACACCGATTGCAGAATCCAGCTGCATGCGGCTACACAGTAAAACTCTGATGCAAGATAGCCCCCCGACAGAGAAAGACCTCATCTCCAAGACCCAGATTGGATCAACACCCAAGATAACGCTACAGAAAACAAACTGATAAGCCATCTTCCACCGATGACAACAAAATGTAACCAAGTCCCAGAAAATATTAGAAAATGTCCCAACAAGACGTTGAGGAACATTTTTATAAGAACACGTCAAAACGTAATGCTGAAAAACCAAGTAAAAGTTAATTATCTCGAGAACAGGATGATATGTCGAGCGAGGAAGAATTGCATTAAGTTCGGCATTGAAATAAAGAATATTCCATGCAAAATTAATGACGCCAGAAATCACTGTTCATGAGGAGTTACGCCCTCAAGATCAACACCACATACAAACCCAGAAACAAACACAACTTTGTTTTCTATATAAAGATTGTTCAGACTGGTGGATTTAAACTGCTTGTGTGATAATATCATAGATGTACCTCAGACATTTTCCATGTCTGTGCAAGGTGCCACAGCATATGGGGCCGGTGACAATCTGACTATTTTACAGCAAACTACAGTGTGGAGTGGTGATTGCTAAACCTTAAATTCCACCCAACACTACCAATAGAAAACATGATCACTCCCACAACCAGTAGAAAACCCCACCACATTCCATGACCTACAAAAATGGGAAATTGATGGAACTTTGTAAAGTGGTTAAAACCTTTTAATATTAACAACAAATTAACTAATCAACTGCAAGTAAATGCAGTAGTAAAGAAGTGCTTCTTCCAACTAAACACAAACGGAATCTAACTTTCGCAGCTTCCCACATAGCGTAATCACTGCCATCTCTCTTGTCATTTCAAGGATAGACTAGGCCAGCATCATCTATCTCAGAATGCCAGACTACCTCACCAAAAAACTACAACGAATACAGAATACATCAGTAAGACTACTCCTCAGACGCACTAAGTGTGAATGCATCACACCAACACTTCTACAAAACACACAGAGCAATCCACAGGCAATGAACAGAATTCATACAGAGGAAAATGTCCATCTCCAAACCAAACACTAAGGTCCAGCAACAACATTTGCCTCGAACCAAAACAATACTCAAAGCAGAAATTGGATGGATCAGCATTCTCCTGCATCCCGGTTAAAACTTTGGAATTCACTTCCTAAGGAAATAAAAACAGGAGAAGACCACCTAACATTCTGAAAATTGCTAAAAGTATGTCTCTTTAACTCACTGAGATAAACTGGAAACACAGTGGAAAGGAAACAACAAACACAACACAAGAGAAATATCCAAAACCTAATGAACCCTGCCAGATCAACATAACCCTTGAATAGAATAGCACAGACTACTAACATCACTAACTAACCTTACAAAAAACGCTCCAATATCCTGCATACTCACCCTCAAACACCCAACACAACACACATTCATCTACCACCGCAGAAACCTAAAACCACCACAATATGCAAACACTCAGCAACACCCAACTATACACAACACACCACATAAAATGTAACCAATCCCACACAACTCATCCCACACACAAGCGTACAGCATACATGACTGAGCTGTTACCAACTAAAAAGAAAACAGCACACATTGACTATTTTTTCCGAACTAAAGCTAACAACAGCACATTAAAGCTCTCTAGCCCTTTCCCTCTCTATCCCACCAACTAAGTCCTCCCACCCCTCCTTCCTTTTCAGATCCGCCAGAGTGCCTGGAGACCATGATAATTCCAGCAGAGCATGGTATAAATCACAATAACAGAACATCACATACCTAGTGCAGCAGGGATCCAGTCATAAATGTGAAAATGTCACTGAATGTAATTTTGCAAACTCCTTTTCCTATTACGTTAGCAAGGGCCGAGGGCAGGCTATATTTTTGGGGTTGTGTGGCCAAGCACAGAAGCTTCCAATCAACAATATCATTGTAGTACCAACATAAAATGAGTGTCTACATTGGGTTCATATAGATACTTTACAAATAAATTGTATAAAAGCACATATTAATCCCACCCCTGTAAAGCAAATACACTGCTCAATGCAAATATAAATATGTACTGATGGCTCTGGATATGAATGACAGGTGGAAGGAAAAAAAAGCAGAAATGCAGGAATTCAAATGTATTTCTTTAAAAGTGTCTTTTAAGGTAAAGAATCGTGCTCTAACTGTGTAAAGTATCACGTTAGGGGGACAGCAGGGGGAACAATAGCAAGGCCTGTAGTCATACTTTGTCTGAGCTCAGTTCGGGACCAAAAATATCCTTCATTTATATTGAAAAATTGTGAACTAAGACTAAAGACAAGCATATCTGACAAGATGATAGAAGGTGTGCTTGGGTGAAAAGAGTACGTCCAGTCACTTGTAGGGACACAAGATTTGCTGGGTTCACAAGTTGGAAGATATAGCCGATAAGTACATAAGGAATACATAAATAAATAAATGTGCTGGGAGACATCCACCGGCCCCCTATCTGTTAACCTTCGGGCCCCAACTGACACTCTGTGGAACCTACAGGGACACTTAACTCATAACATTCCATACCAACATTCTGTCAGGCATTCAAACATACACACCAAACCAAAGGAAGAAAAACACAAACATAACATATCTCCCCCCTTTACACAACAAGGTACAGGCAGAGGAAAGAACAAAAGCGAAAACTCTAAGAGAAACGATACATGAAGAGCATCCAACCTAGACCGTATTCTCACACACCACCAAAACCCTTTCCGTTCCAAGCTATGCGCACCAAGCTAAATTTGCTCACCCCCCACTGTACCTTGTACTAGCATAACAAATAGCTAACCCCCAAACTCATACATGCAATCACTCTGTAGCGGGCCCACCACAGATACCCACATTAGGGAACCAGCTCAAATCACAAATCAGAATCAACTGAACCACACACAACACCAACTTCATCCATCCAGCAAAAAACTAAAATAACACAACACCTCGGACCATTGTGATCTGGAAATAATTGCATTCTTTTTGAACTGGCTGCTTATTGGGCACGTCTGACACGGCTTAGGATGTGCAATTCCAGAACGGCTGGTGGCCTGCTACATGATCAGGAGGCGCTGACATTGAGCACCAAGCCGGGCTGCATTGGTGCACCTATGGGCACATATCGATCCTGGTGGATTCCCAAACAGTGTGCAGCGGGGATGGACAGCTGCCTTGCCAGCCCAGCGAATGATGGAGAACTGCCCTCAACTTTGGATGTGATAGACCGATGGACCTACTGGAGACCATCTGAACATGTTGGATGGCAAGGCTCATTAACATGGAAACGCACCAGGTGGGGGGTGCAGAGCCAGCAGCGCAGCTGACAGTGTATTTTAGATGGAGTAGGTGGGGATTAGCAGTGCTGCGGGCTGGTCAAACACCTCAATTTTGATCAGAGGCCCCATAAAACCTCACCCCATCACCTCATGAGGGGTGGATCAAAGCCCATGTGCACAGCTTGCTGTGGGTCTCTGATGGGGTTCAAACCTTAAGTGACTCTCAAACCCTGTCTTCTGGCCCACAGAGGATGCAGTTTCTTCTATGGACACTTTGACATCTTGCCGGAGGATTACTGACACCATGTAGAGGTACATACCTGCCAAACATAACCAAAATACTGCAATCACCTCGAAAGGACCAATAGCACTCATATACGGACGGGAAGCATCTCACGGCAGATTGCATAGGAAGTAATCGGATACACTACCATTGCGGGCACTGCGCGCTAGTGCGGAGCGATGACACAGTGCTCCCATCAATAATTTCATGATGTCTAAAGAAAAACAAAATAAGATGTGCACCCAAGCCAAAGTGGAGCAATATATGTCCCTGCAAGCCACCTCCAAGCTGACTACGCATGAAGCCGCCGACAAGTGAGCAACAGGACAGAATTGCTTGACTCTCACAGATGTTATGCAGGCCATAAATAGCTCAAGAATGGTATGGGAATCTAAGATTTATATGGTGGGATAGACATGGCACCGCTCCATTAGGATATTCACAAAATATTCTCGACGATGGACGTGGTTGAAAAGAGGATATAAGACACTGAGGACGTGATCCAATCCATGAACACCCACTATCAGACATCCTCAGCCAGACCAAATTCCTGGAAGAGGGGTTGGAGGATGCTGAGGGGAGGGCCAGGAAATGCAATCTGAGCATAGTTGGGATGCTGGAGAGAGCGGAAGGCCCCTCCATGGAGATGTTCTTGGACCAATGTTCTGTGGTCATTGTGGGCCCTTTGGGTCTCTCTAATTATTTACAGTAGAAAGAGCACACCGAGTACCAGGGAAGCCTCCACCACTTAGTGGCCCTCCATGTGCAATAGTCGGCAAACTACTAAATGATTGCGACCGCAGTGCAATTTTGCAAGCAGCCTGAAGTAAAGGCCCACTTGTACATAATGGTGCCATGGTCAACATATTCCTGGATTTCACGTGGTTGGTGCGAAAAAGCGAGGCAGTCTTTCGAGGCGGTCAAGAAGAACCTACAATCCTGGGAGATCAAATATGCATTATTCTTTCTGGAAAACCTCAAAATCTTCCATGAGGGCAAAGCACACTTCTTTGGAAATCTTCAAGATGCCTGGAATTGGATTGACACACACCTCACTGCACCTTGAGCACATGAACACGGTAGACCGTGGGACGGTCAGAAAAACAATCCATCGGAGGAAGAACCATCAATGTTTAGAGGAAAGGCAGTCCTGGAAGACAATGAAATGACCGCCTGAACAAATAAACAGTTTAAGTGGAGCATGGTGACCATGGGAATTTACCAACAGGCCAACATGCAGAAGGTTAATGAGAGATTGCAGCTGTACCAGGAAATAACCAACCAGGGACATGGTACAGCACCGCACACATGCATATAGTACTGGTGCAGGGATGGAAGCTGGGACATGAAGACTGGTGCTTCCTACAGAATTTGAAAACAGCCATTGAGGTTTATTGTTGTTGGTTGGGTGCCAGATACTTCATGTTTTAAAGGGGTATGGGCTGGAGTTGGGTAAGGTGGAGGGGTTCTTAGCCGTACTTAACTTCAGCAGTTTAAATGTTCACAAGCAGATAACACTGGGATATCTCAGCTTAGTGTATGGAAAATGTAATGTGCGACTACTACCGCGACTGACAATGGCTGTAATGCCCTCAACATGCATGACCCCTAATGGTAATGGGCAGTGCGACAAGATCAAACGGAGAGTGTGCCTGAGATAATTAAATTGAATTAAACCAGAAATGGTGTTTCTTTCGGAAACTCACTTGCAGGGGATAGACTGCAACCTCTTCTCCTGTACTTACTATTCCAGGTTCTACCATACAGGCTATACAAGTGGCTCAAGAGGGATGACACTGCTCAGAAAGTCCACACTGTGGTCAATAAACAACATAGTAAAAGATAACAATGTCTGCTTTCAAACTTCAGGGCGAAAAAGTGGGTCTCCTTAACATATATGTATCGCCCCAGCTACAAGTGAACATGTTACACAAGATACAAGAATTATACTCAATGCTGTGGGAATCGTTTGATGCCCTTTATGATTGATTCTGTACGCGTCCATTTGTTGAGGAGTGGAGGATGGAGTAAAAATTATTTATTTATATATATATATATATAAATTATTTTTTCTCTCTTTCCCCTCTTCTCTTTCTTCTCTTACATCTCTTTAGTTCTTCTCTTCTTCCTTTTACTTTCCTTCTCTTTGTGATGTTTGTGTTTTTTTTGTGTTGTTTGGTATGTATTGGGTGTAACACTTGATGAGTTTCATTGGTTTAAGTTTCATATAGTTGATTCTATTATAGGATTTAATTTGATGATTTGTTCATGCCTTTCATATGTACGCGAGTACACTAAAGTGGATTTGAACCTATGCAGAATTGATTTATTTTATGGAAAACCTAATAAACAAAAGTTCCAAAAAATAAAATAAAGATACAAGAATTTCTGACAACACACTCAGTTAACACATGGATCATTGGAGGAAGACGTCAATGAAGTCATGGAGCACCCATGTCACCAGGTCACAATCAACAACGTTCACCCTAAAAGGTGCCTAGACACCACCTCTTACCCACTGACCAGACCGCCATACATAGCAAGTACTATGTACTCACGTGCATGCAATGTTCCAACAATGGCTGCTTCCGAAACTAGCACTCCAACTGAGTACTCAACACAGTTCTGATCTTGGTACATACGGCACTGGAGAAAGTAGTGCTCCACCTCAGCACCAATGTCACCAGGTCACAAGCAACAACTCAGGGACTAACGTTCACCAAAAAAGGTGCCCAGACACCACCCCTTACCCGCTGCCAGACCGCCATACATTGCAAGGAAACGCTTACGTGCATGCGACACTCCAACAATGGTGGCACAACAATACATCTCGACTGCTCCGCCGGCATTTGATTCAGAAATAGCAGGTTAGGTTGCAGGACACTAAAAACAAGTCCGCCTTGGCTCCCTGCCACCACCGAGACGCCAGCCTAAGCCCCAGATCTCACCCGTCATACTTGACCCATCCAGCAAAGCCTGCCATAGAGGGAAGTTTGAGCAGTAGTAATCCTGCACAAGCTGTTCCCCCTGAGAACTCTCACCACATTAACAACATTAACGTGGCAAAAGAGGTAAAAATGCTAGGCTTTTAGATTCAGCACTTAACCTACACAAACAAGTCAATGCCACGGCCTCGGCAACAGCATATACTTGTAAATTGATACGGGCCTGCAAACCCTTTTTCTCTAAAGAGAGCTGTCTTATTCTAGCTAGAGCCCTCATGGGGTCAAAAATGGATTTTTGCAAGTAAGTACGTTGTCAGTAAACTCCAAATTTTGCAAAATAATGCACTAATGACTGCACTGAGTATATCGAGAAGAGAAAATATCTCTGAGTCAAGGTGACAGAATAAATTGCTCTCCATCAAGGACAGAATTCAGCTTAAAACAGTGCCCCTAACCCATAAATGTCTTAATCATGCTGACCAACTATACCTTAATGAGAACATCATCATAAATCATCATCTTGCCTCACCAGGTCAGCAAACTCTTCTTGCCTTGTAGTTCCCAGGTACAAACTAAAAAAAGCAGGGTGGAGCAGCTTCCCGGTTATGGTGGCCCAGCTCTGGAACACACTTCCACCCTCTCTAAGAATGAACCAGTCCTTCCCTAACTTTAGGAGAAATACTATACGCTGGTTGTCTGAGAAAGACCAATGATGATATATAGCTTATCTTCCACTGTCAATTGCTTTATTATTTTCTTTCTGCGTTGTACATGTTGTATGCATTGCCTGTAATTGCATGATCTTTTTGCGGCGAACATGCCTGTAATTTTGTTTATGCTAAATTGTAACCTTGCTGTAATGCGCCCAGATACCCTTGGGTTTGGTGCACTATATAAATCAATAAAACAAACAAACAAGCAAACAAACAAAGAAACACACATCCATTACCACTTGGACTTGGTCAGGGTGCCGTCACAGACAAGGACCCACCTCTCTTACCCAATCACCGCCTCCACCCCACTGGGCCCTATCACTGGGAAATGTGATGATAAACATACTGTCCAGCCAAAGGACACCCTTTCTGGCCCTTCCTGCCCTACCTACTAAGTAGCTGGTCCCCTTTCCCTTTCCAAAGCTGCCCTGATTAATGCCAGATCTACCCAGCCCAAAGCCCTTGACATCAATGACTTCACCACTGTACAAAACCTGGAATTATTAACTATTACAGAAACGTGGGTACACCAAGCCTCTGTCAAAGCCCTTTCCCTAACTATCCCGGATGGATGTACCATCCTGAGAAGTGATAGACCTGATGCCTGAGGAGGGGGGGGGGGTTGCCCTTATCTTTGAAGACACCCTACCCATAAGATCCATTGGTACGCCTAGGGCAGACAAGTTGCTCTCAATTAAACTCACCTCTTCACCAACCAAATCTCTTGATATCCACATCATCTATCACCCGCCTGCCCCTATTGGCTATTGGCTCCTTTGAAGAAGACCCCCTACAATCTATAGGAAGCAACATAAATCCCACTTCTAGATCAA
Organism: Ambystoma mexicanum; assembly: GCF_040938575.1. Taxonomy (NCBI): domain Eukaryota; kingdom Metazoa; phylum Chordata; class Amphibia; order Caudata; family Ambystomatidae; genus Ambystoma; species Ambystoma mexicanum. The sequence goes on from NC_090925.1 coordinate 99,115,783, forward strand.
TTATACTAGGGGATTTCAACCATGCACTCAATGACCCGACAGACCATCATGCCACTTCCATTGCAAACTCGCTCACTGACCTGGGATTTATACACTGTGTTAGAGCCCCTACGCATGACAAAGGTAAGCCTCTGGATTGGGTAGCTGACCTTCATAATCAAATTACTATCTCTGCTAACACCCCAGGCCCTTGGTCGGATCACCACATTCTCTCCTTCACTTTCCTACCTTACATGTCTCCCCAGCATGCACCACAGGCTCTCCCACCTATGTGGACATGCAGTGCCCAAAAGATATCTAAGGAAAGCATCTCCACCTATCTCATACCCCTCAGCCAGGAATATATTGGCTCCTCAGACCCTAACATAGTAGCAGACCTCTATTCTGACACTCTGACCAAAGCTGTGAACACTGTTGCCCCACTGACCCTGCGGACAGCCAAGCCCATCACCCACTTCAATTCTTGGTTCACCCCAGACCTCCAGCCCCTACGTACTAATAAACGACAAGTAGAAGCTGCTTGGAAAAAAAGCATCAGCTAGGACCACCAGATTTGCATTTATCTGAAGAATACACACTAGCGATCATAGCAGCTAAATCATCTGCTTATCATAATCACAAATGCCAGCTCTAACTCCCAGGAAATCTTCTGCATTCTTAGAGAACTTGAAATCCCAGCTGCCCCTCCATCCACTATCAAGACATATGAGCTGTGGTGCTCCAGCATCCAAACGGCTATGAAAGCCAAATTACTACAGGAGAACATTTTGTTGAAACAAAATCTAATCAATTCCAAGGCACCCACTACCTGTACCGCCCGCCTCCTTCTCCCCAGCCAGACCACTCCTACCTTTCATTTCAGAGAGACATCTACAGAAATTCTGGTAGTGGGATCACCTGCAATGCTGAGGAAACTCTCTCCCACTTACTCATCTTTCCTGATTTATGGCATCAGAATCCTGGTCTCAGCATCCATGAAAACTTTGGGAGTGCATCTGGATGCCACCCTCTCCCTCTCAAAACAAGTCAATGCAATTGCCTCGTCAACAGCATACACGGACAAACGTCTCAACGCAGCTAGGCAATTCCTCATACCGACAAGCTGTGTGTCCATTGCAAGATCGATAACTGGTGCAAGACTTGACTATTGCAATGCCCTATTTGCAGGCACCTCCAAGAAGAACAAATGCAAAATGCTGGTAATACAAAATAATGCACTGCGGTAAGCACTTAACATCTCACAAAGAGCCACATCTCAGCAGCAAGAAAGGAGGTGCATTGGCTGCCTATCCAGGAAAGGGTTAACTTCAAAATCGTCACATCACCCACAAATGCCTTTTAAACACAGCACCTGAATATTTATCCCAAAAAATTGTTAAAGTCAACTCCTCCAGACCTGTTAGAGCTTCCCACGCCCACCGAATTGCACCACCGAAATTAAAACAGGCCAGAGGAGGAGGGGCTAATTTCCCTGCTATATTAGCATCTCATTGGACTGCTCTTCCTCCCAAGCTGAGAGAAAAGTCTCATTGTGCATTTAGGAAAACTCTAAAAACTTGCCTCTTTGCCTAAACTTTGCCGGGACAGAGCACAGACATTGGAAGTGACAAGACCCTCTACTTGTGCATTCCATTTTTTTATCCGACTGTTAATTGCTAATTTCGGTAAGCATATGTACCGAGTAACTGGATTGCAACAGCGGCTTGATGCCCCCGGGTTTAGGCACTTTAGAAATGCAAATAAATTAATTAAATAAATAAAATAATGTCATAAATGGCATTGTTGACTGTTTGACATATGCACTTTATGTGCCAGAATCGACTCCTTGCAGTGTCCATGTGAAATCATTGTCATTGTCATTGTCTGGTACTGCAGATGAGAAGTGTATATACAGCAAATTAAGTGGCATGCCTTCCCCTGTTAGTGGCATGGTCGCACATGTTCATCTTCTGGTCTTGTGCATGGTTGCCAAGTGCATAACGGAAATATAAGGGACACGCATGCCCGACTGTCCAGTGCTAAGTGAATGCATAATGGAAAAACAAGGGGCATGCATGCCGAACTATCACTATCACGTGCATAATGAGAGAAAACAGGGAACATATGTGTGAATGCCCAGTGTTAATAAAGTGCATAATGGAAGGGGAAGGACGTCTGTCTGTGCAGTAGCAATCAAGTGCATAATGGAAGGGGAAGGACGTCTGTCTGTGCAGTAGCAATCAAGTGCATAATGGAAGGGGAAGGACGTCTGTCTGTGCAGTAGCAATCAAGTGCATAATGGAAGGGGAAGGACGTCTGTCTGTGCAGTATCAATAAAGTGCATAATGGAAGGGGAAGGACGTCTGTCTGTGCAGTAGCAATCAAGTGCATAATGGAAGGGGAAAAATGCCTGTGCAGTATCAATCAAGTGCATAATGTAAAAATAAGGGGTGAGAATTCCCAATTATTCAGTGTTAATCAAGTGCATAAGAGGCAAGCATCCCTGCCTGTGCAGTGTCAATCAAGCATGTCCATATTCACTCACATGTGTAAATCACCCGCAAATTGTCATCATGCAAGTAAGGCTGGTGCACTAGTCCATGCCATCACTTCAATGGAAACACATTTTGTGAATCTCCAATTTGCAATACACATTATTTGAAGAGCAAACCATCATATGTAGAGGCCATATGCATTCAAAGACTGGTCCCCTTACCTCTTAAAGCAAACAGCAGGGCAGTGATTTACATGAGAACATCTTGCTTCCTTCTGGCCAAATTCTGAAAAGCTGAATAGGCCTAAAACTTCAAAAGCACTGTTAGTTTTACCAGAGGCCCTGTTAGAGTACATTCAGTTATGCCAACGATAGGAAGCCCCCAAAGTGAGAGTGAAATTACATTATGCATTATGCTTTAATTTGTTTGGTAAATTCCGAGAGAGGAGAGGATCCATAGCCATGTGAACAAGAGATCAGGTGTGAATCAGGAAATCACTTTTGAGGAGAGCTTCCTTCTAGATCCTCCTTCACTGTCAAAGTTATATAAACCAGCCTTGTATCAGCATTGCCTCCAAGGACATGATCCACAGAGATGGGCATGGAAAATGCATTTGCAGTCTCACAAAACTTTAGAAATGACATGCTGGTTCCTCATTAAACGTTGTACATTTCCTCTTAAGTGCTAAATGTAATGAAGTGGGCAAAAGGCCAAAGGTGGCTCTGTAAGTAGGGGTTGCTGGCAGGTACGAGACGGGCATTGGTCAATGTCTCAAAAAGTCCCACAGTGTACGAAGGATATGCCTGGAGTGTTGTCTTGGTCAACCCAAGTTTAACATTGCTTGCTAGCTTGGACTACCTACATTCCTGTCATTCCTTTAAGCAGTTGCCACTGGTTAACAAGGGTGGCTAAAAGGGACCATCTTTCTCATTATACAGGACAGAGACTATGTTGGTTCTATAAGGACATTCCGTAGAATAATTGACGAGCAGGAACAAAGGTGGTTGTGTCTTCACCGTCACATCTTAATACTAAGGTTTACTACCATTTCCCTCAATCGCATATTGGCAGAATGCATTGCCTAGTTTCAGGGAAGCACTAGTCCATGCAAACCTGAACTTTCGCTCGATTGACTTTTCACAATGTATGTTCTGTGCACTGAGATATATGACCTGTGTCTGTAACTTTCATTCTGTCACTGCGTCTCTTCTCATTTGCGTTCAGGAAATCTCCTGTTAATTCTTTTTGCAATGTCCAATATGACGAACATTGGCGCTCTCACCATCTATGCTTAGTCATCATATTACAGACACATTGGGCCTCATTTTCAAAGTCTGCGGAGTGTGAATGAAGGTGCAGAACGACAGCTTTTGGGCATTTTCATTGTTGATGATGATATGTTATGTTATTTGGCATTCATATAGCGCTCTATATATCATTGGTATGATCTCAAAGCGCTTGTGGGTTGAACACCCCTGGGGGCCTTAGTCCAGGTCAGTCGAGAGAATAGGGTGGCATAGGGTGCTTAGGTGCACTCAATATGTGAGCAGCTGATGCAATTGCCTGATGGTAGCTGCATCCTAACATTAGGTGTGGTGGTATTGGGAGATCAGTTGAATGTGTGCAGTCTGGTGGTTGGTTTCCCAGACTGCAATCTGGTGGCATAAGGGCTGTGTAGGACGCTAATGTGTGCAGATAGGGCGATCTTTTCATGGGGTATAGCTGCGTTCTAGTAGGATGTTGAGGTGTTTATGGAGTATTGTTCGTATGTGAGCAGCTATGCTGAAATTGATTGAGGAGTATAACTTTGCTCTATTGTTTGTTGGTGTAAAGTAGAGAGTGAGCATAGTGATAGGAGAGGTGATTATCTGGAGATGAGGTTTTATTCTTGAATGCACACTGTTTTGGATTATATTCTTGTGTTTCAAGGTAGCTGCAGTGACGGTGTGAGATTCAGGACAGGAGACAGTATTTAGATGCAAAAATAGTACTTTGATTTGTTAAGAGTCCTTTGAATTAATGAAAGTAAAGATAGTCCTTGTACTCCTAGACAGTTACTTCACTGCCATCGTCTTGGGGTAAGGCTATTCCATTGCAGCCTCCTCCTAATTGTTCGAGCTCGGGTAGGCCCACCAGTGGCTTCCACTCTCCTCACGTTGTTCAGCTTTCTGAAATAGTCAACAAACATTGCGTTAGGGCTTTGTCATTTATCCCTTTCACCCAGCTTGACTGTGGACCAATCAAGGTTATCTCCTACCATCCCTTTCCTGATTGAGTGATATTGTAAGGGCCCTCCCCCTATTTGAGCTGCCGTCTGGTAGCTGACCCTTGGAAAGCGCCTCCCCTTCCGCCTCCACCACCAGCGGGACCGTCAAGCCTGCAAAGGGCACGCCAAAACCAGGGGTACGGGTGAGCACCATCTCTGGTGTGCCACAAGCATGCAGGCCCTCTATCCATGTGGAAGGTACGTGTCCGGCTCTGTACCCCGCTGAAACCGCCACACCAGGTCCCTGCAGCGGGGAGTGCCGCACCAGCAACCAACAGAAGTAAGAGCCCGCCCCAAGAAGGTCTGTTACTCCGGTGCAGATCCCACACCCTCCCACTCCCCACAATGTCCGACTCACATCGGGCATCCACGTGGCAGGAAGAGCTCTGGAGACGCGCCTCTCATGCCCGTCTCTGAACCCCGCTGAGGGGAGTCCAGGTCCCAGATACGCATCCTATACAGAGCTCTGTTGATCCTGCCATCCCTGCAGCACCAGTGCCCCCCAGGTAGCCGGCAGCTGTAAGAGATATTCAATTCAACACTACAGCTAAGTCAACGCCTAGTCTGGAATACTGAATATAAACCCTTATTGATATAACTTTATGTCCAGTTCATGAGTTCTGGATGACTACCCCTGTATAACACCCCTCTCTTAGAATCCCCCTGACCCCACTGAGCCAAGAAGTAGGTTTGTTTTGCAAATTTAAAAAATGTATTTGAAAAAATTAAACAATTTATAGATATATCACACTTTGATAATAAATTAATAATTGATAGCACACTTAGGCATATGAGCAGTAATCAGCAATAAGCAATCCTACAATAGCACAGTTCTGGTGACTTATGACTAGGAACAGGGGAATAAAGTATCAGAGAATGCTTTATGGTTTCAATGAATTGCACAGATGAAAAAGAATGTAGCACAGAAATCGACTTGATAGGACTTCACTAAAAGACAATGTAATCACTTTTCTTTGAAAATTCACCCCCCCCCCTTTATGCAATATAAGGAGATGGAAAGAAGAGCACACAGTTCTCAGGAATGCAATCAATACAATACGAAATTCAGTTCCCCCCCAGCAAGCTTAGAGGAAAACAGGTCGGAGTTTTAAACACAGGCCCAAAATGCTTTGGAATGTGGTGGCAAGGAAGTGAAATGCGCCAAAAATGCCTTTAATTCCCTCTAGAGGTTCAGGGTAGGTGTTGGCTACTTTATATTGTTCAGGCTCGGGTTAGCAATGCTCTATGGATGATTAGCAGATTGCAAACACATTTTTTTACCGGAAGGCAAGCAGCTGCAGATTTTTACACGTGACTGAAATCAGGTCAAATCGCGAATCGCGGTAAATATTTCCGAGTGTGTGTCTCGCGATTACAGAACATCTATAAGGAGTAGCACTATCGTGTTGGGTTTTTTGGAAAGCTTAGAATCTCAGCTTCAAAATGAAATTTCGTTCTTAGCCCAAACGGTTCCGGAGCTATGAACGATTTAGTAAAGGTAGATTTTCAGATTTAAAACAACTCAAAATGACAAGTGACAGCGTGCAACTTTGGAATTACAGATGACAGCTCGCAGCTTAAGAATGACAGGTGACAGGATCTCTAGGAGACAGTTCTACTTAAGTTAAAGTAGCTTGCATTAGATTATTTTAACTAAGGGATAGGTTCTGCACGGTTCTGCTAGGTACTCACAATATAATTTTAAAAGGAATGGGCCTCCCCACGGATCTGGTCAGGTTTTGGACTTGACTCCGGTTCTGGTCTCGGCACTTCACAGTGATCTGGGTCAGCTCTCTGGTTCTGCTAACAGCGGTCTGGGTCACTCTGGATCTCTGGCCTCTGGTTCTGGATGCTGCTCTGCTTTCTCTGGGTACAGCACTGCTTCTGGATCTTTCTGCACAGCTTTCTCGGGACCCAGCGCTGATCTGCACGGCTCCTGGATGCTGCTACCGCTGTTAGGTTTGCTGGATGCTCAGGCCTACTGAGAAGAGTTCTCAGTTTGTGGGTTTAGGCCCTTGCTTTGAGTTATGAATCAAGTTCTTTGGAGTTTTAAAGTCTAAGTGTTGAATCTGGGATCTTCTGGATGTTGTATGGTCCGGCAGAGCGCGTTGCGGCAACTGGATTTGAATCTCCTCTCTAGCTTCCAGTGGCTCTTTTTATGTCTTTTGAAAGTGGGTGTGTGTGCAGCATCACTAGCCAGCCCCTCTTTCAACTTGTCATTGGCCCAATTCTCCCCTCTCCATGATTGGGGAAGGAACTGTGAGTCAGAGTGATGCTGTAGGTTTTATGGGTCAGAGGATCCTCCCCTGGTCAGTTTGCCCATAAATCTATATTTGATCAAAATACACATTTCTCAAATACATAGTGGTTTGTCATTACATGTACATATTACCTATCACAGGAGGTAGTCTCTGTCCCAAATCTGCTGTTCCTGAGGGCTTGCATTCAGAAACGGCAACATTTTCGATTTTAGTGGGTTATGCAACCTTGGTTCTTCATTAAAAATTATACACATATACACGGCCTGTCCATACATACTCCAGTAAATTCCCATGTCTCTAGCTTAAACACAGAGTCTGTAGTATCCATAAATAGCGTGTTTTGCCACAGAACATCACACAAATTCCCAACGCATCTTAAAACGTGCACAGAAAATTCACAAGAATTATGGTATCATTTAAATAATTTTGACAAGTCCGCACTGTGAGTTATACATCTTTCTTAGAATCATATTCTGGCCAACAGGGGTGTGTCTTTTCAGGTCACATGGTGTAGAAACCAGTTTATCCAGTTTCTGCCAAGCTCAGAGACCCTACCCCTCCCAGCTTCTGCCAAGAGGAGGCTGTTTTACGGTCCCCCCAATAAACCATCTGCCTGAGTCAGGGAAGGGCTTTGTTCAAAAGGAAGCCATTTACAACCACCCTAATAAACCATCTGCCTGGGCCCAGGAGAGGCCTTTGTTCAACTCCCTGTAGCTGCTCCACCCCTAATCTAATCATAGAGGTGACAACTCATTTTGGCAAGGGGAAGAGTGGCTGAGCAGGTTTTAACTCCTGTGGGGGTAGATGTCAGGCAGAATTCAGTTTCATTAAGCCAGGTTTCAGATAAAATGTCACTTTTTGTTCCCCAGTTTAAGTCAAGACAATGTTTACATATGCAGCTAGAATGCTGATTCTAAGTTCAAAACTATGACATTTCAACAGTGACAAACTATGTGACACTCAAAAGTAGGTCACTCAGTTAATTTAAACATTTTCGATTTTTGGTAGTTTTAAATCCAGTTTCAGTTAGGCTGCTGCAGACCTGCAGAGCTCAGCCAGTCTTGTTATGAACATTGTTTTGGGTCTCTTCAACTTCCCAGATTTAGTATGCACACATACTTCATTCTGCCAGATGTCCGCTGGTGTTCAGTGAGATTTTTGGATGCGTTGCAATGTTTGAAAATAGGCATTTTGAGCTGGCATTCAGGGAAACAAAAGGTGATTTTAAAGTGCGGTTTTTCCTTTGGCACACATTTCACTCATGGCACCCCGGCCCATCCTGCTCGCACTGGTGGGTGACAAGTTAGGCAACCATTTTAGTGTGCGCAAACTGCGTGGTTCTCCTGGATTCTGGCGCACTTGTGGGCTTTTTGGCCATCTTGGATTTTCTAAGCCCACAGCGCCAAATGTTGCAGCATGATAGCTCAAACGTGGGTCAGGACACCCAACACAGCTGCAGCGCTTCCAGTGCACTCAGGGCCTCACTCACGGCCTCAACCTCACACTGGCGTAGATTCACAGCTAATATCCGAGTAAGATATGTTTGCTCAGTTAGAGGGTCATTATTTTTAGGTTCAGCACTATGCATCTCCGGGGCCCTGTTTCCGGGTCACTGGTTGTGGTTTATGGGTCGAAGAACAGGATTAGGTAGAATAGTTGGTTATAGGACAGGAGCTATTTCGCACCAATGTAGTCACATCAAGCTCCTTTCCCGTTCTTTGATTGTCGTTAATGGTGTGTTGCAGGGTAGGTTTAGGCAGGAGAGCTACTTATAGAACAGGAGTTATTATCACCAACGTAGTAACATTGAGGTTGGATAGTTGGTTATAGGACAGGAGTTATTTCGCACCAGCATGGTAATATCGGGTAGTGGTGCTAGAGGATAGCCTGGACGGAGGCAGTGTTGAATCTGGGTGTTCTTGCACCAAGGAGCGAATTTATCTTAGGCATGTAGTTGGGACAAGGTATGGAGCCAGTGTGTATTGTCGATTTGGTGGGGCAAGAGGCCGCTAGGCCTGTGCACTAGACTCAGGAAGCGCTCTCTTTGCTCTGTATTTCCTCAGATATTTGTCCGCAGGCAGTAATTACTTTCCATTGTAATGTCATTGGAGCTGTGGTCCATGATGTTGCTGGGTTTCAGCAGCCAAAGCTGGTCCTAGATAGGTTTTACGGAAAAAGCCATGTTTTTTTTATCTTTGCGGAAGGCCATGTAGTCTTGTTTTTGCTGAATGTGTGGAGGGAGTGAGTTCCACAGAGTTGGGGCCAAGGTTGAGAAGGTGGTGGACCCTCCAAGCCTGGCTGAATTGGAGGCAGGAATCATTAGTAGGAGGGCAGTGCTTGATCTTAGGGTGCATGATGGGAGGTAGGGATTAATCATCTCTTGCCGGTACAATGGGCCGGTCTTGTGCACTGCTCAGTGGGTAATGCATAGGGTTTTGAAAGGGGCCCTTCGTCCCACAGTGAGTCAGTTAAGGGTTCAGAGAGCCGTAGAGATGTGATCCCTGTGTCCCAGAGCAAGAAGTAGTTTGCTGGCAGCATTTTGGGCTCTTTGGAGTTTGTTAAGTTGGTATGTCGGTGCTCCCAGATATAAGGAGATATACAGAGTTGGTGTGGTTCAGTCTCGACTTAACAATGGGCATAATAGCATCAAGTCTGTTGGGATAGGTGATGTAATGAGTCTTAGGAGTTTGAGGTGGTAGTCACAGGATTTTGATACATTATTGATCTGACGGGAGAGGGTTAGTCCTGACTCCATAGAGTACCCAAGGTTTTTGACTATTTTGGAGGGAGTCAGGGGCAGGTGCCAAGGGTGGGAGGCCATGAGAGTGGTTGCGTGAGAAGGCCAGTATTGCCGGACACCATGATCTCAGTCTTATCTGGGTTCAGAAGGAGGTGATTTTTTGTCATCCATCAGTCAATACCACTGAGACAGGCTTCGAGGTCGGGACGTGGGTTGCAGCTTGCTTTGGAAATTCTTAGGATAATTTGGGTATCTTCAGCGTAGTTGTAGCATGTGAGGTTGTGCGCGGGGATTATTCCTGGTAGAGTGGTCAGATAGAGGTTGAAAAGGAGAGCAGAGAGGCAGCCGCAGTGTGAGCTGTTGAGACAAAAGGTGGGAGGAAAGCAATTTATTTCCTGTTGTTGAGTAAGGAGGCAATCCATTTAAGTGCTGAGACTTGGATTCCTAAGTAGTGGAGATGGTCAAGGAGGATAGAATGTTTGACAGTGTCAAAGGCTGCTGACAACCCTCGGAGTCTGCCGTGACCTTGGGATCATCCCAGATCGAGATCAGAGTGGTTTCTGTTCCATGGCGCAGCCTGAATCCTGATTGAGCCGGGTCGAGAAGTTTGTTGGATTCTACAAAGCGATTGAGCTGAGAGTATGAAGCACGGTCAATGAGTTTTTGCGAGAAATCTGGTGTTGGATATCGGCCTATAATTCTTAGGGTTCAGGGGGTCGAAGGATGCCTTTTTTAGAAGCGGTTGACAAACGCTAATTTAAAGGCCTCTGGGAAGATGCCAGAGGTGAGGGATTTGTTTAGTATGAACCTTTATTATTCTCCTTCGCAAGTAGTTGAAAATATTTCTTTCAGAAGAGGGGCGGGACAGTGGTCAAGGAGGGATCCAGACGGTCTGCTGCTAGATAGTAGATCTAGGAACGCATCTCCCGAGATGGAGCAGAAAGAGTCAAAGGCTGGCATTGGGGTTGTCGGTGCAACAGAATCGGGAGGGGTAGGTGTGGTGCCGGGTGTGAGGGTGGAGAGTTTGGTATTAAGGGATGCGATTCTGTCAAGTGCTTTGTTGTAGAAATTCAGCGAGAGGGAGTTGCAGAGCGTTTGCGTGTGCGTGGTTTGGGCAGAGGTGCAAGTGGTTTTCACAAATTCGGAGATGATCTTGTGGAGTTCTTATGCTGCTGCAATTTAGAATGTGCTCATTGTAATAGGCCTTTTCGGCCTTTCAGATCTCGGATTTGTAATTACGGTTGTGGTGGGCAAACATAGATTTGCTGAGAGCGGTTTTGGATGTTCGCCAGTTATTTTGACTTTTAAAATGCGTCAGGTGGGGCGTGAACCATTGAGGGACAATCCTTTGCGAGAGGATGTGTGGCATGAGGGGGTGATAGGAATTTGTGATTCGTTAATTCAGGAGTCACAGGATTTAATGGTTAAGGGTCTATCAGAGTTCAGCAACGCTGGGAGACAGAGTAGCAGTGCTTCGGCAGAGTACCTTGAGTTTGTGATCATATGTGAGGGCAGGGGAGTCATGGATGGAAGGGCTTGAGTGTGGATAGAGAAATGGATGGCAGAGTGATGCAAGAGCGCAGGGACAGCACAGATGTTACGTTTCAGCCTTCCTTTTACCCGCAACTTAAAAACCAACTATGAGATTTCTATGGGAGCTTCAAACCAATGATTTCCCATGAAATCTCCTTGCTTTTTACACCAGAAAAAGCAAGCAGATTACATCATACGTACATGGCCGGCGTTGCTTGTTAATTTTAGACTGTAGAGCGCAAAAGAGAGGCATACAGATGCTCCTGCCATCACTCCACACTTCCCATTTGCATTCTGCAGGGCAAAAGATGGACATTGCCTGGATGGGACTTTTTTTCCAGCAAGTGTAAACAAAAGCAGTGCCCGCCGGCGATTTAGCTCATGATTATAAGTTCCGATATATTTATTTATTTGGGGATTTCCTTTGAATTTGCGATATTGTACCCATTGCTAACCAATTAATTGGACAGTGTCTGTGGTGCATGTTGGTAAAGGTCTCCCATCCCAGAATCCGCCGGCAATCCTTTCTGCTGTGCTCATGTAAAGAAGTAATATATGTGAATACAATCAAACCATGTGCAACATTCCACTATCATCACGCAGAAGATGTAAGCATCTGCAGGGTGTGGCCATTAGGCCTATCATTGTGCTTTATGGTTATTAGGACCATTCATTCCTCTTCATCCCATCTCCTCTGATTTAAGAAGGGGCCACGTTGTAAGTGTCCACACTAGGACTAGACAATTTACTGATCTAACAGCATATTTGAAGACAGTGCTGGATAGTGCGCCAGGCACCCTGGGTAAATGCCATCCACCGTCAGTGATGTTGTGTACGCCCCCGTAACAACATTACATGGTACAGTCACATTGATAGATATCGCATGTTGCTATTTGGAATTCTCCCTGGGAAATATCTCAGTGCCTGTCTAAGTTCTTTATCTCTCAGCCACTCCTTCATGGATATAGTATCCAGCATGCTTCTTGACTCCATATGCAGGCATAGGACACCAAGCAAGCTCCTTGTAATCCTTCGAGGGAGAACGTGGCCGGCTCTTTTCTATAGGGATGTGTTTCCCCTATAACATCTTTTGGCAGATGGAGCTCAGCTCACATTTATTCTCTACTTTAAGTTTATTGTGCCAGGATGACTTCTTTATGTATAGAATTTCAGACTGCAACAGCAACAACAGACTTGGATGCATGTTAAAGTGTACAGTGGGAACACTTTTTCCCAACTCTTGACTCACAGTACACAAATATCTTTATTTAGTCATTTAAATCCTCCACACAATCTCTAAAAGCTATGGAAGAAACTCATAAATCAAAAAATCTCACCTCATTCGGCTGAGAGGAAATGGAGGGCTTCTGGTTCATCCTCTGACAAACTGGCCTGTTGCCTACTCCAAAGGCAATACCGACTCTCTGCCCGGACTAAGAAGAGAGCCCAAATTCAAGCCTGTGTCTCTGCTGCTTCTAACAATTTAGCTGAACTCTTTAAAATCTGCAAGGAGCTTGCCAACCCTGCGGCAGTCTCCACCCCTCCTCTTGCCTCCCAGGCTCTCTGTAATGCCCTTGCCTCGCACTTTATCTCAAAATCCCAAGACATCCTGTCCACCCTCTACTCCTCTGCCCCTCCTATATCCCTCTCGGTCTGTGCTTGCAGACCCCCATTTAACCGCCCCCCACCGTCCTTCTCTTCCTTTCCTATTTTCTCCCCGGACGAGTTCACTAGACAAGTCTCACCTATGAAAGCCTCATCAAAAGAGGTTCATCCCCGTTCCTCTAAACCATCAAAGACCACATTGACACCCTCTCTCCGGTCCTTGCCGATTTCTGCAACCACTCCTCTCCCTCAGGATCCTTCCCCTCCCCTCTGAAGCACTCCCTTGTGCATCCTCTTCTCAAGAAACCCACAGCTGATCCTTCCTGTCCGGCTAGCTATCGCAACATTTCCATTATCCCCTTTCTGGGCAAACTCCTGGAAAAGCTGGCCATCTCTCAGCTTAACCTTCATTCAGATTCAGTTGGCTGTCTCCATGATCACCAGTCTGCCTTCAGAGCAGCCAGAAGCATGGATACTGCTCTCCAGAACATCTGTGAAGATCTGCTCTCCAACCTGGACTCTAACAGTCCCTCTCTCCTCATCCTTCTTGATGTCTCTTCTGCCTTCGACACGGTCAACCACACCATCCTGCTCAACTGTCTCTGTGATAACCTGGTTATCACTGATCAGGCTCTGGTCCGGCTGACCTCCTTCCTCCCAGATCGACGCTCACAGGTCCAACTGGGTCCTTCCTATCATCTATCTTCCTCTCTACCTGTGGGGTTCCCCAGGGGTCTAACCTCTCACCCTGGCTTTTCAGCCAATACCTGGCAACTCTTGCCCACTGCATTGCCATTTTCTGCTCAAATTTCCAGTGCTATGCTGATGACACTCATCTCATTTTCAGGCTGCCCTCATCCACCTCCTCTCCCTCTCTCATCTCTGACTGCCTGACTGCCATTCAAGATTAGTGTGCCGCCAATGATCTTTGTCTGAATGCCAGCAAGACTGAGATCCTACCTGCGAGGCTGAGAACCTCTGGGTCATCTTTGACTCCATACTTTCCTTCTCTGCCCATATCTCTGAGGTCTCTTAAAAGTCCAACTTCCTGTAGCACCTCCTCAGAGGTACTCTGCTTTTCCTCTCCTTCCCTCAGAAGCTCACTGTCTCCCAAGCTCTGGTTCTCTCTAGGTTGGACTATTGTAACAGCCTCTTTCTAAATCTACCTGCCTCTACTCTCCGCCCTCTGCAATTTATCCAGAACAGGACTGCAAGACTTGTCCTTGGCCTCAAGCCCTGGGATCATATCTCTCCAGCCCTGAAATCTCTCCATCGGCTCCCAGTGGATGCAAGGATTACATTCAAAACCCTCTGCATTCTCCACAAGGCTTTCTGGGGCCTGGATCCAACCTACAGCTATCCCTCCGCAAATACCTCCCCTCTCGAGCTCTTTGTTCCTTTACCTCTAACTCCCTCCGGGTCAAGTATTTTTCAAAGAAATTAGCTGGGGGTAGATCTCTATCTTCAGCGGGGGCCTCCCTCTGGAACAGCCTCCCTGACATGCTAAAACTTGAGGAGAACCATCTCCGGTTCCGGAAGCACCTCAAGACCTTCCACTTTGCTTCTGCCTTCTCCCCCACTCCCCTGCTGACCGACTCTCTCTTGGCACTGTGCACCTGGCCACCCTCTTTCCCCTTGGGCCAGGTACATGCTCACCCTGCCGCCCTCCTGCACTGCCTCCTGGCCACCCCTTGCATGGGTGGACTGTATCTGTACCCATACAGCCCCCCTTTTTTTCTCTTTTTCTGCACTTGTCAGACTCGCCCAATCTGCTGCCATAAACATAGCACTTGCCACTTGCTGGCTGCACTACCACTGTTTATTGCCTCCATGTTCTATTTATTTTTATTTATTACTTATTTATTTTCTCTGCATGTCACCTTTCCCTCTGCCATGCACTTTTTCCCTTTTCCCTTTCCCATGCACTTGCGTGTTCTCAATGTCACTGGGCCTAGTAAGATCGTTGTTGTTTTTTTGTTCACCCCTGTGCCCCTCCCTTGCCTAGTGCACTCTGAAACACTTGTGTATGAGCGAGATACAAAATAAAAAATCATATCATATCATTCCCTCCTTCAAACATGCCAAAATCACACTCAAATATAAATCAATGTATTTAGAAATGTTAAAGTGTCCCATATACATAGCATGTTAAATATCAGTATGACACAAATAGACATATGCACACAAACTGTTCATTAAAAACATTTCCTTAAAAAAAAACAAGACTTATTTGCATCATTGCCCGACATAACATGTCATGTTTCTTTCTGTTCCTCGTGCTCTAAATGCAGAACATTCATCAGGGGCTGGAATGACGTAATGAATTTGTATATGAAGGCCCAAACTCTCAATACTATATTATACAAGAGATTAGCATTGTAACCGTGTTGCCATCTGCAACACAACTAACACAAACAATTAGTGCCCAAAACATTGTGTTTCAATCGATGTGGCAATAATCTACCCAACCCTAGCTCTCAATACCGTATTAATGTGGGGCAGGGCAAGAGCATATCTGTGCCTGAACGGCGACAAAAAAGAGAGCTCCTCATCTTAGAATCTTCACACCACCTAAAACACTTGGAACCAGAATGCTCAGTCTCCATGTAAAAACCTGTTCCCGAGCTATCATCCCCAGCAAACGGGACTACTGTAATGCCATTCTCTCAGGCACCTCATCTAAAAATCTCACAAAACTCCAACTGCTCCAAAACAATGCGCTCCGGGCCGTCGGGGGCTTGAACCGTTCAGACCATATCTCCCATGCTAGTCGAGCGGCCCACTGGCTACCAATTAAAGCCAGCATCAACTTCACAATCCTCTCCATCACTCAAATATGCATCCATAACACCACAACTCCCTTCCTCAACCAATGGAACTCGAAAAAAACCACAGCTGCGCTGCCTACGATCTTCCAATACTCGAGCCCTTGCTATTCCCAGATTCTCCAGGAGAAGAGCTGGGGAAACCAGCTTCACCGTCACTGCCCCCACCCTCTGAAACGCCCTTCCACTCCACACACAGGAAGAACCCTCCCACGTCATCTTTCGAAAAAAACATAAGACTTTGCTTCTTGACAAATATGACTAGTTGCACCCGATGCTCTGTCTGCTAATGTACTCATTCTTTTGATTGTTTCATCACTTACTACTGTACCTCCCTATTGTGCCAACACCAGCGCTGTGATACTTACGGGTTTGGGTGATGATATGCATGCAATAAATAAATAAATAATGCTCGGGATGATGCTGTGTATTACTACTGCATCGGAAAAACAAAGCAGAATCAATGCTGCTCACTTCTGTGACTGTCAAAAAACACCTCCACCAAAGTGTCCAAACACCTAGCCAGTGCCACCCACTTGTCTGCCTCACTGGCCAGTATTAGACTTGGTCCCAAGTATTCCAGCGTATTGTTCAAGCTGAAACTGAAGATAGTAAAGAGAAAGTCTCATTCTCAACAGGACCCTGGGATGCAAAGGTGCAACGCCTAGCGTGTAATGAACAACTGAAATCCTTATTTATTTTGTGTCTAAAAGTTATTTTATTCTGAACGATGTACCACTCATATCACGCCCCTCTCCTGGACGGTCAAGGAATCAGGCTGGTTTGCAAAGTTAAAATATGTATTTATGTATTCACAATTCAATCACACTAAGTTTTAATGGGTATACAATAATCACCAATGGGGTGATGTAACACTAAGCAATCTCTTTTGATGCACAAGGAGCAATAGTGAGAAAAACAATTTAGCACAGAAATAATACTTTTGTGTGTGTGTTCAGATCAAATAGCAATGTGGTTACTATTTCCCCCTGCACACCCTTCAACCCCCCAATAGGCAATGTAAAGAGATGAGAAGAGAAAGCAGGAATTCAGGAATGGCAGCATTCAAACAAAATATCAATCTCAATTTCCCCCAGCAAACACAAGAGAAAAACGGAATTGATTGACAAGCTGTCAGAATGGTTTTTAAAGTTAGCTGAGAATGGAATGTGCAAATACACTAAATATGGTTTAAATTGCTTAAACTGTTTAAATTCTTATGAGAGCCACTTTACATTGTTGCATACAAACTCTAGCAATGATTTAATACTAAGGAACAATGGGAAATCTTCCTAAAACGAAATTTGCGGTAAACTTTTCTTTGCGCAGTAATCGCGATTGCGGGAGAACTATATGGATTTGGAATGCGGTTTTAGGTTCTATGGAAAGCACACGAACTGTGGAAGTTATGGAAGTTTTAGTGGAGGTCCTTTTTTCTCAAAATCGGCACAAAGATGGAAAACGGGAATGCACTTTAAAAAAAAATGGGATTTCTTACACTAGATTATGAATATAGAAAAAGAGAATGCCACACATGAATCTCACAGTCTTGGCCAGGGACCCTTCACGTGGTGGATACTCACTTTCTTTCTGGGATTCAATTTATTTTTTCACAACACTAATGATTTATGATTTTAGAAAACAAATGAGAGAAACTCAGCGCAAGAATAGTTCTGACAATTCAAAAATACTCCTAACAACATCATGTTCTGAAGACAAGATAGGATGGATTTAAACTAGGGATTAACTATGGACAGTACAGATGCTAGTGACACAGTTCTATCTTTTGATACTCACTAAATATGTTTCAAACAGAACCGTCAGGGATTCTGGTCAAGGATTCTGGTCAGGACAGACTGCTGGGCACACAGGACTGGACTGTATCTGTTCACAGCACGGCACAGGACTGGACCGGGTCTGCAATGGCTCTGGTCACAGCACGGCACAACTGGATTGGATCTTTTAGTTCTGATATTTTTTTTTAGCAGGCAAGCAGTACAGCACAGCCCGGCTGTATATATTTGGATGCTCCGCTTTGGTGGTGGGATTCTGGTTCTGGAATTTAAGGCCTAGCTGAGAATGGTTCAGCTATATAATGGGCCTTTCTGCTTTGCCAAGTTTCTGAAGTCTGGATCAAGGAAGATGGATGGTTCTGCTTCAGGGTGCTGCGCCAGCAATTGGTTAGTGGGTAAATCTGTGTCTTTTTTCAGTGCTGAGCTGTCTCTATTTATGCTTATGATAAAGGTGAGTGTGTGCTTGTTTATCCTAAGTGAGTCCCTTTAGTAGGCGATTGGCTAGAGTCTCCTCTCTTCCTTGATAGGAGGAGAAAAACAGTGTGTCATCTTAGTGGTTTGGGTTTACGAGGCCTAGAGTCCACCCGTAGCCTCTTGAACACGAAATCTACTTTTGGTACAATACATATTTCCATGTGTGCAACCTCTATACAATCAATATACAGATTACATATTTTGTGTAGCAGATACTCCTCCAAACCCGTCGCTGTAAGATCTTGTGTCTGCTTTTACAGAATTGTGCCCTTTTTATCAGGAACACAATGTCCAGTTTATCAGAAAATATGTACAAATGTGCGCGTTGAACATGGGCATAAGTGTATGAAGTTTAATGCTTTCATCAAAAATACATTTTGTGTAGTATCACATTTTCTGCCGTTTCTTCCCAGAACATATCACAGAGTTCTGGTGCCTTTTAAAATGTGCAGCCAATATTTACATTATCAATGCTGTGGTTTACATATTTTTCACAATTTTAAACAGTAAGTTATCATTCTTTTTAAAGTGTGCTTTTTGTCCTGGTTAAGCAACAAATGGTTGTTTGTCTCTGCCTCCTTCTGTCTCCTCCCAGTTCCTCCTGGGCCCAGGCCATTTACGACCCTTCACACTTGGCATTCCTTTGAGCTGGAGGAAGTGCATTGTCTCCTTCCCCTGCAGCCCAAATTCTCCTCCCAGTCTATACTCATCACTTAGGTGTGATTTTCTGGAGGAGGGAAGCAGAAGGGAGAGCCCTTGCCTCTGTGGGGGGAAGCTGTCATACTTGTTTGGTTGCTTTTAGTCAGGCTTAAATTCAAAGGTTAATTCCTTCGCATTTTTTTCTTTGCTTAAAACTAACTTGTAATTTCAAACAGGCAGCTAGAACACTTATTCCAGATTCTAAACCCTGGGATTAAATAGTTACACCATAGGTTACTCTCAGGAACAGGCCACTTAGTTTTCAAACATTTGATTTCAGTTTGTACAAGTTTACAGTTTATCCTGCAGGCTTGACAGCCGTCATTCAGGTGGCCGAGGGTACTGCACCCAGATTTTGTCAGATTTCACAGGCAGGCAACTTTTACTGTGGATATTCCTTTGATACTTTCAGCTTTTCAGAACATTGTATCTTCATAATGTTTTCTCGAACTAAGTGAATTGTAGCACCCAGCAAGAATTCAGGATGTTTAAGGGTGTTTTGTGCCGGAATTCTGCAGTTTCGGCAACCAGGAAAAAAGGATTTAAAGAAAGATTTTAAATGTCTGTCAGCAAAGCACTGCTTTTCCCTTTGTGCTCCATATTTACTTATTGTGAAGCCCAGTGACATGATTCAGGAGTGAGCTCTCTGTTCCACCATTGCCAACATGCATGGTAGATTGGGCCGCCATCTTTTCATGTTTTCCACAGTGCGATTTTCAGAGGTTTTGGCGCGCAAAAGGTTTTTGCGGCCATTTTGATGTTTCTGGCACCATCAGAACACTGTGATGCCGCATGGCAGAGCATAAGTGGGTTAAAACATCCCACAAAGGAACCAACATTGCCTATTTCTCAGCGCTCAGCCGATACACACCTTTCACCTTGCAGCGGTACGGAGGTAAATGCCCTCCCTGCAGACGGCCAGTCCACAGTTCTCCGAGCATCGATACCGAAAGGGCAGCGCTGCAACAACAAGTTTAAAAGTATAATGTCAGACTAACTTATGGGGGGATAACGCCCACAGCTATCTTTGTAGATGTCTTAGGTCGTGTAGGATCTCAGCTGGTTCAGGTCTTGCTGATGCTCTCAACATGATACACTCTTATAATGAAGGCAGGCAGCATAGTTACCCAGGTGTGCTCCCCAGTCAGGCCATGTCTCCTGGAGGTGGTGGCTGTGGTCCCACTCTTCCATCTTGCTTCAGGTGACTGCTGTGCATCTGCTCTCAGTGACTGCTGCCCCGAAACCAAGTTCTGAAGATCTAGTATAGGCTCTTTCTACTTCCTCCTTCGTGTCATCAACTGATTTGGTAGCTTTTTGCTTCTCGGTTGTTTCATGCTTTGTGATTGGTTGATGCATGTTCTGTATACTCCCACAGCCTCTGAGTGGACATTCAAGTCTTTAAAGGGTCCGTCTCCATCTAAATATCAAGTTCCTCACAGCCTCTCGGCCCCAGACAGTGCTCCCACTCTGGCAGTTCCAGTCCCTAATAACTGCTTTCCATGCTAATGCTGAAGGGTAACTAGAGGGACAACCCAAATAGTGCAAGGACTTAGAGCTTGAGCACATTTTGAAACTGGGGGGGGGCAGGGGGCGTCCAGCCCCATATATTTGTGCATTAATTCACATTAATTCATGTAAATCTTTTACAAGATATAACCAATTTCTTTGGTTGGGGCTTCCATTCGTCCACCCATACACATCCTCACCAAAGATGACTCTCTATCTGCTAGTATAAGCATCAAATACACGTGCAGTTTTCGAGGTCTGAACACACAGCATTTATTAATTAACCGGTGGGCACTTTCTTTTCTTGAATCCATTGTTTTTACAAACATTTTATCATTTTTCCTTTAGCCTATAAAGTAGTGCGTAAACATCTAACAATTCATTTGACACATACAGTGGGAAATATACATATTGCAAGTTTTGACATTATAAACAATACACATAATCACGTACATAAAGGAATATATGAGTTCCAGCAACTTCTCCTAGTCTGATTTTTTAATGTTTGGTTGCTGACAGAAGTATGTTCATTATATAACCTCTCACTTGACCTTTTTGGGGGTCAAATGCCGGATAAAAAGGTTACCAAACCTTTGGTCTACGTCAGGGTATGAGTCACTAGGCTCTGTAAGGACTGCTAGACCTACAAGTGCCGCGTCAGTGACGTTTCGGCTCTAGATGAAACTGCCATCTTCTAGGCCATAAATAAGGTCTCCCTAAAGGAGGGACATACAAATACATAAAATTAGGCTAGATTTAATCAGTGCTGCACATGCAATATTTCTGGGTCTTAAAAACAGTTAAAAAACAGATAATGATTCTCATTGGTGCACGGTCAGTCTGCCACTAACCTTGCTTGTACTTCTCTTGTAGGCATCTAAGGGTGTGGGCTATCATTTGTTCATGTAGCCAATGTCAGAAATCCATGTATCCCTCTTGGATGTGTGGCTTCCTGGAAAATTCTGTGGAAGAATTTAGAAAGGAGGGAGTCTGAACCATATTGACATTTATGGAGCCGGTTCGATCTTGTTGAGCAGTTTAATAGTACTGTGGCTCATTTAGCTTCAATATTTTGGCTAATATGTTATCAAAATGCGAGAAAAAGAACCTTGGTTATCCCTGTTGGAGAATCGTGGTGCTCCTCTGCGGATAGCAGTGACTTTTGTTCCTTCTGTTGGCATGATGTGCTGCACAACTTGCAATTGTTGGAACTCCATGATAGGCAGGAATTTGTGCACATTGCTTTAGCTTGGACATCACAACAAGTACAGTTATCAAGGAAAGATGTAGGGACTCTTGTTGCATTCCAATCATGTAAAAAATTAGCTTCAATCCCCTCTAATAATCATCAATCCAAAATGGGATTCATTTTGTTACAAATTTCACATTTTATTGTTGTTTTCTTTTTTTAAATCCTTAAATACAAAGACAATATACAAAAGCAACAATCATTACAATATTAATGAAGAGACATACCATGTGTTTTATACTAAAACAATTTCATCCTATTTGGTATAACACAATATTGTGATCCACATACTCACTCATTCATACCAATTTCATACATACTCATTCAAAATCAGTCATACTTGTGCAAATTAAGCGATCATTACAAACTCTAAAAGGCAAACCGTCTTACAATTAGACCTCTGATGCAATTATCGTTTGTTATCTCTCAATGCATCACTGTTTTAAGATATTTGGCATATGTTGTTAAGTCATTTCAATATAACAATTGTCACAGTATTTTTTTCATAAACCAAAATTAAACAATCGAGATCCTAGAGAGGAACTTGGGTTGTAATATTATCTGAGTTTCAGGCATGTGGCGAGCTGTATTTTATTTCCCCCATTCCCTCATCAGGACAGAGAACAAGTATCTTCTTTTCGGATCACAATATATAGTGTTGAACTATTTGGTCTGTGGTGGGTCTATCTTGACTGTGTCTTTTCACGTTCAGGGACTACAGTACACAATTATAACATAAAAAGGAGAACAAAAATACAAAAAACTATATATATAGTATATGAGCCATCATGATTTCAAACAAAACCACAAGCTATATATTTAATAACATTCTTCTCAAATTGATATTTCTAAATTACAACAGAATTCTAGGCCCACATTGCTTCGCATAGCTCTAATGCTATAACTCTGTCACTCTTCCTTATTCATTCATACAGTCATTACAAACAAAGAATAAAGGGGGTTGTAAGCTATCCATTTTTCCAAGGTTCTCGGTATGCCACACCAAGCACTAACCAGTCTGGAGATGAGCAGAGACAACCACCAACGACTGACCACCATTGTTTTCCCTTGTATTTCCCTACCAGGCTTCCTGGGTTATAAAGCATGGAATAAAACCATGGTAATAAAATAAAATAGATATTTAAAATGAAACCATTATGATGGTATGACATCATTCACCCCTAACTCCACAGGTAGCCTAAATTTAGGGCTGCAAGGATGGATTCAGGTACTAAAACAGAGTAAGTGAAAGAAAGGGTTAATTGAACCATTACTTTTCAATTATACGGTGAACGTGTCTGGTCTGAAGAAATGTCAGCAAACGCCAGGATTGGAATATCTTCCTGGCCCTTTAATGCATTGGGTTGCTACCCAGATTCAATCGCTCCAAACTATGTCTGAACAAAGAAAAAATGGAGAGTACTACCAATTCTATTCACAACAATCTCATTCCAATTAACCTGTGTTTAACCTCTGCAATTATGCACGGATGGCCATAGGCAACCTCAGTGACAGCAAACCGGTTGCTGTCTCCCAAGTTCACCGACTGGCCTCCAGAGCTCCCACACAGAACTAAGTGACTGTAGAACAAAGGCTAGTGGTCATAATCACCACCACATTACTCCATTCTAAACTCCTCTCCCTCATATGGGATACTTAAGGACTTTCTGTGCTCTGTCGGTGCTCCCGGAAAGCTCACTGAGCCAGCACTTACTTTTGCCCACGAGTACGGGGAAGTGTTAGACTCCCGAAATTGACCACAAGTGGAGGAGAGAGAAGGGAAAAAAAGCGGAGACAGGGAAAAATAGCTCAAGGGCTACAGATATGGTCAGCTCTTGCTGTGCCCAGCCTGAGCAAGACCCAATACACTCCCAGGTCCCGCTGATATAAACATAGTCGTCATTCGACAGGGAAGCCAATGTGTTAACAATGCTTCCAAGTCACAGCCTCACTTACCTTGAAATTGGAAAATTGTGAGGCGCGGTTCATTTTACATCCCTGGTGTCGTGCTGCATATGTGTCCCTGAGTGGATGGGCAGTTCTTTTGGAGTAATGGACAGTTATCTGTTCCTACTCTGGTCAGATATTTGTATGAAAATGCTAGATGTTATCATTGTGCGTCTCAATTGTTAACACACCGTGAATGCTAGACATGTGGTATCACTACTTCCTAGTCTACTGCGATCACCTCAAGCATGCCGCCATGTTGGATAAGGCTGCACTTCAGATGATGTTGCTGGTTGAAACCTCGCACAGCCTGAACAAGGGAGCGGAAAATTATTTGTATGTAAACGTGTATGCACACGTTTTCCTTCTTTGTCCGGGTTTTACATGGAAAACCTAGTGTACTTGCCGGCCAACATTATGAACAGGCTTGATTGTGAAACTAGCACAATTAATTGTGATCACATTATTTTCAGGCTGATTAAAGACATATACCTCACACAGGACTAATCAACTCTGATGTTAATATTCTAATTCTGTCAATTACCCACCAGAGCATATTGTCAGGACCATGTTGCAATTCCATATACTGTAAGACTAAAGGAGCAGTATGTGTTTTACAGCGGATGTGCAATCTATGTTCTACGATTCTTTTATTAACTGCCCACTGGGTTTGCCCTATGTAACGTAAACTACACAGGCATTCTATCATGTAGATTACATTTGTTGTTTTGCAATTTGAGAAGTGGTGTAGCTCCCACTCTTTATCATCCACCCTGAACAATTTCATTTCTTCATAAGTTTACAAACTGTGCATGTTCCACAATGGTGATGCCCTCTGATTTCTCTTATGTTCCACAGCTCTGTTCTCATCCTCTTTTTGGGTTGCATGTGTTTAGACTTCCTTTAAGTTTTTGAAGCATTTCAAAGCCATTCTTGGCAGTGGTTATTCTGGGAGACTTAACTGGACCAGTGGCCAGAATGTTTTGTTTAGCTCATTCAGTTGTGTGGTGTCTGGACCAAACGTTGTGACACGTGTGATCATGATTTCTTCCGTCTTGTGAGTTTTGGGTTGGAGTAGAACCTCTCTAGGTGTACATAAGGCACTCTTCCTTGTGTTTTTGAGAAGTTTCCTCGGGTATCCTGGTGCTTGTAGTCTTGTTTGTTGATCTGCAGTGTGTGACTATATTGTTCTGTGTCTGTGCAATTTCTTCTTACTCGCAAGAATTGACCATATGGAAGGTTATCCCTTAGATTTTTGGGGTGATTACTTCTGTAATGAAGAAGTGTATTTCAGTCGGTATCTTTTTTGAAAAGGGTACATGTTCATTTGTAATTTTGTGACCGGATGGTTAAATCAAGAAAGTTAATATCAGAAATGCTCTTATTCATTGTGAAATTGATTTCTTGAGTCTGAGAGTTGATCCAGGTAAATAATTCTTCCAGAGATTCATTGACCCCTTTCCAAATAAAAATAATATCGTCGATGTATCAATGCCACTGTGTGATCTTATCTGTAAGTGGATTCAAGATGTTCAGGACAAGGAATGCTCATATTCAGCTATGTATATAATAGCCATTGTACGGGCAAATGCCGTCCCCATGGCAGTACCACAGGTTTGCTGAAAGAATGAATCATCAAACTTAAAAAAACTTTTTGTTAATGCTAGTTCCAGTAACTCCACAATAAAATTGCTGGGAACCTTTCTTTGGGTCATATGATGTGTTAGATGGTGTCTAATAAATTCCATGACTGCATTTTGGGGTATGCTTGTATAAAGGCTCTAAATATCCATAGTTACTAGAATGTCTTCATTTTTCTTGAAGAGTGTGTTTTCATAGACCGTGATCGTTGCCATGGTGTCCCTTAAGTATGATCATGTCTGTTGGCAGAGAGGTTTTAAGAAAAAGTCCACACATTTATACAGTGGTTGTAGGATAGACCGACACCCTGAAATGATGGGTGTACTAAGGTTTTTTTTTTGTATCTTTATGAATCTTAGGGAGGGCATACAAGATTGCTATTCTGACCTCCGAAGTATTAAGTAAAATGTCTTCCATTTCTTAAATCTAATTATGCTCATGGGCAAACCGTGTAATTTCCTGGATTTTCATCTTTGTCTCCGGTGATGGATATTTCTTTAGTCTTTTGTAGTTTGTTCCGTCATTCGGGAGGTCCATTACCATCCCAATGTATTGTTATACATTCTGTATTATAATTCCCCCACCTTTGTCTGCCATTTTGTTTACTATCTCCTTGTTCACTGCAAGTTTTTTTTCAAAGCCCACCAATCCTCAGTTGTCAAGTTATGTCGTAAATTCTGTGGGTTATCCTGCGATTTCTTCATCTCTTGTTTGATACATTTTTTGAATGTAATAATCAGAGGGGGTACTTCATTTTCCCTTGTGGAGAAGTTTCATTTTACTCTTAGGCGTGAGTCCTCTTCTGATGACAGTTCTTGGTCAAGTTTGAACCAATTGGTCGGGTTGGTAGGGACAAATGAGAGCCCTTTCACTAGTACTGATGTTTCTTCCTTTGCCAATGCTGACATGCTTCAATACTGGCCCCAACTGGTACACAGGATCATGAGACGAAGGCCAGTAAGCCATACCAGTGCTCAGTAGTGGTCTGTCTTCCTCAAAAATGTACGTACATTTCCACGAAGGTATCATCTTTCATTCAGAACCCCCATTTCTGGTAAAGCGGATATTGCTCTTCTGTGGCCAACCCTCGAGTACTAGTGTGTTTGTTTGTTAATTTGCTGGGTCCCTGCTGGACTCCACAGTTCCATGTTTGGCTGCCAATTGCATGTCCTATTCTAGACATTTCTGGTCTCAGATTCGGCATGGCGTCCCCAGGCTCCATGGTCATCGCTGACATAGTGGCTTCAGCCCCGGTTTCTCTGTGTGCGGTCAGGAGTTTTCTTTGTGGCTCAAGGAGAAGTGGTAGAGGCTACAGCAATGACTAGGACCATGAAGGTATATATGAGATGAATGGCAGAGGGCTTAATGACTAGGATAGTGACTCTTTGGCTCCCACCATGATGGCCTCCATGTAGCACATGGCTCTGGTGGAAAAGCTGTGGTGAGAAAGCCCTGGTAGCCTGGCTACAGATTGCCCTCTATGCCTTTGGTTGGTTATAGATCCTGCCTTAATCACACTTCTCACTAAGGATAAAGGAGTTGCTTTGATGATTTCTTAATCCTTTACATACATATGACATTGACTCCTCACCTATAAACTTTCCCTATAAACTTTTGAATCTTCAGTTTGGTACCCAAAAGAGCCAACCCCACCAAATAAAAACATCACTGCCAGACCTTTTGGTATAGTTTTTGATTTGTCATCCAAGATTAAACATTAGCTTTGGGGCCAGACAACAAACAAGTCGAAATGCTTCTGGCCAAGTGGGACTTAGTGACTTCCAAGAATGCAATGACTTGATTTGAAAGGATGGGTGAAATTGGAGTATTCCCTACCTGGGGAAGAAAGTGATGACATGTCTAACCTTAACACTCATTTGAAATATGGTATTGTGAAACCTGATTATATATATGGAAGTTAGTGCTACAGATGAATGCAAGTGAAGCCCCAAAAGAAAAGTGCCCCAAATTAGATTTGGAGGGTGGAAAGGGGTGATGTAATTTCGGTTTATAAGTGGGGCAGGGGAAACAGGACCACAAGTGTAGACACTTGGGAGTTCATGTTCCACTGATCCGTAATATGAATGCAAGGTGCAAAAGTCTTGAGTAAGGCTTTAATGCCTTGTATTCCCTGTGCGTCTCATTTTCAAGCATATGTATTGCAGACAAGTGGGACAAAACATATCTTTCGTTCTGCCGCTCCCTTCCCTCTGGCATACAAATGTTCCAGGATCTGTGCCGGCATGGATTTTCATGCTGGCGCAAGTCTTGGGGATCTGTATGATGTCCAACTGATTTATTCACCAGCATAACGCAGACAGTCTGCATTGGGATCACTTGTACATGCTTGCTGCCATGCCAGCATGATGAGTGGCACTCACAATAAAAAGTAAACGCTCCCTGGCATGTCATCATGCTGGGCATCGTCTACTCACTTTGCAATGCAATGTGAAGGGCAAAAGGTGGCGTATATGCTTGTATGCTGCTAAATTACTCAATTAATTATTCAATCAATATATGTCTTATGCCTCCACCTACTGATGTCACCACTGCCAGTCAGTCGAGGAGAGTTTGGAGTCATTTGGGGCCACCAGAGTGGCAGTGTCAGATGGAGAAATTCAGGTTTCAATGATAGCAAGAAGGTATAGGGCAGGAGAACTGGAGTGAAAGTAGTCAGTGATAAAGGAAGTTTTGTTGCATATAGATTAAGTGTTCCAGAGTGCAATGTTCAGTTGATGAGGTAGGTAGAGTAGATAAGTTGAGTCTGAGAGGAAGAGAGGCGATGTGGATAGGTTTTAGGGGAGGTATGGTTAGCTCGTTGTTTTTTTTTTTGTTGGAAGGAGGTGGTAGAGTAATGGAGTAGTGTGAGTTTTGAGTTGTGAGTTTTATAATAGGGATAGGAAAGGAGGAAGTGGTAGCGTGATTGGAGAAAGCACAGGGAGAGGTGAGTAGGAGGAGCAGGAGTGAATGCATTTTAGATGAGTAGCACAGTGTGGAGAGAGAGTACTCTAATTAGGGAAATTGGGGTACTCAAAGGTGCAACAGGGAAAAAGGCAAACACAAAGGCTCATAGGCTAGACGGCATAATCTTTTAAAGCATGAATATAAGGTTTAATCAACTAAGAATATTTGAAATACCCAAGTGGCGCGCATTGATGGATGCTACCAAGAACAATGATAGCTGAACATTTTGGAAACTTGTTACCTCAGGCAATGAAGGTAGTAGTAATGTTCTGGGAAACATCACATAAACGGTCTTCTATGTGCACTTTTCCTAATTATACAAGGCGGAGAAGCCTTCCTTGATTAACTCCATTGGTATGACTGAGCATGATGTACGCACCGAAGAGTATGCCCGATTAATATGCACTGTGAGTGAAATTAAAGAACCCCTCCTTAGCCAAAAATATAAGCAAAGGCTCTGACCCTGATGAAATACCTTTTGAATTTTTTAAGGCAGAATTTAAGATCCGGCCACCGGTCTTTTACCGCCTGTTTTACGATGTGGTTGCTGAGTCCATAGAACACACAATCTTGAACAGTGTGGAAATCCTACCACTTTAAAAAAAGGGTGGTATATAAGATCCTACCAATTACAGGCCCATATCCATACTTGATACATACAGTTGGCCTACGCAATATTTTGGTGCACCTGAGATGATTCCAGAACCCCCTAGAGACTGTTGGTTTCCCCGCCACACACCCTGGGTTGTGGCGCCTACCTTGTAGTGACCCGTTTATGTACACAGCACAAGAAGGTTTGCAGGCAATGTGTTTCCCTGAAGGCCTGCCTGATCCCTGGAGAAGGGTGCTGGACACAGCTGTGCAAGCAATTGAGGGGGGCGCATTATTGGAGGACTTCAGGAGAATGCCTAGAACATGAGTGTACTCTTGTGGGAAAACCAGGGGGGGTGAAATGACAGTTTTTGTTATTGTGTGGTGGATGAGTGGAAAAAATAAGAATTTTGATTAGCAGAGAGGTGGAGCTCCCCACCGCAGGGAAATATGATGTCATAAACAGAGTAAAAATGAAGAATTGATGTGAAATAGCTCATCTATAAATGAGGAAAGACAGCGCTGTATTTGAGGTGATGACTTTATCTTCGTTATTACATATTTCGATATGTACGGCTCACTGGTCTAGGCGCAGTTGTCAGACCAAATGGTCCACCCATCACAGGTCACTCAACCAGGATACCTCAGCCTCGTTTCTTTGATGTGATGACTTTCAATCTTCTAGCTTATTCTTATCAGCCTCTTGGCTCTGCCATCACTTTTTACACATCCTTTCCAGACTTTTAGGCCTTGCCGCTCTGCATTCATTCATAAAAGTTCACTTGAGGGTGTTTTACTCTCAGCCACTTTCTTATGACTTTCTGTCACCCTTGTGCCCTGTTCTGTAACTGGTTTTTGTTTGGGTTATTCACTTTAATTGCTGGGGTGTATTCCATTCTTTCAGTGTTCAATAAGCATTCATGCCGCTTAATTATGAAGTTCTCTTTTGTGCAGTTTGCCATATGCATTGGTTTAACTGTATTTCTTTCGTTTTGGTATTACATAAGCATTAGTTTCATTTAGTTGTAAAGTTTAACTTAGTTCAGTGTTCATTAAGCTGTGCTTTGCTTAATTTTCAGAGTTCCATTTAGTTCTATTTAGTTTGGCATTCAATGAGCCTTGTTTCGTGGAAATCTTAATTTTTCATTTAGTTTGATATTCAATAAACATTATTTTGTGTAATTTATTAAAGTTCCATTTAGTTCAGTATTCTATAACATTTTAGGAGCACCCCGGCATTCACGTGTCTTCCTCTGTCACTCACCGGCTTGTGGACTCGCACCCGCTTGCCTGCTGCATGTCTTTCTCTGCACCCCAACTCCCAGAGTGCTGCTTTCTGGATGTGGTAAGCATCCCTCCTTCTTAGGGCTTACCCCCAGATCCTATTGCCGGGCACAGTTCATGGAAGCACCCTGTCTCCAAATACTTACATGGCCCCCTGTCTATGGGCAGTGTCTCCTGGGAAGGTTGCTCCTCTGTAGTACGGTCCCCTGCTTGTCTTTCCCACACAGACCTCCCAGCTGCTTCTCTCTGTTCTGCTCTCTTGGTCTCTCTTTATACGCCTGCATCCCCTAGACGGGCTGCAAGTGTGGATCTCTAAAGAAACATGCCTGGCCACATTTAAAGGGACATGCCTGACCCTTCCAACTCTATGTGGGCCTCTTCCTCGTCCCAGTGCTAAAGTGGTGAAAGTGTGGTATTAATTACTCAAAGTTGCCAATTTTCATCCCAGTACTAGAGTGATGAAAGTGTGTGGTGTTCATTACTTTCAGTTTCCTCTTCCTTGTCTCAGTACTGTCAAGTCAAGTGTCACATGTGGGGAAATGAGGGGAGCTTTATTATATCAGGCCATGAAGGTCAGGGGAGAGATAGGATGGTTGTCAATAGGGAAAGGGGAATAACATGCCTCGCCCAAGGGCACCCCAATCCCAATCATCAAGGACCCTCCACCAAGGTGATCCTCCCTTGCTTCCCCACCCACAGGGTCAGTATCCAAACGTGATGGCCTGTTCCTGGCCACCCACGCAGTTGATCCAAGGGGAGTAGGAGTGAGAATACCCTCAGGTTTCTCACAGTTAGTAGTTGAGTATATTGAAGTGTTTGGTGCAGGGCAGTGGTAGCCCAGTGTATTGAAGGTATTTTGAGGGGTTGGAGGTTTGATTTTTGTTGTGTATATAAACATTGGTTTTGGTGGTGTGTTGTGGCCTTTGAGGCAAAATGCTGTGGTATCAGTGTTTTTTGAGTTTTTGTTTTAAATAAGGTTGGATTGGAGGAGGAATGGTTCCATGTGATAATATCCCTGCAAAAATGTCTCCATACAAGAATGGCGCTGTTTTTGTGGCAATATTACCATATGGAACTTTCAGGCGACACCCCCGAAACCCCCAACTATTTTTAAAGGGAGCAGGGGACAACCCTGCAACTCCTGCTCCCATTTACCCCATATATTGTCTCCATAAATAAGGTCACCTGTGCCATTTCCCAGCGGCTATATGTCTGGCGACATTATTTATGGGAATAATATTACCTGATACTAGAGTAATGTGGGTACTTTGTTGGAGCATAAGTGTAAGTAAAAGGAGAAAATCCTTGAGTACCACCATGAGTGGGTTCAGGGAACGTAATGCAAAATGTATATATCTTGGCGCAATGAGGGCATGCCTGATAAAGCTATTCCAGAACGTATGTTTACACTATTTGCTATCAACTTACAAAGGGGAAAAGTTGGAAAACAGACAGAGCATACTCGAATTGTGGAAGATGTTTGAAGATGTA
This sequence comes from Ambystoma mexicanum, assembly GCF_040938575.1. Lineage (NCBI taxonomy): Eukaryota > Metazoa > Chordata > Amphibia > Caudata > Ambystomatidae > Ambystoma > Ambystoma mexicanum. Next base: position 99,147,126 of record NC_090925.1, read on the forward strand.
GGGAATGACCCCAATGTCAGCACAGAGAGAACCAATCAGGTAGGTGCACAAGCCACGGCCCTGCCTCCTTATAGATCCTTTCCTTTACTGCCCGCCACAGGTTACACCAACCCCGCCCGTACTAGCCTCTCACTGAGCCCAAAAAGAGAACACCAGAAGAAAAAAAGATAAACCCAGAGACTCATTGATAATGGAAAAAGAAAACAAGGCCCAAAGAGAATTAGAAGCAGAGCTAAAGAAGGCAGAGAAGGAGCTGGCAAGAGCGGTGCAAGTACAAGAGGAGGGGCAATGAACAACAGTAGGCACAGACAAGTGGAGGGTATCTCTTTCAATATCGATAGTAAGAACATAAAAGACATTAAGGTAGATGCAAGCAAAGAATCACCCAATTCTAAATCATTCTATTTGGGACCAGCCTCCCCTAGAGAAATTTCCTCCCAGTTGCATGCACTAAAGGGACCTAGCAGGGAAATGATCCTAGGGGATTTATATCTAACTTCATTGGGAAATTATCATACTCGGGTAATTCGTTAAGTCACAGAGCCAGCATGAAACCTCAGAGCTTTCAATGAATGTCCCAGTCAGGATCATAACAAATGTTCAGCTTTATTTCCCATTGCTTTGCACATTTCAAAGCTTGATTCAGCCTAATGACTCAAGTGAGAAGCTCTCAGAGGCCTGTTGTAAAGCAGGTGATTAATAGAGGGGATTCACAGGTCCCTTTGTGTGAGGTTCCATTATCTCCAGATGGTGGGTTTTATGGGGGAGGGGAGCAGAGTTCAGAGTGTCCATTTTTAAGTGCAAGAATGTTATTTTGAACTTTAGACAGTTATCAGCTGGATCGCCATGTTTATGAATTTATTGAAATTTACTGACCCTTAAGAAATGCAGTATTTGCTCCCAATCTTTTACATTCTGACTTTATTATTTATTTTAGACCATTTAAATCAAAATCGGACTAATGAGAAGGGAAGAAAGTAGAATCTATTCCTAAAGGGACATGGATTAACCATGCTTAATGGACCATGCAAGGGGCATATCTTGGGAACATTCACCAGATATACTAAGAAGAGCACATCCGTGCTTGATTACTGCTATATACAAGTATGTCAAGACTTGTCCCAGCCTAATTAATCATGTGAGCAGCTATCAGATGCCCTTTGTGAAGCAGATGATTAATAGATGGGTCTTATGGGTGATTTTGTGTGAGTTTCCATTATCTCCTGATATTTTATGGGCAGGCAGAGTTCAGAGTTTCAATTTTCTAAGTGTAACAATTTTATTTTGTACCATAGACCTTTATCAGCTGGATCAAAATATTTATGAATTTACTGGAATTCATTTCAATGTATTTGTCCAACTATGTTTTTATTCAAATGTTCATTAAAAAGCACATTACCACGTAATTCTCTAAAAATGTGCCTATGTGGGTGGGGCAGCCCATTAATCAAAGGCCATGGCCTTGTACTGATCTCAATTTGTTCCTTTGATGAAAGATGAATATTCTGATTTGTCTCTAGCTGACAAACTGTTTCTTGGGGTCTTGGGCCTTCATTCATCATGTTTTCATGTAGGCTGAATAGAAATCAATATCAGAGCAACTTGAAAGTCATCAAATACAAGCATTGTTTAATCCATGCAGATTAAACAGTTAAGTATTCACTGTAAACCTTGAACATCTAATTATGGGCATTTGATACATTTAAAATATGATTCTCTTTATTTATAGGTGCATCATGTTGTACAATGTTATTTTTCATTTGGAAACACATGGCAAGTTTGAATATGAAATTAACAAGTGATTTGCTTTTTTTACTGCAGATTGTAGCACGATCATCTTTTGTGCACATAATAAAGTTACAGTTTACTGATCAGGTGACCGATATGGATGTTTGATAGATGCTTCCTCTGCAGTGTAGTGATGTTTTCTGGTGTCTTGGCCTCATGTAAATATAGAATAGATACTATCTTGCTTGTTCTGTGGCCAGCCCTTTGTTCATTGTGAAAGTAGTCATGTCATCCTAATTGGCAACATTAGAGCCTAACAATAGTGTCTAAATGGGTGACTCAAACCACAATTGATGGCTGACATTACTCCCAGTAGAGCAGTGCAATCTTTCATTAATCTTTTGGAGTACTGAGACTTTACAGGATGGCATTGAATGCTAGTACAATGCAACAAAGAAAATGTCAATTATAACGCAATCATGAAACATACAAGCAAATCCACATTATGGGGATAGTGTCCAGGCAATCTACATCAATTAAGGAGTTACAAAGGCAGGTTTTTGGATCCACACCATGCTGTCATTGCCAAGATACATATTTGCATTATCAACTGGTTTCAACACAAACCTCTTTGATATTTCATTATTTTTGGCTGCAGCATCAGTCCTTGGTGTGGGATATTTGACCACCAGTAGGCATGATGGCGAGGAAAACGATCTTATGGGTCATGCTTATATTAAATGCAATTATCGTGTGTTATCACCTCAGGATATGATAATCTATAAACAGTGCACTGACAGAGCACTTCAAACTAATTGTGTCTCGGCACACCCGTCAATGGTCATTCTGCCACCACTTCCTCAACGACATGAAAGTGAGAAGCACATGAACATGCAATGGAGGAATACAAAAAATGATATAGTGAGTGGGTCTATACACACCCTTACTCCCATACACAGCACTAGCCTTCCATCTCAGTGGCATCCAATCATCTACTAGCTCTATCCCCCATGACATCATCAAACGTTTGAGGAAGAAATGCAGGGAGAAATGGCAAGAAGGTGGTGTTGAGACCCAAATCATCCACATCATTTTCCATATATAGTTATTAACATGGGTTATTGACTACATAGTGGGCATACTTTCATTAATAAGCACAGTTGTGCAGCTGATACAATTCAAAAACACATGTTTTCTCATGTAGGTGATTTTCTATATTTCTCACGTGACTTGTATATCCATCATTTCTGTCATGTTTCACACATCCGTGAATAGTCTAAGAGGTGGCTGAAGAATTGTGTTTTTTTTAAATGCACACACATCCATAAACAAACATATCTGATGTACTAAGATGAGCCCATTAATATATTTTAATAATTTAGCAGTAATTCCTTTGCTGGATATATTTTTATCAGTTTGTGTCTGTTGTGTGCATTTAGCTTTCACATTTAGAATATGTACTCTAGGCTCAAGTGTACATTACTAACGTTTGAGTGTCTTTACCAAATAGATCATATGACTTAACTTCCCAATCAAAATTGAACCCTTGAGTCAAAAAAGGAATTTCACGTTTGCCTTAATATGGTAATGATACAAAAGATTGACAAATACGGGTACATATTGTTTAACAGTTATGACATTTTATTTCATTTGATAATAAATCATGCTTCAAATCAATAAACTAGTACATTGTAGACATGTCTTATCTTCTATGATGAATTCTTATTCTTTCTGATAGCTTTTTTTAACTCTGTATTTTTTAGACTGTATATAATAGGATTACAAACTGGAGCAATAGCAATATATGCCAAAAAAGAGAGCTTGTTGTCTGAAAATGTGGACGCCGGTCTCAAACAGGTAGCAAACATAGACCCATAAAAAACTAAAACAACAGTAAATGAGAGCCACATGTGGAGAAGGCCTTGCGACGTCCGGTGACAGACTGTATTTTCAGGATGGATGAGATGATGTTGATGTAAAATATGATGATGAAAACAAAGGACATCACTGATAATAAAGCACTCATGATGAAGGTCAGCAATTCAATAGTGAGAGTGCTGCTGCATGAGAGCTTCATAAGGGCTGTCATTTCACAGAAGAAGTGGTTGATTGTGTGGCTCTCACAGAAGGAGAGCTTTGACATTTCTATGGTGTGGCCAGTTGGTTCTATGAGTCCTATTACCCAGCATGCAGCAGCGAGCCACATACACACAAAGTTATTCACAATAGTCATGTAACGTAGTGGATGGCAGATGGCGATGTAGCGGTCATAAGCCATGACTGTGAGGATGTAAAATTCTACTGCCATCATGGCCAAAAAAAAGTGCATCTGTGTCAGGCATTGAGTGAATGAAATCCATGTGCCTCCTGGAAGAAGCCGGCCAGCATTGGTGCAAATACGACTGTGGTGAGAGAAATGTCAGCGAAGGACACATTTGTGAGAAAAAAATACATTGGAGTGTGCATCTGTGAGTTAGAATAAACTGTAGCAATGATTACAAGATTTCCAACCCAAGTTACTAGGTATACCATTAAAAATGCAGCAAAGAGGGGTACTTGCATCTTCGGAAGATCGGAAAACCCCAAAATGAGGAAATATCCAGAGGAGTTCAGATTTTCTTCTTTCATTCATCCAGTGATGCAGAAAAATTAGATTTTTTTTAAAAAAATTCTGCAAATTGTAGAACAAAAAATACATTGAAACACAATGTTTGGTTAGAAGAACAGTAGAAAGCATAATGTTTGAAACAGTGGTTTAAATCGCTTTTGTCCACAACTGTTTTCCAATTTCAATGTCCTCAATTTATTACATGGATGAACAGTAGGGTTTGGTCTTGCGACCATCAAACGAGGTAACAGTGAAGACCTTTAGTTATGTGACATGCATCGAACAATGCTCGTTCATATTGACAATGTCATTAATTCAGTGGGCCAGATCAATACATTTTTTGCTCTTGGCTATTTACACTTTGTGCCATTATACTCGCTTCGGCTGAGCATTTGTTTTATAGCCGAGACTGCTAACTGTGCAGGCTTGCACTTAGCATAGAGCATTGAGGTTCCTACCTCCAGTGTGCAAAACCCCCAGGATACCCATGGGAAGGGGATGAATGGTCAAGTCACCATCTGTAGGCCAACCACAGGTCGTGTGGTTATAGAGTGGGCCTTACTATAACATTGGGAGTGGTCATGGCATCCATGACCACCTTAATGGGTGGCTGCATGTGTGAAAAAGCCCCCTGGAACCTTCATTGGTGACTACACCTTGTAAAGGAGCTGAACGCCTCATTATGTCACTGTGCCCTGTGAAAGAGCCCAATAGCCTCAGTGGCTGTCTACACCCTGTGAACAAGCTCAAGAGCCTTAGTGGGAGGGTTGGCCCTCCAAAAGGGCCTGCTAACCTGAGTGGGTGACTAGGCCATGTGAAAGGCTTATAAACATTAGTGGGCGGCTTCACTCTTTGAACAAGCCTGAGAGCCTTAGTGGGTGGCTCAAACCTGTGAAAAGCCTGCAAATATTAGTGAGAAGCAGTGCCATGTGAAAACAACATAAGACCCTAAGTCGGTGGATTTGTCTTGTATGAAAACATAAAGTCAGGTGTTGTGGTCAGGATTTGAAAACCTAATTTGCACTTTATTCAATTGCATTTGTAAGACAGCAACTGGTCCAGTTAAATCAACAATTATCAAATTCCCAATCAAACAATTCATGAAGCACTTTGCTCCTCTTTTGATTGTCTGGCCTGCTCTGGCTAACACATCATCGTCAACATTGAGGCTGGTATCATAGCTATAGGTAATGACATTCAATACTCTTAAATAAGGAAGTGCTTGTTCATGTTTATAAATGTCAATCATACAGCTCTGTGAAGCTTCTTCTATTATTAGGGACAATAGTTATGGCTGCAGTAAAAACTCTCAAGACTTGACTCTGTTGTGGGAAGATGTAATAATTCCACAGCTATTTGCAATTGTATCTAGACAGACAGACAACCTGCTGAACTAATACTGTCATGGGTTGCTATCCCCTCGCATAAGCTAACTTTCCAGTAGATTGGCATCACGCATCTGTGTAGCTGATGTGTCTGCCTTTTCTTTGCCTTTTTTTGTTATAAAACATTTTATTGGTGTTAAACATAGGTAAGGTGGGTACACATTAAGCGTTACATAATAACCTCATAATCAAACCAAAGAAATCCGATCTATCCGTTAATACAGTACAGTTTGACCACAGCTTATTCCGGATCATCGTTCCACATGTTACAACACACAGATTAAATTTGCATCCTCCCACTTCTGCCGCATCTTTTTAGCTTTCCCAGGGCATCCTCTAGCTGTATATATGCGGTGTTCCATCAGCATGCAGACAGTCACATCTGCTATCCATTGCGCAACCTGCAGAACAATGTTTGAGCCCCATAGTTTCGCTATATTGCGCGTAATCAGTCCCGTGGTCGTGGAGAGAAATAGCTTTTCAAAGCATGTTGTTTTCCCTCCTCCTCAATGCCCAGAAAAATCATTTTTGGATCTCCAGGAACGGCACGGCCCAAGACCACAGATAGCTCATTACAGCATTGTTGCCAGTACTCTCTGATCCGGGGGAAATCACACACGATATGGAAAAAGGTGCCCTCTTCCGACCAACAGAGTAGGCAAACAGGGTCTGTGGCGCGATTCCATTAATACAGTGCAACTCGTGGGTATAATATACCTATTGTAAAATGTTTAGCTGTATCAGCCGGAGTCTAGCAGAAATCGCAGTTTCTCGTGGGTACATTAAAGCTGTCAAGCAGTCTTCAAGCTGTATAGGTCCAACATCTCCCTCCTATTTAAATTTCAAATTGCAAAGTTGAGAGTTAGCAAAGGAGGATATGGCAGTGTACATGACAGAAGTGATTTTATTAGAGATGTGTTCTATTACTATATTCCTTTCTATTGGTGTGCAATCTGGCATGTTCAAAAGTGCGGGAAGGTGTGTATGCAGTGCGTGTGTCAGTTGGAGATAGTGATAGTATTCCGTTTTGGCGAGGCCAAATCAATGAGACAAGTCCTCAAAGGAGGTGATTTTAGCACCTATAATTACATCTCCGACTCTAGTCATTCCCGCTGCTATCCACCCCGGCCATGTCGGCAGCTTATCCACTTCAGGCAGATTGCTGTTTCCCCATTGCGTTTGTACCAGGGTGATCTTTTATCCCAGCCAATATGTTTATGAGTGTTTCTCCATATTAGTGTGTTGTGCACCGTCATTGTACAGGGGAGGGGTCTCAGCATTTTTGATAGAGACACATAAGCGGAGGCACGTCTTGCATCGCAGTGATCTCTGCACGAATATGGGGTATGTTTCTATTCCCATGTAGGATATCATTGACCACCACCATTTGGCTAGCCCAAGAAAAGGATTGCAGATGTGGTATCCCAATTCCACCTTCCCAGATGGAGCGTTGTAGTGTCCTCAGTGCAATACTTACATGCCCCCCCGCCCATAGCAGTGTTCTCAGGATGCTATCAATTTTGTGGAATTCCAGGTCTGGTATGCGGAGTGGGGCATTCTGCAGGATATATAGAAAATGTGGTAGGGCAAATATTTTGAAGAGTGCTGCCCTTCCAAGTATTGTCAACGGGAACAGCGTCCTGTGTCGGGCATCTGAAATGAGTCTCTCTGTGATCGGGTGTGGGTTCCTGGTTACGTATTCCGAGAGGTCTCTCGTGACCTGAATACCCAGATATCGGAAATGTGCAAATTCAGTTTGGTATGGGCAGTGTGGAGGGATTGCTTGCATCGCCCCGTTGACCGGGAAGAGGATAGAGTTGTTCCAGTTTACTTTTAGACCACTGAAGGACTCGTATAGTTTTAGTATTTGTGTGACTTCTGGGCAAGATCGAACCGGGTCTCCCAAGTAAATCAGAAGGTCATCTGCGTACAGGGAGACTTTATCTTCTATGCCCCCAGGCCAACAGAAGCCCCTCTACGCGGTGGTATGGCATAACAGTATAGCTAGGGGTTCAAAGATCAGTGCGAAGAGTAATGGGGACAAAGGGCATAATTTCTGTGTCCCCTTTCCTAGTTGGAAGACTCACGAAGGCCACCCATTTACTCTAACCTCTGCCAGTGGAGATTTGTACAGGAGTCGGACCCATCTCATAAAGGTTTCCCCAAAACCCATTTGTGACATGATTTCCCAAAGAGCTTCCCAGAAGACTGAGTCAAAAGCCTTCCAAAATAAATAGCTAATAGTGCCAAAGGGTTCTGGAGCGTGGAGGCTTTTTCCAGCGCCAGTCTGCGGATGTTCATGCGTATGTATCTTTCTGGCATAAACCCACACTGGTCCGGATGAAGCAGTGCGGTTATTGCTTGTTGCAGTCTGTTGGCCAGGATCATTGCTTCACTATTAATTAAGGAAATTGGTTTGTACGAGCTACTCTGTTCCATGGGTTTATCCGAATTTGGGATCACGATTATGGTGGCTTTGCAGAGTTCCAGCGGTAGGATCCCCCGCTCTTTGCAATGCAGGAACATTTGAAGTAGGTGCAGGGCCACATCATTCCCTCCTAGTCTTTTCCATATGTCAAGCGGGAACCTTTTGGGTCCCAGAGGTTTCCCGGATTGCAGTTGTGAGATGGCAGCGACCACTTCCTCCTCAGTAATATCTTTTTTCCAGGAGTACTTTTTGTGTTGGGTCTAGACAGGGGAGAGTAATACCATCAAGCATTGTTGTGCTGATGGGTTCGTCTGGGGGTTTATATGGGTTGGCATAATAATCTGCAAAGGCCTCTGCAATATTGCGGTCTGATAATAACAGGTCCAATTGCGCTGTTCTAATTTCCCTGACATGTCAGAGACCAGAATCTCTACAATCCAGCCAAGCAAGAATCTTACCAGCCTTATCCCCAGTTTCGTACATTCTCATATGCATCTCTGAATGAGCTTGCTTAGCATTGTCTAGGGCGACATTGCAGAGGCCTTCCTTAGCTACCAGAAGTGAGTGGTGCGTATCAGGTGACCCACAGGCTATGTGCTCCACTTCCTTCTGCAAGGCCTCCTGCTCACCCCAGAGGACCGGTTTGTATGCCTCCCACAGCACTGCTGGGTTATCCACTTAGTCGGCATTCAGCTCAAAGTATGTGGTCGTGGTCTCCTGAATACACTCAATGAGTTCCGGGAAGCCGGGATAGTAGCTATTTAGGCAACATGAGGGGGGGCATGGTCTATTTGTAGTTAGCTCCATCATCAGGGGTGAGTGGTCGGATATACCGCGTCTGGGCAGGATTGCACTTGTTGCTCTGTGTTCGTCCATCGTTGGGAGGATGAAGTAGTCCAGCCTTGAGAGAGATGCATGGGCCCCAGAGTGATAAGAGTACCCACATTCTGTCAGGTGCACATCCCGCCAGATATCTTTCAGCCCAAGCGCTGAGACGAAGGTGGCGGGCTTAGTGTTTGTCTTAGGTTTCCTACCTCGCAGGTGTGTGCAATCCAGCGTTATGTCCATAACATCATTAAAGTTCCCTCCTATAACCCAGATATTGGACATATGGGCTGAAATTACGGTTGTGATGTCTTGTAATAATTCAGTGATTCGCAATGGCGTGGCATATACTGCTAGTACTGCAAGAGTTACATTCCAAAGCGGGCCCTGTAGTAACACAAAACTGCCTCCAATGTCCTGTACTACTTTGGATAATTTGAAGGGGAGTCTCTTATGCAGTGGTATAAGAACCCCTCGGGAGCCCATGGAGAAACCAGTATGTAGTGCTATGCGATAGTTGTGCATGTCGTGCCAGCCAGGTGTTTTTCTGTGAGGAGAACAATATCCGAGGTATGTTTATTAAGCAGTTGTGTAACTAAGCGTCGTTTGATCCCATTACCTAGGCCATTGACATTCCATGTCAGGAATTTTAGGGTTTTAACACTGTCTCCGGCCATTTCTGTTGGAAGGATGTCTCGCACGTGGGGATCAGATCAGCGGGTTGTTGACATAAGGTACTTATACATTTCAGCCGGTGGATCGAAAACAACAACAAATTTCACACACATCACAACTTTCCCATCTCCCTCCCTATACTCCATCCTAACCTGAAGCATCTGTCATCCGAACATTATTGTTAGAGGAAAACAGTTGGCTGTCAAACAGTCAAACCTGGCCCATTGTACTTCTCTCGTATAGTCTGGGAAGAAGGCGATCCGGGATCCATTGTATGTTATTGTGCCCTTGACGCGGGCCATCTGGAGCAGTGCATCATGATCTCTATAGTTCAGTAATTTTGCAACCACTGTACTTGGCGGTGCGCAGGGCGTCGGTCGGCCAGTTGACATACCGTGAGCACGTTCAATCGAAAAGAAATTGGAGAAAGTTTTAGGTGCGAGCATGTCCGTCAGCCACTGTTCCAGAAACAGTTCCATGTTTGGCCCTTCCTATTTCTCGGGCAGGCCCAGGATGCGGACATTGTTGCGCTGCGAACTACCTTCCCCTTCATCCACTCTTTCTTCCATCGTTTTCAGTTGTTCCATGCTACAGATTCCATCCTCTGCCCCAGATATACGCTTTTCTGCTACTCCCGTACGGAACGTCAGCTTCTGGAGGTCGTGACGCACAAGGGAAACATCTGCACTTATGCCATCCATCTTTTTTTTCCATGGAAGCACGAAAGTTGGCAATTGCGTTCATAACATCCTTCAGAGATGTGGTGTCTTCCATTTCGGCTGTGCCGTCTAGTATCTCATGAACAACAGGGTTAGTCACTGCAGCAGTAGCATACTGGTCCATTTTGCATTGAGTGGAGGTCTTTTTAAGTTTGTCCTTGACCATGATGCCTTGTGGGCTCAGATAGGTTGTCATTGATGTCCTGTTGATTCGAGCGCGATAGGGGATTGCGCTTAGGGATAGCTCAATTTGGTTTTGGCCGCAGTAAGGATTGTGCAGGCGTTATTTGTCAAGTCCGTTCCAGTTTCTGTGCTATGTAGAGTGTGGGGTTGTCCCCCTCTAGCCTCCGCAGCGTAAAGGTGTTAAACAGTCTGCAACTCCTCAGTAATGCCTGCTGGTATTGAGCAAAGCTGGGGCACACGGGACAGTAACTGTTGACGTGATTAGCCACAGGTATCGTTGGTCAGTCGCTTCGCCTTTCTGGGAGTTTATGGCAGGTTGGTTCCGGGCAGATTCACGTGGCCCTCTCAATCTGTGTGATAGAGTCAGGATGTGATTCCTCCCTATCTGGTTCCGTGCCACTGTGTCTCGGGTGTAGCCACCCAGTTGGTCTCACTGTCCGTCACACTCACCCTGTTGTTTTCCTTGTATGGGGGGCCTTTCCCATGTGCACTCTGTCTCGTTATGGTATTGCAAGCATGTGTGTCTTCGTATCCTTTTGAGTAGGTTTCTCGGTTTCTACCAAGCGGGCACCCACTCAGTTGCGAGTGGCGGCTGGTTAGTGGTAAAGCTGCATCATGCGCCACTGCATCCCACTGCTGTGGTGCGCTTGTATGCTACGTTTTCAGGAGGGTAGTGACCCAATGCTGCAGCGACATTAGAGAATTGCACTGCAGTGCTGAGATATCAGCGCTGTGTAGCCCCCCGATGTGGTTCACACTGTCCTCTTATTGTATTGTGCTTCCCTGTGGCAGGATGCACGAGGATCAGCACCAATGTTATAGTGAAGTAGGATGGTCAGGGGCAACACAGCTGTAAGTGTTTTAATATCCATTGGGGGGGTTGGTCAGCGGGTGCTGTCAGCACCGTTTGCTCTTCGGTAGTGCAATGCAGAGCAACTTAGGGTCGGAGGTGTAGGTCCTTCAGTGTGCCTCATTGAGGTAAGAGTCCCTGGGTGCCCAACTATATTTGGGTACCCAGCCCAAATAGCCCAATTCATTCACAGCCCAACTATATTTTGTGCCCAATTTGCAGTGCAGCTGTTACGCTCACCTGGTTCCCACAGGGGCGTCGATCGGACCCAGACAGCTGCGGTCTCCACCAACGTGATGCCTAGTGCCGAGATGGCTGTCTGGACTAGCCCGCCTAATCTCGTCTGCTTGATCTGTAGAAGTATTCTCCTGCAAGTGGAGAAAGGGATTTAGCCACCCGTGGATATGAGTGATAGCCCCTTCCACTGTTCTCGTTCTCCCTTCTAGTCACCTCCGTATTCCCCTTTTTTTTTTTTTTTTTGGTTTAGTTGATACACAACTTTTCAAATATGTACAAAAATACACATTAATACGAAACAACAAAAGGAAAAAAAGGATTAAAATACCAAGGGCACATGAGATAAACATATTAAACATATTAAGCATCTTAAACAAAAACAATAAATAAAAACAAAATACTTTACATTTCTTATACCTTCCGGATAGTTTAAATACAATATCACTGGGTAAAGTAAAAAAGAAAAGTAACCAAACTGACACCTCTCAAGGGCCATAGGGACCCCACACGACTTAATTTGAGGCAGCTTAGGTATTGGACTATAGCAATCTGTACTTTTTCTCTTGGGGTCAAAAACATAATTTGCCATTTGTAGTCACTTGAGGTGCGACATTAGTGATGGACAATCTACTAGCAGAGTTTCAGCGTTTCTTTTTGCAGCGTTTCTTTTTGCTGAACATCAATGCAATATCTGCAGTAGTTTTGTTCCTGTAGGATCAGTTTCCGTCTATATAGTACATCTCTCGTACCCCATAGATTAAATCTAAACCGTTGGAAATCAGATCGTATAGCTGGAGATGGACATTTCAGCAGGTACTTAGCAATGATACCGTAAGGCTTAACACCAAACACCCAGACATTAAAGTCTTTATAGAGGGAGCCCTTCGCTAAAGTTCCCGCCCAATCAGCGCAATAGAATTTTACTTTAGCACGGTCAGGGTTCTGAAGTAACAGCTCTAATGTGACATTTGCCTCGCTCATATGGCTAAATACACACTTCAGCCAATTCATTGGGTATGTATTATCTGATTTTAACAAGGCGAGGCCAATACCTCTAGAATTGTCCCACTATTAATACCCAACAATCACTTCCGTAGCAGGGCACACTGTCTCCAACTTGCCTGTGCATACAAAGACACCAACCCCAGCTCATACCGCATCATAGCGATCGGCGTCGCTTTAGGTAAGCCTAAGATCGCCCTCCAATACTTCGCCTCTAAGGCCTCCCATGGCGAACCCTTGTTTAACACCATGCTCTCCACACCATACAGTACAATCGGAACAACTTTAATTTTATAGAAATCAGCTGCGTGTTTCAAGGAGAATTTACCAAATTTTTTTATGATTATTCTAGACTGTGAGGTCAATTGGAGCAGTTTACTCTGTAGCATTATTCCGATGTCGCCCTTGGATTGTCTATTTGAGATTTCTATCCCCCAGGTATGTATATTCAGACACCTTTTCCAGCTTGGTGTCTTGAATCGACCATGAGTGTGTAAGGAGGAACCACCTTCTGTGACCCTGCTTGGATGGGCAGGCAATTACTTGCAATTTACTGATATTAATAACCAATCGGTTTTTACAGGCGTATTGCCCAAGCTTTACAAGTAACCGCTGTAAGCCTTGTGGGGTCTGGGACAAAAGGACAAGGTCGTCTGCATACAACAGATACGGGATCTGCTGTGCCCCAAACCTTGGCAGATCACCGTTGCAATACAGAAATTCATTCCCAAGGTCTAAAATGAAGAAGGTTATCCCCTTTTAGGAACCTCACCTTATGTTTTTAAATGATGAGCTCTCCATCCTGCGTGGAAGGCAGGGGCGGGTTGATGCCGGTTACTTCACTGGTTTGAAGGCGTGGGAGAGTTCCGGAGAGTATTGACTCTGAGGTTCGTGGCAAGGTTCGGTAAGTATCAAGTTCATAGAGTTCAATATGTCCGATGATTCACTCTTGCCCCCCCTTGCTTCCTTGTCTTGCAACTAAGATCGTGAGAAGATACCCCTTGTGGCAGTTGGTGGCGCTCAGGTAAGAGTCTGTATTACCCGACGCGTCCTGTAAAGGTTGCCGGTGTTTAACGTGTTGTTTTCTTTCCCTTTGCAGGTGCGGCATATGAATATGTGGAGAGTTATAGAATAATGTCTCCGGTGGTAATCAGGTAAGTCTATGATGATAAGTGTTTTATCTGTTGGTTTTCTCGGCTCACCTTGTTGTTTTCTTTTGTCCCTCAGGTGCCGGAGTTCGGCAAAGAAATGATGGAGGCAGCGCCGAATCGAAAGATGCTGCGAGGACTGGTGAGTATGGCGCGGTGCTGCAGCTGGAGATGCAATGCGTACAGAAATGATGTTCTTTCCAGGTCCGGAGGCGAGATGGATCCGAAATCAGGTGAGGAAATCGAAAAAGTTTGTTTTCTAATCTTGTCCTTTTCTTTGCTTTTGGTTTTAGGAGCTCCAGATTCGAGGCGGGCGTGGCAGAAGACTGGATACAGACTGTAGACACAGTGAGCGTTACGCTGCTGGATGCAGAATAACGCGAAGCATGTGCTGTTGTTCGGGCGTGGTTTAAATAGCCTCCAAAGTAGTTCCAGGTAAGAAGTTCCCTAGAACCACGCCGAGTAAAAAATAGTCCCTGTAGAAAAATAGTCCCATCCAGGCCTCACGTTGGCTTGGACTCACTAGCAGCATGGTCTGCATCAGGTAAATAACGTCTATGAGCCTGGCGCCTATGGTGCCAGGACTGATTTCCATGATGAGCCTGGCACCTAAGGCTCCAGGACTGAACCCAAACAGCGCCCAGCCGGGGCTGTTGGGATTTTAATAAGTATCTGGATGCCTGCTCCCAGAGCTGATGGGCTTGGTCCTGATGCCCGGGGGTAGGCATCGTGACAGCACTCCCCCCCAAGGCCCCTCCTAAAGTTGTTCTTCCCCTTGGCCCTAGTTTGTCTGGGAAGTCCTGATGGAATTTCTTCACTAACCGAGGTGCATGAACGTGGTCACTAGGCTCCCATGACCTTTCCTGCGGTCCAATTGATTAAATAAAAAAGTTTAGATTTAACCATCTTGGAGTCCAGGATATTTTTTACCTCGAATTCAGGTTCTCCATCTATCAAGATGGGGTCAGGTGGTTTGGTTAATCTTGTTCCTGGTTGAACTGGTTTTAAAAGTGAAACATGAAAGACAGGATGAATTTGCATATTAGAGGGTAATTCCAATTTGACGGCCACCGGGTTGATAATGGCCTTAATGGTGTAAGGTCTCAAATATCTAGGGTTAAAAGTCTGAGTTCCCTTCAGAGGTATGTGTTTTGTAGCCAGCCAAACTTGATCCCCAATCTGGTATTGTGGAGTTTCACTTCTATGTTGATCAGCATTTTTCTCATATTTCTGTTTTGCTTGTTTCAAATGTTCTGTTGCCTCTTTAAAGGCTTGTGTAATAGTTGAGTGCAAATGATTAACTGCAGGCATTTCTAAATGCTGAGGCGAATCTAGTTCTGAGGTTTGAGGGTGATGTCCATATATGGAATAAAAGGGGCTTTGTCCGGTTCCTGAATGTACAGAGTTATTGTATGCATACTCGGAAATCCATAAAATATCTTTCCAATTACTTTCGGTCTGGTGTAGCATGCAACGTAGGTACTGTTCGAGGGTCTGGTTGGTCCTTTCCGTCTGACCATTGGTCTGGGGATGGTGACTGGTTGATAACCTCACGTCGATTTGCGCCAATTGACAACATTTCTTCCAAAAATGTGAAATGAATTGACTACCTCGGTCAGAGACCAATACGGAAGGAAATCTGTGTATTCGAACAATGTTTTCGAGGAACTCCTTGGCCAGAATTGAAGCAGAAGTTAATCCCTTTAAAGGAATAAAGTGGGCCATCTTGGAAAAAAAATCCACATTAACTAGAATGGTGTTAAATCCATTACATGGAGGTAGATCTGTAATAAAGTCTAAAGATAAGGTGCGCCATGGTGTAGGTGGAATATCCAAAGGTTGTAAAAGTCCAGCTGGTTTTTTCTTCTGACTTTTGTTTTGGGCGCATATGCCACAAGACATTCCAAATGACTTTACGTCTTTTCGCCAGATAGGCCACCAGAATTGTCTCTTAATTTTAGCTTCAGTTTTTGCGATACCAGGGTGCCCCTCCATCAGGGTATCATGATAATTGGAGATGACTAGTTCTTGTAGATCCTTGTGTGGTAGAAATAGCCGCCCTTGATAATAAGGTAGAACATTGATGACTGAGTAGTCCGGGCCTTTCTTTACCCAGTCCTGCAGGGCTGTTGGATTGAAGAGTTGTTGGATCTTTACCCGAATATCCTCTAGTGTCTGTAGTGTAGTTATGCCAAGAATTCTATGTTCTGAAATTATAGGCACCCGTTCCGGGTTCGCATATGCTTCTCCCATCCCTATTCGGGATAAGGCATCTGCCTTGCCATTTTTACAGCCTGGTCGACAAGTGATCACGAAATCGAACTCGGCAAAGAACAATGCCCATCGAAGTTGGCGCGACAATTGGGCCTTGGCTGTTTTTTAAATACTGCAGGTTTCGGTGATCAGTGATTACAGTAATGGTATGCCTGGCACCGAGAAGATAATGCCGCCAAGCCTTGAAGGCAGATTTGATGGCTAATAACTCTTTATCCGTAACCGTATAGTTTAATTCGGGTGCCGAGAACTTTCTGGACCAAAATGCTACTGGCTGAAGTTGACCGGTTTCAGGATCCTTCTGGGACAGGACAGCTCCCATGGCTAAACTGGATGCATCAGTTTCAACTATCTATGGAAGTTCAGAGCGTCGATGCTTTAAGACAGGTGCAGACGTGAATTTCGCTTTCAGCTCTTGGAAGGCCTTTTCAGCTTCTTCGGTCCACAAGAAGCGTTTGTTTTTTCGCAAAAGTGCTGTGATACGGTGTACAACATGTGAGAAATCCGGGATGAATCTGCGGTAGAAATTAGCAAATCCGAGCATGCTTTGTACCCCTTTAACTGAACTGGGTGATGGCCACTTGAGAATTGCGTCCACCTTTCGAGAGTCCATTCAGACTCCTTTTGGAGTCAGGATAAATCCGAGGAATTCAAATTCCGTAGCATGAAAAACGCATTTTTCCAATTTTGCATATAACTTGTGCTGGCGTAGTTTCTCAAGGACTGCACAAACGTGCTTCACATGGTCTGATTCTGAGGAGGAGTACACTAGAATATCGTCTATGTATACGACAACACAGATGTCAATGAGTTCACGAAGGACATTGTTCATAAAATACTGGAAGGCTGCTGGTGCATTGCACAACCCGAAGGGCATCCCCTGGTATTCGAATAACCCATACTTAGTGCGAAAGGCAGTCTTCCATTCATCGCCTTTCTTTACACGTACCAGTTAATATGCCCCTCAGAGATCTAATTTAGTGTAGATGCAAGCGTCCTTTACTTGGTCTAGTAATGCGGGAATCAGAGGCAATGGGTATTGGTTCTTAACCGTGATCTGATTTAATGTGCGGTAGTCTATACACGTTCTGAGGTCACCTTCCTTTTTAGGCACAAAGAACAAAGCTGAAGATGCAGGGGATTTGGATGGACGAATGAAGCCATTAGCAAGGTATTGGTCCAAGTATTGTCGCAGGTGAAGGTTTTCGGGTTCCGTAAGGGCGTAGACCCTACTACATGGAGGTTGTGCACCGGGTATGAGATCGATTTGACAATCGTATGATCTGTGAGGTGGTAAGGTGTTGGCCTGTTCCTTTTGGAAAACATCCTGGAATTCTTGATATTCCTGAGGTAACTGCACAACTGGAGTAGCAACTGTGGCCAGGCCTTGGTTCAAGGGTTTTTCGCGGTAACAAGTATGTGCACAATCCGGGAAGGTTATTCTCTTCTCTCGCCAATCAATACAAGGATTATGTGTTTCCAACCAAGGTATCCCCAGTATTATTTGGAACTGCGGGGCTTTGATTAAATCAAACACAATAGTTTCTCGATGCCCATCTTGACCCAATAATGTCATCTCTGTGGTGGAATGAGTTACAGGCCCAGAGGCAATGTCAGTTCCATCGACTGTGGTGATGACATCCAAAGTGGTCTTTTTGCAGAGAGGTAGATTCATCCTAGTAGCCAATTCGTGGTCCACATAGTTTCCTATGGCCCCGTTATCAATGTATGCCCTTACTGCGTGCATGCGTGATGGCTGCCTTGGATCCACAAGGACCATTGGTATGATGAAGTGCGAGGTCTGAGTATCCTTCTTCAAGCTCGGCAAGCGGACCTCTACGCTTGTCAGGCGAGGTTGTTTCCCGAATCAGGCTCGGTTTTTTTATCAGCAACTCCGACTACTTTTTTGGATGGTTTTATAGGGCAATCCCGTAGAAAATGTCCTGAGGCCCCACAGTACAGACATAATTGCATCTGCCGTCTCCTTTCTCTTTCCTTTTGAGTTAAGGGTCCCTTGACCCCCCGATCTGCATCGGTTCTGGTGCATCGGTTCCTTTGAGGGTAACATTGGGTTTAACCAATACCCGAGTCTCGAACTTAGCTCGATCAGCCTTTCTACTCTGAAGTCGGTGGTCTAACTGGACCACCAAGTCTATATATTCTGCGCAATCCTGAGGTGGGTTCACAACTTGGGCCAAAACATCTTTGAGTTCACCCCGAAGTCCACGATGAAATAATGTAATTCGTTTTACCTCTGGCCATCCGGTTTCCACCACCAACCTATTGAAGGTTGTGATATAGGTTAGTTGATCCTGGTTACCTTGTCGTAGGGATAAGAGTTCGTTATCCAGGGCCCGTCCCTGTGAATGTCTGGCAAATAGTCTCTCCATGCTCAATTGAAACCCTTGGAAATCCCGAAGAATAGGGTCATCATGATTGACTAGTGGAATTGACCAATCCGCTGCGCTGCCACTGAGGTATGATAGTACAAAGGCTACTTTGGTTTGGTCGTTCGGAAAAGCTCCAGGTCTGCATAAAAAGTGCAATCGGCATTGGTTCATAAACATGGCAAACTTTTTCGGGTCCCCAGCAAAACGTTCGGGTGGAGATAAAGGAATGCTCCCTGGTAGAACCACTTGCACAGGATTGCTCAATGAAACAGGAGTTGGATTCCCCCAGAGTCCAGGTAATGGTGTTTTCCCAGCTTGGTTTTGCAGCAATTGTCTAGCAAGATCATCAGTGCGCTCCTTTGACACAATCAGTTCTCTCCTGAGGGCATTAGTTTCTTGGCGCGCAGAATGCACTTCTGCCCTAAGTTCCCCTAACAATAGGGCTGGTTGGTCGGTTTCTGAGGTTTCCATGACGCCCGGGTGGGGATTTCTATATAGGCTTTGCGTTCTGTTACGCTCACCTGGTCCCCACAGGGGCGTCGATCGGACCCGGACAGCTGCGGTCTCCACCAACGTGATGCGTAGTGCCGAGATGGCTGTCTGGACTGGCCCGCCTAATCTCGTCTGCTTGATCCATAGAAGTGCAAGTGGAGAAAGGGATTTAGCCACCTGTGGATATGAGTGATAGCCCCCTCCCACTGTTCTCATTCTCCCTTATAGTCACCTCCGATATCTCCTTTTAGGAACCTCACCTTATGTTTTTAAATGATGAGCTCTCCATCCTGCGGTCGATTGCAGGGGCGCGTTGATGCCAGTTACTTCACTGGTTTGAAGGCGTGGGAGAGTTCCGGAGAGTATTGACTCTGAGGTTCCTGGCAAGGTTCGTTAAGTATCAAGTTCATAGAGTTCAATATGTCCGATGATTCACTCTTGCCCCCCCTTCCTTCCTTGTCTTGCAACTAAGATCGTGAGAAGATACACCTTGTGGCAGTTGGTGGCGCTCAGGTAAGAGTCTGTATTACCCGACGCCATTCGGTAAAGGTTGCCGGTGTTTAACGTGTTGTTTTCTCTCCCTTTGCAGGTACGGCATATGAAGATGTGGAGAGTTACAGAATAATGCCTCCGGTGGTAATCAGGTAAGTCTATGATGATAAGTGTTTTATTTGTTGGTTTTCTCGGCTCACCTTGTTGTTTCTTTTGTCCCTCAGGTGCCGGAGTTCGGCGAAGAAATGATGGAGGCAGCGCCGAATCGAAATATGCTGCGAGGACTGGTGATTATGGCGCGGCGATGCAGCTGGAGATGCGATGCATACAGAAATGATGTTCTTTCCAGGTCCGGAGGCGAGATGGATCCGAAATCAGGTGAGGAATTCAAAATAGTTTGTTTTCTAATCTTGTCCTTTTCTTTCCTCCTGGTTTTAGGAACTCCAGATTCGAGGTGGGCATGGCAGAAGACTGGATACACTCACTGCGTTACGCTGCTGGATGCAGAATAACGCGAAGCGTGTGCTGTTGTTCGGTTGTGGTTTAAATAGCCTCCAAAGTAGTTCCAGGTAAGAAGTTCCCTAGAACCACACCCGAGTAAAAAATAGTCCCTGTAGAAAAATAGTCCCATCCAGGCATCACGTTGGCTTGGACTCACTAGTAGCATGGTCTGCATCAGGTAAGTAAAGTCTATGAGCCTGGCGCCCATGGCGCCAGGACTGATTTCCATGATGAGCCTGGCACCTAAGGCGCCAGGACTAAACCCAAACAGCCCCCAGCCGAGGCTTTTGGGATTTTAATAAGTATCTGGATGCCTGCTCCCGGAGCTGATGGGCTTGGTCTTGATGCCCGGGGGTAGGCATCATGACTGCAGCGAGCGGATTGTCCCGATGTAGTGCTCATATGCCAGAGGAGGCGGTGTGAGTCTGAGGTTTCAGGTTTATTGGTGCCATGTCTCTCTCCACTCTCTCCTCCACCTCTGACCGTGGGCTTCAGCACATCCACGTGGGGGCGACATTTATGTTTTGCCATAGCACAAGTATTATAGGTGGAGTCTAGTGCGTATAATAAGCGTGTTGTTGTAAAGTGTCGAGTCTCTGCGCAGGGACAGGGGTTGCTGTCGACTCACCGGAGCTGTTCGTCGGGTGGCAGCCCCGCTTCTCCTTCCCGCATGGCACACCAGGTGGGCTTGCGCTTGCGGTCTGCAACACAGCTGCTCCCGGTCAATTTCTTGTCAAATCTAGGGTCGCTCCAGTGTTTGTTGCCCCTCTATCACCTTCATGGATTACGGGTTTAGCAGCCAGGCGGCAACCAGTGAGTAATAGGGTTGGTGTCACTGATAACTGCCATTTGTTGTCCCTTGGCCCCTGGATGGTGTCAGGGCAGTCTCTCTATTCCACCTCCAGTCTCCCTATACGTTCATGGCAACTGTGGGTCTCAGCTGCTGTCTTTACTCGGGCTGGTGCGACTCGCTCTAACGCCAGGTCCAACATGTCACTCATTGGTCCACAGCTCCAACGCATCCGGTCCACAGATCTGTCGGCTCGAGTGCTGGGTGTTATACCATGGGTGGCTTCTCTGCTGTGGGCCACACTCACTTGCGGCATCGCCCGGGCTTGGTGGCCATTTTGGGCTCAGATATGCGCGCTCACAGGCTCTTAGCTCCACCACAGATATCTCCAGCAATATTCTGCATTCTTCATCCGCCAGTTCCGTCTGTTATCCCCAGCAGGAAGATTCCTTATTTCGACTCGTTTTTCAGGATGTTTGGCAGGATTAAGCTGGCAGCTGAGGAGCTTCAAGGGCCTATGTCCTCATTGCTCGCCGGCTGGCCATACCACCCTGCTTTTTCTTTGTTGACATGTCTGTTTCCAAGATAATGATACTGATAATGATGTGTTATTTATATAGTGCCTTAATCCAAAGTGCTTTACAGAGCACGTATTTACATACAATATCACCCAATCGAAATTGGTACTCATTTATCGACCTTGGAAGGATGAAATGCTGAGTTGGCCTTGCCGGGATTCAAACCTGCGATCTGCAGATCACGCTCAGATCGCAGCAGCGAGTGCTCAACCTGCTGAGCTATTTTACCGGCTTAAGGCCCGGATCAATGAAGAGAGCATCCCACAGATTCCCCCCACCACCATAGTTTGTGCTGAATCTGCTCCTAAAATGTGCATCAGGGTTAATGATGTACACTACCTGTTGATAAAAACATGTATGAGCTTCACATGTCCTGTATTGTTAGACAGAGTTGCTGCATGTGTTCAATCTTCAAATCATTTTGTAAGTATTGCAGCAAAGCATCCATGCTCATTTGCACAGTGTATCCTCTTTGTTATGCTTACTGCAAAGTCTCTTTTCCTGAGACATGCAGATGGAAAGTGGACAGTTTTCCTTTGTAACATGTTTGCGCAAAGGACACCAGCAGTTACACAATGTTTAATTCACCTATCCATGGATCACCCCACAATGTTGAAAGCAGTTTCCTCACTAGCTGTGCCACATCAGCATCAGCATCATTGTCTAAGGCACTGTCTTTCACCACAGTGTTTAGGTTGAGATATGCACCAGAAAGGAAAATATGTAAGTGATGCATTGTGATGGCAACACCGCTTGATGGCCTCCACAAATGTTGTAACATGGAGCAGACATAGGACAACATCTGACACGGATACAGTGTTAACAATTGCACATCTGGAACTGTGCTGTGAATGCTGTGGTAAGCTGTATTGTACTACTCGTATAGCCTGTCCATTGCGTATAAAGTCAATTTTCAAAAAGTGGCTATCAAGGCCTTCAAGTAGTGCAGTGATGTTTTGAACCACTTGCAGTTGTTGCATGATAAGTCCAACTGAAATTGGAGCTGAATTGTCGGGGCCTCACTAGAGATTTATTTCATCATCATCATCATGATAAGCTTTATTGGACAAATTGTCTTCAGCTATAAAACACCAATACATATAGTTATACAAGAACAAAAGTGATAAGAATAGCAAATACAAACAAGTAGTAAAACCTTAAAAAACATTATATACAGTTAGAAGTAAAGGTGGGGAATTCCCCTTCTTGTAAAATCCATCACGCTAAGACTAAGTGGTCTTCAAACTTTTTTGACATGTGCCCATGGGCCCAAAATTCTCACCAACAGGCTGGAGGGTGTCATGGGCACCAGACTATGGGACATTATCAAGTCGCCCTCATATCCAGTTCATGGTAGGCAGAAGGGAAAACAGGCAGGTGCATTGTGGGTGAAAGCATGGAGAGCAAAAACAGAGTTAATATCCATGTCAGCCCCTGCTGCCATAGAATAACATGAGACTTCCTGTTCCACTAGCATGGACCCCTTTTTGGCCAATCCAGAACTAATGCAACGCTCTAGTCTTTGGGCGAGACTCCCTATAAAAGCCACGCCCAAAGAACAAGACTTGCTTTGTGTATTCCTCTGTTGCATCCAGCACGCGCTTACCTGATCCCTATCCCTGGAGTCTTCTACGGCTTACCTGCAGTTCTGGCGCCCGGTTGGGCCTCCATCTTCGCTACTACGAGCTCTGCATCTGAAAGAGAAAGGAACAGAAGCATTAGTACAGCGCCAGTCTCTACTCACCTTTCCGCGGCTTTCCGACGGCGTCGGCAGCTTCATTCTTCACTCGCGGTCCTTCTGATCATCACCACCCCTCCGAGTTACGGGTCTTCTGATCTTCACCGCCCGTTGGACCTTCCTTTGGCAATCTGCAAGGAAAGAATACACAAGAGAAAGACAGGTTAGTCTTTATAGACACTCGGTGAGAAAGAACCACAAAGATAATACAAACCTGCACATCTTCCTTTCGAACCCAGTGAAGCAACTGGGAAATTCGAGGACATTGGACATTATACGCACTAAGGGTCAGTGAGGTAACTGGCCCTGGAACTTTATTCGGGACTTTCAAACGTTTTCCAGCCACACATAAGGGGAACGGCTGAGCAATTCTTTTCAACAGCATCACCAGAACAAGCAAGGAGAACAGCTTCTAGTCAGCACGGCAACCATCCGTCCCGCACCATAACACCCCTGCAGAGCCAGGACGGAGAGCCCACCTTCCTAAAACAAGAGGTGAGCCCTCCCCGTTAGACGCTGCACTTGAACCAACGGGGAGTCTCAAGGGAGGGTCTAGGGGTCTGGGTACTATTCTAAACCCATTCTTTGTCTCACAGATAGAACCCCGGTGAAGAGAGTAAGAGCTGGTTTCCGGGTGAGGGGAGAGCAGAGCAGAGGTCGAAGGAATCCATCGCTCCTGCAGAGATTCAGGTGAGCGTGACAGAGGGTTTTCTCCTGGCCCTGATTCACCCCAACCAGTCAGGGTTTATACAAGGGTGACAAGCATTTAATAATATTAGACAAATTGGCCATCTAGTGGAAAAGGTACTCAAAACTCCTGTGGTCCTCCTTTCCTTTGGTGCTAAGAAAGCCTTTGAGCAGGTGGAGTGGTCCTTTATGTTTAAGGTGATGGACAAAATGGCCCTGGGAAGTGAATTCAACAAGATGGTCCATGCCAACTATAAATCCCCTTCAGCACAACTTCTTAACAATGGCTCCTTGCACAGGGCATTTGCTCTGAGCAGGGACACCAAACAGGGGTGTAACTACTCCCCCTTGCTATATAAAATCTACTAGAAGCCGATACTTCAGACCCTGTGCAAGTCTGAGGTCGTCCATGGGATCCCCCTTGGCGGGTGCCCAACACAAGATAGCAGCCTTCACAGATGACACGCTGCTTCCACTCACGAACTTGGGGGCATCGCTGGGGTAAGTAGGAGAGGTCTGACTTTGCGATGGTCGCCGGACTGAAGATCAATTTAACAAAATCAGAACTGCTCAATTTATTGGGTGGAGGGAGGGAAGTGGCGGCTTTGAAGGCATATTTGCCTTTCATCTGGAGCCCCGAAGGAATCCGATATTTCAGAATACACAAACCCAACCCTGTCGGGCTGGTACATAGCAAATTATCCCCCAATGTAAAACCACTATTAAAACTGACCTCCACAAATGGAGTGCTCTTGAGGCATTCTGCGTGGGCAATCTTGCTGTAGTTAAAAGCGTTACTCTCTCTGGCTTCTTTACCTGTTCCAGGCACTACCAGTGTCGGTCCCCCAAAACCTCTTTAGAGAACAGCGAAAACTAACAAGCAACTTCATTTGGGTAGGCAGAAGACCCAGGATTAGCCACCATCTGTTAACGTCTCCAAAGAGCTAAGGAGGTATGGCACTACTTAAAGTTCAGCTGTACTTCGAGGAAGCCCAGATTCGGATAATAAGGGAATGGTTTGCGGGACATGAGGGACAACTATGGGTTGGTGGTAAAGCAAGAAATAAGGAACGTTCTTTGGCTACCTCGACCAGACGGACCCTGCACATGTACCTGAGATCCATCACAAAATTGATAGCCGACACTTGGGATAGGCTGACCAAAATATATGGTATCACTTCTTTCCCGTCCCCCTTCACACACATTTTCCCAAATCCTGGATCATGTGATGCAGCTTATAGCACGAGGATGGAAAGGGACGGAAATCACATCCATCCAAGACGTACTTCGGTTGGTCTGGGAAGTTGTGGTCTTAGAATGGGCAACATATACTACGAACAATGAGCTACCTCGATTTTCCAATGATTGGACGCACATACTTACATTTCTTAAGACAGACTATAGAGTACCCCCAGCACCTGAAACTCTTGGAACTTTAGGATCACTAACCCAGGCTGGTGGATGTAAGCTGATTGTGTGATGATATTATTGATGTACCTTAGATATTGTGACTTCTTCCCATGTCTGTGCAGGGTGCCACAGCATATGGGGCCGGTGACAATCTGACTATTTCCCAGCAGTAGTACAGTGGAAAGTGGTGATTTCTAAACCTTAAGCTCCAACCAGTGCTACCACAAGAAAACATGTTCACACCAACAACCGGTTGAAACAACACATTCCATGGCCTACGGAAATGGGAAATCGACCGGAACATTTCAAAATGGTAAAAACCTTCAAATATTAATAGACAACAAACTAACCCTTAAATAGCAAGTCAATGCAGTAGTAAAGAAGTGCTTCTACCACCTACACACAATCAAGCGGATACTTACTTTCTTCCCCTTCCCACATAGAACACTTGCTCTCATCTCCCTCATTGTGTCAAGAAAAGACTACGTCAACAGCATCTACTTGGGAATGCCAGATTACCTGACCAAATAACTACAATGAATACAGAACACAACAGCAAGACTACTCCTCAGACTAACTTATAGAGAACGCATCACACCAACACTACATTGGCTACCAGTCACCAAAGGAAAGTTCTACAAAACACACGGCATACCCCACCGAGCAATCCATGGCCCAGGAGTGGAATTCATACAGGGAGAAATGTCAATCTACAAACCAAACTGAACACTAAGGTCCAGCAACAACATTCTCCTTGAACCAAAACAATGTTCAAAGCAGCTATTTGGTGAATTAGCATTCTCCGGCATCCCTGCAACACTTTTGATGTCACTCCATATTGAAATACAAACACCAGATGACCAGTCACAATACAGAAAATTGCTAAAAGCATGGCCTTTTAACACACTGAGCTAAACAGGAAAGACTGTCAAAGGGAAACAGCCAACACAAGAGAACATTCAAAACCAACTGAACCAAAACCTTGATAGCCCAACAAAAAAAACCATTTTTTTTTATTTATTTTTATATTGACTTGTATTTCATCATAAAAAAAGATTTTTACAAGAGCGCTTTCTAAACTGTGAGAAGTCCTTTCTGATTTTGTCTGCTGAGTGATTCGTGCCTTGCATTTTACTTCGCTATTTATGCATTTAGATCCTAACTTCCGGAGTATCTATTATTCTTTCGAAAGCCAGGTGTAAAAGTTTAGCAGTCGCCGTGTGCCATCGAGTCTTTTCACCTGTAATCAGGCGCTTCCACCAAATACCTTCATTCCCTGCAAATGATGTGGCCGTCAAGGTGGAAAAATAGGTGATCCTGGCCTGGTGAAGAGCAGGGCATCGCATCAATAGATGTTTTATCGATTCAATGTCATCCGGATTTGCACAGAGTCTGCAGGGTAGTTTCTCCAAGCCCGCTCTGATCGCTAAGATTTCTCCAGTCGGTAAGACGTTTAGGCGAGCTTTTAAAAGGGTTCTCATCAGTAGTTTGTCCGGGTATTTTTTACAGTACGCCATCGGTTCTTTTAATTTGTTGGTGTTCATGGGAAGGTGTACTAGAAGTTTACACAATGAAGCTAAATCAATCGTATTGATCCAGTCCCAACATTCAAGTTTTGTTTTTATTCTAGTTGGGTTTTCTTTCAGTTCTGTTTCAGTACATACTATTTGCTGTAGTTTTTGTTTTTGGTCCGTGGCCCACTGATTCATAGTCCGATTTGAACCTTTTTCCAGTTCTGATGCCATTATTTGGTAGATTTTGGGACTCTCAGGGTGAATAATTTGTTTACTGAAGTTGTCGTCGACGAGTCGGATGCAGATAGCCTTGACTTTGCATCCCCAGGTGATTGCTATTTTCCTTGCCCTGGCGTTAGAATACTGCGAAACCAGCTCCATTTGCCCTTCTTTGTTACTTTTTCTGATTCACAGTTAATTGGTTTAGTTGGTTTTCTTGGTGACGGGATCTCCGTCAATGAAGATCTGTGTTCCTGATCACGGAAACGTAATGATGTAGCTGGTTTTTTGTCTCGAACAGACTTGTAGTTTTGTCTCCTCTCTTGTCTGTATTCAAGTCTTTCGTCACTTCTTGACTTAGGTAGCCACTGGGCTTCTGTCGCTGGACTTTGACCTCTTCTTCCAGATCTATATAGATCTTCGGTTCTAGATTTTAACCTGTAGTCCCTTTTTGGGGAAGTACTGTGGATGTATCTTGAAGAGTCTTTAGGGATTGCAGTGGGGATCTCGAATAAGTTATATCCCATGTGAGCTAGTTCCGAATAGGTGTCACGAGACAGTTCCTTCAGGGCGCTCTGCTTAATATGCAGATACCCCTTTGCTAGTTTTTTTCTGTGATATGTCTCGATTAGTGTAAAATCGTCCGATTTTCGGTTTTGCAGAGTTTTGGTCTTTTTGAGAGTTTTCAGCACCGTGTTTCGGTTAAAGACCATGTACCGGTCAACTGAAGATGTTTGTTCAATCTTAAAAAGACGTGTCTCCAGTAAAGATGGACCCCTATGTCTCATATGATCTTCCCTCACGCTTCTCGGTGGACTCTTTTTTCGAAAGGACTTAGGGACTACTTCTTCAAGTTGTTTATGTTGGTCACAGGCTGGCAAGACTGGAACATGGGTGGAGTCGTTTCCTTCTGATTTTTTTTCTTGTGCCCGAGTGTTGGATACTGTGTTAGGATTTGTAGTTTGGACATGGGTGCCTTTCGTGGCCGTAAGGTTCATTGGGACCTCTTTGGCTCCGTCTAGGTGCTGGCTTAAATCCATTATTGAGCTCTGCGCTATGAACTCTTCAACCGATCTCGGAGAGGAAGACGTGCAAATTACTGAGTTATTTACACTATTGGTTTGCACCTGTAAGCTCATGATTGCTTTTGCTGGTTCCTTTTGGTTATTTCTCTTTGCCATCAGGGGGTCCAGGGCCGACACTGTTTGTTCTCCATTTTCTCTCAGTTCATTGCTTCATGCGATTTTCAATAATGGTTTGCTTTTAGTTGCAGGTGTTACCATTTCTAGTGATTCAGTCGTTTTCTGTTGATTAGACATTGTTGCAATACTTTGGGGATGTTTTTCTATTTGCCTTTTGAAGACCGGTGCCAAATCTTGAGGCACAGAAGGCTCTTCAGTCTGAGATTCCCTTTCTACAGTGGCCGAGGGGGCTTGATTTAGACGGGACATTAAGTCTTCTAGCCTACTCAGCTTTTTGTCCCAAATGTCACTGCGCTCTTTGTTTTTTTGGTCCAACGATGTAATAAAACCTTCGACGAAAATCAATTTACTATGCATCATTGCGGTCAGAACCGAACTGTCTTTTATTGAATCGTTAATTGCTTCATAAAGCTTTCCGAACGGAGCTAGGGCAATGGGGATAGCTGACATAATGATTGGAAGGTCTGGTTTTTTTTTAAGGAGACTCTTTGTTTCCTGGGGCTGCAATTTCACTTAGTCTTCGATTTTTTGGAGGTGATCTGAGATGGGATGTTTGTTGAGATGCTTGGTTTGCAGCAAACCTAAGACCTTCCAGATTGGAAATCCCCACTTCTGGAGGTCGATGTTCTGGGAGAGGGCGTATGTCTGGTGATGTTACGTGTAAACTAGATTTTCGTGGTTGGGCTTTTTTGGGCGTGGACGAAATTTGTAAGTCCTGTTCGGGGCTTTTAGGGCTCCACAATTTGGACGCCTCTTGTTGGTTTGCCTCCTGCCTGTGCGATTTTTCCATGGGAGATCGGAATTCTCCCTCTGTGTTCCTAGTTTCTGGATTTTTGTCGCTCTCTGTATTTGGATCAGATGTATGTTCTTTCCTTGGATCGCCCCTCTCAAGTTGCTCTTTATTTCTCGGGGGTTCCAAGATTTCTTTATCTCCCCTTAGTTGGTTTCTTCCAGGCGCTTGCGTCTGAGCCTGGTTTCGCAGCCCAGACACACCCGAGGTTAGTTTCCGTGATTTACTAACTGGCGGTAAATCCTGGATGGCCTCTAAAATTTCTGCGTCTGACAATTCTTTTGTATGGTCTAGTTTTCTTTTGAATTGTTTGTTTATAAAATCTTTCAGGGCACTCGACAAAAGGGGAGCCGGTAGGGTTGATTTTCCTGTTTTCCTGGCTCTATATGCTTTTGTTTTTACATTTGACGAGGACAATTTCTTTCTTTTTTGGCTTTGTTTGGGAAATTCCTGTGAGACTTTGATTGGTAATTCCCCTATAGTAGCTGTCTCCAGTTCTAAAGTCGAGTCCAAATGCATAGGTGCACATGGATTCCTTTGATGGGTAGACAGCTCCATTGGTGTCCCACACAACTCATTACCCCCAGCATCCTCGATTCCATGTGCAGAGGATTCCTCTCCAACTGTTTCTGGGGAGGCAACGTGAGAATCAGGTTTGTTTATTGCCGATTCTTGAGCGGCATGATATTGAGCCTCTACCGTATTGGTCGTTGAGTTTGTGCTGCCAGCTTCGCCCGTCGTGGTTCCCCTAATGGGCCCCTTACATCAGGCTGCAAGCTGGCGTCGTTCTGGGCGGGCTTTGAGCTCGAAGTTTTCTCCTTGCTTAAGCTCTGATTTCCAACAGGGTTTGAAATGCGGCCGCGTTTCGCTCTTTATGAGCGCCCCCAATTTCTATCTCCTTTATCCTTCCCCCTCCCGGGGTCACACACCCTTTGCCCACGGCCAGATGCGCAGGAGCACGGGCCACCCGTCCTCCGATGGGAGAGTCCTGTGCGCCACTCGTCTCGTTTCCGAGACGGGAAGGCAGAGCCTGCTGGGTGGGGGAGTGGTTGCCGGAGGGAAGGGGACGAAGCGACCGAGCTCCTTCAAAACTCACGGCGTCCAGGAACCTCGTTCCATGAGTCCATGCCACCGGAGAAGCCGGGGACACAGGTAAGACTGGTAAAGTGTTTTTGTTTGCTTCAGTGAATTTCTCAGGTAGTTCTGTTATTACCCCTTCTAGGTATGAGTCTGAACTGTCCAACCTATTTAAGGTTGTGTCAATCAAAGGACTTGTTGATGTGTTTGTTGGCACAAAGGAGGTCATCGAGGCACACTGAGATCCTGCCTCTATCCCGTGAATGGTTTCAGGCCCCTGTTGTTGTTTTACTGTGACCCCTGGTGATTGGGTCGGGAAAAAGATGATTTTCGCCGTGTTTATTGAAGTTTTGGTGGTCGAAGGTACGACTATTGTTGTTTTTGGCGGCAGGCGCTGTTTTTTCTGTTCTTTCTGTTTTTGAATAGTCACCGTAGGTTTGGGTTTTATTTTCATTTCTTCATTCTGCTTCAGGGGACTCCGTTGAATTCGGAGGACTACTTCTGAAGAATGGTCCATTGTAGTGGTGTTTACCGATTGAAAGGGCTGCGTCTCAGAAGTTACATTCAGTTTTCGCAACTCTGTTGTCTGCATTGTCTGCATTGTCTGCAGCAGACTGCAGACGACTGCTCTCGCTCCGCTCACGGCTCCGCTCACCGCTCCGCAGAAAATGAGGGGTTTAAGGTGCTTCTCAAGGCGTAGACAGCGTAGAAAGACTGCAGACGACTGCTCTCCCTCTGCTCTCGCTCCGCTCACCGCTCTGCGGAAAATGAGGGGTTTAAGGTGCTTCTCAAGGTGTAGACAGCGTAGAAAGAGTGCAGACGACTGCTCTCCCTCTGCTCTCGCTCCGCTCACCGCTCCTCGGAAAATGAGGGGTTTAAGGTGCTTCTCAAGGCGTAGACAGTGTAGAAAGACTGCAGACGACTGCTCTCCCTCTGCTCTCGCTCTGCTCACCGCTCTGCGGAAAATGAGGGGTTTAAGGTGCTTCTCAAGGCATAGACAGCGTAGAAAGACTGCAGACGACTGCTCTCCGACTGCTCTCGCTCCGCTCACCACTCCGCGGAAAATGAGGGGTTTAAGGTGCTTCTCAAGGCGTAGACAGCGTAGAAAGACTGCAGACGACTGCTCTCCCTCTGCTCTCGCTCCGCTCCATTTAAAAACAAACAACCATATGAACCCGGCCAGACCAACATAACCATTCCATAGAATGGCACAGACTACTAACATCACTAACTAACCCTACAAATATCCTGCATACTCATCCTCAGACACCACACGCACATGTTTATACCGGTTCATAAACCTAAAACCACCAAAATGTGCAAACACTTAACAACACCCAACTATACACCACATGCCACCGAAAATGTAATCAATTACACACAAATCATCACACACACACACACACACACCACACGCACATGTTTATACCGGTTCATAAACCTAAAACCACCACAATATGCAAACACTTAACAACACCCAACTATACACCACATGCCACAGAAAATGTAATCAATTACACACAAATCATCACACACACACACACACACACACACACGCATAGAGCAAACACTACATAACCCTTACCAACTAAAAACAAACCCAGCACACAGTGACTGGTTTTTCAGAACTAAAGCTAATAACTGCACATCAAATCGCTCTATCGCTTTCCCTCTCTATCACGCTAACTAAACCCGCCCACCCCTCCTTCCTTTTCAGTTCCGCTAAAGGGCCTGGAGACCATGACAATTCCAGCAGTGCACGGTATACATCAGAATAACATAACTAGTGCAGCAGTGGCCTAGTCATACATTGGAAAACAGCACTGAAATGAATTGTGCAAACTCATTTTCCTATTGCGTTAGCAAGGGCCGAGGGCAGGTTGTAGCCTTTGGGGATGTGTTACCAAGTATAGAAGCATCCAATCTACAAAATGTACAAACTTTACTAAAACATTGTACAAAAGCATTAATTAATCCCACCCCTGTAAAGCATACAAACAGCTCTGTGCAAATATAAATATATACTAATTGCTCTGTGTTTGAATGACAAGTGGGAGGAAAAACAAGCAGGAATTAAAAGTGTAATTATCAAAAAATGTATTTCAGGTAGAGAATCGTGTTCTAACTGCGTGAAGTGTCCAAGTTAGATGGACAGCAGGGGGTGCAACAGCAAGGAATGTAGTCACACTTTGTCTGAGCTCCATCTGGGACATAATATATTCTTAATTTAAACAGAAATATTGTGAACTAAGACTGCAGTTGAGTATACCTGGCAACCCCACAGACTCTTGTGATCTAGAAAAAATGGCAATCCGGAAACTGGCATTGTTTTTCACCTGGCTGCTTATTGCACATGTTCGATGCAGCCTCGAATGTGAAATTCTTGAATAGCTGGCAGCCTGCTACACAGCCAGGAGGCGCTGACATAGAGCACGTGATTGGGCTGCATCGGTGCAGCTACAGTAACACATCAGGCCTGATGTACTCCAGAACAGTGGGCAGTGGCGTTGCTGAGGCCAGCGTACAAAGTGCAGTGATGGAAGGGCATTTTTCTAGGTGGTCTGGTGAATGGTGGAGTTCTGCCCCCAGCTTTGGTGGTGGTAAACCAATGGACGCAGCAGAGATCATCTGATCAAGCTGGCTGCAAAGGACCAGGCTCAGACACGGACACACCAGGTGGGGGTGCGGACCCGGTGACCGACTCAAGCAATTTTCTGATGGAGTAGGTCAGGAATAGTGGTTCTCCATGCCCGGCAAACACCACCATTTTGATCACGGCTCCATAAAACTTAACGCAATATCCCCACAGGGATGGATGGTAAAAACTCTTGTCACACAGTCACACAGTTCTCTGTGGGTCACTCCTGGTGCTCGAACCTTTAGTGACCCTCAAACCCGGCATTCTGGCCCACACAGGACATAGTTAATTCTATGGACATTTTGACATCTTGGCTGGTTATTTCTGACACCCAGGGAGACACAGATGCACAGATGCACAGAGCTTTACCACAAAACTGCAAACACCTGGAAAGGACCACTAACACTCAACTAAGAATGGGAAGCATCTCACAGTGGATTGCATAGATATATTGCTATTGCAGCCACTGCACACCAGTACGGCACACCAACGCAGCGGTCATATCAATAATTTAAGATGGCTAAAGAAAAGCAAAAGAAGATGTAGGCCACCCCAAAATAACTACTCATGAAACCACAGACAAGCAAGCAACAGGACAGAGTGTCTTGACTCATACAGATAATATGCAGTCCATAAATAGCTCAAAAATGGTATGGAAAATTTTAGACATCCTCTGCCAGACCAAAGTCTTAGAACAGGCGGTGGAGGATGCTCAGTGTAGGGCCAGATGAAGTAACCTGTGCATAGTTTGGATGTTTAAGAGAGCGGAAGGCCCCTCCATTGAGCTGTTCTTGGACAAATGTTTTCTCAACATTTTAGGCCCTTCAGGGCTCTCCAATTTTGTGGGATAGAAAGGGAACACCAAGTACCAGGAAATCCTCCACCACTTAGTGGCCTTCCATGTGCAATAGTCGCCAAACTCAAATATTGTGACCGCAATGCAATTCTTCAAGCAGCCAGAAGAAAAGGCCCACTTGTACATAATAGTGACACGGTCAACATATTCAGAAGGGCATTGCAAAAAGCAAGGCAGTCTTTGGAGGCGATCAAGAAGAAAATCCAACCGGGGAGATCAATTACGCATTATTCCTTCTGGAAAAACTCAAAATCTTCCATGAGGGTGACGAGAGGTTTCTTTTTCTTTAGCCAAATGCAGAAACGCAAGAAAGCCAAATATACGTGGACCAAGCTTGCAACTGCTTTATTGCAACTAATCACTAGGAGCTACGGGAACATATAAGGAAACCATAGGGCTCTATCGTGGCTAACCTCTATGAAGATGTTAAGACACATAGGGAAACCATAGAATGACTGTAGTGAATACACATGAGACAGACCACAGGCCTCAAATGCATGGAGGGAGAGATACAGGCTCTGCAGCACAAAGCACAGAGACAGTGTTTGTAGCCAAGGACAAGGGTGGGTAGAATATTTCTAATTCCCGAGGCAGTGAGCCACTTGCAAAAATTCACCATAAAATCCTCGTAATTGCAGACAGGAGACCTTTGTCTTGCGTTCTGCGCACACGTGATCCAGTACAGTCGAACAATGGCTATTTGCACGTGGTGAGACGAGGCGCCTTTCCCAGTGATGCAGTGAAGATTGATACATGCGTTACCCACCAGAACTTGCAACCTGAAGGCACTCTCTCAGGCTTGGTGATCAGATCAGTGGAAACAAAGGGGACACATAGGCCTTACCATTACCTTGAAAAGGTATACCAAACGCTATGATCAGAACAGGGTCCCAGGCCTGGGAGGAACCGCTTTAGCCAATTCAGACGCTCTTATCATGGGGTGGTGTTGTCAGAATGCACCAAAGTATCAACCGAAAAGGATACAATATTCAAAAGGATACAGGAGGTAGGGTCTTCCGGATCCCTGTTCACCCGACTTGATAGTCGTGAAGTCAACAAAGACCTTCCAAATGATACAACCCTCTGGCTGATAAAACAGGCAGAGCGATGGATCACTGGAAAGGGCGTGGGTAAGGTATAGTAATCCAGCCTAGGACAAATTAAAGTATCATGAATAACTGCTCCAACCTGAGTATGATGAGTTAGATAATGACAGGAATGATCACACTGACCTGTATCTCTGGGTAGAACAATCCAGAAGTCTCTTGATGGATTCGAAATGAAGAACAAAACGACAGGGAAGGGAAAATTAGTAAGGGAGACTTATCCCGGACGGAACGAGGCTCACGCTAGATACGGGTTGAATTCACCACAGGATAGCGTTCAAAGTTCAGTTCAAAGTCACTTCCAATAATCCTTGAAAGGCTTCCTTCCCACTTAGGGATCAATCCTTCTGTTAATTCCACAGATGCAGGAGTTAGAAGAAAACAGTGTTTGAAGACAACGTGAGCGTGTGGATTTACACGCGGGCAGGAATCGCGCAGCCTGGGCCAGCCGCGTGTGAAGACAACGTGCGCGTGTGGATTTACACGCGGGCAGGGTTCGCGCAGCCTTGGCCAGCCGCACTTGAAGACGATGAGCGCGTGTGGATTTTACACGCGGGCAGGATTCACGCAGCCGGGGCCAGCCGCACTTGAAGACGAAGAGCGCGTGTGGATGTTACACGCGGACAGGATTTACGCAGCCTTGGCCAGCCGTGTATGAAGACAAAGAGCGCGTGTGGACTTTACACGCGGGCAGGATTCACGCAGCCTGGGCCGGCGGCACTTGAAGACGAAGAGCGCGTGTGGATGTTACACGCGGGCAGGATTTACGCAGCCTTGGCCAGCCGCGTATGAAGACAAAGAGCGCGTGTGGACTTTACACGCGGGCAGGATTCACGCAGCCTGGGCCGGCCGCACTTGAAGACGAAGAGCGCGTGTGGATGTTACACGCGGGCAGGATTTACGCAGCCTTGGCCAGCCGCGTATGAAGACAAAGAGCGCGTGTGGATTTTACACGCGGGCAGGATTCACGCAGCCTGGGCCGGCCGCACTTGCAGACGAAGAGCGCGTGTGGAATAGCACGCGAAGGGATAGCTCCAGGAATCAGCGTGTGGCGGAACACACGCTATCGAAGGCCCAAAAGTAGCTGTAGGAATATACCAGGTTGTAGATCAGAGGTTCAGCTACACGACGCCAATAGAGACGATCAGAAGCAGCGAATGAAGTTTCTACGCTGCATAAATACGTGATACCGTAGTTCACGTGACGAAGCAAGTCACGTGAAGTTAGCGACGTGAAAAGTGTAAACGTCGTTTTCCCGGTAACGTATCGAATAGCCTCCATTTGGAGTAGAACGGTCTAGCTGTTCTACGAGCGTAGCGTCCAGCATGCATGACAGTGCCATCCCCCAAAGGGACAACCTCTCCCCTTCTTGTGTGGAAGCTCTTCAATAAAGCAGGAGCATGAATGTTGGAAAGAGGTTCCCAAGACCTATCTTCGGGTCCATAGCCCTTCCAGTCCACCAGATAAAATGGTCTACCAGAACGGAGTTTCATATCCAGTATGTCTTGTACCTCGTATTCATCAGACCCCCGCACAGAAATAGCCACAGGCCGTACCGGCAGTCTAGTAGTGTCAGAGAAAGGCTTGATGAGCGAGACGTGGAATACAGGATGCACCCGCCATCGTTGTGGCAAAGCCAGACGTACAGCAGCAGGATTAAGAACATGGAGCACAACATACGGACCGATGAATCTAGGCAA
This sequence comes from Ambystoma mexicanum, assembly GCF_040938575.1. NCBI lineage: Eukaryota > Metazoa > Chordata > Amphibia > Caudata > Ambystomatidae > Ambystoma > Ambystoma mexicanum. The sequence continues at coordinate 99,183,368 of NC_090925.1, forward strand.
CAACTTCTTCTTGCCCGGAATTCTTAAGTTCTTAGTGGATAGCCAGACTTTCATCCCAGCCTTATAGACAGGTGCGGACACCCTATGAGCATCGGCATAGAACTTGTCACGTCGTTTGGCCTGCTCCAAATGCTGCTTCACCCTTCTTTGTAATCTCTTCAGATCACGAAGCGTACGGCCTGCGGCAGGCGTGTCCAGGGATAGACCGGAATCTAGAGGTATTGATCGGGGGTGTTGTCCATAGAGAGCATAGAACGGTGAAGTGCCTATGGCACTATGATAAGAGTTGTTATAGGCGAATTCAGCCGCCGGCAGTACCGTGAGCCAATCCGATTGGTATTGCAAACACAGACACCGCAGATATTGTTCCATAGTACAATTGACCCTTTCGGTCTGTCCGTCGGTTTGAGGATGATAAGCGCTGGACATTCTATCATCAATTAGTAATGCAGATGTTAAGGCTCTCCAAAAGCGTGACGCAAACTGCGAGCCCCTGTCAGTAATGATTACTGATGGTAGACCAAAGAAACGGAATATATGTTGGATGAATAGATCAGCCAGAACAGCAGCAGTTGGTAAACCAATACAAGGTATAAATAGGGCCAATTTAGTGAAATAATCCACTACGACCCATAGGGTATCATATCCTTGATTTGGGGGGAGTTCCACCACAAAGTCCATAGATATCATGTCCCATGGTTTGGTAGGGACAGGCAGGGATTGGAGTAAGCCCACTGGTTTACCAGGAGTATTTTTACATTGGATACATACAGAGCAAGAAGACACGTAGTTTATAACGTCTTTTGCCATGGATGGCCACCAGCACCACCTTTTGAGCAGGTCCAGTGTTTTCTTCTGTCCAGGATGGGCTGCAATCAAGGAATCATGATTCCATTTGAGGGCTTTATCCCGCATTGAAGGAGTTGATAGATAAAGCACCCCCTGTGTGAATGGTAAACCGTTATGCACGTCTAGATTCATATCCTGGACTACTTGTGGGTTATTTTTTACCCACTCTTGTATTTCGGTTTTTAAGGATGGTTGAACCGAACACCCACAAATCACATGATCTGCCAACAGCTGGATCTGTACTGGTTTTTCTTCCTGCGCCTCTTTACTCATACGGGACAAAGCGTCCGACTTAACATGTTCTCGGGCAGGACGATAAGTGACCTGGAAATCGTATTGGGCAAAAAAGACATGCCATCTGGCCTGACGGGCCGTAAGGCATTTCATGGATTTGAATGCTTGGAGATTTCTATGGTCAGAGTACACCAACACCTGTTGTTTGGCCCCAAGAAGATGATGACGCCATTCTCGGAAGGCATCTTTGATAGCCAGTAGTTCCCGTTCAGTAACGGTGTAGTTCCGTTCATATGAGGTGAGTTTACGAGAGAAGAAAGCCACTGGGTGTTCCTCCTTGGTTTCTGTGCAGACTTGTGAGAGCACGGCGCCAATAGCGACACTGGATGCATCTGCTTCAACGACAAACTGGCGATCAGGATCCGGATGTTGAAGCACGGGTGCAGTGGTAAATGCTTCCTTCAGTTTTTCAAATGCTGCTTGGGCATGTTGGTTCCAACAGAAAGGCACTTTGGAGCTAGTTAAAGCCGTCAAAGGAGCTACTGTTTTGGAAAAGGAATGGATGAATCTGCGATAGAAATTCGCAAAGCCCAAGAAAGACTGTAGCGATTTGACGTTATGTGGAATTGGCCAATTCAGGACGGCCTTTACCTTGGAACGACTCATTCGAGCACCTAGATTGGTAATGTCGTAACCAAGGAATTCCACTTCCTGCGAATGGAAGACACATTTTTCGGCTTTCACATAGAGGTGGTTCTCCCTAAGTCTTTGTAGGACTGTAGAAACATGTCTGACGTGTTCCGATAGAGATGAGGAGTAAATCAAAATGTCGTCCAGATAGACAACCACAAATCGGTCCATGATATCTCTGAATATATCATTCATGAAGAATTGAAATGTGGCGGGAGCATTGCACAGACCAAAAGTCATCACCGAATATTCGTAAAGACCATACCGTGTCTTAAAAGCGGTCTTCCATTCGTCGCCTTCACGAATGCGAACCAAATTGTATGCACCTCGCAAGTCCAGTTTGGTGAAGTAGCTGGAAGTGCCTAACTGATCCAACAGCACGTTTATTAGCGGTAAGGGGTATTGGTTTTTGATGGTGATATCATTAAGTGCCCTGTAATCAATGCAGGGTCTGAGGTCTCCCTCTTTCTTAGGAACAAAGAATAGAGGAGATGCAGCAGGAGATTGCGAGGGTCGTATAAAGCCCATGGCTAGCGCCTTGTCAATGTATTCCTTTAACACGACATCTTCTTTAGGTGTTAAAGAATAAACACGGCCTGTAGGAATTTTGGCACCCGGAATCAGTTCGATAGGACAGTCGTACTGTCGATGAGGAGGTAATTGTTCTGCCTGGCCTTTATCAAAGACATCAGCATAATCAGCGTATTCGCATGGTATGATATTGTCGCATTGATGTACAACGCTGATAGCAGAATCCTCCACCACAGAGGCCAATAAGTGTTGTTTATTTGACACCTCCTGACTGGTAAAGCAATGTTCGTTGCAATGAGTCGAAGGATATTGGAGCGATCCCGAAACCCAGTCAACAGTAGGATTGTGAAGGGTTAACCATGCAAGACCAAGTATGATCTCGTACTGCGGAGCAGCAATAACATCGAAGACGATTTCTTCTGAATGGTTATTTGATAACGTCATCCGAACAGGTACCGTCTCCTGGGTTACCATACCAGAAGTTAACACAGATCCGTCCACGGTATTCACCGTTTCGGGTTTTTTTTTGTTTACTAGGGGTAAGGAGCGGTTCTTGGCATAGGTGATGTCTATATAATTGCTGGTGGCGCCAGAATCAACCATGGCCTTGGAAACCACTTCTCGCTCATCACAATGTAACGTCACCTGAACTATTACAGGTGCATGTTTAGGAATGGTACTGGAGTCCGATGAAACACTCGACATAGGGACTCCTGCTAATGTCGAGTTTTGGCGTTTCCCGCACGCTTGACGGGTTTTTTAGGACATGTTGCCAATAAATGCTCGGAAGAACCACAATACATACATAAGTGGTTTTTTCTTCGGTTCTCCCGTTCTGTATTGGACAAGCGGCCTCTCACGGCGCCTATTTGCATGGGTTCAGGGTCGTTAGAGATGACTGCTGGTGTCTCTGACCGCCCCGAGACTGGCATGAAGGGCTTTTTCTCTCCCTTTCGAGCATTCCTTCGGGCGTCGATTTGTAGAACCAAATCAAGCAGCTCTGGGAAACCCGTAGGAACCACAGGAACAGTAGATAAGGCGTCTTTCAGTTCTTCAGAAAGACCCTTGTAAAAAACAGCCGTTTTCTTGCTGTCAGGCCATTGGGTTTCCGCCGTCAGTTGATTGAACCGGGCGACGTAAGACATAAGGGGTTGGCTGCCTTGTTGTAGGTTAAGCAACTCCAAATCTGTGGCTTGAGTAGAGTAACGCATGTCAAAAACTTTACTCATAGCAGTCAAGAGATCGTCACAATCGTACAACAAAGGGCTATTAGTTTCCAACAAAGGGTTAGCCCAAGCAGCAGCCGTGCCCCCTAAATGGGAAAGCACGAAGGCTGCTTTTGTGGTTAGGTCAGGAAAAGATGTAGGACGGCAAAGGAAATGGAGTCGGCACTGGTTTACAAAGGTTCTGTAGGTTTTGGGATCACCCGTGAACCTTTCTGGAGGGGCCAAGGGAAACTGAGTGGGCATAACCACGTTAATAGTCTCCTGTGGGGGTGCCGTGGTCCCAGATCCGGATGCGGTAGCCATCGGCGCTTGTGTTCCCTGAGGACTACCATGTAGGGCGTCTTGCATAACGTCCATACGGTGCCGTAACATGTCCTGTGCAGTAACCATTTCGTTTCTTAAATCGTGGATCAACTGTGTCAAAACAGTTAAAGGATCCGTACCCTCCATGGCTTCTGATTCTGTCAGAATGCACCAAAGTATCAACCGAAAAGGATACAATATTCAAAAGGATACAGGAGGTAGGGTCTTCCGGATCCCTGTTCACCCGACTTGATAGTCGTGAAGTCAACAAAGACCTTCCAAATGATACAACCCTCTGGCTGATAAAACAGGCAGAGCGATGGATCACTGGAAAGGGCGTGGGTAAGGTATAGTAATCCAGCCTAGGACAAATTAAAGTATCATGAATAACTGCTCCAACCTGAGTATGATGAGTTAGATAATGACAGGAATGATCACACTGACCTGTATCTCTGGGTAGAACAATCCAGAAGTCTCTTGATGGATTCGAAATGAAGAACAAAACGACAGGGAAGGGAAAATTAGTAAGGGAGACTTATCCCGGACGGAACGAGGCTCACGCTAGATACGGGTTGAATTCACCACAGGATAGCGTTCAAAGTTCAGTTCAAAGTCACTTCCAATAATCCTTGAAAGGCTTCCTTCCCACTTAGGGATCAATCCTTCTGTTAATTCCACAGATGCAGGAGTTAGAAGAAAACAGTGTTTGAAGACAACGTGAGCGTGTGGATTTACACGCGGGCAGGAATCGCGCAGCCTGGGCCAGCCGCGTGTGAAGACAACGTGCGCGTGTGGATTTACACGCGGGCAGGGTTCGCGCAGCCTTGGCCAGCCGCACTCGAAGACGATGAGCGCGTGTGGATTTTACACGCGGGCAGGATTCACGCAGCCGGGGCCAGCCGCACTTGAAGACGAAGAGCGCGTGTGGATGTTACACGCGGACAGGATTTACGCAGCCTTGGCCAGCCGCGTATGAAGACAAAGAGCGCGTGTGGACTTTACACGCGGGCAGGATTCACGCAGCCTGGGCCGGCGGCACTTGAAGACGAAGAGCGCGTGTGGATGTTACACGCGGGCAGGATTTACGCAGCCTTGGCCAGCCGCGTATGAAGACAAAGAGCGCGTGTGGACTTTACACGCGGGCAGGATTCACGCAGCCTGGGCCGGCCGCACTTGAAGACGAAGAGCGCGTGTGGATGTTACACGCGGGCAGGATTTACGCAGCCTTGGCCAGCCGCGTATGAAGACAAAGAGCGCGTGTGGATTTTACACGCGGGCAGGATTCACGCAGCCTGGGCCGGCCGCACTTGCAGACGAAGAGCGCGTGTGGAATAGCACGCGAAGGGATAGCTCCAGGAATCAGCGTGTGGCGGAACACACGCTATCGAAGGCCCAAAAGTAGCTGTAGGAATATACCAGGTTGTAGATCAGAGGTTCAGCTACACGACGCCAATAGAGACGATCAGAAGCAGCGAGTGAAGTTTCTACGCTGCATAAATACGTGATACCGTAGTTCACGTGACGAAGCAAGTCACGTGAAGTTAGCGACGTGAAAAGTGTAAACGTCGTTTTCCCGGTAACGTATCGAATAGCCTCCATTTGGAGTAGAACGGTCTAGCTGTTCTACGAGCGTAGCGTCCAGCATGCATGACAGGTGTAGAATGTTACACAGGCCAATGGTCTTCGTGTGACTCTGCAACAATGTAATAGATAGATTTTGGCAATGCCACCCGACATGCTAGAGCAATGAAAATCGAAATGTATACTGGCTCCATAGGTAATAGACCCGAGCTACCCAATTGGGATACCTCTTAAATTTTTTGGGATGAAGTTGATGTTTGTGATGTCACCGGGGTACAAAACCGGCAAAACCAGCACAGGAGCTGTGATAGCTGGAGATTTGTGATTTCCTGTATGAGACCCCACTGGAAGTAGTGGAATGTATTAAAAATACTGTTTCCCTTTTGGTCGGCAATAAAACTCAGGAGGAGTTAGTAGAAGTTATCGGTTTATAGTTAAAGTTTCGAATACAAAGTTTCAAAATGCAATACTTTCAAAACAAAAGGATGGAGAAAAAAAATCGAATGCACTTTTTTTGTATTTTTTTTGGGGGGGTCACCCCCAAACTCCTCTTTTTGGGGAAAAAAACACTATTTTTTCCTATACCAAATCAAAAAAAAAAAACACATTAAAAAAATGCGGTCATTTTTTTCTGATCCTTTTGATTCGAACTTATTGTATTCGACCCTTTTGTATTCGAAATAATGACTGGACACCGAAATTATCATCTTTGAACAATTTACCAACTTTTTACCTCCTTGTCTAGAGAAAGCCATATTGCAATCTCATTGGCCCACCCTTAGCATGGCTATTGAGACTGCACAAAATCATTCAGACACAGTAAAACATTTCCATTACTAATGAAGATAAAACAGATTGAAGCAACCTACTGCTCTCAAAACCAGACATTAGAACAAGGAGGACTCTATAAAACCCAAGAGTGGACCCCAAAAGAGAGGGTAGAAATAAAAAGAACCAGCATTAAGGGTAAGGAAGAGCTAAGGAGAGAAGAACTCAGAGGGATTAAATCACCACCAGCCATCTGCTTCTCATGTAGGGAGACAGGCCATTGTCCCAAAAATCAAAAGGAGGAGCCTATGGAAATAGGATGCCTAAGAGAAGCGGAATGGGAAGAACAAGAGGAAGATCTAGAAACCTTTAGCATATGTTTATGCCGATCGTCAGTTGATTTTATATATGAGAGTGCTCTGGTAAATGGGAGAGTAGTGAAGGCATTAATTTATTCTGGCAGTAAACAGACAGCCAGAAGAGCCAATTTAGTCACACTAGCAGATCTATAACATGCAACCATGGTTAGAGTCTCCTGTGTACACAGAGATAACGAGATCTATCCCTGAGTACCGATGTACATTAATATCTGAGGGGGAATCCCGGCTAATGTCATCAGCCATTATCCCTGGACTTTTGGAGGAGGTTATTATAGGAAGGGATTTTCCAGAATGTTCCACCCTTCTTCAAGAACCTCCTTTTCCACCCAAGGATGTGTACACCACAAGATCGGTGGCAATCTGATTTCTATTCCCAGACCTCCCCAGTATTAGAATGGATGGAAACTGACCCTTATAGAGACATTATTTGTATCAAAACTCCTCGATCCCAGTTGATGGGCTACTCACAGGGAACTACCGTCAACATCCAGACTCCACCAGCACAGCCGAAAAGAAACTCCATAGATTTGTGAGAGTCCCTGGATACAATCTCCACTTGTCCTCTCCAGGGTCCTCAGACTAGAGGACATCAGAGAAAACAAACATATCCACATTGCACATGGTAAGGGTAGGTGAGAAACCAAAGGGTGTCTCACCCGCTAGTCCTCAGGCACAATCCGGGTGGCTAGGACACAGCCATCACTTTTGGATCCAGTTCCTGGAGGTGAACTAGTGTGGGAGGATCACCTGCGTGAGGGGTCTTTGGGGAGTGGGGTGAGGCAGCTGATTGTGAAAAGCGGTATTCCCCTCTTTTTGTTCATCTAACCCATCCTATTTTTCAGGATTCTCTGCGGTTCCAACCCCCTCCTTTTTACACAAACACTGGGCTGAGGAAGAGGGTGACTGAGAGTAACAAGACTAACTCTTATACATCATACCAGATATGTCCCGCTAATCGGGTGAGGCAAAGTCAGGCACGTGACTTTAAGTGCATTCCCTCTGATACCAATTAGCTCTCCCCACACGGATAAAAGGCCATTTAGTCTTGGTTGTGCCGAATGTGCCGGTAGTGAGTTCCACAGAGTTGGAGCCAAGGTTGAGCAGGCGGACCCTCCAATCCTCAATCTTAGGGTGCGTGATGGGAGGTAGGGTTTAATCTTCTCTTGCAGGTTAGATGGGCCGGTCTTGTGCACTTCTCGGTGGGTAATGGATAGGGTTTTGACAGTGGCCTTTCGTCCCACAGGGAGCCAGTGAAGGGTGTAGAGAGCCGGAGAGATGTGATCCCTATGTCCCAGAGCAAGAAGTAGTTTGGTGGCAGCATTTTGGGCTCTTTGGAGTTTGTTTAGATGGTATGTTGGTGCTCCCAAGTAAAAGGAGTTGGTGTAGTCCAGTCTCGACATAACAATGGACATAATAACAGAAAGTCTGTTGGGATAGGATAGGTGAGGTTAGGGAAAATGTGTTTTAGGAGTTTGAGGTGGTAGTGACAGGATTTTGATAAATTATTGATCTGACGGGAGAGGGTTAGTCCTGAGTCCATAGTGCACCCAAGGTTTTTTACTATTTCGGAGGGAGTCAGGGGCAGGTGCCAAGGAAGGGGGGCATGGTAGTGGTTGCAGGAGAAGGCCAGTATTGCCAGACACCATAATCTCAGTTTTATCTGGGTTCAGAAGGAGGTGATTTCTTGTCATCCATCGGTCAATATCACTGAGGCAGGGTTCGAGGTCGGGACCTGGGTTACAGCTTGTTTTGGAAATTCTTAGGAACATTTGGGTCTCATCAGCATAGTTGTAGCATGTGAGCTTGTGCGCGGGGGTGATTCCTGGTAGAGTGGTCAGTTAGAGGTTGAAAAGGGGAGCAGAGGCAGGCACATTTGAATACTCCAGTATTCACGGTGCGAGCGGTTGAGACAAAAGGTGGGAGGAAAGCAATTCATTTCTTGCTGTTGAGGAAGGAGGCAATCCATTTGAGTGCCGAGCCTCGGATTCCTAGGGAGTGGACATGGTCAAGGAGGATAGAATGGTTGACAGTGTCAAAGGCTGCTGACAGATCAAGGAGAATCAGAGAGGCACAACCCTCTGAGTCTGCTGTGACTTTGAGATCATCCCAGATCGAGATCAGAGTGGTTTCTGTTCCATGGCGCAGCCTGAATCCTGATTCAGCGGGTTCCAGAAGTTTGTTGGATTCTATGAAGCGGTTGAGCTGAGAGTATGCAGCACGGTCAGTGAATTTCGTGAGAAATCTAGTGTTGAATGTTGGCCTGCAATTCTTAGAGTTGAGGGGGTCGAGGAATGCCTTTTTTAGAAGCGGTTTGACAGGCCAGAGGTGAGAGAATCGTTTAACATGGACCTTTCTTATTCACCTTCATAAGTTGTTGAAAATATTTATTTCAGAAGAGAGGCGGGACAGGGGTCAAGGAGAGATCCGGAGGGTCTGCTGCCGGATAGTAGATATAGGAACTCGTCTCTCGAGATGGAGCGGAAAGAGTTTAAGGCTGGAATTGCAGTCGTCACGGCAACGGATTCGGGAGAGGTAGGTGTGGGGCAAGGGGTGAGGGTGCATAGTTTTATATTAAGGGTTGCGATCGTGTCAAGTGCTGAGTTGTAGATATGCAGCGAGGTGAAGTCACAGAGCGTTTGCGTGGGCGTGGTTTGGGCAGAGGTGCATGTGGCTTTCATGAATTCGGAAATGATCTTGTGGAGTTCTATGCTGCTGCTGCAGTTATTTAGAATTTGTTTATTGTAATAGGACTTTTTGGCCTTTTGAATCTCGGATTTGTAATTACGGTGGTGGTGGACGAAGATAGATTTGCTGAGAGCGGTTTTGGATGTTCGCCATTTGCACTCAAGCAAGTTATTTTGACTTTTGAAAGTCTTCAAGTGGGGCGTGAACCATTTGGGGGACAATCCTTTGCGAGAGGTTGCATGGCATGAGGGGTTGATAGGTATTAGTGATTCTTTAAGCCAGGTGTCAAATGATTCGATGGTTAAGGGTCTATCAGAGTTCAGCGAAGCTTGGAGACAGAGTAGTAGGGCTTTGGCTAGGTTGTGGAGTACCCTAACTTTGTTCCAGCATGTGTGATCATATGTGAGGGCAGGGAGAGCCATGGATGGAGGGGCTGGTGTGTGGATAGAGAAATGGATGTCAGAGTGATGCTGGAGCGCAGGCACAGCACAGACATCAAGTTTCAGCCTTCCTTTTACCCTCAACTTAAAAACCAACTTGGGCATACAAAGCAGATGCACACATCATGCGCATACGGCAGGCAGCGCTTGTTCATTGTAGATTGCAGAGCGCACAAGAGAGGCATAAAGCCACTCCCACCGTCACTCCACACTTCTCCTTTGCATTCTGCAGTGAAAAAGATGAAAATTGCCTGGATGGGACCTTTTTGCTAGTAAGTGTAAACATAAGCGGTGGCCGTCGGGCAATTTAGCTCATGATTATGAGTTCCATTGTATTTATTGATTTGGGGACTTCCTTTGAATTTGCAATATCGTACCCATTGCTAATCAATTAATTGGACGGTGTCTGTAGTTCATGTTGTTAAAGGTCTCCCATTCTAGAATCGGCCGGCAATCCTTTCTAATGTGCTCATGTGCAGAAGGAATATCTGTGAATACAATCAAACCATGTGCAATATTCCACTAGCATCGCTCAGAAGATATGAGCATCTGCAGGGTGTGGCCATCAGGCCTATCATTGGACTTTATGGTTATTAGGACCGTACATTCTTCTGCAAACATCATCCCTCCTCATTCCATCTCCTCTGACTTAAGAAGGGGCCACGTTGTATGTGTCCACACTAGAACTAGACACTTTACTGATCTAACAGCATATTTGGAGACATTGCTTGACAGTGTGCCAGGCACCCTAGGTAAATGCCATCTGTTGGGGGTTGCTTGCGACCCCCGGCGCTGTCCGTAAGCCCTGGACCCCAAAGGACTCACTCACACACGTCCTATCGGTTCGGGCTTCCCGGTCGCTCTGACGCAGCCGGGAAACGCCCCGTTTATTTATGTTGCACGCGGCAGCGTGCAACCTCACGCTGCCGCGTGAGCCCCCCCGTCATCGGGCAGCGCCACACTCCTCCTTTTTCGGGAGGACAAACAACAAATACTCAAAAACTACACACTGCAAACCAAAACATACTACACCTATCAAATTTCAAATGCCCCGTTCTGAAATGCCCCTTTATTCACATCCACCCAGGTCCCCTTATTTAACAGTTCTCATCGTCAGGATGATCAGACAAATGTACCAAGACGTAGTCGCTGAGGTGAGCAGGTTTCCCTCGCCCAGCCCTCTGGGGGTACCTCCTACTCACCTCCAGCACGGGTGATCTGTCCATAGGCATTCCCCGGGCCGGGGACTCAGGCAGACATGGTGTTTCTCCTTCATCCTCAGGGACCACCTCTAAGTCCGGATCAGGGGGCGGATCAGTCCTTGGATCCCGTAGCTTCTTAAAGAAGCTCAGGTTGCGAGTTACCGCAGACCAGCCATCCGATGCAGTCACCATGGATCCCTTGACTGCAACGACGTCCAGCGGCTCCGGCTCATACGGTAGGGAGAGCTTCCCATGGGGGTGTCTATTCTGAATGAGGACCTCATCACCCGGCTCTAGCCGCTGCGGGCAAAGCCCCCTCCGGATGTTCTCCTGCTCAATCCTTGTTCACCGGTCTGCCTCGACTTGTTGGTTGTCGATCAAACCTGGTTCTTTCTCTCCCACCTCCGGTAACAGTCCTCGAGGGCACTGTTTGAATAACGCTTCTGCCGGGGCCACTCCGGTGGATGCATGCGGCGTGGAACTGATAAAGGGCTCTCTGGAGGGACTGCCCCTGGCCCTGGGCGATTTTAAAGGTCTTATTTAGAGTCCTCATCAGCCGTTCAGCTTCGCCATTTGCCCTTGGCCAGAGCGGTGTGATCTTCCTGTGCAACACCCTGTAGCTCTCCATCATTTCCGAGAACCGTTCACTCTGGAACGGCGCCCCGTGGTCCGAGCATAGCATGTGGGGGAAACCAAGGGCTTCAAACACCTTTTCCACAGCCACCATGACGTGCTCAAACGCCACTGACTCCACAAACTCCACTTCGGGGTACCTTGAGTACTCGTCAACCAGCACGAGGAAGTGGGTGCCCATCATGGTGGAACCAAAGTCCCATGAACGACTTCCCACGGACGCGTTCCCTGAGGCATCGCTTCTATGACGGGCTCACGCTGCAGGGGAGACGCCGCCTGACACCAAACACAGGCCGCCACAAAGTCGTCCACCTTCCGCTCCAGTTCCGGGAACCACACTTTCAGCCTTAAGCGGGCCTTGGTCTTGGTGGCGCCCTGGTGACCACGGTGTGCAAGGGCGATCACTTCCCCCACCTTCGACTGGGGCACAACAATTCAAACTCCCCGGAGCAGAAGGCCGGATGTTGAAAACGATAGTTCCTCCCGGACCTTCCATAGCTGCTCAAGTCCAGTTCTGGCCTCCTGAGTACGCACGCCAGGGCCTCCAGCACCGACTTCCAGGATCCCTGTTGCATGGAGTGCCTTAAGATTTTGAAGCACTCATCGTCCGCTGCAGCTATCTCAAGCTCCCCTAAGGGCATGGCATTCGGCGTGGCCGCCTCCACCACCACCTGGACATGCTCTTCGGCCTCCTCCACACAGGTGTCATGGTCTTCCACTCCTGGCGCCCCAGGGTGTCTGGAGGGATAGTCTGCTGCATTATTCGCCCCCGGCCGGTACACCAGGGTGACTCTGTATTCCAGGAGGGCGAGCATCCACCTCTCAATTCTTGCTGGCGGCTTGGATGATGACCCCGCCAGGATGGGAAGCAGCGGCTTGTGGTCCGTCTCCACCGTCACCGGGCGTCCAAGGACGTAGAGCCGGAAGTGCCTGCATCCCCAAAGCACAGCCAACGCCTCGCGCTCAATCTGCGAGTACCGCTGTTCCACCTACGACAGCGCTTTGCTGGCATAAGCCACCGGGCGGACACCCCCATCACGGTCAATCTTCATCAGCACGGCGCCCAGGCCAAATGGGCTGGCATCGACAATGATCTCTGATGGTAACGCAGGATCAAAAAATGCCATGGTGTCCTCTGCTGCCAGGGCGCCCCTGATGTCGTCAAAAGCCGCTTGTTCAAGCGGGCCCCAGTTCCAGGTGGTATCTTTCCTGGTCAGTGCTCTGAGCGGTTCCGACCTGGAGGCAAGATTCTGGATGAACTGTCCACAGTACGTAACCATACCCAGAAAGCTCTGCACATCCGACACAGATTCTGGAGGCCGCTCCCTTTTAATGTCCTGGACCTTCTTGGGGTCAGGTGACACCCCCCCTTCTTTGAATACAAAGCCAAAGAACTCTATCGATGGTCGCAGAAATTTGCATTTCTCCTTGTGGAGGGTGAAGCCCAGGGACTGCAGCCTCTCAAACGTTTTCGCCAGCCGTCTCAGGTGGTCTACCTCCGGTCTGGCAAACACCAGGATATCATCACTGATGTTCAGGACGCCCTCCAGATCAGCTAGGGCACCCCGGATGATGTTTTGGAACACCTCCGCCGCCGAGGACACACCAAAACTCAGTCTCTTATAACAGTACAGCCCTCGGTGTGTAGTAAAGGTGGTGATATACCTCGGGGTGGAGGACAACCTGGTGGTAGCCCGCTAGGAGGTCCAGCTTTGAAAAGAAGCAAGCGCCCTGTACCTCGGCAATGATATTGTCTATCGTCGGGGTGAGGTGTCTCTCTCTCTCTCTCTTAATTGCTTTGTACGGCAACCTCATGTCAACACAGATTCTGACAGCATCCGGTTGTTTAGGCTTCCGTGCCACCACAATTGGGGACACCAAGGGGGTCGGACCTTCCACCTTCTCTATGATGTCGAGATCAACCAAGTTGTCCAGCTCATTGTCGACATGTTCACGAAGGTGAAAAGGTACCCTGCGATACTTCAGGGCGATGGGCTGCACAGATTCATCAATATGTAACCTCACTGAGTCACCAGCCATCTGTCCAATCCCCTTGAATAGTGCGGCATACTTCTCAAGCAAATCATTGATGTCTTCAAGATAGACGGAGTATGCAAAACTGATGATGCCGAGGGCCTCCGTCGCTGAACAGCTCAGCAAGGTATTGGTGCTCACCGGTGTCACATAGAATCGTGCAGTGATTTGGGATCCATCATGCTCCACCTTCGCCACACTGTCCAATGGGATATGGTCCAGACTACCAAACGTGAAAATGCGGGCTTTGGGTGCAACCAACTTGGGAAGCCGGTCCATAGCGTCATAGTGTCCACAGGCCATTACATTGACGGATGCCCCCGTGTCCACCAGTCTTTCCGGCCGCGGGGCATTCCGTTGGGTGGGGCAGGTCATACCCACACTTTTGGCATGCCTCCCATGCCCTCCCGGCTCTCTCCCGGGGACCGCCGCCAGGTCTTCTGGTGCCCCTGCCACCACGCCACATCGCACATACCTCCTCGGTCTTGATGGAGCGCGACCCAGCCTCCATTCTCGCTGCCCTCGCCTCGGACACCTCATGGCACCTCCCCAGTTCAAGGATGCGTGGGAGTGTGATTCCGGGCTCCCTTAATACTTGGCGCCTAAGCTTGCCTGAGGAACACGCCTGGATGAGCATAGTCCTGATCATATCTTCTGCATCACCCCAAGCACAGGCCAGCGACAGGCACCTCAGGCGCCCATAGAAAGTGTCCAAAGTCTCGTCCTCTTTCTGTTTGGCGGACAGCATCACGAAGCGTTCATAATATGTGTTGGCAAGAGGCAGAAAATGAGCTTGAAGGGCGGCCTTCGCCTGACCGTAGGATCCATCCCCCGGTGGAAGCGATTCAAAAATCTCCTGAACAGAGGGCCCTGCCGAGTATAACATGGTTGCCAGCCTGGCGTCATCATCAACCACCTGGGCGGCACGAAAATACATGTCCAGGCGGTCGACCCACCTCTTCCATCTGGGCCCCAAACTGGAAGGTGGGCCCGAGACATCAAACTCCAGGACGGGCTGCAGGGCCGCCTGTGCACGTGCCTGGGCCATAACAGGAGGAATTGGCTGGACAGCCGATACTACCGCCGGCTGCACAGGAGGCAACGGACCTAGAGGACCTGCTTGAACAGCTGGAGGCTGCTGCACCGGCTGCACTGGAGGCAATGGACGTGGAAGCACCACTTGAGCACGTGGAGGCTGCTGCACCGCTGCTGGTTGAGCACCGTCTTGATCCTCAGTATCACTCATGAGCTCGAGCGCACAGGCACCCCCAGCGTGGAAAATGGGGGCCGCAACTCAAACACTGAGCCACCTCCAGGCAGAAGAACAGTCACTGCAACACACCTCTGTGATGATGAAGAGGATGAAAAACAGTAGGGCCACCAGCCAGCAAACTGAAGAAGATCACTGCAACACACCTCTGTGATGATGAAGAGGATGAAGAACAATATGGCCACCAGTCTGATGATGAAGAGGATGAAGAAGGCCCCAGCCTTCCACTGTTCCAAAAATTGAGACAAGGAAGAATAATGGGCTATGCAGGCCCAGCCATTGTAGCCCTCCTCCTTGCTTGCACTTGACGTAGGAGACCCAAGAAAATGAAAAAATCACAAATTGGGCACATGTTTATGCAGGTATAGCTGCCTGCTGACAGGATTTCCAAAAATTAGGTCTGGATGCACTTCAGAGCTCAAACCGGAACTCTGTGAAGTTCCACGGCCTAATAGGTAAAATGGCCGTCAGCCACGTGGGTGATGCACGGCTCGAAACGAAGTCTTAGCAGGACCTGGTTTCAGTGAAAAAAATTGCAGGAATGTTCACCGCCGGGCCGAGGCATCGTCTCCCCCACTCGTCGCCACTGTTGGGGGTTGCTTGCAACTCCCGGCGCTGTCCGTAAGCCCCGGACCCCAAAGGACTCACTCACACACGTCCTCTCGGTTCGGGCTTCCTGGTCGCTCTGACGCGGCCGGGAAACGCCCCGTTTATTTAAAATGCACGCTGCAGCATGCAATGTCACGCCGCCGCGTGTGGGCCCCGTCATCGAGCAGCGCCACACCATCCAACATCAGCGATGCTGTGTACGCACCTGTAACAGCATTACATGTTACAGTCACATGGATGCATCTCACAGCTTGCTATTTGGAATTCTTCCTGCCTGTCCAAGCTCTTCATCTCTCAGCCACTCCTTCATGGATATAGTATCCAGACGCCTCATTGGCTCCATGTGCAGGAATCGGACACCAATCAAACTCCTTGTAATCCTTACAGGGAGATAGTGGCCCCCTCTGTTCTATAGGGACGTGATTCCTCTCTCACATCTTCAGGCAGATGGAGCTCAGCTCACATTTATTCTCTGCTTTAAGTTTATTGTGGCAGGATGACTTCTGTATGGATAGAATGCCAGACTAACAACAACAACAGTCTTGGATCTATGTTAAAGTGTGCAGTGGGACCACTTTTACCCAACTCTCGATTCACAGTACACTAATATCTTTATTTAGTCATTTAAAACCTCCAAATAATCTCAAAAAGCTGTGGTAGAAATTCAAAAATCTAAACATTTCCCCTCATTCCCTCCTTCGAACATGCCAACATCACACTCAAATATAAATAAGTGTATTGAGAAATGTTAAAGTGTCCCATACACAAAGCATGTTAAATGTTAATATGAACACGAATAGAAACGTGTAAAGACTGGACTCATGCTCGCTATATGGCAGAGCAATCAAGGCTTAGCTCTCAGGAGGTGATGCGGGCTGGTTCTTAAGTACAGTGTCGTCCCCAAGTACCCAACAAGGAATGTCCACACACTATGGGCCTCATTACATGGAATGCGGTAAACCATGTTGCTATTAGCACCATGTTTGCCGCCGGTACCATACCGGTACCACCATGGAGGAAAGAGGAATTACCACCCCATTCCAAGGTTGGCGGGGCGGTAATTCCCCCTTTCTCTATGGCCCATTCCCGTTTTTGCCCCATAGGGCTCAATGGGAATGGGGAAGGAACTAATTACGGTACCGCAAATTGCGGTACCGTAATTAGCACCAAGGTCCCTTTGCGGGTCCCAACTTTAACGGCTGGTCTACACCCTTACCGGTACTGGTAAACCCTTACCACCTACCGTGTAATGAGGCCCTATGTTAGTGAAAACACAGTTCTTCTTATGAATAAGGTTCAAAGTTATATACACAATCACAATAACACACTTTGTACTCTGGCAAATATATACAGATCTACATGTTACCCCTCTTACTATCGATTCCTTTGAAATGCGTTGTTAGGGAGAATTCTCATTCTATGGCTAATTTCCCTTACCTACAGAGTCCTCCAGCAGCTTTGCTGGATTTGAAGGGTTTGTTTCTTTTTTACCTGCTAAGAGTGAGACTCTTTTTTCCCACTCTTAGGCATTTTTGCTATGTGTGTTCTAGGCTATTTTTGTGTGTAATGCCTGTGGGATTTTCTCTCACCCATAGGAACCATCTTTATTCACATGTATTACACAGCACCCTCAAACATGGACTCCATACCCTGGGGCTGACTACTGCCTGGACAGCAACTCAGGTCACACTCTAACCTGATAGGCTAACCTGATAGGCTGGAGGCTCTCCCGCCAAGAAGACCACTCCACTGCGTGAGTGACAGCTAGG
This sequence comes from Ambystoma mexicanum, assembly GCF_040938575.1. NCBI lineage: Eukaryota > Metazoa > Chordata > Amphibia > Caudata > Ambystomatidae > Ambystoma > Ambystoma mexicanum. The sequence goes on from NC_090925.1 coordinate 99,200,572, forward strand.
CTGTATGAATGGGTCTCTTTCTGCATAAAAGCAGGTTCCTGAAGACTGGAAGAGCAAGACGTTGCTACTGGAACTAAGGAACCGAAGGGGAGAGAAGCCACAGACATCTTCAGCATCTACACCATCGGTGAAGCCCTGCTGGATCGTCTCACCACTTTTCTTCCACATGACGAGAGGAGATCTTCATCGAAAGAGCCTTCTTCCCTTGAACTGGTCGGACCAACCAGTTCACCCATCGCTTCCTCGGACCTGCCTTGGTTGAATCGACAGTGCTCAGCACTTGGAGACCGGATAGCCAGGTAGCTACCGACCCTGACCGCGATTAAAAGGAGTGTGCCTTTTAAACTTTGTTTGGCAGCACCGCGGCTGGTTTCATCCCTGGGTAGTGCAGTGACTCGAACCTTCCTCCACGCCGAGAGCCTCTCTTTCTCTGCTGGACCCCTAGAACTGCAGGAACTACCAGGAACAACCGCCACCGCAGGAGCCACTTCTTCATGTTTAAGGTACATTGTTCCGCCAGGCTTCCCTTTCCCCGTGGTAGCCCTAAAGGTGTTTTAAATCCTTTATCTACTCGTTGGATTGGCCGTCCTCTCTCTTAACATTGTCTTTCGCCTCGCATCTACCTTTTCGATATTTGTTTACCAAAGACTTGACTGCAGCTACAAGAACATTTTTGCTCCTAAGTTCTTGGTCCTATACCACTGACTCTGGCTCAGGTCTATTGACTCTGGCTGATTTGTTAGATCTGCTCTTACTAGATTGATTCTCAATGAGAAATGTGTTGATGCACCTGAATCTTCTAAACCCCTCTTCCTTCCTACTATTTTAACTTGTGGAGTGCCATTTTGCTCAGTTTTCATTCACTTATCTTTCTGGTAAAGTGTTACTGTGCATTACTTGTTCACAAAACTGCAGGGAAGTGTTGCTAGGGGGTGTTTGAAGATATTTTCGGTTTAACTTGTGCTTTCCCTCCCTTTCGTTAAATTTTTAGAGTGCCATTTGTAGTTGGTTTTCACTGTGCCGTTTTGCTCAGTTTTCACTCTACTGCAAACTTATCTACAATTGAATAGGAAGTTGTTTATACTTTTCCTTGACTGAAATTAACTTACTTTATCAACTGTGATTCATGTGTCGAACTAGATGAGTATAAAATAAATATACATTCTCTTTTTGATACAAAGCTTTGGTCAGTGTTTCCTTGTTGCCTAGTACTGTGATACCTATTGTGTAAATCCTGAATACTGCTCATCTCCCTCTTGAGATAAGTCTGACTGCTTAGCCACAGCTACCAACTAAATATTTGTGGTACAGACTGATACCAAAGGGGATTTTTATTGCTCTCACCTGTAGTCCTAATCCTGGGTAGTGGTCCCTGAGGGAACTGCAGGGGATTCTGCCTAACATGCGTCCCCAGCTAAGAGCCCCAAATAGCATACTAATCAGATTATAAGATAAATCTACGATAGACCACAGAAAGAAAACAAGTTAAATCAAGCAATGGCAGAACAGTCTATCCCACTACCATGAGACAGTTCTGTGCAAGGATCCCCCACCTGGGCAAACGGTAAATAAAGATTGTTTGACAAACCCAGTCCAATTATGCTCAATATAGTCTCAATTCCTTTCTAAAAGGTTCCACAAACCCAAAGTACCTAGTTTCGTAGAGTTCTTCGATGATTCGCTGACGGGCCCTTTTTGAGTGCACTCCCTTTAAGGCAGGAGCCACGGGTCGTCGAGATTCGGTGAAGAAAGAGTTGAACACGGTCGTCAGAGGCAGCAGCTTCGGTTCTTGCCGTGCTCTTTGACGATCGGTCGAAAACAACATCCTGCAAGCTGAGGTGTGCGGTGCACCTCGACAAGGATGGTTCATTGCGCATAGAGTTACTGAAGAACTTTGGCCCAGCAAGGGCATCGGGTCATCGGTGTCTGTGGTCTTCAGGTGGCAGGAAACCCACTGGCAGATTCTCCTCGGTCATCAGCGGCCTTGCCTTTCTCCGGCGGGACAAATCGGTTGTCGGTGCTGAGCAAGGGAATCCTTGTTTCTAATGTTCTTAGCAATGGAGCGTTGCGGCTCCGGTCGAGAGGTTCGTCGTTGACAGTGATGGACTTCAATGTCCGGGCGCTTCACTTCGTGATTCTGCGGCAGTCCCGGTCTCCGGTCGGCATCCTTTTCAGAACTCACTTCCAGGGAGCCTTGGTGAAGGTTACCTGGTGCACGATGTTCCCTCGAGCTCGGGAAGAGGTCTCCTAGACCGGTGCTCTCTTGGATCAGTCCCTTGACAGTCGCGCAGCTTTCAGATTAGCGAAAGACACCAGCAGCAATCATTCTTCTTCCAGCGGTTTTCAATGTTAAGCATCAAGTATCAACTTCAGCTTCTGAATGATTTCCATCAGTGAGAGGTCCCCATATATACTGTTTGGACTCTCATTCACTCTGCTGGGTCACACTCAGGCAAGCAATCATTCAGAAGGGCAGTCATACAGACAGGCAGCCAATCAGGCTCACAGTGCATTCAGGCCATTCACTTCCCCCCAGACACTCGCAACAAGGAATGTGTATTGGGACAAGTACCCAAACATTCAGCACTCCACACTGCATTCATACCAGTTTCGGGTTGGGCTGTCTCAGTCTTTTGTGTCACACACCAGATACTAGACACCATTACATGAATTACATATTTGTCACACACTCCATTCACCCAGGTCCCACCCCACAGCCGTACCCACAATGGAACTTCCACCCAAAAGCCAGCCAGGGGAAAGGGACAGAGTCAGGGCTTTCCAGGACTTTGGGGAAAACAAGGTAACAGGTGATAGAAAGCAAGAGGCCACAGGGGCCATCTTGTCACCTATCAGGAATCACCTGATTCCAATGGCAGGGCACCTGTCAACTTCAGCATGGAGCTGCCACCAGTCCATACCCTGCTCTGTAGGCCACACACAGCTGCCCAAAAACATACACTAGGGGTACAGGGTTCTAACCCCACCCATGGGTGCCATAAGGGTATTCAAAGGGTCTGTACACCAAACCAAAAGGCGGAACAGCTGCACTGCCAGGAGTCCCACATGAACTCCTGCACGGAGAACAAGACAGAACATACATGATAAACGTCTAGCGGCCAAGGATAGGGAGGCCCTGTCCCTCCAATGTATTTCCAGCATCACAACATGCACACAAACTGTTCATTAGAAACATTGGGGGTCATTCCGAGGTTGGAGGTAAGGGATTACTGGCGCCTGTAACGGCACCGATGGCGGTAATCCCTTACCTCCGTATTCCGAGTTCACTTTGCGGGTCCCTCTTTACCTCCTGCTTTTAGCAGGAGTAAATTACGGGACCCGCAAAGTGACCTTGGAGTAAATTACGGCACCGTAATTTACGGTGCCGTAATTACCTCCTTCCCCATTCCCATTGAGCCCTATGGGGGCAGAAATGGGGATGGGGAAGGGCTATGGTGAATGGGGAATTACCGGTCCATCCAACCTTGGAATGGACCGGAAATTACTCCATTCACCATGCCGGTATTCCATGGAGTAAATTTACTCCATGGTGTAGTCCTAACTCGGAATGAGGGCCAATCACTTAAAATCACAAGAATAATTTGCGTCATCCCTAGACATAACATGTCAAGTTTCATTCTGTTCCTCGTGCTCTAAATGCAGAAAATTCATCAGGAGCTGGAATGACATATTTAATTCCGTACATGAAGGCCCAATCCCTCTATACTATATTACACAAGAGATTAACATTGAAACCTTGTTCTCATCTGCAACAAAACTAACACGAACAATTACTGCCCAAAACATTGTGTTTCAATCGATGCGGCAATAATATGCCCAACCCTAGTTCTCAATACCTTATTAATCTGGGGCAGGACAAGAGCACATCTGTGCCTGAACAACGACAAAACAGAGCTCCTCATTTTAGGATCTTCACACCACCTAAAACACTATACTTGGATCCAGACTACTCCTCTTTCTCCATGTAAAAACCCTTACCCGAGCCATCATCAGCAGCAAACTGGACTACTGTAATGCCATTCTCTCATCTATAAATCTCATGAAACTTCAACTATCCAAAACAAAGCGCTCTGGGCCTTCGGGGGCTTGAAATACTCAGATGATATTTCCCATGCTAGACGAGAGGCCCACTGACTACCAATTAAATCCAGCATCAAGTTCACGATCCTCTCCATCACTCATAGATGCCTCCATAGCACATAATAATGAAAACTAAAATAAATAAATAAATGCAATAAAATGTGGAAGTGCAGCCAGCAAGTGGCAAGTGCTGGATTTAGCAAACAAGGTATGTCTGATAAGTGCAGAAGAAAAGCTGCTGGGGGGCTGTATGGGTACAGATACAGACCCCGGTGCAGGGGTTGGCCCAAAGGCAGTGCAGGAGGGTGGCAGGGTGAGCAGGTACCTGGGCCCGGAGGACAGAGGGTGGCCAGGTGATGAGTACTGAGAGAGAAACAAATCAGCAGGGGAGAAAGAGTGCAAAGGCAGAAGCAACAAGGAAGGTCTTGAGGTGCTTCCGGAACCGGAGATAGTTCCTCAAGTTTCAGAGCGGCATGGAGGCTGTTTCAAAGGGAGGCCTCACCCGAAGACAGAGATCTACCCCCAGCTTGTTTCTTTGAAAAGCGACTGACCCTGAGGGAGTTCGAGGTAGAGGAGCGAAGAGCTCGAGAGGGGAGGTATTTACGGAGGGATAGTTGAAGGTATTTTGGACCCAGGCACCAGAAAGCCTTGTGGACAATGCAGAGGGTTTTAAATGTAATCCTTGTAGAGATACGATCCCAGGGCTTGAGGCCAAGGACAAGTCTTTCAGTCCTGTTCTTAATTAGTTTTAAAGGGCGGAGAGTGGAGGCAGGTAGATTTATAAAGAGACTATTACAGTAGTCCAACCTAGAGACAGCCAGAGCTTGGGTGACAGTGAGCTTCTGAAGGAAAGAGAGGAAAGGCAGAGTACCTCTGAGGAGGTGCAGTAGGAAGTTTGACTTTTTAGAGATGTCAGAGATGTGATAGAGAAGGAAAGTTTGTAGTAAAAGATGACCCTGAGGTTCTTAGCCACACAGGTAGGGGTAGGAAGAGGACCAAGGGAGGCTGGCCAGAGAGTGAGGGGGAAATGATTGTGGAGGTGTAATGGTGGAGGAGGATCTCAGTCTTGTTTGCATTTAGACAAAGATCATTGGCGGCACACCAATCTTTTATGGCAGTTAGGCAATCAGAGATGAGAGAAGGAGAGGAGGTCACTGAGGGAAGCCTGAAAATGAGTTGAGTGTTGTCAGCGTATCACTGGAAATTTGAGCAGAAAATGGCAATGCAGTCAGTGAGAGTTGCCAGGTATTGGTTGAGAAACCAAAGCAAGAGGTTAGACCCTTTGGGAACACCACAGGTAGAGAGGGAGATAGATGACAGGAAGGACCCAAGTTGGACCTGAGAGGGTCGATCAGAGAGGAAAGAGGTCAACCAGGCCAGAGCCTGATCGGTGATACCCAGATTATTACAGAGACGGTTGAGCAGGATGGTATGGTTGACCGTGTCGAAGGCAGAAAAGAGATTGAGTAGGGTGAGGACAGAGGGGATGTTAGAGTCAATGTTGGAGAGCAGATCTTCACAGATGTTCAAGAGAGCAGTTTCCATGCTTCTGGCAGCTCTGAAGCCAAATTGGTGGTCATGGAGAGAGCCAACCGAATCAGAATGAAGGTTAAGATGAGAGACGAAAAGCTTTTCCAGGAGTTTAGCAATCGCGCTCTGAAACACCTGTCTATGAGAGCGATAAATATATCAGATCAAATAATATAAGAAGGGAGTAATGGCAATTGGGTGATAGTTTGACGGACAAGAAAGATCCGCTGTGGGTTTATCGAGGAGAGGATGCACAAGGGAGTGCTTCAGAGGAGACGGGATAGGATCCTGAGGCAAAGGAGAGGTTGCAACAGTCGTCGAGAGCCGGAGATAAGGTGTCAATGTGGTCCTTGGTGGTTTTAGAAAAACAGGGATGAACCTGTTTTGATGAGGCTTTCATAGATCAGACTTGTCTAGCGACCTCATCAGGGGAGAAAAGAGGAAAGGATGAAAAAGATGGTGGGGGTAACTGAAGGAGGGTCAGCAAGCAGAGACAGGGAGCAGAGATAATGGGGAGGGGGAGGAAAAGGTGGACAGGATGTCCTGGATTTTAGAGATAAATTGATAGGCAATGGCATTGCAAAGATCCTGGGAGGCAAGAGGAGTGGTAGAGACTGCAGCAGGGTTGGTCAGCTCCTTGCAGATTTTAAAGAGTTTGGCCGAGTTGTTAGATGCAGCAGAGAGACGGGCTTGAATGTGGACTCTCTTCTTGATGCGGGCAGAGAGTCGGTATTGCCTTTGGACAGGCAACAGGCCAGTTTGTCAGAGGATGAACAAGAAGCCCTCTATTTCCTCTCAGCCGCCTTACACTAAGTGTAGCTAGGTCAGAGTCATACCAAGAATTGCACTTGGCTTTAGAGTTCAAACGGATCATCATGACATGGGCAAGAGCATCAAGGGTAGCAGAAATAGAGCAGTAGAGAAGGGACAAGGCTGTGTCAGGGTGTGAGTCAGCCAGAGATTGCGTGGTGGGTGGCAGCGAAAGCCTCATCTGACACACGCTTCATGGGCTGGATGTCCGAGAAGGTAGGTGGCAATCTTGGGGTAGGCTTGGCGTGGGAGGAAGAGAGGGAGAGATGAGATGAGAGGAGAGATGAGTGGCCTGAGGAATAGAGAGGGGGAGGCCAGAGGAGATTATGACATCAAGTGTGTGACCTGCAGAGTGAGTCGGTCCAGACGGGAGGATAGAGAGGGAGAGGGAATCGCCGAGGTCACGAAAGAGCACAGCTGAGGAACAGGGATAATCAAGAGGGATATTCAGGTCACCAAGCAGGAAGAGTTGAGTGGTTGAGGCCAGGAGGGAGGAGGAGAGGTCTGCCCACTCAGGGAGTAAAGAGGTGATCTGACCAGGGGCCCCGTAGAGAGTGGCAACAGTAAGAGAGTGGCTAGGACAGAGAGAGCCTGCAGACTAGGCATTCAAAGCAAGAGTAAGTCTGAGTGGGAATAATAGAGGCAGGAATCCACTCAGGAAAGATCAGGCTACACCCCCCCTGGGCCGGGTGAATCTGGCCGTGGAGAGGATTGTGTAGCCATCAGGGAGGAGAGTGTCAAAGCTTGTGACAGAGCTGGCCGTGAATCATGTCTCTGTAAAGCAGAAAGACTGCATAGGGATCCATTGTGCATGCGTCCTGCCATGCGAGCACGGCAAGCATTGCTCACAATCAAAATTAATTAAAGGCTGCCTGGCATGTCAGCATGTCAGGTAGCATTGACTGACTTTGCATTGGGGAGTGCAAATCTGAAGGCCAACATTACTCCATCAATCAAACATTATATTATATTATTTATTGTCAGTGGTTCTGCCATACAAGATTCACATATTACAATAATATTGGCTTCAATACATATCTAAAACAATGTTAAAACAGAGAAAAAAAAGGATGTTTAAAATTCAGTGAGTATTTTTAAGAAATAGTAGATCTCGTAAATTTTGTAAAAACTTTATACTATCAGCTTTAAGAAAAATACAAAATTTAGAAACTTACTAAATACAATGGTGAGTGTAGAAAATCTATTCATCTTTGTCATTATTCCTAAAGTGGATACGTGTAATTAACACCTGACAGTAACAATGCATTTTGTGACCGATATATCGTACAGGTACCAGGTGGTAGTTTCTGCAATCTAGCACCTTGGAGCTAGCTTCATCTCATCTTATTTGGAGCAGAAAGAGGCTCACATGTATTAAAAGTAAGACAGGCAAATGGTGTCAGAAGTTCAAAGAGTATTAAACTACCTACAGCTGGAATGCTAGGCAACATAAAAACTAGCAGACATGCCGCTAGTATAGTCGTACTGTCTTGAGCTGAACAATTTACTCTGAAATTGCACTGGTTATCCCATGCCCTACTTAAATATGAGCCCTGGGCAATAGCAACTCTCACGTCCGAACACTGAAGTAGGAGGTTGAGTGTAGGTATAAAATGTCTTATCCCACTTTCCCTTAGAATACTCGTCATCCAGTTTGTAAGTCTGCATTGATGGGACAGAACAGAATAAAATGTGCCAGAGGTTCTGTATCACCACAAACACAACTTTGGGAAGCTCTGCACTCCATCTGGAAGTACGCAATGCCAACGACAAGACGCTAAGGCTCACTCTGGTAAGCAGAATCTTGTGGTGTGGACTGCTCACGAAGGAAAGATATCCTGGCACTCCCCTCATGGGTCTAAGAGGGAGATATACATTGTAACATGGGTACTGACTACCATCTCATTTTCCCTGTGTCTGCCAGAAACTCTTCAATCCTGAGCTTTAGTGATCTTGTTGAATCCCACCCAGAAATGTATAGTCAGTAGAACTGTTTCCCAGGCCCATCTTGTGCAGGAATGACTTGACGTAAATAAGCCAATCAACCTTGCTCCAGCTGCTCAATGACAGTACACTGGAAACCAGGACCTTAGTTAGGTTTTCCCCAGTATCCGACCAGAGGCTGTGCCAAAATAGAACAGGTCTAGATGTGGATCCCATCCACTAGATACACCAGTCCAGTCTCCAAATGTGATATGTAGACTGAGGTGGACTGAGGGACAGAAAGTAGTCTTCGTAAGAATTCATTTTCTGCTATCAGGAGGCAACTTAGGTTAGTGTATTCCAATATTTCACAACTATACATCCCAGCCACTACTGCTTTGCATATATATATTAATAGTCACCTTATGTTGAGTTGAGTGTTGCCTGATGTGTTTGGCAAATATGAAAATCGTCCCAGTTTATTTTGTGTCACTGATTTTGCTGGATGATTCTCCAGGTCAATTTAGAATAAAAATGTAGGCCTAGGTAGTTAGATTTATTGCAAACCTCCAGTGGGTGCCCATTAAATGAATCCTTGGGGTGGGCTTCCGCTTCGCTGTACATTGCTTGGCATTTCCTTGAATTCCCTCTAGGTGCCCTGGCCATCATGTATGCAATGTACCCCTGTGGTTGCGATTAAAACCAGGTCAACAACATAGCTAAATCAAGTAATTTCCTGCCATCAGACATGGGCACGTCTGCCTTTAAGGCAAGCAATTGCCTTTTAAGTAAAATGGTGTACACATTAAATAGGAGGGGGACTAGCACACACCCTTGGTGCACCCCTTTATCACACTTCGTTGTGCTCGCCTTCCATGCCATAAAGAACTTGCACCCTATAACGTTCATGAAGGGCCATGATCATTCGCAAAAAGCACCCTGGCACACCCATTTTACTCAATGTCCTCCACAGGCAGTTCCTGTCCACATAGTAAAAGTCAGAGCTCAACTCCATAAAGACCACGCATGCAGGAATACCCAGAATTTTGACATATTTAGCCAGGATCAGTTAAAGATCCAGACCCTGAAAAATACAGGCAGTCCCAGACCTGAATACAAGTTGAGCGTCCAACAACCCTTTGTTGTCCTCCATACACTTCTAAAGCCTTTTTAGAAGGATTCCTGCAAATAACTTTGATGAGCCATCTAGTAGAGTAACTGGACGGTAGGCACATGGATCTGCTTAATTTCACTTTTAAATATCGGAACTATTATACTACTACGGCAGCTCAATGGCAATTCATCGGTGGTGATTACAATATAGAAAATGTGCACTAAAACTGGTCAAATGATGTCAGGCTTTCTTAAAAAGATATTATTGAGGACAAATGAATTCCCTATTGATTTGTGAGGCATTTTCCTTAATATCAAATAGTTCACCTCGTCCCCGGTAAGGGCACCCAGCAATACCACATTCCCAGTTCTCCTGGCTCTGAAATATATGGGTAATCAGTTCCACAGAGATACAAAGCCTGGAAATGGTCTTTCCACACTTTTCCTGTAATGTGAATCTCTGGAAACTCCTTTACTCCAAAATGCAATTCTTTATTATTCCATGACACTATTGACCAAAAATGCTTGCTGTTATTTTTTTGTAAATTTGGTTTTATTAACATTTTAAATTGAAAGTCACATTACATAACACAATTACAATCTCAGAGTTACATAGCGAAAACAGGAATTCCAATAGTGCTACAGAGTTATTTGTACATGTTTCTTCCATCCAGCTATTGTAGTCCTACATGACTTGTTCCCCCCTCCCATTTTCCCTCCCCCCTCTCCCCTACAGGTCGAATAGCAAATCTCTTGCTCGTCTTGGCGTGTTTTTTAAAGGGTCACAGTCTTTTTGAATGTTTTCAGAGTGTAGGGATTTGTTTCAAGACAATTGTCCGTGAGGCTGTTACATTTCCTCGCTTTGATCACCTAGCCGCCTCGTGTACATTGTAGTTGTAGATTTTGGTTGGTCAACGGAACAGCCCGTTAGGGAGATGTTCATTCTTGTAGTCCATCCATAAGGCCTCACACTATGATGACTTTCCATGCAATGATGTAGTAATCAATTCCATTATCCATATATTAGTGGCAACATTAATCCATTCATTCCTGGTGGGGGTAGATTTGGATTTCCATTTCATTACAAGTGTAGCTCGGGCAGCTAATAAAAGCTGAGGTGCTAGGCCTCTAATCTTATTCCAGTCTTCCTCGTCCCTCTTGAGACCAAACAATATAAGGTAGGGGTCACCCACTCGGGATATGCCATCTATGTCCCTGATCCATCCCAGGACCTCATCCCAAAAAACCTTTATCTGGGCGCATCCCCACCACATGTGCCAATAATCGACGTTTTCCCCACACCTTCGCCAACATTTTGGGTTAGCTGTTTGAAACATTTTGGAAAGCCGAACAGGGTCATACTGCCATCTGTGTAAGAGCTTGATAGCGTGTAGCTTGTATTGATTTGAAATAGATGTGTGGGTGGCAGCGTCACATATCGTTTCCCATGTGTCTATACTAATCTGTTTGCCTAGATCTCTTTCCCATCGACCTTTGAGCGTTTCTGTGGACCCTCCGCCCGCAATAATCAACTCTTTATACAGTGCCGATATTAGGCCCTTCATCTCCGTTCTCGTATCCAATATCTTCTCAAGGGGAATCAGGTCTCTCATTAATTTGGGCTTCCATATTGGTTTTGTTAGGATACCTTTTAGTTGTATATATTTGAATGTGCACAGAGGGCCTATTCCCAGAGCTTCCGTCAAGTCTGGTAATGTTATAAAGGAGTCTTTTCTTTGTAATTGCCCCACTCTCTCCAAGCCTGCCTCGTACCATGATTGAAATTGTTCTACATTAGGGATGTGGTTATTGATACCAGGGGACCATAAGTGGCTTAGGGGGGATGGCCATGTGGTGATTTTATGCATGTTTGTGCTCTGTTTCCAGATGTCCCATATGACACTCAAAATTGGGTGGACTTTGGTTCTATTATGAAGCCTTTTCCTGGGGGACCATAGCCATTCAGATATTGTGGCCAGTGACAGGTAATGGTTGTCCATGTGAACCCACTGGGTGTCTTTGTGGTTACGTAAATGAGGGATCAGTACCCGGAGTTGGGATGCTTCGTAGTATTTTCTAAGATCTGGGAGTCCTACCCCACCTTTATCTTTTGGGAGTGTTAGGGCATCAAAGGGGATTCTCGCTTTCTTCCCTTGCCAGAGGAATTTAACAATGGTTTTCCTGGTTTCTGCAAAAAAGCTTCTCGGCATCTTAATGGGTAACATTTGGAAATTATATAGAAATCGGGGGAGGCATACCATTTTGATGGCGTTAAGTCGTCCCAGCCAAGATATCGTCAGTTTGTTCCATCTAGTTAGGTCGGCACGAAAGTTTTGGAGGAGAGGGGGGAAGTTTGCTTCGCAAAGATCGTCTATACGTCTGGTAATCTGTATACCCAGGTATTGTATTCTAGTATGTTCAATCTTAAGACCTAGTATGGAAAATTTTACCTCATTTTCGTCTTTTTGTCCTTGTAAGGGAAAGAGTATCGATTTATTTTTATTTATTTTGAACCCTGAAAGCCGACCATATTCTTCTAGCATTGATAGTGTTCGGGGGATGGATTTCATGGGGTTAGTGATATGCAGGAGTATGTCATCAGCGTAGAGAGCTGCTTTATATTCCGCCGTTCCTAGATGAATACCTTCTAGCATGGGGTCTGTTCGCATGGCCTGTGCAAGGGGCTCTAAGGAGAGTGCAAAAAGAATAGCGGAGAGGGGGCATCCCTGACGGGTTCCACGTCCCAGGTTAAACCATCTGGAGTATTCTCCATTCACAAAAATAGATGCTTTGGGTGCCGTGTACACTGAGTGTATTGCTCTTCTAAATATTGGGCCTATACCTACTTTACGTAGCACTGCTTTCAGAAATCCCCATTCTACCCTGTCAAAGGCTTTTTCTGCGTCAATCGAAAAGAGGACTGGGTCATTAGTTAATGTCTGTGATGTGTGGAGAAGATGAAGGATCTTACGCATTGTATCGCTCCCTGTCTCCCCAATATAAACACAACCTGGTCAGAATGTATTAGCTGTGGCATTAATGTTTCCAACCTCGCAGCTAGGACCCTCATGTATATTTTTGCGTGCAGGTTGAGCAGGGAAATTGGGCGATATGATCCATATTTTTTGGGGTCTCTCCCTTCCTTAGGAATTACTGTAATCAGTGCACGGGTGAAGGAATCAGGGGCGTTCCCAGTTTTTATTATTTCATTAAAGAGTTCTGTCATAAATGGCGTGAGTTATGTACTAAACGTTTTATAGAATCCCACTGTATAGCCTTCTTCCCCCGGGGATTTGCCCAAGGTTAATCTCTTTATTGCATTTTGGACCTCTTGTTCAGATATAAGGGATTCCAACTGTTCTGAATATAGTCTCGGTATTTTGGGCATATTGTTTAGGGACAGGTATGTTTCTGTTTCTGATTGGTTGTGGTTTGTTTCTGAGGAGTATAGGTTCTCATAAAAGTTAGCGAAGCATTCGGGAATGGTGGGGTGAGTGTGTGTTGTTTTAGGGTCATCTTCAACGATCTCCACCACTTTCCGCTCTGCTCTCTGTTCTCGGAGCCTAGCAGCCAGTAGTGCATCCGCCTTATGCCCCTTTTCATAGAAGGTTTGTTTCAACATTCTGAGTTTACAGACTATTTGTTCATGTTCCAATAATTTCAATTCTTCCCTCTTACCCTTTGCCTCTTTGATGTTTAGATGGCCGGTTCCCCCGCCTTCTTGATGTCACCTTCTAATTGACAAATTTCAGATCTTAATCTGTGCTCAAGTATATTTTGTTCCCTTTTTTTTTGCTGACCCTTCCCTTATTAAGATCCCTCTCCAAGTGGCTTTCCCCGCTTCCGACACTGTCTGTTTGGGGACTTCGCCAGTGTTGTTTGTTTTGAGTAATTCAGTAATTTCAGTCTCCATTTCAGCCTTGAAGACTGCGTCCTTCCAAGGACTCTCATTACAACGCCAATTTCCCCCCTTGGTTGGTAAGTTTTCCTATTGGATTTCAGCCAGCACCAGATCGTGGTCAGACCATGTGATCAGGGTTATTTCTGAATGTGTTGTGGTGTTGGCAAGTTCTCTGGACAGGTATATGTAGTCAATACGGGTGTATGTATTGTGGGGGGCAGAAAAGAAGGTGTAATCTTGTGCGTTGGGGTGCATGTTCCTCCATACATCTATCATATCATATATTTCCATCATCTTTGCCATCTCAGTTGGGTCATCTCTACCCTGATATCGTACACCCACTGGTTGAAATTGCCCCCGAGGATAATGTGGCCTGTGGCTTCTAAAAATATTTTGGGGATCACTTTGTGAAGGAATATATTTTGTCTTGCATTCGGGGAGTATAATTTTGCGATTGTTACATTCACCTTGCCTATGTTGCCAGTTACCAATAATGCTCGACCTTCTACATCTGACCATGTTTTCATCTCGACAAACTCCAAACCTTTTCTGACCAGAATACCTACACCTCCTTTTTTAAGTGAGCCCAAACCCCAGAATTCTGTTCCGACACGCTTTCCGAGGACTCTCCGTTCCTCACCCTTCACGTATCTTGTCTCCTGTAACAGTAGGATATCCATCTTAGACCTCTGAAATTCTCTGGCCACGAGTGATCGTTTCGTTGGAGAATTGAGTCCCTTCACATTAAGTGCCCCTACTCATAGAGAGTCCCTCCCTCTTGAGTTAGTCTCTAACGCCATTAAACATTTTTCTGAGAGGACGGCTCCTATTGCATGACCGACAATATAGTTTCATCATAAATTGCACGCTGCTACGACTGCTTTGAGTTTCCATGAATGTTGCTTCAACCCTCCTTTTCCCCCCGCCTCCCTCTTTCTCCCCCCTCCTTCCTCCCATCTCCTGTTGATGGCATTTGATGGAGCCCAGTTAACTGCACTGGATCTACGTCGAACCACCTGTGGGGACCGTTACGTCACGCCCCTTAATCAATTGTGATATCACAGTTTCAATTGAGCCCTCTTAATGTCCTCCCCAAAGTCTCATGTTGCGACTTCCGGGATGTCCGTGATTTGACACCTTTTCCGGTCGCATCTTCCACAAAAAGATTACATTTGGGTTCTATCTTACCAGGGGTGCAGCTGATCAGTTGTCTGCCTCTGGGGAGAGGTTACCTCTCCTGTATTTTCTTGATCCTTTCACCCGCTTCCTTCTGGGGCCCTGGGTTCGCCATTCTCGATCTTCTCTTTTGGGTTTGTCATGATTATTTCCTTCACCTTGGGGGCCGAGCAGATCTGAGATGCATGCCCTGATGTCTTTTCAGGTTCTTAGTCTGAATTTGGTTCCATCATATTCAAATGAGAGAGAAAAGGGGTATCCCCATCTATATCGAATGTTTTTCCCTTTTAGATGTTTTCGTGAGAGGCCCGCACATCTGTCTGAGGGCCAGTGTCAGCGCAGCAAGGTCGTGATATATCGTAATATGGGCATCTCCTAACGTGATAGTATCGCTTTTCCTGGCCTTCTCAAGTACTCGGGCCTTGTCTTGAAAGTGATGGAATCGGGCAAGGATCGACTGCGGCACGCCTGGGGACCACCAGCCCTATGAATTTGTTCGGTTAGGGGCTCATCAATGGCATCATCTGCAACCAAAAGTTTGATGATATCATGAAGTATTTCCTTCAGGTCTGCTTCAGTTTCTCCCTCTTTCTCCGGAATTCCGAAAATACGTATGTTGTTCCGTCTCTCTCTGTTTTCCAAATCGTCCAGCTTGAGCTTAAAATCTTCTTCCCGTTGTTCCTTTTTTTTTTTTTTTTTTTTTTTTATTATTTTGGACGGCTAATTAAATCAACCTTTCAAAACAAAGTTAAAACATAATACACATATCATAAAACAAAATTTTGTCCAATAGAGTAAAATTGAATAGATTTGCTTAACTAATGATTAAGACAAATGAGTAAAACCCTCTGCACAACTACTTTCAGTTAGCATGTCTAATTCTATGAGTCGGCCAGTAATAACATGTTAAAATCAAATGCAAACACATCACATTCAAGTTGACAATATATATGGAGAGCCAAGTACTCCCCCATTTCTTCTATTGAGCAAGCAGCTTACTTACTTAGATAAATTGGACATAATATCTTATTTAGAAATTGGGTAGTGGCTATTCTTACTGTTATCTTTGGGGTTGCAAACAGCTCATGCCATAGCTCATCATTAGAGCGTCTTATGTAATGGTACCTTGTTAGTTTGTCAGCAATGTCTTTTCTCTGCAATTGTAGTGCAACACATTCTATCAGTAAATGTTTCAAAGTTTCTTCAGATTTTTCGTCATTACAGAATCGACAAAATGAGGAATCTCTCTTAATAGTTCCCCTCCTTGACAGAACTTGTTTAGTTGGCCATAAATTCAGGTGAAATCTCAATATTTGGTTTCTCAATTTGTGAGAAGGACATTTTAATAGATAATCAGCAGTTTCCCGGAATTTTTTATGCCCAAACAGAGCTCTATCAAAGTCTTTTAGTTTCATACAATTCTGTTGAGTTATGTGCCAATCTAAATGATACAGTTTGATTTTGGCTTTAGCAGGATTAGATAGTAAGAGATCTAATGAGATGTTGGCTTCTGTTAGGTCTGACAAGACGGCCACTCTCCAGTTTGATGGAAATAAATGTTCTGATCGCAACAAATAGTCTGCCAGAATTCTTAACACACCATTGCTGGATAAACCCAACACACATTTCTGAAATAAGCAGCATCTCTTCCAGGATGCTTGAATGTTCACTGAGAGAATTCCCAACTCAAAACGAAGCAGTGCCGTTGGGCTAGAGTTTGGAAGATTCAGAACTTTCTTCCAAAACCTAGCCTCAATTTTGTTCCAATAACCGGCCTGTAAAGGTGACCAGGCTTCAGAACCATAGGTAACAATGGGGATTACTTTCTGCTGATAAAAAATGAGAATGTGTTTGCACGAGAACTTACCATACTTGTATTGTAAGATTCTCGCTTGCGATATTAAGGTGGATAATTTACCCTTTATACTATCTCTTTGGGGTATGTTAATAGGAGAGTTGCTAAATGTGACTCCTAAGTATTTGTATTCATTGACTATTTTCAACTTTTGATTGTTCAAGAGCCAACCATACTGTTTCTTTGCTCTGAGTCCATGCCTCCCCAATTCCATCACTTGTGTTTTCTCCAGGTTTAAGGTTAGATTATTCTTGGCAACGTACTGATCGAGTTTGTCAAGCATGTTTTGCAGGCCTCTCGGTGTTTGCGAGATGAGAACTAAATCGTCTGCATACAAAAGCCATGCAATGACCTGCTTGCCAAGTTTGGGAGCATCATTCACAACGTTGTTAAATTCGTTACCGAGATCAAATATAAACAAATTAAACAATGTAGAGACTAAAATGCAGCCTTGTTTCAGGCCGCGTTTGGTAGGTATTTCATCCGATAGCAGCCCTTCTAAATTCAGTTTAACTTTCATTGAGGTGTTTGAGTGGAGTAAATATATTAATTGCACAAGTGAGGATGGACAGCCAAATTTTAGTAATTTCTCAAATAGTAGGTTCCGATCAACCGAGTCAAAAGCTACTCGAAAATCAACGTACGGCAAATATATTGGTTGATTTCTTGTGGCGTATAACTCTTTAATTGCATTGAGGGTCGTTATGTTAATACTGGTGCCAAGACCTCCCACAAAACCAGTTTGAAATGGATCTCGCCGGTTCTCTTCTGACGCCCAATTATTGAGATCTCTTAGGACAATTCTGCTAAAGATCTTGCCAGGGGCGTCAAGAAGGGAAATCGGACGGTAACTGGCCGGATTCGCTCGATCGCCTTTCTTATAAATTGGCACTGTAATAGCCTTACACCACGACGGAGGAATTGCCTGTTTTATTTGCAGGACCTGGAAGATAGCATAAAGAATAGATGCCCATAATTACGGATTCTGTTTTAAGGCATAATTTGATAAGCCGTCAGGCCCTGGAGCTCTTGAAGAGCTAGCTTTGTTTATGTAAAACAAAACATATTTGCGATCAAAATTAATCTGAAAAGATGAGTTCATTGCTTCTAGGTTCAGCTTTGAGATATTATTGGACGGAAGATCATAAATGCTGGTGAAATAAGCGACCCAACTTTTCTCCGACACACCATTAAGTTGTGCTGTTAGCTGCGGAGCACCTGCTCCATTATTTATCATTTTCCAGATTTGTGATGTATTTTTAGTTTGAACCATCTGTAGCCACTTTTCTCCATCATGTTGGTACATTTCAGCTTTATGACCTCGAGTCCAATTTCTATATTTGGTCTTCAAATTGCGTAGGGCCAGTTCTCGATAATGTACCGGTAGATGAGAAATCTGCCTTTTCTGTTTTCGATACTGCGTCTTTCTATTTCTAATGGCCAGATCAAATACATGAGTGTGCCACTGTCTACTCTTCTTAGTGTCTGGGGTTGAAACAGGGGCAAAAAGATGCATTTTATCATGATAGTCAGTAGTATCCATACCTCTTAGCAGTCGCTGTTGGTCATCTGTTACACTGCATGCAAATGTTTGCAGTGCATCACTTGACCAATGTAGTCTGTTTCGTTGGGGATTTATAATTAGACCACTCAATTGATTTTGACTAGAGCGAAGTTCTTCCTTGGTTTGAATCAAAAACTCAGCTCTCAGAATCCAATGATCACTCGCTGTGGTGGGAACTACCCTAAACTCGGAGATTTTCTCAAACAGCCCTCTATCAACATACATATAGTCAATTATAGCATTTTGAGCACCACAAGTCCAAGTATATGATGGAGGATTATCAGTTTCCACTGCCCCATTTAGCATAATTAGGTCCCAAGTATTAATAAAGTCCCTCCACGGCGAGACCCGATCCATACTTCTTTTCTTAGATGGTGCCAGCAAATGTATATTCAAATCTCCGGCTAATATTACGTGCGCAATGTCCGGGATAGTTATATTATCTTCCATTAATGCATTCAGATAATTAAGGAAAGTAGAAGTTGAAATTGCAATTGGGTTCCAATATATGTTTATAACTAAGAATTTCAGTTTTTGGAACATTATTACTGAGCATTGCAAATAAGAGTTTGGATTGGGCCCCTCAGAGATAATGGCTATCGTGGTCATATTAGAGATAGTTGCCAACCCAGACATAGGTCTACCTTTTTGTCCCTTAATTGCTGGAACTAGATGGAGATAATGATTGTCCCACGATAGGGGGACGGTCAACCAGGTTTCTTGCATAAGAACTAGATCACACTCTTTCAGATCACACTTAGCGTTATTTAACAGATGTTTGTGTCCCCTAGTGTTCCAGCTCATGACTACCATTTTCTGACCTCGGGCATCGGAATCACCGGTTCCTAGTTACGCTTTCCCACAACTGCATCCCCTACCTGAGGTGTGCTCACCACTAGTTACCTGACTAGCAGGTTTAATGGCAGCCTCCACCGGACGGGATTCTATTGTGGTTGGAATTAAATCAAAGCCCAAATCAAAAAATTCGGATCTAGCGGACCAGATGATATTATAAATGATGCGAGAGCTTAGCCATATGCAGGACACCGTTGGATCATTATCATCGGGGAACTCCACTTGCACCACATCACCTGAGGAGATATCCTCCAGGTTTGGGATATCTGCAAATATTTGCATGATACTTCCTCTGTTCATTATGTATGTTGGAAAGGAACCCCCCGACAACTAAGGAACAAAGACAGCAATTGGGTAGGCTTTTTACTCTTGGGTGGTGCCTTGAAGTCAGGGTAACTCCGCTTACTAGATGTATCTCTATTCTTACAACATTTTGTCTCCTCCAAAGGAGATTTAAACGTTACATTCTTAGAGGTGTTTTCTCCATGAGATGGATTTACCACATCAGAATGGCCACTCCTCATTGCCTTCAAGGATGATTTGACAATTTGCTGTTCTGAAGTCAAAGCGACTAGACAGTCTTTAATTGTGCATAGAATATTATTTTGCAGATTGTCTTGGGCATCCGAGGTTGTTTTGGTTGTTGATTGGTCATTCTTAGAGGATTTCGCTTCCTGTTTAGAGAAGGCCCTCTCGCCATTAGTATTCTCATCATCCCCTGACTCAGGTTCCTCCACTGATGGATTGAAAATCTGAGATAGTGGATGAGTCACATGCGGCTTAGGATGGTATTGACTCATGTACTCATCCACGGCCTTTCTAAGATCCTGCGTATTAACTGTGGCATTAGGCACTGGGTCAAGTTTCACTCGATTATTCTTCAATGTAGTTGGCACTTGAGTCGGCGCCGTTATATTACTGGATCCACTCCCTAGTTCCTGCGCAATATGCACCAACTCGTCTAGGGGAGCATAAGGGAGAGTCACATGGTTGGGGTCCGTACCCTTATTCCTCATTCTTTGTCTTTCCTGAGATAGAGTCTGATATTTTTTTGTGATCGCATTGGAAGCTAACATTGAGCATCTATCTGGTTTAGATAGAGATTTAAAGAATTGTTTCGCAGACCCACTCGCAGCCATTATTTTAGATTTCTGATTTTTTGATTTCTTTGGATTTATAATTAATTGATTGGAGGGGCCCTTAGACTTTTTTGCAAATATCGTATAAGCCCCTTTTGACTGCTGTGTTTCTCTTATTTTTGGATCATCAGCTGTAGGAGCCCCTATCTCCTCTTCACTCAATGTCACCTGGTCAGATGAGGGCTCCATTACTGTCATCTCCACGAGATTTCCTCCTCTCACACTGTTAACAGATTTGGTTATTTCTATTCTTGATCCTGATTGTTGCACCAAAGGTGCATTCATTGTCTCCTTAGCTGTTACTTCTCTTATGATGCCCTCAACAAAGGGCACATCAGTGTTAACGCATCGTATGTTTCCCCCAGCTATAACTGGGCTCAATTTGCCATTTAGTTGGTCATCAGTATTTTTGCAGATTAATAACAACATACCCAATTGTTTTGACAAATGAGCTGCCTGTTCGACGTCAGACTCTTGTTTTTGGGCCAAGGACAAACCAAATGCCTTCTGAGATCTTTGCAAATTATTAACATTATCTTGTATTATATTAATTTTGGAGTCTAAAGTTTCAAACAATCTGGCTAGGGACATCAATGCCATATTCATATTTTCCAATGTTATGGGAGCTTCTTTTTTTGTCACAAGGTCCGGACTTGTAATCAAGCTGTTTCCATTTAGTCTCCTGGGAGTCGGCGGAATAAATGAAATCGAACTTTCGGAATCGGAAATATCTCCGGTATTAAATAGTGCTGGAGATTTAGAAAGATCAGATTCGTCGTCCTTGGCCACAAGGCAAGAGTCTGATGACTCCAGCTCTATAATTGCAACATCTTTAGCAGCAACAACATCCTGGCTTTCTTTCGGGAGGGGAGCTACACTAGCAACCCCTGAACGAGCATTCTGTAGTATCATTGAGTCAGACAGTGAGATATTACATAACTGTTCTTCCACCTCATTGCCACCATTTGTAACCTGCATCACCTGTGGGTTTGCAACAGATTGCTGAGCAGAGCTCGCCCCTGGGTCGTTACAGAGGGGCTGCGCCTCTATATTTGATACACTTAGATTGTTAAGTTCAGGCATTCTAGCTACAGAGCGTGGTGTCCGACAGCTGTTAAACCCAAAGTTTCTTAAATCGCCCATGACGGAATCAAGTCGTGATCTTCTCTTCTTTATTCGCTTGTCCCACGGAGCGCTTTTAACAGAGGGTCGTGCCGTTTTTAGAGACGACGCTGGACTGTCTCTTGAAGTGGACTCCAGTAGGCCATGCACTCGTTCCGTGCTAGGCATGCCAGTACGAAGTGTGTACATCTTAACACTGGGGTGCCTCTTTTTAGATACCACAAGGTTTTTATGGCACTTGATTACAATGCACCTTCCTAATATCTGACTGCAAGACAAAACACCAGCTAAAATAGCCGGCACTAGCCGCGTTGCCGCGGCGAAGCGGCAAAGCGGGACTTAACGGGGCTTTACACGGGTGCGCGCGCGCGGTGCGCGCGCCCCTGAGCTTATATAGATCCTCCCAGCCCTTGGTGCAGTAAAGCCTAAACAAGAGAAAGGTGTGTTATAGTTTGTTTTTATAGTTATTCTTTCTTCATACAGTGCACAGTTCGCTCTTTCTTTCACCTGCTGGGTCTTGTAGTTGATGCAGCAACAAATCCTCAGTCCACAGAAAAAGCGCTGGAAAAGCGTCCGCGGCAAAGCGGGACTTAACGGGGCTTTACACGGGTGCGCGCACGCGGTGCGCGCGCCCCTGAGCTTATATAGCTCCTCCCAGCCCTTGGTGCAGTAAAGCCTGCTGGGTCTTGTAGTTGATGCAGCAACAAATCCTCAGTCCACAGAAAAAGCGCTGGAAAAGCTTCCGCGGCAAAGCGGGACTTAACGGGGCTTTACACGGGTGCGCCCGTTGTTCCAATTCCGTCATCCTGTGATCAAGTTGTGCTTCTAAGGTATCTATAGATGCCTGATTGTTCTCCACTCCTTCAAGTCTATCCTCCATTTTGTCCAGTCGTTGTGTAAGTTTGTCTATCTTGCTTCCTATATTGGTGCTCATGTTTTTAATTTCTCCCAGTAGGGCGGCAATGTCTCCTTTTGTGGCGAGGAGTTCATTCTCCGTGGTTTCACTGGTTGCCATGTTGGGTTTGAAAGCTGCGGAAATGGGGGTGTAGGCAAACAGGGCCAATTTATGTTTCACGTCCATAGGAGGTTTATGGAAGGCTGGGTATTTGAGTGGTGTGGGGTTTTACTATGTCCAAAGCGGCAGCATTCTATTAGTCGGGTACTCCACCGTGCACTCTCGTTCCCTTTGATTCGTCACGAAGTTACTCCGATACGGGGCTCTAAGCGTTGTCGGGGAATTGCGCATTGTGTCTCCCGATTTGCTGCCTGCGTTGTTCGATGGGGGTGCAAGTTCCAGTCAAATGCGTTGTACAGGCCGTAATTTGCCGGACCGGTGAACAGAAATATTTGGTGTTCGCTTTTCCTACCAGCGGGGGTGGGGGGGCATGCGGGGTGTCCGTCATGCCGCGTTGTCTGAAGGCTCTTCCTCCAAGTCGCTGCCTCGAGGAAGATGCACCCAGAAAGAGCTGGGCCTCCTTTTGTTTTCTGCTACGTTCGAGGCGGGTCCCGGTCTTCAAACGCTGGGCACCGTGCGTGTGAGAACAAATCCTTCCTCCGCTTGCTCTCTCTTCGGAAGGTCTTGTGTTATTTGTGCTGCAAGGGCCACATGATGGCCTGTATTCCGGTTCGGCAGTCGCTCTGTGTCACACCGCACGTGAAAGTTTTCTTGAAGCTTCGCCGGGCTGAGGGGGGCCCGTGTTTCAGGGGTAATTTCAGGATGAATTCTGGTCCGATTTTCTTCAGGATTTCGGTCACAGGACGGGGGGACCTTCCCGTGTCAGTCGCTCGATTACATCTGAGGCGGGGAGGGGCGTCAAGTGGGGGCTCAATCCACTTAATGGGGCCGCCGCGGCGGCAGAGCTCACGCAGGGACCATGTTCGTTTCTGCGCCCCCTGGTGGCCACACACCCTTGCTGTTATTTTGACCTACCATGACAGAGATACTGTCCAACCACTCATTCGCAATCTCCTCCTTTCTAATAGATGGTGCTTCTTCGAACATACCTCACATTACTCACATTTAGAAAAAGAGCTCCTTGGAGCTTGTTACATTTATCTGTGTGAGGTGAACAATTATGAGGACATTGTGGGGTTTGACTTGAGACAGGGTCTCAGGCAATGTGTGGGTGAGTTGGACATCTAATTCATCCCTCTGTGAGAAAAACTACAAATCAGGTACATAGACATGCACAGATAACAGGGTCTTTCCAGGAGGGCCTACTTAGGTTGTAATGACGTAACATTTTTCAAAGACTTCATTCTGTCGCTGTCTGAGGAACTAGAGAAATGCCAAGAAAGCTTAGAAATAAGCAAAATAAATGAGTTTGTTAGCTTAAATAAGGTATCAACGTGTAGTTTTCTTTTGGATCAACACTCTATTCAATCCTTGCTTAACACGATATAAGCAAACTGACCTTAAAAAAAGAAAAATACCACAATGTGCCACACAGAAATGAAGCTTAAGAAACTATTGGAAAAACAAGCACTACTGGACGGTAACCTCTTCTTTTTTTAGCAAATGCATAAGGCAAAATCTGACTGACCATTAAAAACAGTCTGGCTTCAAATTACAAAAACATCCTGTTCGCTACAACCACAGAAAAATAAGATAAGAACGGATGAAAACTATTCTCAACAAAGAGGCACTGCACACAGATACATGGAACTAACTCCAAGTGTCTACACACGCTCCAATAATATCTTCTAAACAACAGGGAAGAAGCTTGGCTCATTGAGGCAGATGGTGAGAAACACTGAAGCAGTTCTCACCATGTGGGGACAGAGAAAGGAGACATGATCCAACAACATGACTGTGTTGCCAACCCCTCAGATTACACCCCAACACCAGCAGAAAACTCAGTGCTGGCCACAGGGCTCTCATTCTGCCCTTCTAAACTGATTGACAGCACACAAATGTGCAGTGATCTTGAGACCTTCATCAGATGACTAAGATTGAGACGATATGACCTGAGGAGGGTCCCTTAGTGAGGTTGGCAGTGCCATTACCAATATGGTTGGCCAGCCGCAGAAGGTTATATCGCCTTACCACCTACAAGAAAACTACACATGTGTGTTAAATGCAACGTGAAAATAAAACAATAAAAAAATATCTTTATTCAGTCCTGTGATGCTGTGTCTGCATCAGTATCCTGTCTTCACCTCTTATGATATAGAGTGAACGAGCCACAAACGTGGGCGCCACTGGTAGTCACATACAATCCAGAGTTGGAAGCTCTTTGCAAGATTGCTAAGGAATTCCAACCCCTCCTGCAACAAGATGAACGTCTTAGAGAAGTCTTCCCAGAGATGCCCCTCCTTGCTTTAATTCAGCTAAACTGACGGGAATGATGGTAACAAGAAAACTACACTGAAACATCCCAGACTATGGAACTGTGCCTTGCAGAATCAACCTATGTCTTTTTTTGCCCACATATCAACATTGTGTACACAATCAAGATACCAGATACCCAGATATGCTATTTGATACAAATACACCACCAATACACCACACCAGGCTCCACGAGTCATGGGCCTAACACATAACAGGTTATGTCTCCCCTCTTTACTCCTCATAGGGGGAAAAGCCTGATATGTGGATGATTGCACCATCATTTTTTCCAAAGCCGTACACCTGCATCCAACTAACACTGCACCAGCCTCACCAGCCTCTGGGAGATGAAGAACCGGTTCCAGACTGCCTCCAACACAGTGCCATCTGCCCTCAAAACATCATAGCTAAAAAGCTTCCCAGAAACTTGTCATGGTCACTTTCTCAAGTCAAACCCCACCCTTCCCTCATGATAGTGATGCAACACAATCCTGATGTGGTATTTGATGCAAACTGACCACACTGGGCTACACAACTCATAGGCCTAACACATAACTGGTTGTGGCTCGTCTCATTGTTCCCAGGCACAGGCCTGATATGTGGGTGATTGAACCACCACTAGTCTTTCCTTTCTCTTCAGTTACACTGACCCCCTGCCCTATTCAACACTGTACTGTTTACCCCTTGACAACTGCAATGTGTGGGGGAGAGCAACATCTAATGCATGCCTTCATCAGTAAAACTATAAATCAGGTACACAGAGGCACATATAACCGGGTCTATCCTGGGGAGGGCGGGGGGGGCTATGCAAACTGATGCAGTAATGTTTTCCAAGGCTTCATTCCATCCCTGCATGAGGAAGTGGTAAAATCTCACAAAATAAATAATTATGTTACCTTAATTAAGGTATTGACTCTTGGCTAACACGTTACAAGCAAACTGCACCTATATATATATATATATTTATATCTATCTTTGCAGCTAATAATGGCCGAAGAGGTGAACCAAGTTGCATGTTCTTGATATGGGTTGATTATTCTTTAAAGTGGGACATCTAGGGAGTTTAAACCAGGTCTATGGATGTCCAAGAGCTAAATGTTACCATGGGAACTGATGCGGTCACAGTATCATTCAACATTTAGAATTGACCTTGCCCATTCGGTGCAATTGCCCTTGTAGAAAGCAGAATTTCCATAGTCAGAAGTAATTCCCTGAAAGTGGAGCATATTATTTTAGGTGTTTAATGCACAGTTTGAACCCCATGAATTATTACAGGATTTATTAGATGGTGAGGATACGGTTTAGGATGTCCCAGAAATAGACGTTTTGAAAAGAAAAGGTGCATATGAATTTTTTAAAGAGGCAGCACAAACTCAGCATAGTTTGGAGTTTAGGGCTTGGAATGGGAGAGCTATGAATGATCGACCAGCTTGACCCACCTTTATGGCAGGGCAGATCTTGAGACCAATAATGTAATACCGACAATGTATGCAAAAATATTGCCGTCATTGGAAAAACTCAATACCGAACTCGGAAAAACCAGACTGAGTATCAAAATTTATTAGGATTTGGTTGAGGTAATAAACCCATTGGTAAGAAAATATAGAATATATATAGACACATCCTCAACCACGCATACAAAGTAGTTTGACAGAGAGTGCAGAGAGTCAAAAAAGGCAATCCTTCTGCTTACAAATGTACAAGGGGCTAACAGAGATTAGTTACAATGTAAGACATGAATGTAAGTATTTAATAACTAAGAATATTTGAAACAACCAAGTGGCAGGCATTGATGGATGCCAGCAAGAGCAAAGATGGCTCAAAATTTTGGAAACATATTACCTCTGGCAATTACGGCATAAAGAAGACCGCCTTTTACAAGAAATTAGCAAAGACCCTGGCCCTGATAAAATACCTATCTACCTTATTAAGGCAGACATTGAGATCTGGCCACCGGTCTTTCGCTGCATTTTAAACACTGTGGTTGCTGAGCCCATGGTCCCACCATCTTGGACAAGTGTGGACATCCTACCACTTCAGAAAAAGGGTGGTATTGAAGATCTTGCCATTACAAACCCATATCCATGCTTGAATCATTTGGTATAATCTATGTCAAGGCAGTTCTGTTCCATTTGTCTGATTAGGTAACAGAAGAGAAGGTGTCGAATCACCTTTAAGCAGGGTTCCAATGAGGTATGAGTACAATAGACCAGACGCTAAGGCTCTTCGTGCTAGTTCAAAATATATTGTGCTGAGAAACGCCAAATTATATGTGGCATTCGTAGACCTTAAAACAGCCTTTGACAGAGTACCTTGTGCTTTTCTCCCGGAAGATCTTAGAGGAGTAGTAGGGGTATGAAAGGAACTAATGGAGGCAACAATAAAGACAGACACAAGTAATCACAGTTCAAGGGTGTTTATTAAACTGTATGTGGGTTAGAAAAATGCCTAATATAAACCTAAATTAAAGATGGGAGCAAGCGTCGACCATCAAATGAAACTAAGGCAGTCCTAGTGGAGTTGTGTCAAATAAAAAGGACCTATACTAAGAAACCTATTGCTAAACCTTATAACTAATACAAAAAGGGTGTGGAATATTGTTCAAGGAAAGAAAGAAGTGTTCTCAAATAATATGTCAGGATGCAGTAGCCTGGGTCTCCCTTCTCCACGTTTTGAGCACAGGTTAAGGTGGGATCTTGTAGCACAGCACAGTCCTCAAGCTTTCCCCAGCACAAGACAACAGTTCCGGTTTCAACTTTACAGAATCCTTGATGGCCGAGTCTCTTTTCAACAAAAGTCTCTTGACTTCGAGGATCAGTAAAATAAAAAACAACCACTATGTTCCTTTCCATGTTTTCCTTGGGTGATGGATTCACCCATGTGTCCCCCTCTTCCGGAAACAGACCCTTCACAATTCTTATTCCATAAATCAATAACAGTTCCTTTTCTTAATGGACATTGGGTGGTGGCTTCACCCCTGGATCTCCCTCTCGGACCCCTCTCGACTGTTAGCCTCCCTGTGCTGGGTTCACTATGGCTTTCACCAAAGTCCCCCTTTATCATTTTCGCAAAATGTCTTTTCATCAGTTCACTTTGAACTTCCCTTTCTCTGGTTCACTTGATCAGTGTGATAATGGTACCCCTGTCTCTCCCTCTTCTGGGCGCAGACCCCTCTCAATTTCCAGCATCCATTCACCAGGTACACTATGGCTTTTCTTGTCGTGAATCTTGATGTCTTTTTCAACAGTTCCAGTGGACATCCCTCAGCCGGGTTAACGTTTGTCAACACACTGTTTCTTGGGATTTCAGACTTTGCCCCTTTCTCGTCAGCATCCCACTTCCGGGTTCACGTTTGCCAACTTCACCTTCACATTTACTTTCAATGTTTACGTGATTCACTTCCCTTGCTTTCTCATGTGGTGTAATTCACTTCCCTTGCTTTCTTTGTAGTTCTTACGTCAAAGACCTTTGACTGTAAGGGGTTTTGCTTGACATCCTGTATGACCACTTTGACCTAACTTGATGGCTCTCCTACGGCCATCTTGTATCTGTAGTTTCACTCAGACGAGGATCGACCATAGTCTCTTGAGTTAGCACCCACAAGGTGCCGGTTCCCTCTGCAGCTGGTCTCCCCTACAACATGTAGAGGTGTAGCTGAATGCCTCTGCAGGAAGTCCTACCCCATTTTTGCCTATATGTTGGAAACTGGAAATTGTGACATGCGCAACACCAGTAATTGTGCCTATACCACGAAGAGCCTTTGAGACAAGGTATCCGTTGAGAAAACCCCATCTGTTGTATCCCCGTAGAGATGACACTCTCTTGGAGTAAATCCCCAAAGTAATATGAAGATGAATGAAGGAGAAAATTGGTGAGGTCACAAGACGCACTAAGAAGAGAATGTATGGTCCGTAAAGAATCTGATGACGAAATAAAGAATCGAGAAGACTTTCACATGCGGAATGAAGTTTGCACATGTGAAGAGTACTGCAGAAAATGCAAGCCGTTTTATAACTGTACAGATGCTGCAACGCAAGTAGACTAAGTAATCATGAAGGCTGGCTATATGTAGTAAGTAGACGGCAGGCAGTGCCGCCATTAAATAGAATCTGGATATTCAATGTCACAAATTTAGTAAGCTCAAACCTGTGGAGAAAGAGGGTTGATAGCTATGTATGTGTCAAAGGTAGACCAAGAAAGGCTGTCTGGCCTGGTGTCAAACGATGAAGCAGCCAAAACTGGTTACCAGCTAATTGGGTGGGGAGGCACGGTCAAGTCCACCCACTAGCAGCAGGGGTACCAGCTTACGTGCTGCTAGTGGGTTGAATATTCTAGAAGGGTACAAGCATCCCAACCAATTATAGAGGGCCATATAACAGAGCCTTATAGTTCGAGAGCCAATGATATGATGTGTATTTAATAATTGTTGAAGATGACTTGCACTAGGGGTGGGCATACGTTGTTCACCTGACTATAGAGACCCAATCACAATCCAATCCCTTATAGAAAGATACGTAGATATTCCCGTAGAACCAACCACAATCTCAGATAGGTTTTCTTAGTTTGCCACATGGTATGATGTCACATATGATGAATTTTCATTATAAAAGTATGTTTTTTTATGAAATGCTTTGAGACTGTGCTGTGCGACATCCGTTGATGTCCGTTGTAACTCCCTGTTTTAGACAATTGAAAATAAAACAGTTTGTCAAGACACTTTGGCAACTTTATGAGTTGGTCTTATCATTTGGTGTAAGTTATTCTGCATCCCCCACCATCGTACGATGCATTATCTCAATTAATAAGGACCATAAGGATTCAAAGACTTTTACAGTTCTTAGAACTTGGTTCAAGTTGCCACTTTGCAACAGTCATTCACCACAGCAGGGCTCTTATCGGTTCTCCCTCAACCCACTGGCTGTGATGAACCGCTTGGCTTTCCTCATAAATGTATTCAAGGCTGGTACCACGGAAGCAGGAGTCTCCTTCGCTCCCGCTTATCAGGGTGGGCACGCTCTGTGTACTGTTGACATTTGTAGCAGCACACTTGGGCTATTATCCTCGGTCTTATGATTCCCTCTGCAGAGGTTTCGCGGATCTTCTTCAAAAAGGGCAAGGTTGCGTCTCTGCTTGTTAGCCTCACGATATCTGCCGCCTTTCTCCTCCTCTTGAACTTCCGGGTCTGGATCGCTGTCTCGTTGTGCGGTCGGCCTTGCTCGTACTGTGCTCTCTTGCTCCACCTTTTATCCCTGCGGGGAAGGGAAAGGGCCATCAGATGTGTGTGATTCTGATCAATTGCCTGACATTGGCTGACCTTTGTATTGGGACATGCCATGTTAACAGGGGATAACGTGTCTCACCCGTCAGTGTTCCAACTCCACTCTCCGACGACCCCCCATCCAAGTGATCCTCCCTCACTGGTCCACCCCCAGGAAATGTATCCAATAGCAATGATCGTGTCCTGGCTACCTGGATGACAGATCCCTGGGGTTCAGCCAGGGGGACACCTTCAGAGTTCTCACAGGTAGCATCTGGTATTCACAGGGGAATTCAAATTTCATACTGGAAAGAATCAGTGTGATTCTTAAATACCCTACATCGCATGGTTATGGGGATATTACACCGGATCTGGCAATTTATAATATGAAAGACAAAGAAGCATCATCTTATAGCTCCGCGCTCTAGGGGTGCGCAAAAATTGAGACACCAAATATACATTCTTAGAAAAGTCGCCTCATCTCCCATCAAGCACAACTAATGCTATTTTGCGGCTTGCGCTAGATCAAAGATCAATAAGTGATGCCATTTCATTAAGGCCTGTTTTATACTGGGCAAGATTTCTCAGGGAAATTAAAGGGACGCTATATGTGACCTTTTGTCTCAGGATGGCGTTCGTGATTTGCTTTGGTGTACGCCTGCCAACAAGTATTTAAGGGCCCAGGGATTCCCACAATTGTGATGCAATCATTATAATATGGCAGCTAACACATAGATCATTCTCAAGACAGCACATTGCACTTTATTGCAAGGGCATGGTGTTTCAAATTGAAATAACTTATCCCTGGCTAGTTCTTTTCTGTGTTGTACAATTTGCTTTGGATTTGTAGACTAGACAAGATGTATCCTGCACATATGTGCACATTATACATGAAATTAAGGGTTGATACCTTTTCGCTAGCATATAACTAATATGTGTGGATGCACACAATTCTAATCACTGCAGTGTATGTTACTTGGAGAGAGAATCAGTCAAGCAGTTCCTCTTTTGTTTAAAATGTATTCATTTATGTTCAGACACTCTAAAGCCAATACTGAGAGAGCACTCTTCTTGATGGGTTTATGATGCATCAATATTTTACAAAATGACAGGTAAAAGCAAAATAGTTTTGCAGTTGCTAAATTCCTGCATAAGGCCTGGCTTGTAAATTCAAAATGTATTGATACCTGAACCCAAGGTTGTTAGTCACTATGCATTTTTACATTCTAGCTATATTTAATACATGTTAATTAGCAATTTATGCACATTTAATTCATCTTATTTATGTTCAATGGATTGTATTGTTATTGCATTTTAAGGGATATAGTTTAACCTTGTTTATTTTAATGGTGGCATGAAATTATACCCCTTATACTTTGTGTTGCTTATGTATTTTGCAAGTTTTATGACATATGTCATGACTGACTGTACATTTCTGAATATCTAATTTTAAAAGCACAATCTACATTCTACGCAACACAGTCAGATCTCAACCATTTATTGTTGTTTTTCAGCAAGTGTACCAACCAATAATTAAAGAATTTGGTCCTGATTCACAGACGTGCTTTATAATGGCGCAATCCCATAGGAAAACATTCCATGAATCAGGCCATTTGTATAGGGGCAAATTCCCAAAACATGTTAATCACATTGATTGTTTTATTAAATAATGTTCTTATATGTTTGGGGATTTGTGTAATTCTTTTGCGTGATAAATATGCACTATTCTTCAAAATGTCTACTGTTTTCTACAGCATCTTTAATTATCGGTTGGTCTTTCCAATATTGGATAATTTGGAGTGGACGGGAGTGTCTCTCACTTTAGGAAACTTCATCTTTTGGTGGGCTCTATTTGCATCTTTTATGCCTGAGTTGCTTTTCTTTTCTCCTGCACCTCTACTTATCTTTTAAGTTAGATAAAATTCCTTAACTTCTACTTATGTTTATGTTTATTCATTTATAATGCGCGCCAGACCCGAGGGTATGAGGGCGCAGGAGCAGCAAGGTTATTCTCAGCTTAGTTACAGTACTGTACAATAATTTACAGTGTGTACATAGGTTAATACAGTTACAGTGGATACAGTGATACAGTGAAATACAATTTATGGTTATACATATTTACAAAATTTAAAAAGGCGAAGTCAGTTATTGGCCATTGTTCTTTAGCCACTGAATGTAATTACGTCTAAAGTGTGGGTAGGTTTGCGGTGTCCTTCAGGAGGGTGGTAAGGAGTTCCAATGTTGGGCTGCTTTCACCTGGAAGCTGTTGCCGCCCATTTTGGTTTGTTTGAACCTGGGAACTGTGAGCAGGTTAGCATTGCTAATTCTAGTGTGCCTATTGGGGTTGTATCTTATTATTCTGTCGGCTAGGTAGCGGGGGGCTGCATTATTGAGGCATTTGTGTGTTAAGGAGGCTACTTCGAGCAGGATTTTATCAGTGGTTGTGAGCCATTTATGGGTTCTCCTGATGTTAGAGATGTGTTCTCTCTTGGGGATGCTAAGCGCTGCTCTGAGAGCATTATTTTGTAGGGTCTGGATTTTATTGGTAACCTGTTTGTTGGCTCCTACATAAAGGGCGTTGCAATAATCCAGTTTCGATAGTACAAGGGCTCTTGCTAGGGTAATGCAGTTCTGGGTGGATAGGAAGGGTTTGGCTGCTCTGATAAGCTTACATGTGTAGGCTGCGGTGGAGGCCATGGAGCTAACCTGTTTATGGAAGGAGAGGGCGGAGTCCAGGTAGATACCTAGGGTTTTCACTTCCTCGGCTACCTTGATGGGATTGCCGTCTATAATGAAGCTGGTGTAGTTATGGTCCA